>NC_139002.1:97176220-97776220 GCF_964374135.1 Grampus griseus | reverse complement strand
CTTGTTGCGGAGCACGGGCTCTAGGCGCACGGGCTTCAGCAGTTGTGGCACATGGGCTCAGTAGTTGTGGCTCACAGGCTCTAGAGCACAGGCTCAGTAGTTGTGGTGCACAACTATAGAGAGAAATAATGCTATGTGAAAATTCCAACTTCCTGCTGGCACTCCTACCCTAAGACATGGGCTCTTCCCCCAAATTCATCAGTCAGAAAGAGTGCACTCAGCAGTGACTTAGGAACTAAGGAGAATGCAGTGATGTGTCAGACTCCATTCCTGTGCTTAAAGCCCAGGTGGGAACAGACTAGTGAACCAAAGCAAGCCCGTCAGTAAGACCCTCTGCTATAGCTTTAGAACGTTGTCGTGGGTTAAAGAGAGCCACCAACTGAAATGTGAAATACCTGGGTTTGAATCCCACCCAGACTCGGGGGTGGTGGGTGCAGTTGCTTAACAGCTCTGGACCTTCGTTCTCTGACCTGAAAAGTGAAGTGACTGTCCAGGTGAAGTGATCTCTAAGGCCCCTTCATTTTTACAAAATCACATTGGTTTGAATACTTCCCCCAGCTGTTGATCATGGATTGCAGTAAGATGCCTAGAACAGCTTCCCTCTTGGGCCTGAACCAGCTAGGTCCTGTCACCCAGCCTCTGGTCCTCGGAGAAACAAAGCCACTTTGGTGGCTCTAAGTACAGTCTCCTCCCCTCTCGGCCCCTCCAAGCTTGGCACAAGCCATCTCTTCCCCCAGCCCCCTGAACCGTTGGATTCAGTGACCAGAAATCACTTCAGTAAACCCCTTCTCAGCTGAGCTCAAACTCCAGCCACTCCCCTTTCTTTCTCTTGGCTTCACTTCCTCCCCCATTCAGCCCAGACTCCAGGGTGCATTACATCAACCCCTTCCCTGCCAGCACCCCGGACTCCTCACCCTCTGTGCTTCTGCCACATCCACCTGGTAGTTCCCCAACTTTGGCTCCTTCCAGCCATCCCGACCATCTGTCTTCTCCACTCCTACACCCAGGCTGCCAAGATGGCTGCAGGAAAACCTGTCCTTGAGCAAACCGGGGCCACCGCTCACGTGTCTCCTCCAGCCTCAGAAATGTATCCTCTGCTCCTGAAATGGAAGTTCTCTCACCCTTCCTTCTCCGTGGCTATTTTACACCTCCTCCCTTTGCTCAAGTCCCCTGCTTCCCTTCCAGCAAACAACCTCGTTAGGACGAAGTGGTTAAGAAGCTAGGCTCTGGTGGGGTCGGGTAGGGAGAAAACTACAAACAAATTCTGAACTCTTTTTAGTAGGTTTGTTTATGTACTTGTATTGGCAAAATGATTCTGAAACTATTTTAGGTGTCTTACATGATTGGGCAAATGAGTAAATGTGTTGATGTTGTTAAGAGCCGGGGTTCTCACTCTGGAAGAAGAAACATACAAATATTTAATGGAGGGAAACAAGAAAATACCCGTGGAAGTGGATTGGAATTGGAGATATCAGTGTGCACTCATGATTTCTAAAGTACGTATAGGTATGTATATTCACATGTATATATATTCAGCTCTGTCTGCTAAGAGGGCCTAAAATCCAACACACCCCGTTAGCAATAAGCATATTTTGCACTGAGATCTTGTACTGTCATACTGTTCCCCTCTGAAAGGAATCAGGGTTCATTAGAGAAATGGCTGCTTCCAGGGCTGGTAGATTGCAAATATGCGATGAGCAGCCTGGAACATTTTGTTATGTCAAAAAGTAAGAAAGTACTTTAAAAAAAAAATTAGTAGTAGGCATTTCATAGGACAAAGGAGCCAGCTTGAAGGAGCTGCCACCAGCCAAAGCTGGGATATTAGGTACCAAAATGATTAAGGACATTCATAAACTATAACCCATTGAAAAAATTAGGAATCAGTGAGTTCATATTAATGAGAAAGGGAGAGAGAGAGAGAAGAGAAAGAAAGTAGAATGAATGCTGAGTGTCAAATGGTGAATGCAGAGGGAGTGCTGGAGTTGGGATCAACATTTTGCAACCACCATAGTAAAGTGGATCAGGCAAGAATCACCAATGGAGGCTAAATTTAGAAGGACATATGAGGAGCGGGATATTTGCATGGGTTCAAAGTGACTCCACTCAGATTGCTTACTCGCTGTAAAGGAAAAAGTAGTTAACTATGTGATGAAGAAATTGGACAACATCTTGACTGAGTGACCACTGAGGGGTGGATTGACATCATGTAATTCTGATGCGACGCCTGAGAACACATCACATATGTAGTAGTCTGGCTGGAAATGCATACCCTGAATCTAATCATGAAACATGAGACAAAGGCAAAATAAGGAACATTCTACCCAAAACAAAAATCTTGACTCTGGCATCAGAATGTCTGGGTTCAAATGCTGGCTTTACTGGTTTTATGACCTTAGGCAAGTTACTCTCTCAAAGACTCAACTTCCTCATCTGTGAAATGGGAACACTAGCAGGACCCACCTTTCAGCGTTGCTGGGGGTGCTGGATGAGAGAATGCATATAAGGCACTTATCAGAGTACCCTACACACAAAAGGCTCTCAGGAATGGTTAGCGGCCATTACTCTCGTCCACCCTGCCTTCCTTTCCTTTGTTTTTAGAGAAAAAAGTGCCCAGTTTCAGGTTTAAGGCTAACCTCTCCACCTATGTTTCAATTCCATCTCCCCAACTTTTCTCAAACTTTCTGCTTTGCTTTATTCCCTCTTCTGTATTTCTCTCTCTCTACCGGCAACTTCCCTGTAGCCCAAAAACATGCCAAGCCCTTCCCATCTTTAAAGAAAAGACAATACCTCTGTCACGTCCTGCAAAGTTTCCATTCCTTGCTGTCTCCACTCCCCACCTTCTAAAAGTTCTCACCTCCCATTTTTTGTAGGCCCACGATGTGTCAAGAGCTTTACCTTTACATGGGAGATATATACTATGCCCCTGTTTCACAGATGAGAAAAGTTGGTCTCCCCAAGGATTTGAACCTAGATCTGCCTCAGTCTCGAATTGTCCAGTTGGCAGCCACAAACCACAGGTGGCCATGGAGCATTTGAAATGGGGTTGGTCCAGACTGAGATGTGAATACGTATCAGATTTCAAGGACTTAGTACCAAAAAAAGACTTGTAAAAATCTCATTAATATTTTTATATTGATTACATGTTGAAATAATATTTTGGGTGAAATATATTATTAATTAATTTTACCTGTTTCTTTTTATTTTTAAAATTTTTTTATTGGCTGCGCTACGCGGCTTGCAGGATCCTAGTTCCCCGACCAGGGACTGAACCCAAGCCCTCAGCAGTGAAAGCGCTGAAAGCAAAGAGTCCTGACCACTGGACCACCAAGGGAATTCCCTCTTTTCACTTTTTTAATGTAGCTACTAAAAATATTGAAATTATGTATTGTGGCCAGCATTATATCTCTATTGGACAGCCCGGTTCTAGAATATTCATCTCACAACGCAACATGGCCTCTTGTCTCCTGAGACACCACTTATCTTAGCTCCCTGAATGTGTCCCAGGGCTTCTTCCTCTACATACCCTACATGGGTGATCTCCACCCATCCTTGATGCCTGTAAGCCATGATGACACTGCATCAGCCCCTCCTACACCCCCGACCCCTAGATCCAGCTGTCTCCCCTCCATCTCCACTTAGTTTCCCTCTGCACCTCAAAGGCAACATGTCCAAAATGGAATTTTTCAATTATCTTTTCCTTAAACAGGAGCCTCCCTCGTCTTCTCTCTCTCGATAGAAGCGCCACTGTTGTTACCATGTAACTCTGTACCTCCACACTCATCAGGTGCCAGTGACTCTACCTCCTAAGTAAATCCACAGACTTCTCTCTACCCACTTAGTTCAAGTTGTCATCGTCCTCCTAAACTGTTAGATCTGGTCTTCCAGCTGACCTTTCTTTGGCAGAGCGGCCAAGATGAGCCCATTACAAGGCCAATCTGATCACGTTCGTCACCTTGCAGGGGCCCATCTCTGATAGGGCCCTGTTGCTGCCTCAGCCTCCAGCTCTGACTCCCTGTGAATCTGGAACATTAACTGCCCCTCCCAGCTCCCTCCCACACCCCCCACCTCATTACTTAGCAAACACCTGCCACCTTTCAAGACTCAGCCCAAATAGTAGCCCACTCTGCAAAACTGTTCTAGGTGCCATTTCCTGGGCAGGGCTCACCAGTCCTTCCTTTGCCTCCTGGAGACTTTGACCTCAGCACCTGAAACACTTCAGTGCACCAATTTGTTTACTCAGCTGCCTGCAGTCTCTTAGTTGTGGCATGCGAACTCTTAGTTGCAGCATGCATGTGGGATCTAGTTCCCCGACCAGGGATCGAACCCAGGCCCCCTGCATTGGGAGCTCGGAGTCTTACCCACTGGACCACCAGGGAAGTCTCCCAACTGCCTTTCCTAACTAGAATGATTTCAACCACAGTCCACAGGAGGAAAAACAAAATTCAAACAAAACACAGTTACTGCTTCATACAAATAAGAAGTCCAGATGTAGGGCAGCTCCAAGACTGCTTAATTTATTTAGCAGCTCACTGGCATCATCAAAGATTCAGGCCTTATCATCTTCCATCTCTGTCACCTTCGGTGCCAACTTTGTCCTCAAAGTGAACTCTGCTCTGTTAGTTGTACGGCTGTAGCAGACCCAGGCAACCACCAGATCCAACAACACCCAGTGAAAGAACATCTGTTCCTATGTGTCTTTTATTCTTCTTCTTCTTTTTAAAAATAACCTTTTTTAAAATAATAACCTTTTTATTTTGGAATAATTTTTCATTTACAGAAAAGTTAATATGACAGAGTTCCCATATACCCCTCACTCAGTTTCGGTTTCCCCTAATGCTATCATACATCACAACCAACAAAACATTGGTACATTGCTATGAACTGAACTCCAGACTTCATTGGAATTTCACCAGTTTTCCCTTTAATGTCCTTTTTCTATACCAGGATCCAATCCAGACATCACATTGCTTTTCGCTGTCATGTCTCTTTGGTATCCTCTGGTCTGTGATGATTTCCCAGTCTTTCCTTATTTTTCATGATTTTGACAGTTTTGAAGAGCACCGGTTAGGTATTTTGTAGAATAGTCCTCAAATTGGGCTTATGATTTGATTGGTGTTATGGGTTTTTGGAAAGAATGTCACAGAGGCCAAATGCCCTTCTCATCGTATTGTATCAGGAGCCCTTGTCTGCATGACATCACCGGTGATGGCTAGGAAAGCCTTTCCGAAAGCCCTGGAAAGGATTTCCCCTCATGCCTTTTACTATTGTAAAACAATACAGGTTTATTATAGAAAATTAGAGAATCAGCTAAGCAAAAATAAGGAAATAAAAACACAATATTGCTATCACCAGAGATGATCATAGTTAACAAATTACTTTTAATCTTTTCAGATCTTTTTCTTTTTTAAAAAATGAATTTTCGTTAAATGAGGTCATATTGTATACATTGCTTTACAACCTACTTTTATTAACAGTCCTCACCTTTCATATAAGTTTTTATTTTTGAATTATATAAATAGAATATTCAAAACATAGTATTAAATTGTAAAACAAAGACATAATTCAATCTACCAGCATTTAAAAATCTGCATATTAAAAGATCACACCTTCTCTCAGAAAAATTAACAATAACAACAAAAATAAACTGCACTAAGACATGCCTTCATAAAGGTATTGAAATTCAAGGTGAAATTAAGGCATCCAGGCAAAAAGATTAAAATCTTTAACATGCATATAGTGAAGGAATGTATTTTCCATGATCCTTTTTTTTAAAAAAATTTATTTAGTTATTAATTTTTGGCTGTGTTGGGTCTTTGTTGCTGTGCGCGGGCTTTCTCTAGTTGCGGTGAGCAGGGGCTACTTTTTGTTGTGGTGCGTGGGCTTCTCACTGCGGTGGCTTCTCTTGTTGCGGAGCACCGGCTCTAGGCGCACGGGCTTCAGTAGTTGTGGCTCACAGGCTCTAGAGCACAGGCTCAGTAGTTGTGGCTCTTGGGCTTAGTTGCTCCATGGCATGTGGGATTTTCCCGGACCAGGAACCCGTGTCCCCTGCATTGGCAGGCAGATTCTTTTTTTTTTTTCTTTTTTTAAAAAAATTTATTTATTTATTTATTTGTTTGTTTTTATTTTTGGCTGTGTTGGGTCTTCGTTGCTGTGCGCGGGACCCCTCTAGTTGTGGCGAGCGGGAGCCACCCTTCGCTGCAGTGCGCGGACTTCCCATTGTCATGGCTTCTTTTGTTGCAGAGCACGGGCTCTAGGCGCGCGGGCCTCAGCAGTTGTGGTGCACGGTCTCAGTTGCTCCGCGGCATGTGGGATCTTCCCGGGCCAGGGCTCGAACCCATGTCCCCTGCATTGGCAGGCAGATTCTTAACCACTGAGTCACCAGGGAAGCCCGGCAGGCGGATTCTTAACCACTGCACCACCAGGGAAGTACCCTATGATCCTTTTTTTAAAAATCTACTAGAAAATGAACTTTAGTCAACCGAGGGATGAATGGAGACAACCTCACCAAAAGGACTCATAGAGAATATGAAAGCCATTTTATTTTATTCTAATCTTAGGACTTTTAAAAATGTGAATGTCTTGGGCTTCCCTGGTGGCGCAGGGGTTGGGGGTCCGCCTGCCAATGCGGAGGATGCGGGTTCGTGCCCCTGTCCGGGAAAATCCCACATGCCGCGGAGCGGCTGGGCCCGTGAGCCATGGCCGCTGAGCCTGCGCGTCCGGAGCCTGTGCTCTGCAGCGGGAGGGGCCACAGCAGTGAGAGGCCCGCGTACCGCAAAAAAAAAAAAAAGTGAATGTCTTTTATTATAAAATGGAATGAAAATATCAACCTAGCAATATGTTTTTTGGCCAGGTGGCTTGTAGGATCTTAGTTCCCCAACCAGGGACTGAACCCACACCCTCCGCAGTGAAAGTGCAGAGTCCTAACCACTGGACTGCCAAGGAATTCCCAAACCTGCAATATGTTAATTACACTTATAATAATAGTTGAGAAAGAGGAGTAAAGGTGAAAAGTAGTGTGAGTGTCATGATGCTGATTTCATAAAAAGATATGTAAAGTTGATAAATCAAGTAATAAGTATATTTAAAGTTATAAATATGAACACTTAGACATACCATGTGTGAACACTGTGAAATACAAGAATACAATTAACTGGAACCTGGAAGGCAGGAAGATGATGGAGATAGGGAAGGGAAAGAAGTGAATAAAAATTTATTTCAACAGTGCTCAGAGTATGGACTGAATAGATACTGCCTAATAAAGAGAGAATAAGGTATATAAGTTGTGGTCACCGAAATAGCCACTATATATACAACAGAAACCTTTCAAATATACCTACACACACTCAAAAAGAAATAGTTCATATCATAAAATTTTATTTTTAAGCTATCAACAAAAAACTATTTTTAAAGTTGTAAACACTTTTTTTAATGTTGGAAAAAAATTTTAAAGCATAATAACAAAACTATGACCAAAAGTATTTGTCATATCAAGAAATGTAAATTGGCTGAATTCATCTATTAAAAGAAAATTTCAATCCCTGAATCTGATCAGCAGTTGGTTGAATCCACGGATGCGGACCCCATGGACACAGTGGAATGACTAGATTTTCAGGTTTGAATCACAAAACAAAACCCACCAAGTATATGGCATATAAAACAGACACCTAAAATGAAGTAACCAAGAAAGATTAAAAATGAAAGAAAGGGGGAATTCCCTGACAGTCCGGTGGTTAGGACTCGGTGGGTGCGGACAAAAGAAAAAAAGAGAGAAAGATAGAAAGGGCAGACAAGCACTAAGTAAATGCACACAGAAGGATATAAAGGACTATAGTCTAAGCATGAGATAAGGTAGAATTCAAGGCCAAAAGCATTTAACAAGACAAACTATCCGAAAGGGTGCAGTATACAATGAAGCTCTAGTAGTTAACCAATTCTCTATACCAAATAACATGGTGTCAACAATTATAAAGAGAAGACTACTGGAAATGCAAGAAGAATTAGACAGATACACATTAATATTGCAGATTTTATTTCACTTTTCTTTGATCAAGTGGACAAAAACTAAAATACACACACACATACACACACAAAACATTTAAACCTGAAAAGAAAAATGTCCTTTGTTAATGCTCATGGAACACCCAAAAATCACTCATATATTAAGTCACAAAGCAAATAAATCAATTTATAAATAAAATTTCAAAAAGTATAAATAGAAAAGTCAACATTCTCTGAACACAAAACAATAAAACTAGTAATGAATACTATCCGGGAGGTAAAACGAAAACTGCCACTAAGATAACAAAAAGTTCTCTCAAACAAATCTTTGGTCAAAGAAGAAATCAAACCCAAAATTCCTAACTATTGAAGAACATATTAGAAGCTGTGAGCTAAAGCAGTGCTCAAAAGGAAATTCATACTTAAATGCTTGGTGGGGACGGGGGGACTCTTGCAGGCAGCACGGATTTGATCCCTTCGTCGGGGAACTAAGATCCTGCATGTTGCCCAGTGCAGCCAAAAAAAAAAGGATGATGTCCAATGCTTATGGTAATGAATACGAAAGGGTAACAATGAAAGAAGTAAGCCTCTATAGCAGGCGGAATTCTAAAGGTCTCCCCCAAGATTCCTGTCTGCTGCTTATTTAATCAAAACACTAATCTAGGTACTGCTATGAAAGGGTCTTGCAGATGGAATTAAGGTTATTAATCAGCTGACATTAAAATAGGGAGATTATTCTGGATTATCCAGGTAGGTCAGGTGTAATGACATGAAATCTTAAAAGCAGAAGAGGGAAGTAGAAGACTTCATCAGAGAGATGGGGTAGAAGAAGAGGCAGGAGAGATTAGTAGGCAGGAGATCAGAGAAATTTGAAGCATGAGAAAGACTGGACCCACCACTGCCAGCTTATGAAGATGAAGTCAGGGAACTGTTAGCAGAGTCTCCAGAAGCTGAGAAAACTGGCCAGCAGACAACAAGGAAATGTGAACCTCAGTCCTATGACTATGTGGAACTGAACTTGAATTCTGCCAACAACCTGAATGAGCCTGGAAGTAACTTCTCGCCCAAAGCTTCTAGTGGGCCAATGCCTTGATTTCAACCTTGTGGGACTCAGAGCTGGATATCAGCCACTCCTACTGGACTTCTGACCTGCAGAACTGTCAGATAATAAACTTGTATCTTTTTAAGCCACTAAATTTGTGGCAATTTATTATGGCAGCAATAGAAAACGAACACAGCATCTAACTTAAGAAGTTAGAACATGAGTGAAGTAAGTCAGACAAAGACAAATATCATATGATATCGCTTATATGTGGAATCTAAAAACATGGTACAAATGAACCTATTTACAAAACAGAAATAGAGTCACAGACGTAGAAAACAAACTTATGGTTACCAAGGGGGAAAGGCGAGGAAGGATAAATTGGGAGATTGGGATTGACATATACACACTACTATATATAAAATAGATAAGAACGTAGGGAATTCCCTGGTGGTGCAGTGGTTAAGAATCCTCCTGCCAAAGCAGGGGACACAGGTTCAATCCCTGGTCCAGGAAGATCACACGTGCCGCGGAGCAACTACACCCATGCACCACAACTACTGAGCCCGCGCTCTACAGCCCAAGAGCCACGACTATTGAGCCCTCATGCCACAACTACTGAAGTCCGCGTGCCTAGAGCCCGTGCTCTGCAACAAGAGAAGCCACGACAATAAGAAGCACGCACACCGCAACAGAGTAGCCCCCGCTCGCCGCAACTAGAGAAAGCCCACACACAACAATGAAGACCCAACGCTGCCAAAAATAAATAAATAAAATAAATTTCAAATAGATAAGAACCTACTGTATAGCACAGGGAACTCTACTCAATACTCTGTAATGACCTATATGGGGATAGAATCTACGAAGAGTAGATATAGGTATATGTATAACTGATTCACTTTGCTGTACAGCAGAAACTAACAACATTGTAAATCAACTATACTCCAATAAAAATTAATTTAAAAAAAAAGAAGTTAGGGGCTTCCCTGGTGGCGCAGTGTTTGAGAGTCTGCCTGCCGATGCAGGGGACACGGGTTCGTGCCCTGGTCCGGGAAGATCCCACATGCCGCGGAGCGGCTGGGCCCGTGAGCCATGGCCGCTGAGCCAGCGCGTCTGGAGCCTGTGCTCCGCAACGGGAGAGGCCACAACAGTGAGAGGCCCGCATACCGCAATAAATAAATAAATAAATAAATAAATAGATAAATAAATAAGCTACAAGGATATATTGTACAACACAGGGAATATAGCCAATATTTTATAATAACTATAGAGTATAACCTTTAAAAATTGTGAATCACTATGTTGTACACTTGTAACATATAATATTGTACATAAACTACACTTCAAAAAAAAAAATCAGGGACTTCCCTGGTGGCACAGTGATTAAGAATCCGCCTGCCAAGGCAGGGGACACGGGTTTGATACCTGGTCTGGGAAGATTCCACATGCCTCAGAGCAACTAAGCCTGTGTGCCACAACTACTGAGCCTGCGCTCTAAAGCCCACAAGCCACAACTACTGAAGCCCGCGCACCCTGGATCCCATGCTCCGCAACAAGGGAAGCCAACGCAATGAGAAGCACATGCACCACAACAAAGAGTAGCTGCCACTCTCCGCAACTAGAGGAAGCCCGTGCACAGCAATCAAGACCCAATGCCGCCAAAAATTAATTAATTTTTTAAAAATCAGAAAAAAATGTCCCCTTGCTAAATGGTCTCTATGGTTAAATATCAAAATTTCTGGATTTAGTTAGAATCAACTTTTAAGTTTCTTTTAACTCTAAAAGCTACAATTTGGTATTATATTTCCATGTGCCAACCTGGGTAGGCATATCATTTCATTCAATTCTCACAACAACAGTATGAAGTAGACATTACTATACTCATTTGTTTAAGGTTCAAAGAAGTCGTAGTTAATAATTGGTAGAGATGAAATTTGGACCAGGTCAATTAGACTCCAAAGTCCAGGCTCCCTCCTGCTCTGTAAACTGCCTCTCTAGCACCATGCTGAGTCCAGGACAATATTAATTAAAACTAACATTTGTATTTCAATATACAGTTTTTAAAAATCTTATCAATTTATCAATTTCACTTAACGCTCAATAATAACCCTGAGAGGCAGGTAGTAGTGTAATCCTTAGATTTAGATACAAAAATTGAAAACTGAAGAAGAAAAAATGACTTCTGAATCATTTTGATACAAAAGAGAGCCAAGATTGAACTGCAAGTCTCCACTCTCAGTTTATTCTCTGCACCGGGCTCTGCCTAAGCGTTGATATAGAATGTGTGAGCTGGGACTGAAGGGTTGAAGACAGTGCCATTTTCTTTTTGCCTCTAATAACCTGTAGCCTGGTAATCACTTAAGTAATTTTTCATTTATGCAATAAATATTTATTGAGCACTTAGTATGTGCCAGGCACTGAACATACAAGGAACAAAGGCTGTCCCGGCTCCTGGATTCACGGGGTTTACATTCTGGTGGAGGAAACAAAAAGATAAATTTCAGACAATGATAAGTGTTGCAAGACTATGGAGTAGGAAATAAAGGGGAGGTAAGTTTAAATAGACGTCAGAGAAGGCGTTTCTGAGAAGTTAACATTAACTGAATGAATGAGTACATGTATAGCAACCCCCGATGGATTCATTTTTCAAACTTATCTAGTTTTGCTGGCCATTAGATTGTTTATGATTCTGATGGTGAATACTCTTTGGAGCTTATGTTGCTGATGCCAAAAGGGCAAGGGCAGAAGCGAAGAACATGGACGAATCCTTTCCAATTCATTTCACTCCTGTGACCTTGCCTTTGCCGTCAGGGTCACTCCCCACCGCCACGCCCATTCTTCTGCCCCCGGATGCTTCCAGCCTGCGCAAGCGCAGGAGAAACTGCTGTTCCTAGTGGAGGGCGCGGATTCCACCCCAAAACGCATGCGCCCCGGGCTCGCAAGCCCCGCCCCGACCTCTGCGCCCGCTCGCGAGCCCTTGCCAATTCTCGGGGCGGGGACTGCGCGGGGAGACGCGCGCCGGTGCGTGCGTGCTCCCGGGCCGCGGGCGGGCCAGTGAAGCTGGCGGCCCTGGCACGTGATCCCGGATCGGCGTGGTAGCTTGGTGGCTCCGTCTGTCTGTCCGTCCGCGGGTGCCATCATGGCGGACGCGGCCAGTCAGGTGCTCCTGGGCTCCGGTCTCACCATCCTGTCCCAGCCGCTCATGTACGTGAAGGTGCTCATCCAGGTATGAGTCGTCGCCTTTCCCTTCCTCGCCCGGCGCCCTGTTCGGTCGCCGCTGCCCAAGGCGCCTGAGAACCGGCTCCAACCTTCAGGGCCTTCAGTCTCCTGAGATGCTGCTCCTTCTTTGCTGCCCGCCCCTTCCTTCCCGGCAGGGACGACTTCCACCGCCCGCTGAGCTCCCACTGCCCGTGGGCCTTCCCGAGGTCTCGCCTCCCAGCCAAGCCGTGAGGCCCGCTCCTTTCCTGGTATCCGGCTGCCGCCCTGCCCTGCCCTGCCCTGCCTGATGGCTCCCCTGAACTTTGTTTTCTCTTCCCTGAGGTTGATCCTGGCTGGGCGCCGCCAAGGGCCTCCCAACCTTTCTTTCTCCGCTGCTCTGAAATGAGCATCCTTCTCTCCGCCCCGGCCCCAAACGCAAGACGTGAAATCTGTTGAAGACAAATTTGAAATTCGAGGGGAGCCAACACCTTATTAGCTTTTGTTTTCTCTTCTTTTGTTGCTGTTACTACTGCTCTTCTGTTCTGAGATTTAGCACCAGATACCCAGAGAAACACAAGGAGTTCATTCAGAAGTGATAATCAAGCGGTTGATGAGTCACATTTCGAAGGATCCACTGAACCCTCTTCAGCAGCAGCCCATGTGGCTCATGACAGTGAAAAGTCACATGTCAGAGTGATGTGAAATCAGTTCAGTTGAAAGTTTTATCGAGTTTAAGGATATATGTTAGTTTCTAATATACTGTGAAATAATTCTTAAATGGTATTTTATATTCACAGGCAAGTTTGCCCGGTTTTAGCTGACTATAGACCATTAGGTAGTATTGTTCAGTTGCCTTTCTGAATTTCCCTGTGACGGGCAGGTCATTCATTTTTTTAACTTTTGTTGAGAGTTGACGGAATTACGTCATGCATAGTACCAAGGATAGAACCCCTGTCCTCACCATCTGCCTTTCTGTCAGAAATATGCAAGACACTAGGGAAGGCCTCGTTTCTTATTTTTGAGTTAATGATACTAATCCATATTATGTGTTGCTGAGTTGAGCCTTGTGGATTCAGAACCTGTATGTAAAGAACTATTGTAAAATAAGTTGTTCAAAGTAAGAACGAAGGGAATTCCCTGGAGGTTCAGTGGTTAGGTAGGACTCCATGCTTTCACTGCTGAAGGCCCAGGTTTAATCCCTCATCTGGGAACTAAGATCCCCGCAAGCCACTAGAGGCGGCCAAAAAATAAAAGAAAGAACAAAATCTTTGAAATGTATTGTGACATCTAAAACAGAATTGGCACATTTGCAGCTAGATAATATCTGAGGTAAAAGCATTTTTCAGTAAATCTGATATAAGCCCATTACTCAGTCCTTATCCAGGAGACAAGATTTTCTAGTGACATTCAGAGCTCTTGCCTCAAAAACTCCTTAATCCTTATTGCACAACATGCTTGTGTTGCCAAGTGTCTCAGGGCTTTTGGTGAAATTCCCAAATACTCAGTTTTAAAAATAATTGCACAGTGACACTTTCAGGAGTTCTTTAATTGAACAGGTTGAGAATCACAGCAGGAGAGTCAAAACCATGGCCGACAACGTTCATTCTCTCAAGTATCCCTTTGGCACTAAAGAGTCTGAATATATTGTAGAAATAAAATGATGACATTAATTCTAAAATGACTCGTTAGATTGTTCATGACAGTCTGCTCCTTTAACATGGACTTATTAGCTTGTAATTATTTCCCAAATGAATTATCCCCAGCTGTATCTGCATTTGCCTTTTGAGTGGTTTGTTTTGCTAGCCAAATATGAAGTTGTTGCTGGCTTAGTCTTCTCACTTTGTCCGGATATTAAAAATGTGCTTGATTTTCTTTAGAAAATATTTTTGAGCGTCCTCAGTAAACTATAGCTTTGTTAACACAAAAATTCCCTTATTCTATTTTTAGATTGATGCCAGTCTATCTCAGCTACATGGTTTACTTTGTAGAATTTGAACCAAAAGAAAACTTGGAGTTTATTGAAACCAGTCTTTTGTTTTTCTTTTTCTTTTTCTTTTTTTTTTTTTTTTTTTGCGGTACGTGGGCCTCTCAGTGTTGTGGCCTCTCCTGTTGTGGAGCACAGGCTCCAGACGCGCAGGCTCAGTGGCCATGGCTCACAGGCCCAGCCGCTCCGCGGCATGTGGGATCCTCCCGGACCGGGGCACGAACCCGTGTCCACCACATCAGCAGGCGGACTCTCAACCACTGCGCTACCAGGGGAGCCTGTAACCAGTCTTAAACAAGTGACAAAATTAAAAACAAAACAAAAAAAACATACCAGAACTGACAAGGATGATACTTCATCACTGTCTTGGAAAATATACACTGCATTTTAACTTGTGTTAAAAATTATAACTCTAAAATATATATATATATATATAACTCTAAATTTGTTCTTTATTCAAGACCTTGCAACTCAGGCATTCCTGGGAATGTTGCTTAGTATTGATTTAGTCTCTTGTTTTTAAAGGTGGGATATGAGCCTCTTCCTCCAACAATAGGACGAAATATTTTTGGGCGGCAAGTTTGTCAGCTTCCAGGTCTCTTTTGTTATGGTAAGTGTCTTTGATTTATTTGGAATTGGAGGACATTGAAGGGTGTGATAGGAGTTACTGAAAGAATATATAGTAAGCATGTTTCCTTGAAATTTCTGTGTAACCATTACTTTCAACTAGAATGTAAATCTCCTACTTGTGTTCTTAGCTCAGCACATTGCGAGCATCGATGGGAAGCGTGGGTTGTTCACAGGCTTAACTCCAAGACTGTGTTCAGGGGTCCTTGGAACTGTGGTCCATGGTAAAGTTTTACAGGTAAGAAGAAAATCAGTCCATCTTCCCATAGATTTAGATAACCTTTTCTTTTTTTTTTTAACATCTTTATTGGAGTATAATTGCTTTACAATGGTGTGTTAGTTTCTGCTTTATAACAAAGTGAATCGGCTGTACATATACATATGTTCCCATATCTCCTCCCTCTTGGGTCTCCCTTCCATCCCCCCATCCCACCTCTCTAGGTGGTCACAAAGCATTGAGCTAGATAACTTTTTTTTTTTTTAATTAATTTATTTATTTTTTGCTGCATTGGGTCTTAGTTGCTGTGCATGGGCTTTTCTCTAGTTGCGGCGAGTGGGGACTAGTCTTCATTGTGGTGTGTGGGCTTCTCATTGCCGTGGCTTCTCTTGTTGTGGAGCACGGGCTCTAGGCGCACGGGCTTCAGTAGTTGTGGCTTGCAGGCTCTAGAGTGCAGGCTCAGTAGTTGTGGCGCATGGGCTTAGTTGATCTACGGCACATGGGACCTTCCCGGACCGGGGCATGAACCCGTGTCCCCTGCGTCGGCAGGCGGACTTTCAACCACTGTGCCACCAGGGAAGCCCCCCAGCTTTCTTTTGATTTCCATTTGTATGCAATATCTTTCTCCATCCCCTCACTTTCAGTCTGTATGTGTCCCTAGATCTGAAGTGGGTCTCTTGTAGACAGCATATATATACAGGTCTTGTTTTTGTATCCATTCAGCCAGTCTGTGTCTTTTGGTTGGAGCATTTAATCCATTTACATGTAAGGTAATTATCAATATATATGTTCCTATTACCATTTTCTTAATTGTTTTGGGTTTGTTTTCATAGGTCCTTTTCTTCTCCTGTGTTTCCCAGTTAGAGAAGTTCCTTTAGCATTTGTTGTAGAGCTGGTTTGGTGGTGCTGAATCCTCTTAGCTTTTGCTTGTCTGTAAAGCTTTTGATTTCTCCATCGAATCTGAATGAGATCCTTGCTGGGTAGAGTAATCTTGGTTGTAGGTTCTTCCCTTTCATCACTTTAAATATGTCATGCCACTCCCTTCTGGCTTGTAGAGTTTCTGCTGAGAAATCAGCTGTTAACCTTATGGGAGTTCCTTTGTATGTTATTTGTCATGTTTCCTCATTCTATGAGGCCACCATCACCCTGATACCAAAACCAGACAAAGAAACTACAAAAAAAGAAAATTACAGACCAATATCACTGATGAATACAGATGCAAAAATCCTCAACAAAAACTAGCAAACAGAATCCAACAACACATTAAAAGGATCATACACCATAATCAAGTGGGATTTATCCCAGGGATGCAAGGATTCTTCAATATACGCAAATCAAGCAATGTGATACACCATATTAACAAACTGAAGAATAAAAACCATATGATCATCTCAATAGATGGAGAAAAAGCTTTTGACAAAATTCAACACCCATTTATGATAAAACCTCTCCAGAAAGTGGGCATAGAGGGAACCTACCTCAACATAATAAAGGCCATATACAACAAACCCACAGCAAACATCATTCTCAATGGTGAAAAACTGAAAGCATTTCCTCTAAGATCAGGAACAAGACAAGGATGTCCACTCTCACCACTGCTGTTCAACATAGATTTGGAAGTCCTAGCCACAGCCGTCAGAGAAGAAAAAGAAATAAAAGGAATCCAAATTGGAGAAGAAGAAGTAAAACTGTCACTGTTTGCAGATGATATGATACTATACATAGAGAATCCTAAAAGTGCCACCAGAAAACTACTAGAGCTAATCAACGAATTTGGTAAAGTTGTAGGATACAAAATTAATGCACAGAAATCTCTTGCATTCCTATACACTAATGTTGAAAAATCTGAAACAGAAATTAAGGAAACACTCCCATTTACCACTGTAACAAAAAGAATAAAATACCTAGGAATAAACCTACCTAGGGAGACAAAAGTCCTGTATGCAGAAAACTATAAGACACTGATGAAGGAAATTAAAGATGATACAAACAGATGGAGAGATATACCATGTTCTTGGATTGGAAGAATCAATATTGTGAAAATGACTTTGCTACCCAAAGCAATCTACAGTTTCAGTGCAATCCCTATCAAATTACCAATGGCATTTTTTACAGAACTAGAACAAAAAATCTTAAAATTTGTATGGAGACACAAAAGACCCCGAATAGCCAAAGCAGTCTTGAGGGAAAGAAATGGAGCTGGAGGAATCAGACTCCCTGACTTCAGACTATACTACAAAGCTACAGTAATGAAGACAATATGGTATGGGCACAAAAACAGAAATAGATCAATGGAACAAGATAGAAAGCCCAGAGATAAACCCACGCACTTATGGTCAACTAATCTATAATAAAGGAGGCAAGAATATACAATGGAGAAAAGACCGTCTCTTCAATAAGTGATGCTGGGAAAACTGGACAGATACATGTAAAATAATGAAATTAGAATACTCCCTAACGCCATACACAAAAATAAATAAAATGGATTCGAGACCTAAATGTAAGACAGGACACTATAGAACTCTTAGAGGAAAACATAGGCAGAACACTCTTTGACATAAATCACAGCAAGATCTTTTTTGATCCACCTCCTGGAGTAATGGAAATAAAAACAGAAATAAACAGATGGGACCTAATGAAACTTAAAAGCTTTTGCAAAGCAAAGGAAACTACAAACAACGAAAAGACAACCCTCAGAATGGGAGAAAATATTTGCAAACGAAGCAACGTACAAAGGATTACCCTCCAAAACATATAAACAGCTCATGCAGCTCAATATTAAAAAAAAACCCAATCCAAAAATTGGCAGAAGACCTAAATAGGCATTTCTCCAAAGAAGACATACAGATGGCCAAGAAGCACAGGAAAAACTGCTCAACATCACTAATTATTAGAGAAATGCAAATCAAAACTACAATGAGGTATCACCTCACACCGGTTAGAATGGGCATCATGAGAAAAATCTACGAAGAACAAATGCTGGAGAGGGTGTGGAGAAAAGGGAACCCTCTTGCACTGTTGGTGGGAATGTAAAGTGATACAGCCACTAGGGAGAACAGTATGGAGCTTCCTTAAAAAAAACTAAAAATAGAATTACCATATGATCCAGCAATCCCAGTACTGGGCATATACCCAGAGAAAACCATAATTCAAAAAGACACATGCACCCCAATGTTCATTGCAGCACTATTTACAATAGCCAGGTCATGGAAGAAACCTAAATGCCCATTGATAGACGAATGGATAAAGATGATGTGGTACATATATACAATGGAATATTACTCAGCCATAAAAAGGAACGAAATTGGGTCATTTTTAGAGACATGGACGAATCTAGAAACTGTCATATAGAGTGAAGCCAGAAAGGAAAACAAATATCATATATTAACGCGTAAATGTGGAACCTAGAAAAATGGTACAGATGAACCGGTTTGCAGGGCAGAATTTGAGACACAGATGTAGAGAACAAACTTATGGACACCAAGGAGGAAATGAGGCGGGGTCGGGGGTGTGGTGGTGTGATGAATTGGGAGATTGGGATTGACATATATATATACTAGTATGTATAAAATGGATAACTAAAGAACCTGCTGTATAAAAATAAATAAATGAAATTCAGAAATTCAAATAAATAAATAAAAATAATGTTCTTGGATTTTTGCTTTGCTTTGTTTTCCTTTTTCTTCTTTTAGATAAGCACTTTTATGAGCTGACCAATCAGTATGTTAAATTTAGCAACAAGATCATCTTAGAGACACTTATTTCCAAGTGTTAATTAGAAGTAGAAATTAATTGGAGATTTATAGCCAAAAAAATCAACTATTTTAATTTCTGCCAATCAGTAGAGTTTTCATTTTATGTTCTGTCTCAATAACACTATGATAGCCCTAATCATCCTTTCTTTTCTTTTCTCTTCCTTTGTAGCATTACCAGGAGTATGACAAGGCTGAGGTATGTTGGAGCCAATTTCTATGCATGAGTCCATTTTCCCTGCAAGCTACTGTTGCTCTCTGGTCCTCTTTAGGAAAACGGACAAGCAGTCAGCTTTCCTTTCATCATAGAGAGTGTTGGTATACGGGATGGCCACCAGTTTGAACAGTTCTATTTAAAACCATCAACATATCTATCTACTTTCATTTTGATTTCCAGGAGTCAGGATCTGGAAATGTACTGAAAGAAGTTTCATCTTCCTTTGACCGAGTTATCAAGGAGGTAAGGTGATTATGATTTCTCTAAATCAGAGCAAGCTGGCAGTTGTGGAATCAGGATCATCAGGCCTGTATGTTCAGTGTCTGTTCCAAACAAAATTAAACTTTCAATTTAATATGGGCTTTACTGCATGTAGAACATAAAGAGAGAAAAAAGCATTGCTTGCTGTTTGGAATTTCAAGGAAACATAATTTGCCCACTCATCTTTAAAATTGAAGAGGTACTGAAACCTGTTATAATAGAGTTGGAAATCTCTGGCCCAAAAGTATTAAAATAGTGGCCAGGGCCTTTGTGTGTTGGATATTATATATCCAGAAATGCTTTTACAACATTATTCTGACTTTGAGATGTCCTTATCGTCCATTTCCCACTCCTGTCTTCTGCCATTGGGAGTTTGTTGCATGCCTGGCTTAATAATACTCTTTTATTTCTAGTCTTTACATTATCTAATTGTCTATAGAGACGTCACAATTTTTCATTGAAAGCTGCCTTCTAAAGTATATATCACTGAACAAACATCGCTATAGGCCAAGATGTCAGATGAGTCAACTTTGTTTTTTGTAAATTTTCATGAAGTGATTTTATTTAAAAGTAGAGATGCATGTATTAATATGTGTTTTATATTTTCTTAACTTTATTTAGTTCATCGTAAGGCTCTTAGAACTACCATTAGAGTAGGGGTGAGATCTCTTAACTAAATGAAGGTAATGTTTAAATGCAAAAACGAACGACGGACCTGCTATATTTACAGCCTACCTCCAAGTATTGTGATTGAATTTTTTACTAACCTCTTCACAGAGTCCTAGACAAGAAAGATAAGCTAGGGTAAATATAGAGCTCTAAGATACTGCACAGTTACGGGGCTGTGGTCGAAAAACAGATGAATGTCGTTGTGTTCTCCTTGAGACGTTGGTATAGATTAAATAGAGCCTGACATTTGTCTAGTGTAGATATTAGAGTATCAGAGTCTCTAAAATCACTCACAATGAGAGAGCAACTTAATAGTCTAAATACCGGCCTCATAGTTGTTTGTTTGTTTGTTTGTTTGAATTTATATTTTTATTTATTTATTTTTGGCTGCGTTGGGTCTTCGTTGCTGCGCGTGGGCTTTCTCTAGTTGCAGCGAGCAGGGGCTACTCTTCGTTGTGCACAGGCTTCTCATTGCAGTGGCTTCTCTTGTTGTGGAGCACGGGCTCTAGGCGCTCAGGCTTCAGTAGTTGTGGCATGTGGGCTCTGTAGTTGTGGCTTGCAGGCTGTAGAGTGTAGGCTCAGTAGTTGTGGTGCATGGGTTTAGTTGCTCCACAGCATGTGGGATCTTCCCAGACCAGGGCTCGAACCCGTGTCCCCTGCATTGGCAGGTGGATTCTTAACCACTGCGCCACCAGGGAAGCCCCAAGCCTCTTAGTTTTATTCCAGCTAGGTTACTGTTTGCTGGTGACTTTCCCTGTTCCTTTTTTTTTTTTTTTTTTTTTTTTGGCCACACCATGCAGCATGTGGGATCTTAATTCCCGACCAGGGATCGAACCTGCACCCCATGCATTGGAAGCGCGGAGTCTTAACCACTGGACCTCCAGGGAAGTCCTTTTCCCTGTTTCTTTGCTTTTGTTTTTCTCATCTGTAAATTTGAGAAGATAACAGAAACCTGCTTTGCAGAGAAATTTTGAGAAGTAACTATAACAGTATTGAAATCCATGAGTGAAAGCTGTGCTAGAATGATAGTGTATTATATTGCATCCCATTCAGGCTACTCTTCCTGACTCCAGGAAGGGCGGGAGTGCTCTGTCACTCACTCTCTTATTCTACAGTGTCCACCCACATGACTTCTCTCAGGAATTTGAGTGTCATTTATTTAGATTTCACAAGTGTGTGTTGATTCTTTCTAGACAACTCGAGAGATGATGGCTCGTTCTGCTGCTACTCTCATCACACATCCCTTCCATGGTATGTTTGCAGTTGATAACTGAAATCTGAACTTTTATCTTTCTTTTATATCACCGTCTCTCCTGACTACTTAGATAGGTTGACATGGGAGTTCACTAAAGTACCTTGCCTGTGTGTTTTCTGTTTGCTTGTTTTGGCTTTTATCCAATTTATCCAGATAGCAAAGTGTCTTTAGGTGGGAAAACCTTTTTTTTTTCCCCCAGGGCTATTAAAATTTATCTCGATGTAGCTTAAAAATCTTTTCTCTGTGTTCTATAGTGATCACTCTGAGATCTATGGTACAATTCATTGGCAGAGAATCCAAGTACTGGTAAGTGTTTCTGTTTTCAAGTATTCAGGGAGATCTCTTGAAGCCAAAGTATTAGAATAATAATACTTTACATTTTTATGATGCCTTAGAGCTTATAAAACAAATTCATGTATCTTATATCATTTGATCTACACACAAAAAAAACAGTAAAATCGAAGAAAAAGGCCCAGACAGGTTTAGGAGCCTCCCAAGACCTCAGGGTAAGTTGCAGGACCACTGAAGCCATAATTCACCCTGACTGCCTGTGACCACACCCTTAGGTATTAATATCTCCACTTCTATCTCTAAATGCAACCGTCTTTGCAGAGTGAGGGTGGTAGAAAAGGGAGCAGGGGTGGAGGTATAAGTTTCACCTTGTCAGAAGTGGTAATTGAATATTTTTTTTAATAGCTCCAAAATAATCTTAATGTATTTTATGTTTCTTTCTTCTGAACCTAGTGGACTTTGTGACTCCATAGCAACTATCTATCGGGAAGAGGGCATCCTAGGATTTTTTGCGTGAGTAAATTACTGATTTGTGCATGTGATTTTTGTGTGAGTAGAAAGCTTTGATGAGAACGAGGACATAACTCCTTGTTTAAACCTCAGAGAAAATGTACTCTCTGGGTTTAATTCATGTTAAACTCCATTTAGGCCCATCTGACTTAAATTCTCTTGTAGAGATCCCAAACTTTTGCTCTGCACATCTAAAATGTGTGAAATGAGGGTTTTTTTTTTTTTTAAATAAATTAATTGAAGTTTCTACCCTTACAGTGAGTTCTCAATTACTATATAGTTGATAAAATGAGGAAAGTTAGTTTTTGAAAAATGGAAAATTATCTAACATGTATCTTCTTTATCCTGAGGGAATACGTTTTTGCACTATATTCATTCCCTTGAATTTACTTTGGAAGAACTTAGGCTACTACCCTTGTTCTTCTGTTAACAACAAAAACCACATTATTAACTAAATGGTCCTTTTTAATTTTCAGTGTTTCCACATACTTGATTTTATGTTTGAGTATCATAAATACTCTGGGAAATAGGCAAGACAGCTATTATTATTCTCATTTTAGAGATTTAAAAAAAACTGATGCTCTGGGAAGTTCATTTGCTGCCCATCACATAGCTGATAAGTGGTAGAAGTGGCATTTAAACGCTGGTCTTCAGTCTGTGAGGTAATGTGTGTCCCACTCTTCCACACTGCCTCACCTTGGTTAACTAGGCCCTGGAAACATGTTTTTTTGGTGTGTGTTTTTTGTTGTTTTTTTTTTTTTTTTTGCGGTACGCGGGCCTCTCACTGTTGTGGCCTCTCCCGTTGCGGAGCACAGGCTCAGCGGCCATGGCTCACGGGCCCAGCCACTCCGCAGCATGTGGGATCTTCACAGACCGGGGCACGAACCCATGTCCCCTGCATCAGCAGGCGGACTCTCAACCACTGTGCCACCAGGGAAGCCCTGGAAACATGTTTTTTGATGCCCTTCACCTGTATCTGTGTTTGGGCCATTCTCATTTTGTAATTTTTCTCATCTTTTGCCCTGCCAAATTTGAATATCAAGTAGTTTAGCAATAATCATATTTAAGTCTCTTCTCCGAAATAGGCACATTTTTTGCCTCCTTGCTTATAGTTATTAATAGTAAGCTGAACCATTGGCCATATCATAGAGGGGTACAGCTGACCTGCATTTTTTAAATGAGAATAAAAGTCATTAGAGATTAGCCTCAAGAACAGTTATATTAACTAGAATGAATTGGTTAAGTTCTCGTATTCAGTGTCTTTTCAGTTCTCTAGAATGTTTTGAAATTAATTCTTTGAGAAGTGTTTATATTGAGTGAATTGTCTTTTTGCTGATCACATTTCTTGGTGCTTACTTTTATTTTTTCTTCATGTAGCGGTCTTATTCCTCGCCTCCTAGGTGACATCATTTCTTTGTGGCTCTGTAACTCACTGGCCTACCTCGTCAATACTTATGCACTGGACAGTGGGGTAGGTTGTGCCCTTGAGATGTGCTGGTGCGGACTTCATTGTATCCACCTGGCAGCTAGGTTAGCTTTAAAGTAAGATGGCAGTTGGTGTGCCAGACTCATCATTATATAGCTATATATTAATAGTCAAAATTTTAAAGGCTAATGTAGTGCCCTATAGTGTTTACTATAGAGAGATGCACCTAGAAAGTCCCTAGAGTGGGGCAGAGTGAGCCTAAGAGTCTACCTTTCTCCATGCTGCAAGGAGATCACTTCTTTATTGATGCCTAATGTTAGAGGACACCATGAAGCAGGATAGTTTTATAGTATATGCAGGTGTTTCATCTAATCTGAAGTGTTAAGGGGACTCCTGTATTGGGCTTTCTAGAAACCTTAGCCTGGGGGCGGGGTGGGGGGTGAGAATCAGCCTTCCCTAAAAGCAGTTTTTCTCCAGTCTCAGCAGTTGTATACCTCTTTGAACACAGTTAGCCCCAAAGCATGGTGGGAACTAGGACACCCCCAGGCCAGGGGTAGGACTAAAAATCCACGTGCTTGGTTTCTTGAGTACTGAGACTGATCTTCCCCACAGCATCTGGTACACAGCTAGGTGTATACGGAGGGAGTGACTTGTCCCTCAGTATACCGTCAGTGTTGTTTCCAGGGATTGTATCAATATTTCTAGGACATCGGAAAAGGTTACCAATCTCAGTTCTGTTGTTTTTGAAATCCTGAGGCTATTATATTTGTTCCAAGCCATCCTAGCCTAATATGAACTTGTCTGTTAATGTTGAACCAAGTTGATCATTTTGATCACTGCCTTTTTATGCTCATAATGTTTTATGTTTTCATCCTCTAAATTAATTTTCAAGTTGTCAAAGAAACTAATAATGCAGAGATAGATAGAATATATTGATATGGTTGGGGATAATTAACTGTTATATCAGCTTAATTTTCTTACTCGTTCTAATAAAGGCTTTCTTCCTGTTCTAGGTTTCCACCATGAATGAAATGAAGAGTTATTCCCAAGCTGTCACAGGAGTAAGTTTTTAAAAATCCTTTTAGCCTTTTAAGAGTAGGTTTGTTTGTTTGTTTGTTTAATATTTATTTATTTGGCTGTGCCGAGGCTTATTTGTGGCACGTGGGATCTTCGTTGCGGCATGCAGGATCTTTAGTTGCGGCATGTGGGATCTAGTTCCCTAACCAGGGATCAAATCCAGGCCCCTTGTATTGGGAGCGTGGAGTCTTAGCCACTGGACCACCAGGGAAGTCCCTTTTTAGGAGTAGTTTTCTTTTCTTCTCTTCCCTTCTCTTTTCTTTTCTTTTCAATTTCTTTGCCGTCACTGCTTTAAAGCAACCAGCTGTCTCACAGGAAAGTCTCTCAAATTTATTAATATTTTTCAGAGGTAAGAATAACCCAGAATCCCTGCATCACAGTAACAGTAATAACAAGCCTACATAGTGTGGTGCTGTTCAGCTTTCAGAGGGGTAAGTGGGCACTTCTCATCACAGATCTGCCCCTGCTTCTCACTGTATCGTGCTGAACCTGTATTGGAAACTTCACGCTCTTCAATCGTGTGGAGTCTTCCAGTAGTTGACTTTTGAAGTAGTTTCCATTGTCTTTGGAAGGATATTCATGTTGTCTTGTTTTCTTCAGGGCTATTTTGAAATGCTTATTGTATTTAGTTGTATTTACTTTTAAATGATGAAGTTCAGTTTTATTTGAATGTGGGCTCAATCACAGAATAAGAGAAGCCTTCTGGTCTTTGGTTAAAAGGTTGCATGTAGTGGTATGGTAAGAGGAGGAAACATCTGCAGGCTCAAAAACGTGTAATTTAGTCTCTCCTGGGTTATTGAGAAAGCAAAACCAATGTTGGAGTATTTGACCACAGTGGCACTAAGACTAAGGGAGAAGAATAAAGGAGACTAGGAATGACTTAGTAACTTAGCTGTCTTTTTACTCTTTTACAGTTTTTTGCCAGTATGTTGACGTATCCCTTTGTGCTTGTCTCTAATCTTATGGCTGTCAACAACTGTGGGTAAGTAAGTGCCTTGCGTTTCTTATCTTAGTAGTTGGCTGCCTGTATGCCTGACAGGTAGGGCAGTCCTGGTAGAAATTTGGGGAGGATAGTACAGTTGTTGCTGTTAATAGATTTCCCAAATTTTTCTCTGTCTGCCCCATGTACCAGCAGTCACATCAATTTGTATTATAAGCAGCCACTTCATATCCTTTTTTGGAACAGAGAAGGGCACAAATAATATTTCTCAAGCATTTATAAATAATATGCACTTGCCAGTAGTCTAGGTTCTTTTCTGAAAAGGGTGGGAAAATTACCAAATTACTCTACTTTCACATTTAAAAAAAAAAAAAGAACTTTTTTATTTGTTTTTTGCCACGAGGTGCGGCATGCAGGATCTTAGCTGCCTGACCAGGGATCGAACCCATGCTTCCTGGATTGGTAGCGCAGAGTCTTAACCACTGGACCGCCAGGGAAGTCCCTCCTTTATTTATTTATTTATTTTTTTTGCGGTACGTGGCCTCTCACTGTTGTGGCCTCTCCCGTTGCGGAGCACAGGCTCTGGACACGCAGGCTCAGCGGCCATGGCTCACGGGCCTAGCCACTCCACGGCATGTGGGATCTTCCCGGACTGGGGAAGAACCTGTATCCTCTGCATCGGCAGGTGGACTCTCAACCACTGTGCCACCAGGGAAGCCCCCTCCTTTATTTTAAGTCCTTATCCTCTCTTTCGAAGTTACAAAAGGTATGTCAGGGATTGAATGACAACCTGTACCTGTTTTTCCTCAGGGCTTCACGGAGAAAGTGAGTTTTCAAGTAAGAAAAGTAGGAAATTTGGTTGAAAATGGAAAGTTTCTTGACCTTTCATATACTGGCTGGGGAAGGGGTGGGTGTGGTGTTGGACACCACTGATTTCCAGCTTCTAGGCGCCATCTGACTCTACCAGGTTGGACAGAAGTTTTGCCTCTTTTTTTTTAATTAAAAAAAAATTTTTTTAGCCACGCTGCACGGCTTGCAGGATCTCAATTCCCCAACCAGGGATCAAACCCGCAACCCCTGCAGTGGAAGCACGGATTCTTTTTTTTTTTTTTTTAATATTTATTGATTAACAAATATTTATTGAGTATATATGGTGTACTGCTATAAAGTGAATGGTGGTTTTTGGGTTTTTTTTAATTTATTTTATTTTCGGCTGTGTTGGGTCTTTGTTGCTGTGCGCGGGCTTTCTCTAGTTGTGGTGAGCGGTGGCTACTCTTCATTGCAGTGCGTGGGCTTCTCATTGCGGTGGCTTCTCTTGTTGCAGAACACGGGCTGTAGGTGCACGGGCTTCAGTAGTTGCAGCACGCGGGCTCAGTAGTTGTGGCTCGCGGGGCTCTAGAGTGCAGGCTCAGTAGTTGTGATGCACGGGCTTAGTTGCTCCACAGCATGTGGAATCTTCCTGGACCAGGGCTCAAACCCATGACCCCTGCACTGGCAGGTGGATTCTTAACCACCGCGCCACTGGGGAAGCCCGGAAGCACGGATTCTTAACCACTGGACCGCCAGGGAAGTCCCAGAAGTTTTGCCTCTTGATTTATTTCAAAACTCTGTTCCTCTGGAGTACCTGCCACAATACATGTCATTGTTTTCAAACAAGATATCAAATTGATAGCTGTGTGGAGTTTGTTTTGTGATTTGTGGAGCGGCTGCCACATTTCGGCCCAGAGCAGGCTTGAAGGATTAGTTAAGTGTGTTGTTGTTGTCTTTGTTGTTGTTACTATTATTATTTGCAGTTTTTGAGAGAGGAAGTGATAAGGGGTTATACCTGAGTAAGAGCATGTAGCCACCACCATTTCACACCACTGTCCATTGTCAAGTTTGGAGTCTTTTGAATACTACTTAGTTTTAAAATTCCCTTTCCCTGCTTTTTAATCATATAATTACTATGTTCTAGGATTTCATTTGTCCACAAAATTTAAACCTAGATGTTTTAGAAAGTACATAACTGGTTCAAGTTTCTGTTTCTGTTATGTTGATTCAAAACCTAATTGTAAGGGAGGGCGATCCGTTTTGGATGCTCAGTGTTTCCCCTGCTCCAATAGAATTTGTTTCTTCAGAACTAAAATTGCTTCTCAGGGAACTTTCCAGGAAGAATATTTTGACAAAGATTTACTGAGCTCTTGAGAGAATGTTTTATAAACGTTGACTTCAGTAGCTAACCTGTTATTCTGTTTCAGGCTTGCTGGTGGATGTCCTCCCTACTCCCCAGTATATTCTTCTTGGATAGATTGCTGGTGCATGCTACAAAAAGAGGTACTTCTCTCTCATTCTCTGTCTCCCTCCCTCCCTCTCCCCTCCTCGTATTTTATTTTGTTTTGTTTTTGTTTTTTTCTTAAATGTCTCTGGAATCCCAGGTTAATTCTTGTAGGTTATCCTTTAGTTACCAATTAATGTACCCTTTTCAATGTTCCATATGTCACTCTGGCATAGTAATAAAATGTACTGCTTGGAAATCAGGAGAGGTAGTGGAGAATTAAGAATTCCTAGATGTGATCTGGAAGCCATTTGAGTGATCACATTCAAATTACAAATAAGGTCTGGGTGGACAGTTATCCTGGTTGTTAAAATGATGCCCTTGATTTCAGATGATTTTTTCCAACCTCACCTTTTTGTAACTTTTCAGAATCTCCTAATATATTCAGGTGTTTTCCTACAGTATTTAGAGAAGCTGAGAAATAAAAAGTTATTTACTTATGACATTATTTGTCACAATGTTGTTGAAAGGGCTGATCTCTTACTTCTAGAGTCATGTTAGTGGATGATTTTGTCCAGACTCCAGTTGTGAGGTGTAGGTCGTCTCCAACCAAAAGTTCTTGATGAATCTAGGCAGAGCTTTATTAGGAACCAAAATGATAAATGGCTTGGGCTAAACTTAACATGGAATCGCTAAAATGGCCATCAGTTGACAGCTGTTTTTGAATGGGAAGCACTCTTTAAAGGATTGTAGAAGAAATTGTATGAGGAAACTCTTCGTTGCATTATATGACAGCACCGGTGACACATACGAGAAAGACCTTTGTTCACAGGGCGCAGGCTTCCCAGCCTGCACTCTGAACGCAAAGGCCTAGGTGCTGCTGGGGGGGGCTTTTGCTCAGCGAGCCCAACAAGCCCTGCTGTGAACCCAGGCCAGGACACTTGGGTGGTTGCCAGGCAGACCTAACGTGAACATCTGGGTTTCATTCTGAGTTTTACATTCTCGGTGTTACAATGTCCTTTTGTGGTCCCCGTTTACAAGGAAGGGTGGCCCTTCTTTCCCCACTTCCTAACCAGCCCCCGGCTATACGAAGGAAGCAAATAGAAAATTAGTAGGGTATCAGACACCTTACCTAGGGAACGGTTAGTCCTTTAAATGCTTAAGACAACAGCAAATCTTAACTGAGCACTTAACTGTATATGAGGCATTATGCTAAGAGTTTTTCATGTATCAGCTCACGTAACCATCAAAACAGCCGTGTGAGGATAGGTACCGTTCTTTATCATCCCACCTCACATATGAAGAACGGGGACTTTGAACGGTTAAATAATGCCAATTATGTAACCCAAGGTCACACGGCCAGTGTTTGGGAGAGCAGGATCTACATGCAGGCTGTCTAACTTCAGAGTCTACTCACTTAAACTCACAACATTACTCCTTTAGTTATAAGATTTTCTAAGTACTCCCTAGAGATCTACCATTCCATTCAAAACAAATAAAAGCTGGCACAGGGACTTCCCTGGCGGTCCAGTGGTTAAGACTCCACGCTTCCACTGCAGGGGGCGCAGGTTCAATCCCTGGTCAGGGAACTAAGATCCTATGTGCCACGCGGTCAAAGAAACAAAAAAACAAAAGCTGGCACTTGACTGCGTGATAGGACTGTTCTCAACACTTGATATGAATTGACTTGATAATCCAGCTAGCTAGCAAGTGGCAGAGCCAGAATCCAAGCTGGGAATTCTGTCTAAATAGGTAAGAAATACTTGCCTTTATCGGTGTGTCAGAATTGTAGTTAATTCCACAGAAGCTCAGCTTAAGTGAGAGAATACAAACTGCTACTCTGTAGTGATAGTCCCGGTTTTATTCTGGTCATTTTAGTCATGTTTCTCAGAAATCTGTCCAGTTGTCTCTGCTGATTTGGACTGGCTGACCTCATTTTCACACTAGACTTTATTTGTTTGTTTGTTTTTTTTCCAGGGAAATATGAGCCGAGGAAATAGCTTGTTTTTCCGGAAGGTCCCCTTTGGGAAGACTTATTGTTGTGACCTGAGAATGTTAATTTGAAGATGTGGGGCAGGGACAGTGACATTTCTATAGTCCCAGATGCACAGAATTATGGGAGAGAATGTTGATTTCTATACAGTGTGGCACGCTTTTTTAATAATCATTTAATCTTGGGAAAATGGAGGTGTTTGGTGTCTGCCTTTTTTTGTTCTTTTTCCAGCACAACATAATTTACCACTGATATTCCCCCTTTAGTTATCCTGAAACATTTTTACTCCAGATTATTTTACTTAAAAGAAAGAAGTTGCATTTACCTAAAGGTACAGGCAGGTTGTCATGCAATTTGAGTCTTAATTTAAGGCTTTGTAAAGTGAAGAGTACAATCCTGTGAAGAAAGAGAAGTAATTGTTTGAAACTTAAGAAAATGAATAAGGCAAATGATATGGGAGGTTATAAGTTGCCGTTTATTTAGTAGACCTTAAAAACTCAGCAGCGTCCACCAGTCTGTCTCCCGGTATATTCTTCTAAGCACATTTAATTAACCCTGTCTCTCATACTTCAAAGAAAGGACAACACTGCTAATCTACCCTAGAAAAATCTCTGCGTGAGGCATCCATGCCTTCAGTCTGTTATTGCAAAGCAATAAATTGTGTTGCCAACAACAACAAAAAAGGATAATTAGAATATAAGCAAGATTTGGAAAGGAAGCATAATGGCTTTTTTTTTCCAAAAGAAATTCTTATTATATAAAATATGAAAAGCAAATACTGCGGCATTGGTCCCCTTCTCTAAGAGCTAAGTCTTTGCCAATCCCTAAATTACATCATTATACAGTTCTAATTGTATATAATCTTTTGTGCTTCTGTTTGTTATTTTGTTTGCTTTTTGTTGTTGCAGAAGGTGAGTAGTTTGTTTTTCATTCTTAATGACACACTTGGAAGGTATACTTGTAACTTCACGTCTGGTAATGCAGACGTAAGTCCACCACCTCGCATGTCATACCCTCAGTTAGGCATGGTAGCGTTCAGAAGAGGGGGAAAAAATCATTTTAGAAGGGCATAAATTTCCACTGAAACATAAAGATCTTATTTACTCAGGCCTTTTAGAAGCGGGTTAAAATGCTCTAAAATGAGAAAGCATTTGGTTTCACTTACTTAAATCCACTGGGTTGTTGCCAAATGAATAAGCATTGAATTTGCTCTTTCTCAGAAGAATTTGCTACTTCCCTATCAAAGCTGCAGCACCCGCAATATTAGAGTGGGCGTGCAGGGTCTTCTCCCTCCCCCGGGGTTTAGGAATGTAGCCTGAAGCTCCCAAGTAGCTTACCTTGAAATGTCTTTGATGTCTCTTTGTCTCAAAAAGGAATGTAAATTTTATATTCTATTCAATAGTATCTGCATTTGTTTTAATATAAAAATGTTTTGCATTACCTACTTTTTTTCCCAAAAAAAATCTTCAAGTAAAGATGATCTAGGAAAATGTGCCATGTTTATTATCCTGTGGCTTCTGTTCTCATACATGCTACTACACCTGCCTAGTTGAGAAGCTTGTCTGACTGTGAGAACCAGTCCACCACCAGCGGGCGCCAAGGCTTTGGTTTTGCGTATGAAAGTCGGGCTGTGGAAAAATTTCACCAAGGCCTGGCATTATTCAGAGTACTGGCTGATCAATCTAACTGCGTCCAAGCTATAAGTCCCATAAGAGTGCTATACCCATGGTCCTCCATAAAATTTTATAAGCCGTTAACATACTCAGAGTCTGAAGTTTATTCAGGGGCTAGTAAATGCAGGTAGGTAGGTACTCTTAAGATACGCATGCAAGGGCTTCCCTGGTGGCGCAGTGGTTGAGAGTCCGCCTGCTGATGCAGGGGACACGGGTTCGTGCCCCAGTCCGGGAAGATCCCACGTGCCGCGGAGCGGCTGGGCCCGTGAGCCATGGCCGCTGAGCCTGAACGTCTGGAGCCTGTGCTCCGCAACAGGAGAGGCCACCACAGTAAGAGGCCCGCGTACCGCAAAAAAAAAAAAAAAAAAAAGATACACATGCAAGAAATACTGAACTGACTCATTATATATGTAAATCATGTAAACCTAGATAAGGATTATCTAGTAAGCTGCACTTGTGAAATTGGGCAAGTGGTTTGCTTTGGCAGTACTGAGCTAAGTTGCCAGGAAATATTCCCTCTGGGGACTCTGCTTGTCATTGAAGCTTGACTGAAGAAAAGAATGTGGGGTTTCCTGGAACTTTGGGGTGCTTGTAAAAGTACCAGGGTATACAAGCAACCTTAGGATGAAAGAAACTTTAAATATGGTCCTATATCCCAGCTAAACATACCCTAGCTTTGCTATGATTTCCTACTTAAGAAATGTCTTCCTTTCCCCCTCCCCATTGAAAGTTTTCTTATATGGTAAAATTCAGCTCTAGTGCCATCTCTTTGTGAAGTCTCTCTTAGTCCTCCCAACCAGATGAGATCTTTGCCTTCAAACTTCTCCCCTAAGTCTCGTAATTATACTGCAAACTAAACTGACAAAACAAACTACATCCAACACCAAGTTCAAGGCTTACACAGCAGTGGCATTACTTCTCTCTGATCTGAAAATATGTGAAAAAAAATTATATTTGGCCCTTTAAAACAGGCGCACCAAAACAACCTCACTGGGCTTTATAGGAAAACTAGCTGGTGAAGTAGCAGTGCATGAAGTCGGGTCAGTTGAAGGTACTGTGGCAGGTAAGGGGAAGCAAGAAGAGAGAACAGTAGGGAGTAATGACTGCCAAGCCATAAGCTTTAGTTCTCATAAGCTTTGGTAGAGTAGGTATGCCCACTTTAGAAATAAAGAAAATGAGACTCAGATTAAGTAACTCATTCAAAATTATACAGCTAGTAAGTTTTAGAGGAGAGTTCAAACCTGAGTCTTTCAAATTCCAAGGCATGTTTACTGTTTCATAGAAGCAATGAAATGCTGAGAATAAAGTAGCCAGTGAACCAAATGATAAGTGATCCGTCTGAGGACAAAGGCCCTGCCTTTTAGTCAGATCAGTGAACCAGAGAACAAGCCTCCCACAGAATAGAGTAGAATGGTCTTCAATCAGGAAAGATACACTTTTGCCTCTGCGGAATAAGTAGGTGAAGCAACTGAAAATAGAGATGATCACCATTACTTTTCTATACTATCATGATTTATGCGGATGGAAAGCTAAGTTACTGTACAGGAAGGATTTTTTCCCAGAAGTACCATTAGTCCAATGTATTGGAACTCCTACTATGTTTGAAGGTTAACATTTTTTGAAAGTGATTTACATGTCAGCTCCTCAATGGATTCTTTTCTTATGGCCATGCCCTGTGACTTGTGGGACCTTAGTTCCCCAATCAGGGGTTGAACCTGAACTGTCGGCAGTGAAAGCATAACCACTGGACCACCTGGAAATTCCCTCAGTGGATTCTTCTAGAACATCCTTGCATATTGGATGGGTTCATTCAGGATGCTGCCCTAAGTGCCATAGTAATTTGTATCTTTGGAGATTTTTTGTTTTGTTTTTGGGGGGGGGTTGGTTTTTTTGGCCATGCCATGTGGCTTGCAGGATCTTAGTTCTCTGACTAGGGATCAAACCCGTGCCCCCTGCAGTGGAAGTGTGAAGTCCTAACCACTGGACTGCCAGGGAATTCCCATGGAGTTTTTTTTGGTTTTAAATACAAAGTTGTGTTTTATCTCCCATGGAGAGATTTTTTTAGGCTTATTTAAGGATGTCACATTTTATGTTTTCCACCTCCATTGATCCCTCGTCTTATCTCTTCAGACTTGAGAGAATTAGAATCTTGAACTCTGATTTTTGTCCTAGAGGGAAAGTTGCAAATGAAAGGTTCTTTTGCCACCAACTAAAAAAAAAAAAAAACCTTTTTTTCAGGAGACTGTCTTAGAGGGTAACAGCAATCAGTTTTCTAAAGCAACTAAAAGTGTTTCCCCTCCAACCAGTTTTGTCCATATGAGTCAGCCTCATCTGTTTGCTGTCTTGGGAGGCAGGTCTTCCACACACACTGCCATAATTCCATGGCCGTGAGATGAAATGTTGAAAAGCCCAGTTGCCTCACTCTCGTAAGTGGATTCCTCTGCAGTCGGGACCCCAAATCTGTCTGGGACCAATTAGCCAGCATTTGTATTAAAACCACAGTTGTTCCAGCACCAATTTACTGCCACCCTGAAAAAGAGTGTTTTCAAATAGATTCAGATTAGCACCACACCAAAATATGGCTGGAGAACAGTGCTTTGGAGCGTGTCAAGGAAAAGGGGGAGAAACAAAAATGTGCCCTGGAGGAGCTCTTGAAGACTCGCCAACTTCCCAAGAGGGAGAGCAAATAATGATACAAACCCTGCCCCCTCCCAAACCCAAGGTGACACCATTGGTGAGAGAACCTTTTCTAGCACCAGTTTTTGCCTCACTAAGGCAGCCAGAAGAATGGACTGTTCCCTGGTAATGCCACATTTCCATGGAAAAATCTATCAGGCTTTGCAGTTTATTTCCAAACTGAGGAGCCAGAGGTGAGATAAGGACAGGAAACAAGTGCGCCTAGTCGCTTTCTATCCCGTCTGCACCCCTGCCCTCCTGGCATCCCAGAGACTGGTGAGAGTGTCCTTTGGCTGGAAACAAAAAAGGAGGGTGAAAAGGGAAACAACAGAGCCGTACCTCACTTCAGACTGCTCACCCCCTCCTGGAATTCAGCATTTCATGCCCTTCCTTCCCTGAGGGGCCCACATTTAGAGTTTATCAATACAACCCTCAGTTACTGAGTGCAAAGCCCTGGCTTGTGGGCAGTGGAGGATGTAATAAATCTCTGCCTCCTCCATGGCATTACTGGGAGCTGAGGAAGGGATGCAGTCTGGCGAGAACATAAAAACTAAGAATGTTGGGAGGATTAAATGGAACCATGTGTAAGAAAGCAAAGCCTGGTACACTGAAAGTGTGCTCACCGAGTCTCCCGAACACTTGCTGTGATGGGTGTTGGACAGGCAGGATGTGCCAGAAGTTGAAACCAAGCTCCCTGGGATCCACAAGAGGAAAAGCTGACATCCAGTTAGGGGAACTCAGGGAAGACTTCGTGAAGGAGTAGCACTTGACCCGGTTTTCTAAGGACAGGGTACTGGGAGGCAGGATGGTGGAATGGGAACAATTTCCAGCCCTGTCACTTAGCAGCCATGCGACCTTGGACTAGTTATTTGATCGTATTAAGCCTCAGGCTCCTCATCTCTAAAGTGAGGATAATACTTCTCTTACTGGGGCATTAAATTGAGTACAGTGTCACAGCAAATATTTGGAATGTGGTAGCCGTTATGGTTATTTAAGAATTAGGGGGCTTCCCTGGTGGCGCAGTGGTTGAGAGTCCGCCTGCCGATGCAGGGGGACACGAGTTCGTGCCCCGGTCCGGGAAGATCCCACGTGGCACGGAGTGGCTGGGCCGGTGAGCCATGGCCACTGAGCCTGCTCGTCCGGAGCCTGTGCTCCGCAACGGGAGAGGCCACAACAGTGAGAGGCCTGCGTACTGGAAAAAAAAAAATTAGAAGGTAAGGGAATACTTTATAAATATAGATAATATGGGCAAAGTCATGGAACTAGTAAAGGCCAAGAGTTGAGGGAAAGTGGAATTGCGTCTCTAATGACAGTCCTAACATTTCTTTTTTTCTTTTTTCTTTTTTTTTTTTTTTGCCGTACGCCGGCCTCTCACTGTTGTGGCCTCTCCCGTTGTGGAGCACAGGCTCCGGATGCGCAGGCTCAGCGGCCATGGCTTCCGAGCCTAGCCGCTCCGCGGCATGTGGGATCTTCCCGGACCGGGGCACGAACCCGTGTCTCCTGCATCGGCAGGCGGACTCTCAACCACTGCGCCACCAGGGAAGCCCCCCTAACATTTCTTCAAAGCTGTATTTCTGCCATATAATGAGCACCTGGAACAATACCTAACACATAGTTCTCAATAAATGTTTGTTCAGGATCCTCAAATTCAATTACATCACAACCCTTCTCCCCAAGCCTGCAGTGGTGCTTGCATTCTCAAATTTGTTTAAACACTTCATGATCACCCTGTTTCCCAAGCTAAAACCCTGGAGATGACTGAAACCTCTCCACCCTTCACTATTCTAAGAAGTCACTGCTAGATTCTCAGAAATGCCTCTTGAATTTGTCATCCTCCCTCCGTCCCCAGTGCCCTGGTGCATCATCTCTGCTCAGCTGTTGCAGCAGGCTTCTATCTTGTCTTCCTGCCACCAGCGCAAGACAGCAGGCAGTAGTAGATAAAGCTGGAGCTGTATGGTATGATCTGGTTATGGAGGATGGCTACAACTTTTCTCTGCCTATACAAGCTTCCTACAGGGGATAAAATACTTTCTGACCTAAGTTTCTTAAGACTTCTTGCTCTAGCATCCTTAAATCCATGCACCTTAAGCCCAAGTCATGCAGTCCCAATTCTCCTCCTACAACCTCCTCTGCTCTGCATATTTGTACCTCATTAGCAGCTGCTCTTTGTGTTTGTTATCTTCTGCTGGAGCCTTGTGCAGAAGGAGCCAAGCTGAGAGACAAGGATATTTATAAATAGAAAGTGGGTGTAAAGTTCTGCAGTTGCAAATGTTTTTTAAAAGGCTAATTCCATCTCTCCTCCATTTGAGCTTTGAAATTCCTGTCCACCTCCTCATCTTCCATCTTTTACCAAAAGTCCTTACCCTCTCCTTGGTCCCGGCCATGATAAACCTGGAAACCCTGGTGGTTAAGAGATGTCACCTGGGCTTCCCTGGTGGCGCAGTGGTTGAGGGTCTGGCTGCCGATGCAGGGTACGCGGGCTCGTGCCCCGGTCCGGGAGGATCCCACATGCCGCGGAGCGGCTGGGCCCGTGAGCCATGGCCGCTGAGCCTGCGCGTCCGGAGCCTGTGCTCCGCAACGGGAGAGGCCACAACAGTGAGAGGCCTGCGTACCGCAAAAAAAAAAAGAGATGTCACCTGGAAAGTGGTGCATCTATAGACATCTGTACAGAATGAAAGCTATTGAGATAACATAAATGTACTTACCACCTAATAATAGAATATTTATTAGTGGCCTCCTACACGACCTGCCCATATATCCATTAGCTCCAACCCATAAAATAGCCATATAAACAAAATATAATCCCATTTTTTTGATAGAAAAGTGAAGTTCAGAAGGGTTAACCGATTTGCTCAAGACTGACAAATGACAGAGCCAGGATTCAGAGCTGGGTGTGCAAGTCTGGGGAATTTCTAATATGTCATGCACACGTACTGAGTTCTGTTTTTCTACATAAAAATAGGGGAACAGATTTAAACAAGGAGGTAAAAATGCAACTTGATGAGAGAGAATTTGATTTTATAACAAGGAAAGGGTCAAGTTGTATATCATGGTTGCATACTCAGAAACCCAACAGACTGGCTTGATTAAGAAAAGGAATTTATTGGCTCAAGCAACAGAAATGGTCAGTTGGTAATCTGGTGGTTCAAACAAAGGCATCAGGACTCCCACTCGCCCCATCCCTTGGGCCCACCTCTGCCTGGTTTCCCTCTCAGACAGGCTCACTCCACTTGGCAACAAGATGACAAATGGCATCTTCACTCAATGGCTTTTTAGAGCTTGTAATTTCAGAGAATGAGTAAATGTCTCTTAGGGAAGTTCCAGGAAGAATCCCCTGGAGGACTCTGGCTTGACACACATCCATCTGTAAACCATTCCATTTGGTGTGTCTGGGGGATGGAGTACTCTACTGGCCAGACCTGAGTCAGGTCCAGCCTGAAGATGTCAGGATCCAGGGTCAGCTCCACTGGAACCATATACAGTTGGCCCTCCGTATCTGCAGATTCAACCAAACAGATTCAAGGGTCTACTCTACTTGGGGCTGCAGGAGCCTGGCTCATCAAAGGAAGGTTCACCAGGCATAGACATATACTGCAGCATGTCCAAAAGAAACAGCTTGACCAGAAAGGGAAAGAAAGCAGCACAGTCCGCCAAGGACATAACCTGTGAGAACCGTGAACCTGAGATGAGCACAGGGGTTGATGGGTACTGAAACCTATGCACAATCACCCCATCAACCACATAATATCCCCATTTTTCAAGTGAGAAAAATGGAAGCACAGGGATTTAAACAACTTGCCGGGAAGGGGCAGAGCTAGAATTCAGACCTGGATAGGCTTGACTCCGAATCCTGTGTGCTTTCTGCTCTCTGCCCCGGCGCATTGCCAGCCCGGGGTGGCGGGGTGGGGGGAAGCCTTTGGGTGAAACTGACAGGTGAGCCGGGTGAGCACTTGGAAGCCACGGCCCCGCGGGAGTCCACTTCCACCTGCCCAGCCGAGCTCTGAGGGCGGGACGGCCCCAGGCTGGGGGACTGCCCCCACCCTGCCCTGGCAGCCACAGTCCCACACAGCTTCACATGCATCAGCGACCGGTTCCTCTCTCAGTGGACAGACATGACTGCCAGGGAGCAGCTCCCCCGACCCTAGCTCTGACCGTGGGGAAGAACTGCCTGGAGCTGTCAGTGGCACAGGAACCACAGGGCAAAGTCGAATCAAGAAGGAAGGGCATGTTGGCCATGGAATGAGTGGGTGAGCAAATAAATAAATAGTCCTAGAACAATAACTTGAAGAGATTAGAGTTACTATCTCACGTTTAGAGACTTAGATGGGAATGTGGCACATGAGACAGGAGGCTCTGAAATAGAAAATGAGGGTAGCCCATTTGCAGAAAATCCTTGGACAGGAAAAGGGGCAGAGCTGAAGAAACCAGCGTGGCTGTATGGAGAGCTCCCTGACAGGCTCACAAATGAAAAGGCAGGTACAAGAGAAGAAGGCTGAAGTCCTTGATAAAATGAGACTCGGAAAAAGTGCAGACAGTAAAAGACGTTGTTGGTTATGTTCAGAGCAAGAGGAATAAAGACAGGATAGGGTTCCACTTGGGGAAAAGGTGCCAGGTTAGCAGTTGTCGGAAAGCAGAATACTCAACCCCGATTCTCCTCACCCTCCATCGAAGAAAAGCATTTCTAAACTGGAATGAGTCAAGCAAAACTTCAGATAGAGGAAGTTGAAACTCCAAAGGGAGAGAAGAGAAGTAAACCTAAGCACCCAGCCATTTAAATGAGTTGCAAATCCCAAGGTGTTAAACCTTGCAGAGAAGATTCTGGAACCCTTGCCAACGTAGCTGATAAAGCTGTGGACAAAAGGAAAGGGGCCCCAATGCCCGATGGCTGCAAATGTCCCGGTGTTAGAAAAGAGGAAGAGGTAGATTCTGGAAACTCTAGGGGGGTATACTTCTGGTGAATTCCCAAATTTATTCTAGAATATCATATTAAACTGTGGGTTTGAGAACACCTAGAAAAAGAATTGGTACCTTCACTAAAAACAAGATAGAGTAAATAATAATGTCAACAATAATATAGTTTGTTATTATTTATTTGGAAGGCCACTAGGAAAATTTCCTTGGACATAGCGTACCCCGTTTCCAGTTAGACATCAGGTGCCTCCCAACTGAGGAGACAGCCAGGAAAACAGTGACCTCCAAGGTTGCCCAGTCGGGTGGATCTCTAGCCCATTTAACCACTGTGCCCCTCCCCCCAAGTTGGTTATTCGGTTGATGTGAATCCAGGGAGAAGTCTTAAATTTCATGCTTCTAGATTCTGCATTTGGTCAGCTCAGTAGTTAATCGTGTCTGCCACACTCACAGTGCAGGTGGTACCACTACTGGAAGGAAAAGCTAATATTTGGATGTCAGAATCAAGATTCTAAAATATCCTGAAACAGTGAGCTGAAACCCACAGGATGAATTTAAAAGAAGTGGAAAGACCTGCATTTATACGTATTTTAAACATCAGCTGCACCAGCACAGGATGAAGGAAGTTTGGCCTGACGGTGCTTGTGAAAAAGGCTGAGGGCTTTCAGCCGACCTCAGATTGTATAGAAGCCAGCAGGAACCAAGCAGCTGCTCAAAAAGATACTGGTTCTCCCTGCCTTTTTAAAATAAATTTATTTATTTATTTTATTTTTGGCTGTGTTGGGTCTTTGTTGCTGCGTGCGGGCTTTCTCTAGTTGCGGCGAGCAGGCTTCTCATTGCGATGGCTTCTCTTGTTGCGGAGCACAGGCTCTAGGGCACGCGGGCTTCAGTAGTTGTGGCTCACGGGCTCTAGAGCACAGGCTTAGTAGTTATGGCACATGGGTGTAGTTGCTCCATGGCATGTGGGACCTTCCCGGACCAGGGCTCGAACCCGTGTCCCCTACATTGGCAGGCAGATTCTTAACCACTGCACCACCGGGGAAGTCCCTTCCTGCCTTTTTTAATTTTAGGTGCAAAAGGGTAAAACAGTGGAAAGTATGTCTTTCTCCCATAATCATTCCTCTTCCCAGGAGGCAACTGCTGTTAATAGTTTCTAGAAGATTCTCTCAGAGGTATTCCATGCACATAAAAGCAAATGCATACTTTTTTTAAAAAAAAGAAATGGTAGGGGCTAGGGTCTTCCCTGGTGGCGCAGTGGTTGAGAGTCCGCCTGCCGATGCAGGGGACACGGATTCATGCCCCGGTCCGGGAAGATCCCACATGCCACGGAGCAGCTAGGCCCGTGAGCCATGGCCGCTGAGCCTGCACATCCGGAGCCTGTGCTGTGCAACGGGAGAGGCCACAACAGTGAGAGGCCCGCGTACGACAAAAAAAAAAGAAAAAGAAAAAAAGAAATGGTAGCATACTGTACACCTTGGTTTTTTTGTAATCAAATCAATATTTATTTCATAATTCATGAACCTGTTTGATTCATTACTTAAATTTCAAAGATGTGGACCCAGTGCATACTCTGAAATGGTCATAAGGACCTCTCTTGCCTAATAAAGTATTACTATTTACATTAGAATTACAAAGATAATTATTATACTAACTAACAGTATAGATATAACTCTTACAGCATGGTGCCCTGAACTTAAAGCAATTCTCAAGTAAGTTTTGAATATAAAATGTATAACATTTAACAAATTTTCCAATATGTTGTAATGGATTGGTCCTAAACTCCTCTTCTTGTTTAAGTGTAAACTCAAGGGAACTCTTTCAAGAAAGCATCAATGGAAAAATGGAACTCTGGATTAAAAAAATAAATTGTAGGGAATTTAAGAGTCAGAGGAGGGGGACTTCCCTGGTGGTCCAGTGGCTAAGAATCCGCCTTCCAATGCAGGGGACAGGAGTTCGATCCCTGGTCGGGAACTAAGTTCCCACGTGCTGCGGGGCAACTAAAGCCCCAGGCCGCAGCTACTGAGCCTGTGCGCTCTGGAGCCTACGTGCCACAACTACAGAGAAGGCCGTGCACCGCAGCAAAGAGCCTGCACGCCGCAACAAAAGATCCCACATGCCGCAACTAAGACCTGACACAGCCAAAAATAAATAAATAAAAGAGTCGGAGGAGGAAAGAGGTCATCTTATTGGGAAAGCAAAGGAGGTAAACTTATTTCCTTCCATGAAACTTTCTTTTCTCCATTTATAAGAAGCTATGACTTTGAGGGCCAAGTACAGTTGGAGTGGACTTATGGAAAAAGAAGCCTGATGAGTAGTCTAGTCTGTATGGAAGTTTAGATCTTACACTACAGTGGCAAAATAAATTTTTCAAAGAATACATATGAGGATTATAGAGCAGAAGACTTAACCAACATTCTTTCAACAAATATTTATGAAGGTCGTATTCTAGAGTGGATAGCTAAAAAGTATGTTAGAATGATAAATGCCATAATAAATAGAAAATGGCAAGTTGTTTGCTTTATTTATTTTTTTTAGGGGAGATGGGACTAGGACTGGGTCATAGCCAGTTGTTAGGAAATATCCTGTCATACGGTGATATTCAAGCTAACACATAAAGGCAGTAAAAGACTCTCATGTAGAAAGCCAAGAGTAGAATAATAATGTATTAGGGGAGTGAATTGTGAGGGGGAAGAGAAAAAGTACATTTAGAATGAACCTGCTATAATCAATGATTCGAGGGGTGCATAAAACATCTTTGAGAGGCTTCAGATGGCTACAGCTTGGCGGGGCTTTATTTCGGCTCCATACCAATTCCCTCAAATGTACACCTTGTTTTTTTTCACTTAACAGTAAATCTTAGAGATTATTTCAGATCAGTATACAAAATGACTCCTCATTCTTCTGTAAAGGGTAGGTAGTATTCTATGTATTAGAATTTATTGGATGGGTCCTCTGTTGCTATTGCAAACAATGCTGCAATGAATAACATGTCATTTCAGACATGTGGGCATATATCTGAAGAACAGCTTTTCAGGAAGTGGAATCATGGAGTTGAAGGGCATGCACGTTTTAAAACTTGGTAGATATTGTCCAATTGTCCAGGGGTCCCAGTTGACCCTCCCACTAACGGGGTATGAATGTTTCTCCACCTCATCACCAATAGAGTGTGTTATAAATCTATAGGTCTTTGATAACCTGAGAGGTAAAAACAATGATGGCATCTTACGGTAATTGTCTTATTCTAACAGTTATTTGTATTTTTTTTTATTAACTGCTTATATTCCTTACCCACTTTTCTACTCAGTCGTCTTTTTCTTAGAGCTCTTTGTGTTATGAATTACAAATATATTTTCCAGTTTGTAGTTTGTCTTTTGACTTTGTTTCTGGCAGTTTTGCCGTGTTAATATGTTTTTGTTTTAAGCTGTAGTAAAAAGTATCCACAAATTTTTTTTTAATGAATTCTGGATTTTATGTCATACTTCAAACTTCTGTACTCTGAATTTTTTTTTAATATTACTTGATTTCTTTTAGTGCTTTTTTGGTTTCATTCTTACATTTAAATATGTGATCCGGGCTTCCCTGGTGGCGCAGTGGTTGGGAGTCTGCCTGCTGATGCAGGGGACACGGGTTTGTACCCTGGTCCAGGAAGATCCCACATGCCGCGGAGCGGCTGGGCCCGTGAGCCATGACCACTGAGCCTACGCGTCCGGAGCCTGTGCTCCGCAACGGGAGAGGCCACAACAGTGAGAGGCCCGCATACCGCAAAAAAAAAAAAAAAAAGTGATCCATTTGGAATTTGTTTTGGTATCAGGTGTGATGTACGGATCCAACTTAAAGTTTTCTAGATGGCTACCTAGTTGTTGCCATACAGTTTATTCAATCGTATCTTTTCTCCTCTAACTTAAGCTCCCACTTTTATAATATTCTAATTCCAATATGTATTTAGATACATTTGAAAGAAATTAAAGTTTTTATTGATATTTCAAATTACTTTTCAAATGAAAGGAATAAATTTTCATTGTAGAAAGTTTGGGAAATAGAAAACATTTTACAGAGAAAATAAATATCATCCCTGAACCTAGCATAAATAACAATATTTTTGTTTATCCAGTCTTTTCCTGCATTTTGGTGTTTATCCAATCTTTTCCTGCATAATTATATTCTCTGCCTAATTGATGACACTATGTAAGTCCCCCCCCAGTTTTCCATCCCCCAAATCTAGTGTGATCTAAATGCCCAAAGTGGAACCAGTCATCATCTGACCCAGACTGAACATTATTCCTTCCCCGTCCCCCCCAGATCCCAGTACAAGAGGTGGAGTAAACCCCTTCTGACTCTTAAAATTCCTTCACTCCCCCCTCTCATTCTAGTCACCAAGTCCTCTGTATTTTCCCTCCAGAGACTCACAGGCCCTAGATTATGAAGTCCTCTCAATACACATCCGAAGAAACCAGGACCCAGAGAGGGGAAATAACTTGTAAAAGTTGGAGTGCTTTTAACTGCAAGAAACAGAGGACTCAAAATGGCTCCACCATCTTCCATAGTGAGAGGTCCATAGGTAGGGTCTGGAGTTACCTGTTGTCTCCTCTGCCAACATGGGTCAAGGAGGACCAGCAACGGTAGCTCAGGTAATGAGCCTGGGTTTGGGGAGAAACTCAGTAACTGTACTGTATCTTCAGTCCAATTTTGACACGTTCTGTTTCCCCCAGTATTCCAACTATCTATTGCTGCAGTAACCCAAAAGTTTCTGGTTTAAAACAATAACAATCAATTCTGTCCCTAGTGGGTCTGGACATACACTGGGTTCAGCCAGGTAGTTCTCGTTCGGAGTCCTTCGTACAGTTGCAGTCAGACTGTGACTGGGCCCAGAGTCAACTTGAAGGCTTCCTCACTCATGCTGCAAACAGTGGATGCTGGAACCTCAGCTGCGGTCAGGGCCAGCTTCACAGGCTGCAACGTGTACAGCTACACAAGGTCCCACACTTAGAAGGTCTCTATGCATGGTTTAATGATGTTGTGACCCTCTAAATTCTTAATTTTTGAACAAGGGGCCCTACCTTTTCATTTTGCACTGAACCTTGAAAATTAGATAACTGGTCCTGACTGGGGCTGTTGGCCACAACATCTGCACATGGCCTTTCCATGTGGCCTGGGCTTTCTCACATCATGATGGCTGGATTCCAAGTGTGAGTTTCAAGAGAGAGCACCAGGCAGAAGCAGCATCACCTTTCACGCCCAACCTAGGTCTTCCTCTTAGAGGGGCGTGGCATGGTGTAAGAAGAGCAGGGTGGGCTGGGAGATGCTATCACGCTGTCTTTGGAAGATGCAATTTGCCACATCTGGTCAGGAGCAGGCCACCTCCGCATTTCTGGCCTCAACCTCCCCGTCTGCAGAAGGGACCTGGGGGTTCCCTTCTGGGAAAGGGGCCAACAGAGGGGAACTTGACCCTCACAGCCGCTCCCAACTGCCTCCATTCTGCGTTGTTTACCAGGTGCTCAGAGGCATTGGAACCAGGGGCAGTGGGGCCAGGAGCCCAGCCCAGGAGCTCTAAATGTCTACTCCCCTGGAAAGCTGAAACCTCTAAGGAAGGCAGGGACTCAGCGCCCTGACATCTGCTTCTCCTGCCAGCATCTCTGCTTGGCTGACGATTCCTCCTCTTTCATTTCTCCCTGGGGCTTGTTGTTGTCTTTCTTATTAGCTTCCCTTCAACTCCCAGCAAGGTCCCTAGACTCTGAGCTCTGCTAATTCCCCTGTAAGCCACTGGCAAGCCAGGAAGCTAATTAAATTGTGAGCTTGTGCGTGCGCGCTCTCTCTGTCAGTCTCTGCAGCTCTTCTTAGTTTCTCTTCCACCTGTCTCTTCCCTTTATCTTCCTTAGAGATCTCCCTGCCTCTCCTCACCTCTTCTGTCCCGCACTTAGAAGGGCTCTGTGCATGGTTTAATGCTGCCTTTCACTCTGTGGTAGGAGTAATCTTAAATACTGCTCTGAGCCCTAACCCCCTGCGACAGGATAAACCAAGTTCCTTAGCTCAGCATTTAAGCCCTACAACACCTCACCTGCCAGGCCTCCTTCACAAACCCTTCCCTCTTCAACTGAGCCACATACAGGCCGATCTATGCTACCTCCACACCTTTGCTCACACTCTTACCTTAGACTGGATCCCATTCCCTTACTCCTCTATCAGCACTATGTAAAATCCTCACCATCCTTTTTTTTTTTTTTTTAGTTTTTTTTTTTCTTTGGCCATGTTGCGCGGCATGTGGGATCTTAGGTCCCCAACCAGGGATTGAACCCATGCCCCCTGCATGGATGCGCAGAGTCTTAACCACTGGACCGCCAGGGAAGTCCCTCCTAATAACTTCTGCATACATCTCAATGACCAGGCCTAGCTGCCGGAGACAATGGGTACATTGCCTCCCTTCAAACTCAAGAGCCCATTCCTCATTTTACAGATGAAAAATTAAGGCCCCGGGGCTTCCCTGGTGCCGCAGTGGTTGAGAGTCCACCTGCCGATGCAGGGGACACGGGTTCGTGCCCCGGTCTGGGAAGATCCCACATGCCGCGGAGCGACTGGGCCCGTGAGCCATGGCCGCTGAGCCTGCGCGTCCGGAGCCTGTGCTCCGCAACGGGAGAGGCCACAACAGTGAGAGGCCCGCGTACAGCAAAAAAAAAAAAAAAAAAAAAAAATTAAGGCCCATAGAGGATCAAAGAATTCAGGAGGCCGCAGAGCACAGTGGCTAAGGACTGGGTTTTGGAGCCAGACAGACCTGGCTTTGAATCCTACCTCTGCATTAACCTCTTTATTCCTCATTTGTAAAATTGGGTTAGTGACATCTACTTCAGGGGATGTTAAGAAATTAAATAAGGGGACTTCCCTGGCAGTCCAGTGGTTAAGACTCCATGCTTCCATTGCAGGGGGACAGGTTCGATCCCTGGGAACTAAGATCCCGCATGCCTCACAGCACAGCCAAAAATAAATTAAAAAATAAACAAATAAATAGAAATTAAATAAGATAATGGGCGAAATGAAAAAGCACTTAACACAGTTATCGTTCATTGTCTCAGTTCGGTTTCCCCCCAAAAGCCGACCCTGAGGCAGATTTGGATACAAGTAGTTTATTTAGGAGGTGATCCCGGAAGCAGGGTGAGAGAGTGGGGGAGTGAGACAAGCAAGAGAGGAAAGCAAGCAAAGCATACAGGGATAAGCAAGCTTTCCCCATGGACAGCTTAGGTTCCATTCTGCTGGAGTCTTTCTGAGACTGGAACAGGCCTGGGAATCGGAAATTGCCCCACTTTCAGAGGGACTGAAAGCTAGAGGATTTATCCACTAACTCTGGGCCCTCCTTGGTGGAGGGTTACCCTGGGGGCGTTAATTCCCCACTTCCAGCCTGCCCCACACTCACGTCCAAAGCTGGGAATGCCACAGGACAGACACAGGGAGCAAGTTCAGAAACTGTCTGCAGGTGACCTCCAAGTAGGCCTGGGGGCTTGACTGGGGGCACTGGTAGCATCTGCTACACCCAATGAAAGGAACTTGCTATGAAAATGATCACTGTGTTGTGGTAGGAGCAGACAGGAGCTAGAGCCTAGCCCTAGGGCTCTTCTCTGAACTCTGCTGCCTCCTAACTTCATTCGGGTGCACCCCCAGCCTGCCCAGCCTGCCTAGATGCCCACCAGCACATGGCGTCCTCCTGCTCTGTTTCCCTTTGCCAGTGGCCTCCACCTCGTCCCATCCCTTGAAGCAAAAACCCTGCTGTCATCTGCCTCGGCCACCTGTCTCCAGAGAAATGAAATGAACATTTCATTTCTCTGCTGAAATGCTTTTGTGGACCCAGGGAAAGTGTCAGATGGCTTTCAGCCTGAGACAGACCCCCAGTGGTTTAACTGTTCTGCCCTGAGAGTCCTGCCTTCTTCCCATTCCTCCCACTGTTGGAATCACACCTTCAAAATGCACCTTCAAGATGGCAACCCCAACCTCCTTGTCCAGAAGAAGGCTTGTGGCTGCCGCAGATTGGCTTCCTGCCTTCCCCAGCCCTCCTAGGCCTCCCCCCACACCCACCTAGGCCTTTTCAGGCTGGTGAAGGAGGCAAAAGATGGTCCTGAAAGGCTAGACAGGTGCTTCACCCTCTGTCCCCAAATGCCCCCATGCCCAGGCCGAAACGCCTCCATCCATCCCTTTCTATTGAGGCACATATCGATTCATTTTATCGTTCCCTCAGCACCCTGGAGAACACTTAATGAGTTCATCATCACCGTCAACACCTTCAGGAGGACTAACCCATGTTAGATTAACTGGGGTCGTGTAAGTTTTGATAGTTCCAGAAGGAGAGCTCCAGAGGACAGGGGATTTCACAGGGCACCAGGCTTCTCAGAAACCACACAGAGGGTCTGTGGCAGAGCCAGGACTAGAGCTCAGGCCCCCTGAGTCAATCGGGGGGGTAGGCAGAGGGGTCCTGCTCTGGCAGCTGAAGAGTGGGGCTCTTCAAAAGCCATCCATTTGGTCAACATCTACTGAGAGCCAGGCAGGTCGTCCCCTGCACAGCTGTCAGGACCGCAGCCCCCCTGAGGTGGGTGCCAGAGTCCAGAGTGGAAGCCGTGGAGGGGCCTCGGCGAGTGCTGCGGTGCGAAGACAGCTGTTCCAGCCCTGGTGTCCTGCTGGGTCCTGCCACCCCGGCCCAGCTAGGCAGGGTGTCAGTGTCCCTCTGCAAACAGGCCCTTGGAGCCCTCCCATCGCCCTTCTCAACCCTCTCCCTCCTTGCGGATGCTGTGGAAGCAGCCTTTCTGCCAACACTCAATTCTGCCCCAAGGACTCCCCTCCTTCCTCAACCCCTCCCCGGGGGGCACAGGCTGACCCTCTGATGTCTGCGGGTTTTGTCTTCCTCCTTCCTTCCTTACCAACCACAGACATTTTCCGATTTGGAGGTGAAATGTCAGGTCACTGTAAGCGCTTCCTTTACTGGCAGCATTGATTCATTTATCCTTCTCTTCCCTCAGACCCCCTCCCCCAGTGCCACTCAGCTTGGACATCTGTCCCAGCCAAACTCTCACCTTCCACTGTCCTTGCAGTCCAGAGGCTAGTCCAGTCTCTGCGCCCTGCTCCAGTCCCCTCTCCTCAAACCAGGGAGAAGGCTGGTCTGTAGAGTGCCCTGAGCCACCGCTAGGTTGACCTCTGCCTCAGTTTCCCCATCTGCTAACTTGGATTAATGATGCCTGCTCTCCAGACCCAGAGGAGGAAGCTTTAGGGAGGTCACGGAAGAAGAGCCCGGTGCTCGCGCTGCCTGCGCGGGGGGCCTTCTTCTTGCGGTGCCCCTGGGCCCTGCGGCTCGGCTCCCCGGCCTCGGCGCGCCCCTCCCTCTCGCTTCCCCTCCCGCTTCTCCCCCTGCCCGCCCCTACCCTGCCTCTCCTCGCGCTGTCCCGGAGCGTAGCTCTTCAGCAGCCCTTTTTCCCTCGCTGCCCCGCCACCCCGAGACCACCCCGGGGTCCCAGCGCCCCGCCCGCCGCCGCCGCCGCCGCCGCCGGCCCCGCCAGGCCCGGCCCCGCCGCAGCGCGGGCGGTCAGTGCGCAGCCCGGCGCCCGCCCGGAGCCCAGAGCCCGGAGCCCGGAGCCGGATCGCGGGCTCGGAGAGAAGCCGACCGACCGCCGCCCCCAGCCAGGTGAGGGCTACTCTGGGGCGCGGGGAGCCAGGCTTTCTCCTTGACTGGAAGCGGGGGCCGGGGAATTGGGTCCTTTTTCCCTGAAAGGAGGACCTGGGAGCTTTTTTTCATGAAAGAGCCTCAAGGGCTTTTACTCTGAAGGGATGGATAAAGGAAGGTCGGGGGAGAGAGGGTCTGGGGTACCGTTTTCCGAGGGTTTTTTTTTTTTTTCATGAGAAAGGATTAATTGGCTTCCTCTGTGAAAGGGGGACTTATCTTCTTGGGAGCCTGAGGGGTTTTCAAGGTAGGTGGGGAAGGAGGTTTGGGCAGAGCTTGAGGGAGGGGGTGACTGGGAATTGAGGTTTGGTAGGGAGGGGTCTCTAAATCCCCTTAGCCTGACATGGCTGCACCTCCACCCTCGGTTCCAGGGTTCTGGGTCTGTCCAGCGCACTGTGTCCTAGTTTTTTCTCTTTGAGGATGATTATTTTCAGCCTCACCTGGATGGAGCTAGGAACAGCCATTTCCTTCCCTGGAGCTGTGATGCCCACCTGACACCCGCTACCTCTGACCTGCTCTGGGAAGGGTGTTTAGGGAAGGATGGGGACCCACAGATCTGAGAAATGGGCAGTGGTAGGTGAAATGGAGGCTGGGTACTGGACACACAGGAGGACTCTCTGGCACTGGCAGGAAGGCTTGGCAGGAAGATTACTGAGGGTCGAGTGGGCAGGTGCTCCTGGGGCAAGACCTGCTAGGAGAGCAGCAGTGTCAGGAAGAGTTGAGATGTTCCCAGAAGACAAAAATGTTAAGAATATTTTTTTGGTTGGTTTTGCTTTCTTTCCCTTTCACCCTAGATCCCAAGACTCATTCCACTTCAATTTTTGTGAAAAGTGAAACTGAGGCAGATGACAGGTTGGCTGGAAATAGCTGTGTTTAGAATGGAAAGGTGGTGGAGAGGAAAGCACACTGAATTTGGAATCAACAGACCTCAAGGCTTGCCTCAGTGCTCCATGAGTGGCCTTGGGCCGAAATGCTTCCCCTTTTTGGGCCTTGGCTTTCTCCCCTATAAAACAGGAGAGGGCCCACCTGTCTCGCAGGTTGGCTGTGACACCAGACGTGTCCAAAGAGCTCTGTGAAAGGGACTGCACTGAATACTGTGAGGTGCAATCTTCACTACTGCACATGCCCCCCCTCCCTGCCCCTGCCCTCACCAAGGGTACTGGCTAGCCCATGGGGCACCTTTGTAAGGATGAGAAAAGGTACGTCCTGTGTAAGGAGAGAGTGTTCAGCTGGGCTAGGGACTTGGGGGTCTTACTATGAGAATTAGAAAAAGGCACACTTTCCCCCAGGGGCAGCAATTCCACACAGTTGGGCAAGTAGAATGTGGGTTGGACTCCAGCACCCACCTAACCTCAGATGAACGTCCTTGTGTGCAGCACATCACAGCTGCACCTGGCTACCCTTCTTGACAGGTCCCCGGTGTCTCTAAGAGACACAAAGATACACACACTCCCTGGGCATTTCCCATAGAGGCCCACGGCCTAGACTGTTACCAGCTCATTTTCTTTTCTGCTTTGCCTCCACTTCAGGCCCTCAGGGTATTCAATCCCCAAAGCCTATGCCCTACTAGGAAGCATTACGTAATTCTACCCTTGGAGAGTTAGTCCTCTGAGTTAAGCAGTGCCTTTACCAAGTTTCCAAGGGTAGGAGTTACTGAACCCTAACCCCTTATGTCAAGAACTTGATCATCAACTATACTCCAATATAAAATTAAAAAATTAATTAAAAAAAAACTTGATCAGATCGATTTTCTCAAAAAATTGACTGCAGTGCCATCCAACGAAGGTGTTCACACCTGCCTTCTCAGAGCATCCTCACAGTAAGCTTGTGAGGCAGGTCTCCTCCCCAGTTACACAGCGGCAGCCATGCCCAGAGAAATGAAGGAACTTGCCTAAGGTTGCACAGCCTGTAACGGGTAGAGCCAGGACCTGGGCCCAGGTTTAGCTGTCAGTCCTCTCCACTCCACCACTACTACTGAGGAACCAAGCTGCTGACCTCACAGACTTGCCAAAGCCGTGCTGGAATTGTTGCTCTCCCACTCTATCCCCAGCAGCCCCTGGCTCTCTCTTTCCCCTCAGTGACCAGCCCCCAAGCCCAGAGGAAGGCGTCTCTTTCTCTTACTCTGATTTTACAGGGGGAGGGAGCTACCTCAAAGCCCATCTGTTCTGGCCTCTTTAGTGCAAGAAGGGCCCCTGGAGAGTCCAGAGGTCCAGCGTGGGAGCTGACCCTTGACTGGGTCAGAGGCCAGGAAATGGGTCAGGGAGTGGCTATTTCCTTTCCTGCCAAAATGGGGGCTTAACCAGCAGCCATCATGGAGGATATCAGTATAGAGAGCCAGTGCCTGAGAGAGGGGCAGGCTAAGTAAGGACCATAGAACAGACACAGGAAAATGCAGCAAATCGGAGGCTGAAGGAAACTCAGAGACCCCCTGACCACCTTCTGCATTTCCAGGGCCCCTGGGTGTCAAGGAGGAGGGGATGTGTAAGCCCAGCAGACAGGGCTATAGGACCCTCTGACCAGAGCATTTCTGCTTGCATCTATGGTATATGTCTGTGATCTTTCACTTGAAAAAGGAGTTCGGGGGTTACAAAAAAAGAAGAGAGAAAAAAAAAAAAAAACCAAAACTGGCCTAATCCAATGGTCCCCAAAGTGTGGTCCCTAGACTAGCAACATCTCTGCATTACCTGGGAACCTGTTAGAAATGCAAATTCTTGGGCCTCATACTAGATAAGGTGGGGGTGGGAGCCAACAATGTGTGTTTTAACAGGGTCTCCAGGTGACACTGAGGCCCCATGACGTTTTAAGAACCACTGACCTAGTCCAAGTGTATAGGAAACTAGGAGTCCTAGTTGTGGGTCAAGGGCGGGTCTGTGAAGGGAACCCGTCTCCAGGCCGCCCCTGCCCAACCCTTGTCTCCTTTCCTTCGTGCCTCCCCTCCCAGGCGCCATGCTGCCGCTGCTGCTGGGCCTGCTAGGCCCGGCCGCCTGCTGGGCCCTGGGCCCGGCTCTGGGCTCGACAGAGCTGCGCTCAGCCTTCTCGGCAGCACGCATCACCCCCCTGGAGGGCACGTCGGAGATGGCGGTGACCTTCGACAAGGTGTACGTGAACATCGGGGGCGACTTCGACGCGGCCACCGGTCAGTTCCGCTGCCGCGTGCCCGGTGCCTACTTCTTCTCCTTCACGGCTGGCAAGGCCCCGCACAAGAGCCTGTCGGTGATGCTGGTGCGAAACCGCGACGAGGTGCAGGCACTGGCCTTCGACGAGCAGCGGCGGCCCGCCACGCGGCACGCCGCCAGCCAGAGCGCCATGCTGCAGCTCGACTACGGCGACACGGTGTGGCTGCGGCTGCACGGCGCCCAGCAGTACGCGCTCGGGGCACCCGGCGCCACCTTCAGCGGCTACCTGGTGTACGCCGACGCCGACGCGCCTGCGCGCGGGCCGCCCGCGCCCCCGGAGCCGCGCTCGGCCTTCTCGGCGGCGCGCACGCGCAGCCTGGTGGGCTCGGACGCGGGCCCGGGGCCGCGGCACCGGCCGCTAGCCTTCGACACTGAGCTCGTCAACATCGGCGGCGACTTCGACGCGGCGGCTGGCGTGTTCCGCTGCCGCCTGCCCGGCGCCTACTTCTTCTCCTTCACGCTGGGCAAGCTGCCGCGCAAGACGCTGTCGGTGAAGCTGATGAAGAACCGCGACGAGGTGCAGGCCATGATTTACGACGACGGCACATCGCGGCGTCGCGAGATGCAGAGCCAGAGCGTGATGCTGGCGCTACGGCGCGGCGACGCCGTCTGGCTGCTCAGCCACGACCACGACGGCTACGGCGCCTACAGCAACCATGGCAAGTACATCACCTTCTCTGGCTTCCTGGTGTACCCCGACCTTATCCCCGCCGGCCTGCCCGGCCTCGGGCCTCCGGAGCTCTGAGCCACGACCCGGAGAGGAGCCCCGGGCGGCCCGGGGCGTGCATGCCAAGACGGAACCGCGGCCCGAAATGTCCCGCCGGCGCGAGCATGACGGCCCGCCCAGCGTGGCTGGACTCTGCGAATAAAGTGGGCCTGCGCCGGCGCCTGTCTGCCGGGGTCCTGCGCTTTGTCTTGACTGCGACGCTTTTGTCTCGGGCGGGGCGGGAGGGACTGACTACAGCTGGCCCCGGGTGGGGGTCGGAGGGCAGAGGGCAGCATTCAGTCAGGCCTTGGGAGGGCGAGGAGGTGGGAATTTGATTGAACCCTACTTGCCTAACCCCGATTTGGGCCTCCCCTTCATGTCCCATTCCAGTCAGTCCCTGTAATTCCTCCCCGTTGACCTACGACGTTACTTTTAGGGCCCATCTGGTTCTTTTTTGTGACAAGGGACTTCACCCCGCTGCCTCACTGGGGCTATGGGATTCAAGGAAACGGTACATTCCTTTTCCCAGTAGGGTGTGCGCATGGGACAAGCAGTTGATATCTGGTTGCCCTGATTCCTGCCCTCCCGGGATGAGGAGGGTGGTTTGCTCAAGGCACTGGTTAAACAACTTACTCTGACAACAGAAGGACACAGGGCTGCAGGAGGCTAGAACAGAACATTTTATGGGATGAGCTACACAGGATCAGGACTACACCAGCCAGCCTCAGTCCCCTTCCAGCCTTACTCCCTCCTCTGAGCCTTGTCGATATGGACCAAAAAACACTTCTCACTTCCCTGCCCCCCAGAAGATAATGTTCCTCAACCTGCTTCCCTCCATTCCTCCAACAGACTGACCTAAAAATGTCCAGTCTATTCTCCTAGCCCACATGGGGTACTTGGAGGCTTAGGGACCCCCAGAGCCTTGGTTGGGTTTAAAAGAGGTGTCTACATTAGGACTGGGCACTGAGCACTTACGAGTTTCCTGTAGATTCTGCCTCTCATGGGACTGCCTGGGTAGGAGCTGGAGGGTCTGACCTGGCCTTACTTGGGAGCTTCCCTTTCAGCATCCCTTAAACACACTTCTCAACCCTGACCCCTACACCCACCGTCCCCCACCCCCACCCCGCCACACACACTGCCTGCAAGTCCTGCCCTTAGGTCTGTGCCTGCTGCCTGGGACCCAGAGCCTGGGCCCAGGGAAGAAGATGGGGGAGGGGTAAGCTGGGGTCTGGGGTACAAGCCGAGCCCAGAGGCCCGAACACAGTGGGAAAAACCAGGTGCCAGATGGAGGCCCCTGGCCAAGATGGGTCTGGCTCAGGTAGGGGGCGGGGTGGAGGGGGCTGGGGTGGGAATGACAGGCAGAAGGGGAGGGTTAGGGGAAGGGGTCAAGGGTAGAGGCCGAGGGCCCCAGAGAAGGGGGCTGGCCCTGGGGGCAGAAGCCCTTGCACAGGTCCCAGAGTGTTTCCTGTGCCAGGAGGGCGAAGACCTGGGCCCAGCGACCTCTCTCCTGAGCCTCACTAGCCACAGGGAGCCGGTAGACACAGGACAGGCCTGTGAGGAGCAGATGTTCAAAGTCCCAAGGGCTAAGAGGGGGTCCCTTCCGCAGGTCCTGGAACTGCTGCAGCCGCTGCTCAGCACCCTCCAAGTCCCTGGGCACATGGTGCTGCAGGAGGAGACTGAGCCGGCGGCCTGGACGTGTGGATGCCAGTTCCTCGTCCTGGATGTGCAGCTGCCCCATGATATCCAGCTCCAGCCCAGACCAGAGCAGCTGCAAGGGGAGCCGTGTAAGGGGTGGGCTGGGGCCTAGGGAGCGGGGCCGGGGGGGCATAAGCAGGCAGCAGGACCCATGCTGGGTTGGCTCCCCTCCCCCAGCAGCCCCAGCTTGAGGCATCCCCCTTCCCAACCCTGAGCTTAGGGACATCTGGACACTCCCACCCCCATGTCCCAGGCTGGAGGAAAGACCTCAAACATCACTTCCGGGGCCTCTGGCTCCTGCAGGCCACCTCCCACGTTGGTGCTGTCCATGGGCTGCCCTGGGGCAGCAGAGAGGAGTCAGGGCCCTGCCAAGCTCCACCCTGAACACCCCAGCCTCCCACGAGTCCCTTCAAGCTGCCTGGTAGGGGTGCCTAGAGGTTCTTCTATCTACAAAAGAACAGGAGTGCCATCCCATGTCCACCTCCCCCTACACACATATGCACATTGACATTCACTCTCTCATTCACAAGGCATAGGTCTTGTGATCCCAAAGGCATCATCCCAAACCCAGATACTGTCTTGAAGAACGTCCAGGACTCCTCCTTGAACTTCTACAGTTCACTTGGCCAAGAGCTCCAGGCCAACGGGTCACAAGACACTTCACTTCCCATTTCTCCTTCCTATATAATCATCTAGGGACAGCGTGACCTGAAACTGCCAGTGACCCTCCCCAAAGGTCAAGGACCCCTTTGAGAAGAACCTCTTTCTTTCCTGCTTCTCGGTAAGTGACCGTGTGCAAGGCAGGGAGGCCAGGCAAGGCAGGATGTCTGTTGCAGCTTCCTTCACCCCTCTTCTGGGGTGCTGCCTAAACCTTGGAATGATTGTCCTAAGCCCAGGGCAGGTTAAGAGGTCCTCCTTTGCACACCAGCCAGAATAAGCCCCAGGCCCATTGAGAGCACCTAGGGCTATCTCCCCTCACTTCACCTCGACCTTTCTGGTTCTGGGTGGGGCCCACACCTTTCCCTCCCCCACCCCACAGCGCAGGTCAGCCTGCTACCCGTCATGCCCTCAGTTCCTAAGCCCTGCTAGGCTCAGATAGGACCAAGTGTAACTGCTGTCAGCCAGCAGCCTTCCTTGGCTCCTGTCCACCCCACCCTAAGGCCCCGGTACCTGCACGGTGCTGGGTTGTAGTCACCCCAGGGAGGAAGCAAATGGCTACCATTAACCAAGCCAGGAACTGCATCGTCCCAGCCATGGCCCACACGTCCTCTGAGTCTTATTCTCCCCAGCTGCTCTCTGCACCTCTGTCCGCCTCCCACACACCAGGGCTCCAACCTTCCACTGCAGGCTCCAGCCGTTCCCTGCTTGGCGTGTCATTCTTCCGTGCTTAACAGGGAGGGGCTGGCTCTGGCTTCCTAGGGGCTCTTTCCATCCCACAGAAATGTGGAATCTGTGGTTGTTGGCAGGAAGAGCCTGGCTCCTGGCTTGTCAGGCCCTTAGCTTATTCCTGCCCAGATGGGCGGGATGCTTAGTTAATAGGAAGAAGGTGTTTGGTAGCAAACAGCTCTGACTTAGCCCTCCAAAAAGGTAGGCAAGAGGGGGGCTTCCCTGGTGGTGCAGTGGTTAAGAACCCGCCTGCCAATGCAGGGGACACAGGTTTGGGTCCTGGTCTGGGAAAATCCCACATACCACGGAGCAACTAAGCCCGTGCACCACAACTACTGAGCCCACGTGCCACAACTACCGAAGCCTGCACACCTAGAGCCCGTGCTCTGCAACAAGAGAAGCCACTGCAATAAGCCTGCGCACCGCAACAAAGAGTAGCCCCCGCTCGCCGCAACTAGAGAAGGCCGCGCACAGCAACGAAGACCCAACACAGCCAAAAATAAATAATTTTTTTTAAATTTAAAAAAAAAAAAAAAGGTAGGCAAGAGCCCAGGCAGTTACACTACTATCTGTCGTCACCCCCAAAACATTCTGTAGCTGAGTCCAGCCCCTGACACCCAGTCCAGCCCAGCCTCCAGGGAGCCCCTCAGTAGCCAAGAGCAACAGCTTGCAAAGCCTGATCTTCCAGCTGCCTGGTGTGCTGGCTGAGCGGCCCACCGACAGGCAGAGAAACACTCCCACCTCAGGCACGCGGCCAGGGGCTGAACAGGCTGCACAATGGCCGGGTGCGGAGTGCTGCTTCCTGGCAGACAGACCTGCAGCTCCTGATTGTCTTTTGCCCCAGACTGGGACCCCCTTTGCTTGCTTACAGCATTCTTAGCTCAGGCCAGAGTGCAGGAAGATTCCCTTAGCCCAAGCATGCTGGGCTGTCAGCTTGCAGGGAGCAGGACACAGGGTTCAAAATGAGCTGAAGCTCTTCTTGGCTCTGACTATTGGCCCACGGAACCCTGTGATTGTTTGCGGAGGATGAGGATGAGGGTGGGTGGAGGGTGCCCTATTTCCACCCAGGCCCCTGGATCCATCAGCTGCCGCCAGACAGTATGCTGTGACAAGGGGCTTTCTCTAGCAGTCGTTGAGACCCCTCCAATTCTCAGGAGAGGCCCTGCCGCACCCATCCTGAGCCCTGTGGATTGTGAGAACTTTCAATTTCAGCTCCAGAATCTCTCTCTCAGAAGTATATCCAGGGCTTCCCTGGTGGCGCAGTGGTTGAGAGTCCGCCTGCCGATGCAGGGGACGCGGGTTCGTGCCCCGGTCTGGGAAGATCCCACATGCCGCAAAGCGGCTGGGCCCGAGAGCCATGGCCGCTGAGCCTGCGCGTCCAGAGCCTGTGCTCCGCAACGGGAGAGGCCACAACAGTGAGCGGCCCGCGAATCACAAAAAGCACACAGAAGTGGTGAATCTAAGTAGGATTTTATTTACAGGGACGCTCAATGATAGATATGGCGCTTTCTAGGATACACATGCCTTCCCTGAAACTACTTGGTTTCGGGGTTCTTGTCTCCAGCTTCAAGCCTGAGACTCTCAGGGGGCTGGCGATAAGCAGGGAAAGTCTCCCAGGGGCTGTTCAGATCAAACCTGCGGAACTCTTGGGCCAACTCCACCGGCTCGGCCACCACCCGCTTCACCTCATCGTCATAGCGTAACTGCAGAAGAAAAAGGCAGGCTTGAGCACTAAGGAAGACCTTGCTACAGCCACTAAAGGCCCACTTTCCCAAAGCCTTCCTCAGCCCCTTTACTTCTCTGTCCTTGACTCCTGTCCCAGCCTCTGTAAGTCTCCATCCTCATCTGTGTTACCCATCAGATCACAACCCAAACAGTCTAAAATGGCCTCTATCTCATGCCCTGCCATCACCCAGGCAGGCCCCCCTGCCCACCATCCCCACATCAGGAGCTCTGAGCTCCTTTTCCACCAGAACTGACTTTGCTCACCCATCCACACACTCTTTTTTTTCTTTTTTGCTGCACTGTGTGGTTTACAGGATCTTAGTTCCCCAACCAGGGAATGAACGTGGGCCCATGGCAGTGAAAGCGTGGAGTCCTAACCACTGGACCGCCAGGGAATTCCCTCAACACACTCTTATAAATTGACGGTAAGCGTTTGCCCATGATGAGGGAGCAAGTCAGTGGCTGGAAACAACAAACCTAAGCTGGCAAGCACTCAAGTTCAGGCCCTGTGACCTTGGCATTATCACTGCCAAGATGCAAGGCAATACATGTGGCATGGCTTTTCTTGTTATTGGAAGATCAGTTGCATAAGGTAAAGACAACTGGGTGCTGGGAATGGGACCATGCTAAACTAAACACTAAGAAAACAGGAGCATTTGGGTATGAAGTGATGGGCTGGATTGCCACTATCCCAACATTTCTAAAAAGTTACTTTGCTACAAAATCATGTGTGTGTGTATATAATAAGCCATCTTCCTGCTAATAACCTGCAACATGTTGCAATCGTAAAGTAAAGCACTGAAATGCCTTATAAGGCTCTTACAGGCAATTGTTACTGGTCTTGCCTCTGGCCATTCTCAAGGGCTGAACATGTAGTGTCTTGCCTTCTCAGAGATCCAGGGCAGGGTAAAAAGATACTCCACTTTAGATCTTGGTGACAAGCTGTGTCCTTAAGTCTGCCTTGGTCATTAAAATGACCATTAAAATAATGGCTAACATCAACTGAACATTTACAATACTCCCCTTTTAAACATACATCAATTAGTTTTCTGCAAATCTACTATCGTTAAATACTATTATTGTTCCTATTTTGCAGATGACAAAACTGTGTCAGAGTGGAGCTAGGATGGAATCCAGTACTGATGCTCTTAAGCCACCACAATCCAATGGCCATAATTCCTGCCCAGGATCTCTACCAGGTCCTCCCTGCCCAGACTGCTGCCCAGTTCCAAGGCTCCTACCTCAACATAGCCAGACAGGGGGAAATCTTTCCGGAAAGGATGTCCCTCAAAACCATAGTCTGTTAGGATCCTTCTTAGGTCAGGGTGGTTAGCAAAGAAGACTCCAAACATGTCCCAAATCTAGAAAAAAGAGGCACTCAGGCAATCAGCCATCACAGCCAACACAGGGTGAGGGGCTGCACTGTATCCAGTAATTTCAATCAGTTCTGCAACTCCGGCCCAGAGGTGCGTCCACCACGTCCAGTAACTCACCTCCCTCTCATACCAGTTGGCTGCCTTGTACACAGACACAGAAGACTCAATGGGTGTCAGCTCATCTGTATAGGTCTTCACACGGATCCGGGAGTTGAAACGCAGAGAGAGCAAGTTGTAAACAATCTAGGGAGAATGGAGGGAGCTGGAGGACCAAGAGGACCACAGGCTGAGGGGTCTGGGACAGAAGTCCCTGAGTGGGAGCATAATAATGAGGATACAGGGTGGGTTAAAGTTCCACCCTGTGAACCTGCCTTCTGTCCCGAACTTCAAAACCTCAAGATGCTCTTATACTTGCAACTACTTCCAAAGGCCTAAGCCACCCTATAGCTCAGCCTGTCAGCATGCTTGTCTTTGCTCATGCTACTGGATGCCTCCCGACCTGCCCTCCCTCACTGGGCTAATTCCTGGTCTCCTAGTTATCCATTAAGATTCAGCACAAACTTTCTCTCTCCCTTCATAAAAGCCTCCTAGACAGGGCTAAGTGCCTCTCCTGTGTTCTTATAATATCCCATGAATTATGTTATTACAGTAAACTGTTTTATGTGTCCTTCTTCCTCACTAGAGTGTGGGGGACTCCTGGAGGTCAGGTACTGGGTGTTATTTCTCTCTCAATCCCAGGATCTGGCAGAAAGTAGATGACCATACTAACAATAACAATAGCTATATGTATTGAGAACTTATTGTGTGCTAGCAGTCTACCTGTACTATCTCATTTAATCCTCACAACCACCCTATCAGATAGGGTGGTTTTATGCTTTGTTTGTACTTACTTTGCACATAAGAAAACTAAATTCAGAAAAATCAAACAAAATGTTTGAAGCCACACAGCCTACTAATGGCAAAGCTACAATTCAAACTCAGTCTGCCTGATTCTGAGGCCCTGGTTTAACTGCTGTGTTGTATTGTTTGACCTGAACAGAAACTAAGGAGGCTATGGTTCCCAAAGGTAGCTATCACCCTAAAACTGTTTTGTCCCCTTTCCCTCCTTTACTCTCCAAACCTCAAGTCTCCTGACTGACCTCAAAACGGTTCTGCCGGGTGGGGATATCCACCGCTGTCAAGTCAGCCAAGGATTTGAATTGTGCATTGGTGTGATCCCTGAGGAAAGTCAGCACTGGGATGACTCCATCAGGATGGATACAGATCTCTAACTCATTGAAGCAGGACACCTGCAGACATGGAACAGGAGAGGAGAAGGAACAAAGCTACAGAGGGAGCAGCTAACTTCAGCTGGAGTCTCCCGATTAAAGGCAGAGAAAAAAGACCAAGTTGGGATGGAGGAGTCTGTGGTTTGATTCCAGGCTGCCCACTCCCACATGCCCTAAGAACACAGTTCTTTCTTTCAGTGTTTTTTGGGGTTTTTTTTTTTTGGCCGTGCCACGTGGCACGTGGGATCTTAGTTCCCCAACCAGGGATCGAAAGTGCGGAGTCCCAACCACTGGACTGACAGGGAAGTCTCAACATGGTTCTTTCTTGACCCAAACCCGAACAACAATAGTGAATATTACCTGAACTTGTTGGACATACTTGGGCAGGATTTCAGCCACATACTCTCCAAAAGCTGAGAGCTGCTTGTGGGCCACATCATTCTGTGGTCTGACAGTGGCTGGAAGGAGAAGGCATATTTAAGTAAGGAAAGTAGAAGGCAGCAGCCAGCCCTGCATTCAGTCTCTTGAGCTTGTAAGGGGTGCCGTTTCCCAGTCAGGACTCCCTGCAGAACCTTGAGAAAGGTGAAGTGGAAGCTTCCTCTTCCGAACAGAAAGTGATGAAAACATAAGGAAAATGCCACCTACACAGTCCACAAAGACTCACCTTATTACTGCAGCTGGGGTGTTTGACCCTTTTCAAAACTACTCCATGGTTCTTCCTTCACAATGCCTGCATTTCTGCTAAAAGCAGCATATGTCTCAGCTCTCTTACCACACTAAAAGCTCTTTAAGTGTGAGAATCAGAACTTTTGCTTGTCTTTATCTCCTTAGCATCTGGCTCATAGCAGGTTCTCCAGCTAAGAACTTCAGGGCTGAAGAGCCATCACAGATTATGTAGTTGAAACCTTTTTTTTTTTTGTGACATAGATGAGGAAACTGAGGCCCAGAAAGGGGGAAATGTCAGGTTTCCTGACTCCCACTCGGCTTATATTGACTGTAACTTATCTCCGTACACTCATTCGTACAACACTAAATCACTGAGCAACCACACATCATAGGCCGCAGAGTAACTGTTTTCTCTGTCTTTGGCAGCAGGCAGGCCTACTTTGTCACTTACTAGTGCTGTGATCCCGGGCAAGTTACTTCTCTGGACTATTTCCTGCTCTACAGTAGAAGAGCATAATACTATCTATCTCATAAGATTGTTGTGGAGACTATAATCGTTCATTAATCGCTTAGCAAGGTGCCTGGCACACAATAAGCATTCAAGTAACGTGGGCTACTATTATAACAAGACTCAGAGGCCCAAAGTTTATGTTTCCTGCTTTCAAAGAGATGCCAGTTTAATCAGAGAAAAAGGGAATCATGGAAATGGACAAGGGGCAACAGGACCATAACAGAGAGGCCTAAGGGCACAGGGAGGGCCCGATTCTGCCTGCAGAGTGAGGACCATTGGAGTCAGCTCTCTAAGGACAAACAGAGACTTGCGAGGAAACGCAGGGGAGGGCAGCCCAGGACAAGGGCAAACATCTGACAAAGGGAATGAACGGGGCCCCGCCTGTAGTCCCGAGAAGGGCCGGACCCGCACATACTCACGGCGCGTGTCTGCCGCGGCGCTTTCCCTCCTCACCGGCAGCAACAGCACCAAGGGTCTCCAGGCCACTGCATGGGAAGATAGACACCGAAGCGCAGGGTGAGGCCTGAGGAACTCCCTGCGCTGGGCGTGTAGCCGTTCCTGCCCCGGGCCTCAGCCAGCTGTCCACTGCTCACCTCTGGCCAGCGCAGCGGACCCCACGAGCCCCAGCCAACAGCTCCGAGCCGCTGCTGCCGCCGCCGCCGCCGCCATGTTCCCCGGATACACTCCAGGTAGCCGAGGGCAGATCCATAGGACACGGAGCCCCAAGGGCACGGACCGGAAACGGAAGTGTGCAACAGATCTTCTTCCGGGCGGACGCGGGGTGGGAAGCAGAGGTTCCGGGTTCAGGGTTCCGGGTTCCGGGCTTCGGAATGAAAGGAGGGAAGGCAGGTGAGAAAGCGAAGCCAGCGGGTGGGGAAACCGTGACGTGAACGTGCCCTAGCTTGGTGTGACAGAGGCTGGAGAGAAGGCAAGGATCCTAAGGAACCAGACTGGTGAGAGAAGAAGGGGCGAGAAGTCTGGGTTCCACATTCCACACCCCTCCCCCGCTCCCTGAGCTAAGCTTTTGATGAGGGCCGTTGGGCAAGGCTAGGGGGAGGGGGAGAGAAGAACGGTTTCCCTAGCGGCCGTTTCCCAGGCGACTCCAGGTGGAGCGGGAACCCTGCACGTGGCGATGGGCTACCTCGGGCCCCGTGCTAGGGACGGCTGGGCTCCGTCTCGAGTTCTGGGAGGAAGCCTTGGGGAGTCATTAGGACGAGCGGGGAAGTGCCGGGGAGAGGCTCAGAAAAGAGCAAACGTGGATCTGAGAGATGTCCTAGGACAAACCTCAGATTGTAAGATCTGGATTCCCTGCGCGGGGAAAGAGGGGCTTGGCCACAAGGACATGGGGATCTTTTTGTCAGGTTCTGCTGCCCCGAGCCTCACAAGTTTTATGCTAATAATTATTTGGTTAGTAAGGCTTTTTCCCAGGCTTTTAAAATCATAGACTTTCTCCAATCCCTCGCTTTCATGTGTTGACCTAAATACCAGGCCTTTTGTTACATAAAGGAAAGGAGTATTCCGTGTTTTCTCAGGGAAACACCCAGAGTACGAAATTTTTATTTCATTAGGAATGTGATGTCATTGCAAGAGCGTGAGTCCAGCTTTGGTTGAAGGAGAACATCAGAGATGTCATTAACAGGGCCAGGACTAAGGCTAATCTGGGCCGACTGTGCCCTCACTTTTCCCTTCTCCCTCCCTGCATTGGACAATTGGATTCATAGGCTGTGGCTATGGACTACTTCAGTTATTCAGGGTGGTGGTGTTTTGCAGACAACTGGCAGAGAGAGAAGTTGGCTACTACCATGGAATCACCAGAGGAGCCTGGAGCAGCCATGGATGAGAACTACTTTGTGAACTACACTTTCAAAGATAGGTCACACTCAGGCCGTGTGGCTCAAGGCATCATGAAACTGTGTTTGGAGGAAGAGCTCTTTGCTGATGTCACCATTTCAGTGGAAGGCCGGGAGTTTCAGCTCCACCGATTGGTCCTCTCAGCTCAGAGTTGCTTCTTCCGGTCCATGTTCACTTCCAACCTGAAGGAGGCCCACAACCGGGTAATTGTGCTGCAGGATGTGAGCGAGTCTGTTTTCCAGCTCCTGGTTGATTATATCTACCATGGGACTGTGAAACTTCGAGCTGAGGAGCTGCAGGAAATATATGAGGTGTCAGACATGTATCAGCTGACATCTCTCTTTGAGGAGTGTTCTCGGTTTTTGGCCCGCACAGTGCAGGTGGGCAACTGTCTTCAGGTGATGTGGCTGGCAGATCGACACAGTGATCCTGAGCTCTACACTGCTGCCAAGCACTGTGCCAAGGCCCACCTGGCCCAGCTGCAGAGCACAGAGGAATTTCTCCACTTGCCCCACCGTCTACTCACTGATATCATCTCTGGTAAGTTGAGAGAGGGGGAACATCATACCCAGCTACACCGGTATGATGTTCAGTGAATGTTCTAGTTTAGGAGAAGGGTACCCTCAGGCTTCCTGGTGTTAGTTTACATTATTATTCTTGATAAGAATTTAGATACCTTCTGAGAGAGAGTAAGTTGAGATTTAGTAGCTGATATCAGAGACAGAGTCCCTTCCAGACGAAGAGACTAGGAAAACAAAGCAACATTTCACAGTATATACAAATCTTGGATTGAAAAGAAAAACAGCAGCACTTAGCCACAAAAGGTAGTGAGGAGCTATCTGCATTTATATTCTAATCTCTCTTGTGCGTAAGTGGTCTCATCCATTCTGTACTTTGCATGTATTTGTGGGACTAGTTACGTAAGTAAATTGACAGTGAGTCAAGATACCTAAATAAGAAGCTTCTCAAGTGATTTGCCAATTTTTAGGTAACAATCCTGACTCCACAAGTGAGGTATAACCATACTTCAAGTGTGAGTTTTGTAGCCTAGTAAATTGCTTCCATGGCAAGTAGGAGAATATCAAATCATCCATTTTGATTAAAAGAAACAAGGCAGGGACTTCCCTAGTGGTGCAGTGGTTAAGAATCTGCCTGCCAGTGCAGGGGAGACAGGTTCGAGCCCTGGTCCGGGAAGATCCTACATGCCGTGGAGCAACTAAGCCCGTGCTCCGCAACTACTTAGCCTGCGCTCTAGAGCCCGCGTGCCACAACTACTGAAGCCTGTGTGCCTAGAGGCCGTGCTCTGCAAAAGAGAAGCCACTGCAATGAGAAGCCTGCACACTGCAACAAAGAGTAGCCCCTGCTCGCCGCAACTAGAGAAAGCCCACGCGCAGCAACGAAGACCCAATGCAGCCAAAAATAAATAAATAAATAAATTTATTTTAAAAAAAGAAACAAGGCAATTTTATGTTAATTTCTCATACACGTACATATACATACATGGTGGTAGTCTGACAAAGATGTTCACGTTTTTAAAGCCACTTGTTCTAAATTTCCCTTTTGGATTGTCAGATTGCCATTGACCATACCTTTCCTCTGGTTTTTACAGATGGAGTTCCATGTTCCCAGAACCCAACAGAGGCAATAGAAGCCTGGATCAATTTTAATAAAGAAGAAAGAGAGGCTTTTTCAGAGTCACTCAGGACTAGCTTGAAGGTAAGGCAGATATCTTTAGGGTTGGGCACCATGATATCCATGCATTCCAGCCATTTATTGGCCTGGCCTCTTTGATGCTGGTAAATAAGTCTCTGGCTTGAAACTGATAAGAGCTGGGGAGGAGGATGTGTGTGTGAGACCAGAAGCCACCAGCCTCTGGGCTCCAAAGCTCCTTGAGAGAACTACTCTCATCATTACATTAATAATCCGAAGTAGCAGCTCATGATAATTATAAAAAAGGCTGGAATGAGTGTAACAGGTTTTCTCTTTCAGCATAAGATGCCTGAAAGTGCTTAGAGGAGAGTCAGGATGACACACAGTAACTAGAGCAGAGTAGGTTAGAGCAAGGTACAAGTGTGTGGTCTAGGACCTTAAGGATATGTATCTCAAGTGAGCCTTAGCCTAGAACTGATAGATACCATTTATACCTTTAATTTCACCAATAGGAAATTGGGGAGAATGTACACATTTACCTGATCGGGAAAGAGTCATCTCGTACCCACTCGTTGGCTGTGTCCTTACATTGTGCAGAAGATGACTCCATCAGTGTAAGTGGCCAAAACAGCTTGTGCCACCAGATCACTGCAGCCTGCAAGCATGGCGGAGACTTGTATGTGGTGGGAGGGTCCATCCCACGGCGCATGTGGAAGTGCAACAATGCCACTGTGGACTGGGAATGGTGTGCGCCTTTGCCCCGTGACCGACTCCAGCACACCCTGGTGTCTGTGCCCGGGAAAGATGCCATATATTCACTGGGTGGCAAGACGCTGCAGGATACCCTCTCCAATGCAGTTATCTATTATCGGGTAGGTGATAACGTCTGGACTGAGACAACCCAGTTAGAGGTGGCTGTGTCAGGGGCCGCTGGTGCCAACCTCAACGGGATCATCTACTTACTCGGGGGGGAGGAGAATGACCTGGACTTCTTTACCAAACCGTCCCGACTCATCCAGTGCTTTGACACAGAGACAGACAAGTGTCACGTGAAACCCTATGTGCTGCCCTTCGCTGGCCGCATGCACGCAGCTGTGCATAAGGATCTGGTGTTCATCGTGGCTGAAGGGGACTCCCTGGTGTGCTACAATCCCCTGCTAGACAGCTTCACCCGGCTTTGCCTTCCTGAGGCCTGGAGCTCTGCCCCATCCCTCTGGAAGATTGCCAGCTGTAATGGGAGCATCTATGTTTTTCGGGACCGATATAAAAAGGGGGATGCCAACACCTACAAGCTTGATCCTGCCACTTCGGCTGTAACTGTCACTAGAGGCATTAAGGTGCTGCTTACCAATTTGCAGTTTGTGTTGGCCTAAGGCTGTGAGGGAAAGAGCGGCTGACTTTTGCCCTCCCTTTCTCCAGCACCTACCCATCCAAACTCAAAGTCCCGGAGGCCCCCATTCAGGTACTATGTTATTTTTTGGCACATGTTAGAAAGGCAGCGCCTCAACCCTTGAACTCATAAGGGTGTTCCGTTTGGGGCTTTTTAGACTGCTGCTTCTCAGCTGGCTGGTTGAACTGAGAGTAGGCCAGCCTGTTCGCCATCCCCTTGTAATCCTGTGCCTCCCTACAGAGCACGTAGAGCAAGCCTCTTCTCCGCCCTTAGGCACTGCCTCCCCTCTTTACCTGATCAGTGTTACATAGAAGCACCCCTGATCCCGGGACAGAAGGAAAGATGCCCAGTCTTCCTTTTTTTCCATAGCCTGTTAAGTGGCTAATTGGTCATTTTTCCACGAAGAATTAGGTGTTAGAGTTCTCCTTCAGGCTTTGGTTGGGAGAATGGACTAAGCTGAAGGTGTCCTTCACCAGCAAGAGTCTACCCTAGAATTTAGGACGTTTGTCTGTTGTTTTTCATCTGTCTGTCAAGAAATGTATACTTTGGTTTTATTTTTGGCTTATTCCAAGGAGTAAGCCAGAAAGAAGTAGAAAGGATTATTTCTGATTAATCGCAGAAACTTTTTTCAAACTCAAATATATAAGGTCTCTATTCTTTTAAAAGCTCTAAGCTAAGCCAAGAGCTAGGAACTGTTCATACAAATAAAAGTTTTTGAAGCGATATGTGTGTCTGTTTTGAATTCTGAAGGGGTGACTTCCTAAGGGAAACTAATTACATACCCACACATTTCTAAGTCAGTCACAATACTGATTGAATCCCATACTTCCTTGTCTGCATACAGGATGACTGCTCCAAGTGAGGAGAGCCCCATAGGGCCAGTGAATTAGGATTCTGACAGTGGCAAAGAGCCATAGCTGAGTATTTCTCTTCTCTTTTCCTAGTGTTAAACGTCTTTGAGTTATGGGGGTAAATATCATTAGGCACAACATCAGGTGCACGACAGATTTCTTTGACCTTTGGAAATAAACCCTTATCCCTGTCCCATATCCCCAGGCCCCATGAATAGAAGCCACACTAAATCTGCCTAGTCACACAACAGTGTTATTTCAAGAAAACGAAACAAGACACAGGGAGTGAAATTAACCATTACTTAGCACATTTCTATTACGTCAAGTTTGGGCTTAAGGCCCTTTGGTCCTGTTAAACATTCTCATTCTGTAGCAAGCCAGGGTTGTCCTGAGTTCTTTCTAATCCATGTACTTCATATCTGCGATGTGTGACAAGTCTCATTCTTTGCTGCTCCTGCAGTGATCACCCTGTGGAACTCTCTGAGAACTTCCAGCTGGCCAGGTCTGATGTAGATGTGTGACCGGATTTTGGTGATGGCTCTTACGGCCTCCTCTGGAGTCCAGTTGTACACCTGAAGTGCAGGGTTGGGAAATCAGACAAAGAAAGGACCAGGTGTTAAGGTGTCCTTGACCCAATAACAAGTGCTAAAGGGCTCTCAGAATTTCATTTTTTTAAAAATTCCACTTTGCAGGGAGTTAAACGCTATGCCCCACATATTATAAGTGGGAGAGCACTTTAACCCCTTCAGTCAAAGTCCCACAATTATATGCAATAGGCTGGGGGAGGTAAAGGGGGGGACCCAAATCAGTCTTTCTAATTTTTATTCTGCCAAACCCTGGAAATAGAAGGTTGAACACATGAAGCTGAGATCCTAAATTCAAGCGGGCATAGGCCTACTAGATGTCCTCTCTGAGCTAGGCTGTTGGTTACAAGAGTTTCCTGGAAAGACTACACAGTTGATGTTTCTATGCAACTTGTCACCATGTCTAGAAAAGAGTACTTTTAAAATCTAACTAGGAGGGCTATCTTTGTGTCCTCAGGATACTTACTGGTTTAGAAATCAATAGAACCAAGAAAGTATAGATTTTTAGCCTGCTGGTTCAGTTCTCACTTTGCCCAAAATATCTCCTGACACCCAGTTTCCAGCAAAACAGAGTCCTAATGACTAAAGCTTTAGTATTGTTAAATCATATATTCACCAGTCCACAGTAACACAAGGCCAGGCTGTTTATCTTTACATTTCCTTTTTCCTTAAACTATCTACATTACTTAGTAAATGCTCTGCAGGGGCCTCACAGGTAACAAAAATGAGCCGGGGGTTTGTAACAGGAAAGGATGGACTAGAGTACTGGCTTCTAAATGTTTTTAAAAGCATCCCACCTGCCGATCATAACAAACTGATAGGCAAAATTCTGTTGGAGCCACTGTTTCTAGAAATTAATGTCCAGAACTTTACTCTGAAATACTTAAAGAAACGTGAGTCCTATAGAGCTGCAAGTGATCAGCACTATTATCTACAGAACTAGACTTCCTGACATGTTTATAACAAGTGTTTCTAGCCTTTTGCTGGTATTAGCATCCTTTGTAACTCCATTTTTTGAGTGCTCATTCTAGGTCAGTGCTTGACATACATTCTCATTCAAGCTTCACAAATTGAGGAAATTGAGCAATGGAGAGGGGAAGCCACTTTTGCCTAAGGTCACGCAGCTGGCCGGTGAGAAAGCCAAAGGTCAGCCTGTCTGCAAAGTTCAGGTGCTTTCCACCTCCCAAACAGCCTGAAATTGGGAACATGGCTCCTAGCAAGGTCTGCCAGTAGACTGGAGATCTGCTGTAAAGGGGACCGGTCCAGAAAGACCTTTTCTACCTGAATCAGATATGCTGCCACCATAGTGGCACTTCTGGAACGCCCAGCCTTACAATGTACGTAGACAGACTGGCCTAGCGACTGGTACTTGAGAGCAAACTGGACTCCTTTCTGGAGGTTAGCCAAGGTTGGGACTCCGGTCATGTCTATCGTGCTGAGCCGCAGCTGCTCGACTCCTGCATTCTTCCACTCCTGGAATGAGGTCCACCAGCATAGAAAAGAAAATGAAAAAAGCCTGATGTGAATGGTAGGAAGATGGGCTCCCAAGAGGCAGCGAAACAACAAGGAAGCTTCACGGTTTACTACAATGTGAATATACTGTTTACTGTTTGCCTAAAAAGAAACTTCTTTCAGAAATGTCTTTAAAATGGCTGACCTACATGGCTGGTCTTTCATCACACAACAGCAATGCTGCTGAGTTAGGATTATGTCCAAGATTTAAAGTGTTCTTAAAGTACCATTAGGAGCTTTAGTACCAAAGCTAAAGTATTTGAATCTTTAGCTACAAAGTACGAGCTGTATAAAATTCATCTACAAAAGCTGTGTAACTATTTTCGCATGATCCAGCTGCGAGGCTGGACCACTATGTTTTGCAAGAACTTTCTGTTTCTCTGTCCATAAGCCTCCTCTTTTTTACCACTTTTTTTGAGAGGGTATGTGGTAGAAAACAGTTATTTTAAAATTAAAATAATGCATCTACTTTTGTTAGTGCAATATTATCACTTAGGAGGAAGAAAAGAATAAACAGGAGAAATAAGGCCTCTGGCAAACTGGGCAACTTTTTTATTTTGCCTTAAGACTTCAGGTAGGCTCCAGCTACTCTTGATATTAATCACTTTAGCAAACCAGAAACTTATGACTCCGAACGAGGGTCAATATTTTATACAGCTCATGAAATTAACAAAGAACAGCAAAATCTGGCAGCATGGGGCTTGTACATAAATTATGTCAGAAACACCTAGGGAGCTTGCTAAATGTTCAGATTCCTGGGACCCCACCCTAAAGTTCCTGAGTCAGAATCTCTGGGGGTTGTACCTAGGAATCTGCTAGTTTAACAAGACTGCCAGGTAATTCTTAGGCATATTAAAATGTGAGAACCACTGCCTTGGAGTTTAGGCTAGTGGGATAAGATAGCTGCTCACAAATGTCAATTGCCTCACACCCAGAGACGAGCACTTTCTGTGACTTGCTTCGCAGGATGGACCACGTTAAGGAACATTCACCATTTTGGCTAATAACTCCTGAGGTCTTGTGGCAAAATACTGTGGGAAATCCAAGGAACTGTTACCCATTCTTTAAAAATGTATGCCATCACTGATCAATATATTTTAAATGTGAGTCACAATTTTTTTAAGATTTCAAAAAAATCTACAGTTGAAATAACGGCATGTTCATTAGGCTCTATCAGTACAGTAAACAAGAAAATAATTGTGCAGTGCTAATAGAACTCAAACACTGTAAAGATAGGGCAACATCTAATAACCATTATGAACAGTTCCGCAAATAAGCATTCACATCTAATGAAAATTATGATTTAGGCCTGAACTTTATTTATGACAGTGCTTTGGAGTTCCACTATCATCTCTAACATATATATAAAATTCCCTCAAATCAAAACCAAATGAACCCTATGCAGTTTTTGCAATGGGTTGTTCTATGATAAATTTACCAGGGACTGGCCATAGCTTTTCTTTTTACAGTTTATAGGACCTTCATCTTGAATATCTAACAGTGTCTGATCCATACTTAGTGCTGAGTAAGTGTCAAATGAATGAAAGCAAGCCATAGAAAAGTTGCGTTTCAGTTCTGGTTACTGATTTGAGTTACCGACATTAAGAATACATTTGTGCACAAAGGAATAATCAAAGTTTGTCAACTCTACTTTTAAATGCCTTTCACATCAGTTTTTATTTCACAATTAATTTCTACCCCCAGCCGCAGCCATTTAAGCTTAGAGGGCCAGATCCTCCCTGAGGAGGCAAAAAAGCCTGGGACGCCTGTCTCTGCGGCAAGGTCACCTACAGCACCCCCTCCCCCAACCTCCTCCGGCTCGCCAGGCCCTGTGTGGTGGGCGAGGCCGGCGGGGCGCCTCGGCCCCAGTTCTGCCCACGGGCCCCGGCGCCTCACCTTTGGGGAGTTGCACAGGAACCTCGTCTCATACTCCTCGTTCATGGTGATCAGCCCTCGCACGTTCTCGTCCTGTACCAGCTGCCGAGGCAAAGAGGGGGCTCAGAAAGGGCCGCCGAGGCCCGGGCGGCGCTCGCCTGGCTCCCAGCCCCGGCGCGGCCCGGCCTCCCGGCCCGGCTCACCCGACGAGTCATGTTCCGCAGCGGCAGCGCGCCCAGCAGCACCGTGTTGTCGATACGGTTGTACCAGTCGCGGTGCGCCGGGCCCGGCATCTTCCCGCGGAACAGTGTGTACAGCAGCGTCGGGTAGAAGAGCACCCGGGCCAGGCCGGCCTCCAGCAACGTGCCGGCCGCCATCCTGCCCTACCCGGCCCGGCGCAGCGACGACCTGCCCACTCCCGGGCTCGCGGGGGGTGGCCGCGAGGAGGGCCAGAAGAGCGACGAGGCCGAGGACTGCGAGTCGTCCGCGGCCTCCAGCGAAGGCGACACGGCCGGCGCGGGCCTCTTGAGCACCGAGACCTCGGGCCCGGCCCCCAGGGACACTTCGGGAGAGCCTGGGCCCCGTGGGACCGGCACCATGTCTCGGGAGGAGGGGCCGCCGGCCTCGGGGGAGGGACCAGGGCTTCCCGGGCGGGAAACTGGGACCCCTGACGAGGGAGGGCGCGTCCTCGGTCCAAGGTTGTGAGTTTGCCGCGTGTGAAACTGTGATCGCTGCCTGTGCCATTGACCCCCCCTCCCGAGGGAGGGGGTTGTGACTCCAGGTGAGGGGGTCTCTGACCCCTGCGTGTGAAACTATGACCCCGACCGAGGGAGGCGGGGCCCTGGCCAATGGCCAGTGGGTCTGTGACACCTTCCCCAACTACCGGCCAGAGGGAGGGAACTGTTATCCCAGGTGAGGGTGTGCCCACCAAAGGGGAGACATGACAAGGAGACTCTCTGGTAGGGGGAGCCCTGAAGGAGAGACTGGAAGGGACTTTGAGCTTTTAAGTAGAGAGGCTTGTTGGAGAGGCCCTGATCCTGGACAAACAGGGGACCTGGGTTCATCTGGCCCTTCCTTCCCAACCTATCCCCCATCTGCCTGAATTCATGGCTGCCTCCTCCTGCACAAACTGCAATCAGTATATGTGTGTGTGTGTGTGTGTGTGTGTGTGTGTGCGTGTGTGGAGTGAAATATATCAATGTTATCTACACTATTTATGAAAATATATTAATATTAAACATATTATGATAAACTTAAATATAAAACCCACAACGTGCAAATAGGCGAGAGAAATAGTTGTAATGCTGATTATTTATATTTAAATAGTACTCTGAAACGTGCATCTTGTGCTTTTTAAAAAGGTTTATCTCCTTATAAAAGTAATACATATTCATAACAACTGGAAAATACAGGAAAGTAGCATAATCCTACCACCACAAATACATTTGTTTTTTCTTCCAGTTTTCTTTTCCATTAAATTTTTTTTTTTTTTTTTTGCTGTACGCGGGCCTCTCACTGTTGTGGCCTCTCCCGTTGCGGAGCACAGGCTCTGGACGCGCAGGCTCAGCGGCCATGGCTCACGGGCCCAGCCGCTCCGCAGCATGTGAGATCTTCCCAGACCGGGGCGCGAACCCGCGTCCCCTGCATCGGCAGGCGGACTCTCAACCACTGCGCCACCAGGGAAGCCCCTACAATTTTTTTATATAAGTTTATTTATTTATTTATTTTTGGCTGCTTTGGGTCTTTGTTGCTGCACTCCGGCTTTCTGTAGTTGCAGTGAGCGGGGGCTACTCTTCAATGCGGTGCACAGGCTTCTCATTGCGGTGGCTTCTCTTGTTGTGGAGCAGGAGCTCTAGGTGCATGAACTTCAGTAGTTGTGGCTCGCGGGCTCTAGAGCGCAGGCTCAGTAGTTGTGGCGCATGGGCTTAGTTGCGGCGTGGCATGTGGGATTTTCCCGGATCTGGGCTCAAACCCGTGTCCCCTGCATTGGCAGGCGGATTCTTAACCACTGCACCACCAGGGAAGTCTGGAAAGAGAAATTTAAACCACAGTAAAGTATCACTCCACTTCTACCAGAATGACTAAAATTAAAGGACTGATAATACCGAGTGATGATGAGGATGCACTATTAATATTTTAATATTCTTTCTGGGTTTTGTCTCTTTCAACGAACACATTCTCTAACAAAAATGGGATTGTTCTGTACCTGTTAATTTGTTACCTGCTTTATTCACTAAGCATGTGTCATGAATATTTGCCCACAATTAAATATTTTTCTGTATCATTATTTGAAAAAATATATAATATTCTAGGCTATGGCTATATCATATACTTTATCAAGTGTTTGATATACTTGATAAAGTATATCAAGTATATACTTTTTTATCAGATTTTATGCTATTCCAACAATGTTATGATCCATAATATATCAGTACATCTCTGCTTTTTTTTTTTTTTTTTTTTGCTGCATGGTGTGGTGTGTGGGATCTTAGTTCCCTGATCAGGGTTGGAACCCATGCCCCTGCATTGGGAGCGTCCAAGTCTTAACCACTGGACCACCAGGGAAGTACTAGTACATCCCTGCTCTTATCCTGATTATTTTCTTAAGAAAAGCTCCTAGAAAGATATGTAAACTTTCAAATTCCTCCAAACAGACTATCTGAATTTTACTCCCACCAGCACTTGGAAAAGGCTTGCTTCTCTGAACCCTTGTTAACATTTTTAAAAACAAATCTTAATCAATTTGGAAGGCAAAAAATGAAGCAGGAAGCTTTTCATACGCGTTTATATCTCACATCAGGCTTTTTTGTATTTGGACTGTTTAGTGTTTTGTCTATATTGGGAAGCCCTTTGAAGTTAGAAGAATCTGTGTTCTTCATGTAATTGTTCTTCCATCCGATTCTGGGGTAATGGACTCTGGCCTTCCTTGGTAACTAGATGCAAGAATGACACTAGCGCCCTGCAAGGAGTGGCCCTAAGTCAAGGGGCAGGTAAAATCAGGAAGGTTACTGGTCGCCCTTTGAGAAATATCTGTTGAGCTGGACACTGTGAAAAGCATTGGAGAGACAAGAGGATAAGAAGACAGGTGTGGTCCCCACTCTCATTTAGCTCATGGTAGGTTGCAGGAAGTTTCTAGATGCTAAACAATTCATTATCTTTTTTCATACTCATCACCAAGATATGTCTATTCATTAATTCAACAATATTTATTGATGAATTGGGGAGTTGGATGAAGGTAGTCAAAAGGTACAAACTTATTGTTATAAGATAAATAAATACTAGGGATGTAATGTACGACATGATGACAATAGTTAACATAGCTTTACGATATATTTGAAAGTTGTTAACAGAGTAGATCTTGAGATTCTCATCACAAGGGAAAAAAGTATCTGTATGAGATAATGGATGTTAATTAAACTTATTGTGGTAATCATTTCACAATATATGGAAATCAAATTCAAAAAAACCCCAGTATTTATTGAGCACCTACATGGTATTATTTTAGGCCCGGAGAATATAAAACAGACAAGATCCCTATCCCCATAGAGTTTACCTTCTGGTGTGAGAAGACTACAAATAAAATATGAAGTACAAAATATACTATGTTAGATGGTGATAAGTGCTTTGGATAGAAACAAAGTGGCAAAGAGGGACTGGAAACACAGGTGTATGTGTGTGTAACTTTAAATAGGGTGGTCAGGGAAGGCCCAACTGAGAAGGTGACATTTAAGTCAAGACCTGAAGGAGGTGAGGAGGTGAACCACATGGATATCTGGATGATTCTATGGCACAAAAAAGAACGGGACAGATTCTCTGCTTCAAAGGTTTCTACCAGGGCTTCCCTGGTGGCGCAGTGGTTGAGATTCCGCCTGCCGATGCAGGGGACACGGGTTCGTGCCCCAGTCCGGGAAGATCCCACATGCCGTGGAGCGGCTGGGCCGTGGGCCATGGTCGCTGAGCCTGCGCATCCGGAGCCTGTGCTCTGCAACTGAAGAGGTCACAGCGGTGAGAGGCCCGCGTACAGAAAAAAAAAAAAAAAAAAAAAGGTTTCTACCATCTACAGCAGCTGGGAGACAAATATAAAATTAATTGTGGTAATGTATGTGACAACATTCTATAAGCTATAATGGTCTATAAATGTAAGATGTTTTCAGTAAATTACACATAAAACTATTAACAAGAACAAGATCATATATCAATATTACAAATGTATATAAAATGATAAACTACACCGTACAACTAAGGAATATGATAGTGTACAATTTAGGGGCTAATTGTTCAGATTTATATGGTACCAGAAACACTGTGGTTAGTGTTTTTTTCCCCCCACGGGGGAAAGAGATGCTTCCAATACATGGGAAAGCCTTTGAGGCTTCTGCTTGGGAGTCCACTTATTGTTTTGTGGTAAGGTTGGGTATAATCAGTATTTGTGGGTAGAAGAATTATTTGCTCTGGGAAGCCAGATGTTACAGAGAAATCATTTGCAAACCCATGAGTTATTTGTATGTTTGGGGCCAAAAGGTCCCTGAAGTAAGTTTCCTTTCTCTATCTGCATTTTACTGTCCCACAAGGTGTAGAACTTGTGGAATAAATGACCTTTTAAACGAACGAATGAACTACTGTACTGTTTGCATCCACCTAGATCCTGGGATTCCTGGGTCACTCTGAAGGAGGTCTTCAGGGACCTAACCTGGGTTATTGAATTTTTTTTTTTTTTTTTTAGTCGGGGGAGAAGCAGGTTAGGGCTGGAACATCAGTCTCTTAACAGAACCCTTATGAGCTTCCGGGCGCTGCAAGGATTTTTGCAAGGTTGTGAGTTCACACAGCTGATCATGCTGCTAGAAAGCATTCCCCTAACTCTGAAAGCTTGCAATACACTTACATTCCACATCTCAGCAGAGAAGGAAGGCCTGGATCCTGTTGCTTATCTGCTGGGGTAGAAAGGAGGGTGTGTCATGTGCCCAGCGCTGGCCAAGCACCATCCCATTCACTCATTCATTCATTCATCTAATATTTTATTATGCGCATATTCAGTGCCAAGTAGAGATCCTTGCCCACTAGTTCATCCAGAACTCCTGTGGAGAGCCGAGAAGTTCAGGGTCTCAGGCCGGGGGTCTTCCTCCAGCAGAGCTCCGAGACAAAGAGATGTGCCCTTGCCGCTCCTTGAGCTGAGGGTTCCGCCCGAGGCCCCGGGGGCTCCTGCGGAGCTGCTTCTCCACTCCCCAGCCCGAGAGGGCGCTGCAGCGCGGGGCGCTCGACCCGCCCCTGAGCATTGCTCCGCTCAGATCGGCGCTGCCGGCCGCACCACGGTGGTACGTTCCCTCAAGCCGCCCTCCCCCTCCTTGTCGGCCCTCCCCGCCGGTGGTAGGTGCCGGAAGTGCCGCCATTTTGGGGTGTTCTGCTCGGGCGGCGGCAGCGGCGGCGGCGGCGGCGGGACGCGGAGGCTCCCCCGGGACTCGGCCTCAGCAGTGAGGAGGCGGCGGCGGCGGCTGCGAAGGCGCAGGCAGCAGCTGAGGCAGCGGCGGGCTCAGGTGCAGCCGCTGGTGAGTGCGGCGGCCGCGGGATAACGGGCCGCGGGTGGGAGGGAGGGAGGGAGCGAGGGAGGGAAAGGGGCAGGAGGGAGGCGCCGCGGGGCGGGTCCGGTCCGGGCGGCCGCGGGTCACAGGGCCCTTTGGGCGCGCCAGTTCCTGGTTCCCCGCGCCTCGGAGGCAGGTCAGCGATCTCCTACCCGCATCCCGCCGCGCCGGCCTGGCGCGTCCCCCCGCGCCCAGGGAGACCCGCCCTCCTCGTGGCCTTGCTCCTCTCTCCGCGCCCTTTGCCTTCATTCTCCGGGCTCTGAGGGCTCCGTTCTCTGCCCAGGGATAGCTCCGTCCTCCTTTTTCCGGCCGCCGTGCCAGACACAGGCTGCCTGCTCCGGACACCCCTTCCCTGCTCCTGTCGCCCCACGTGTTCTTGGTGCTTACCCTTGGGGGGGGTCCCCAGGACCCCCGCCTCTGGAGGGCTGCGTTTCTCCTCAGGAGCTTCGAATGCCCCCCTTTCCTCGTCCCACATCCGCTAGGGCCTTGGCTCGCCCTCCCCCCCACGTCAGGTGCTCACCAGTTATGGCCTAGTAGCGGGGCTGGATTCTCGCACCCGGGAACGCGGAGAGCACGGTGAGGAGCTTTTTTCGCTAAGGACCTGGTTTTGGATTTAAAGCCGCTGGTGTCTTGGTTGTGGTTCTCGGAGCAGGATGTTGTTTTAATTCTCTAAGACGGTTGCACTGGCTCTTAAGTAGCTTCTCCTTGGTTTAGGCTCATCCCCATAGTTGAGGGGAAGGTGGTGCGATTTTGGTCGGAGCCTGCTTTAGCAAAATGGAATCTTTTTCTCGCCAGTAAAGTTAATGCTGCAGTTTTATTACCTTCGAGGGAGAAGGCTGTGTAATAGTGTCCGATAGTGTGGAGTGCTCTATAATGTCTGCAGTGTAAGAGGTAACAGGTACCCGATGAATCGTTTATAGGAACTTCACCCTTAAGAAAGGTCTCTTCGCTTTCTTTGATTCTCTGTAGATCGAAGAGGTTTTAATTTCATTCTTTCACCTTTTCCACAAGTGTTGGGTTGGCCCTTTTCCACAAGTGTTGGGTTGGCTCTTTTCCACAAGTGTGGCATCTCTCAGAGTGGTACGCAGTTTTCAGTTTCTCCTTAAATTCTTGCTGAGGAAGAGTCGTCTCTGAGAACCACCAAGGGTTTTTTCTGTTTTAACATTAATGAGTCCACTTGGAAAATTATCCAGTTACCATAGCGTGCATAAACTATTGCTACAGGTCCCTCCCCTCCCCCCGTGTTTTTATATTCTTCTAGCTTTACTTACAGTATGTGGTTTCTAATCATGAGTTAGCCAGGATTGAAGCGTTGCTGTTAGGAAAGCGAAGCAGGAACTTTCAGCTGTTGTTTTAACCTGGAAGTTTATGGTTTCCCCAGCGGTTCTTTCGTCTTGACTGTCCACCACCTGTTTCCATTAAGAATGGCCCTTGGCCCAGAGCATAGGCCTCAACTTCTCTCCAACCATTCATTTTTGCCCACGGGGTTATTTTCTCCTCAGATGGTATCTAGACTTAAAATCCATTAGCTGGTGAGGCTAGATTAGCTGGTGAGATAGAATATCTTTTCCAACCACTTCACTTTTCAGATGAGGAAACTGAGGCTCCCAAGGTTATTTGCCCAAGATTATGTAGCAGGTGCACTTAAAACAGTTTCAACATAGGGTTTTTTTGTTTTTGTTTTTGTTTTAATACAATATCATGAAAAATAATGCAAATTGCCCTTTAAGATGTGATGGAATGGAAAGGGCCCCAGGCTTGGAGTTGAAGGCCTGAATTGTAATCCTTGGTCTGTTACTAGCTATAAAACTTTGACCAAGTCACTGTTTTGAGCCTCAGCTCATCCTCATCTGCAAAATGGAGGAAATCGTGTCTGTTTCACATGGTGCCAATTCAGCTTCAGTGCAGTAATGTGTGAAAGTGTCTGTAGTATAAGAGGTAGTGAAATTTTGAGCCAGAATGATTTATTTTTCTGAAGATTTCCAGTTATTTTTGTTATTACAGAAGTAACAGATTCATTATTAAAAATGCAGATAAGCCAGAAAAAAGAGAGAAACTCACCTTTAGTCCCACCACTCAGAGGTGATTGTTAATATTTGTGGTCTTTATCTTATTATCCTTTTTATATGCTGTAGAAATGTTTATTATTTTAACAAAATACGCTTATCCTAGTTACAGTTTTGTGATATGTTTTTAAGTTTAGTAGTAGGTGATAGGCATTGACAACCACATTTTAAATGATGCCCTGTGTTTAAGCTCCAGCACATATGAGTTAGGCCAGTGGATATCCCAGCATGGGAGCAGAGAATTTGCTGTTTTAAACATGCTGGGCTTGAAGAAGAGGAGAGGAAGGGCAGAGACCTAACGTTTATTGTACGTCTACTGTGTGATTTTTTTTTTTTTTTAAATATTTGGGCTCTGCTGCTAAACGTGGAGTGTGAGTCGTGAATTCCATGCCCCCTCCTGTGACTGCCACTGCAGCTTCTTTAACTTAATTTTCCTGTGAGGCCAGATGTAATAAGGAACTGGAAAGTTACAAGGTGGTGGTGGTGTGCCTTGGAAAGGGAAAGAGAAGAGCTGTCACCTGGAGGCCAGGGTGAAGAAGTTGGAGGAAGTAGGAGCACAGGCTCCTCTGCTCAAGGCTTTGGGTACTTCCAACAAATTGCTCTGTTTTCTGTAAACCAGTGAGTGAAGCTCACTGGATTTGGTGAAACTCTGTGTCCTCTGCCTTTTTTTTTTAACAGCTTTATTGAGATATAATTCACATACCATGCACTTCAACGGTTTTTGGTATATTGCATTATTAATTTTAAAAAATTGTGGTAAAATATATATAACAATTTTCTATTTTAACCATTTTTTAATATTTACATTTTTTAATGTAAAAAACACATAACCTAAAATTTAGCATCTTAATTATTTTTGAGTGTATAGTTTTGTAGCATTAAGTACATTCATATTAATGGGAAACAGATCTCCAGAACCTTTTCATCTTCTAAATCTGAAACTCTATACCCATTAAACAACTCCCATTTTCTCCTTCCTCCCACCCCAGCCTCTCATAACTACCATTCTACTTACTGCTTCTATGAATTTGACTACTTTCAGGTATGAGTGGATTCACAACAGTATTTGGCTTTTTGTGACTGGCTCATTTCACTTACTGTATCTTTAAGGTTCATCCATGTTGTAGCATGTGACAGGATTTCTTTCCTTTAAAAGGCTGAATAATATTCTATTGTATGTATATACCACATTTTGTTTATCCATTTATCTGTTGATGAACACAAGTTGTTTGTACCTTTTGACCATTGTGACTAGTGCTGCTATGAATATGGGTGTGCAGATATCTCTTTGAGACCCTTCTTTCAATTCTTCTTTCTTTTTTTTTAGTATTTATTTAATTAGGCTGCTCCAGGTCTTAGTTGTAGTGTGCGGATCTTTAGTTGCAGCATGCATGTGGGATCTAGTTCCCTGACCAGGGATCGAACCCGGGCCCCTCTGCATTGGAAGCGTGGAGTCTTAACTGCTGGACCACCAAGGAAGTCCCCCTTCTTTCAGTTCTTTTGGATAATATTCAGAAGTGAATTGATGGATCATATGGTGGTTCTATTTTTAATTTTTTGAGGAACCTCCATACTGTTTTCCATAATGATCCTACTATTTCACAACACCACCAACAGTGCACAAGGATTCTAATATCTCCGCATCCTCACCAACATTCGTTTTGTTTGTTTCTTCTTCTGTTTTTTTTTTTTTGGCCGCGCCACGTGACATGCAGGATCTTTGTTCCCCAACCAGGGATCAAACCCATACCCCCTGCAGTGGAAACTCGGAGTCCTAACCACTGGACTGCCATGGAATTCCCTTTTCTTCTTCTTTAATAGTAACGGTCCTAATGGGTGTGAGGTGATCTCTCGTGGTTTTGATCTGCATTTCTCTGACTAACGATGTTGAACATTTTTTCATATGCTTGATGGCCATTTGTATGTCAGCTTTGCAGAAATGCCTATAGAAGTCTTTTGCCCCTTTTTAATTTTTTTTTGGGGGGGCTGCATTGGGTCTTTGCTGCTGTGCACCGGCTTTCTCTAGTTGCGGTGAGCGGGGGCTACTCTTTGTTGCAGTGCGCGGGCTTCTCATTGCGGTGGCTTCTCTTGTTGCGGAGCATGGCCTCTAGGTGTACGGGCTTCAGTAATTGTGGTACGTGGGCTCAGTAGTTGTGGCTTGCAGGCTCTAGAGCACAGGCTCAGTAGTTGTGGCGCACGAGCTTAGTTGCTCAGCGGCATGTGGAATCTTCCTGGACCAGGGCTCGAACCTGTGACCCCTGCATTGGCAGGCGGATTCTTAGCACCACCAGGGAAGCCCCCTTTGCCCATTTTTAAAAATCAGATTTTTGTTGTTGTCGTTCTTGTGAGTTGTGGTACTTTAAATATTCTGAATATTAACCCCTTAATAGATATATATGATTTACACATAGTTTCTCCCATGCCATTTCACTCTGTTGTGTCCTTTGATGTACAGAATTTTAAGTTTGATGGAGTCTCCTTTGTCTGTTTTTGCTTTTGGTGCCTTATCCAAGAAACCACTGCTTAGTCCAGTGCCCTGAAGCTTATACTCTGTTAAGCTTCTAGGAGTTTTATAGTTTTAGGTTAAGGTCATTTTAACCCTTTTTATTGTTTGTTTGTTTGGCTGTGCCATGCTGCTTGGCTTGCAGGATCTCAGTTCCCCCAACCAGGGATTGAACCCGGGCCATGACAGTGAAAGCCTGGAATCCTAACCACGAGGCCACCAAGGAACTCCCCCATTTTAACCATTTTTAAGAGTACAAAGAAAAAAAAAAGTACAATTCAGTGTCATTAAGTATGTTCACAGTGTTGTGTAGTCATCACCACTCCTCTGTTTGGAAAATTGAAGTTTTCTTCACCCTAAACAGAAACTCTGTAACCATTAAGTAATAACCATCCATTGCTCCCTCCTCGTAGCCCCTGGTAACCTCTGGTCTGCTGTCTGTCCCTGTGAATTTGCCTATTCTGGATATTTCATGTAATTGGAATCATATTTGTCCTTTTGTGTCTGGCGTATTTCACTTAGTGAAAAACTTAGTGTTTTCAAGGTTTGTCCACGTGTGGCACGTATCAGGACTTCGTTCCTTTCTGTGGTTGAATTTCTCTCCTTATTGAGGTCAGGGATGACTCTTTCATCTTGGTATCTTGCCCTCTCTTGGTGCTCCATAAAGGCTCTTGAATTGGTTTAGAATTCATGCTCTTCATGTGGATTGCCAATTACTGGGGGATGTCCACTGACATGCTCAAATCTCTGGAAAAATTCAAACGTATCAGTGTGCTTCAAACTATGTAACAGGGCTTCCCTGGTGGCGCAGTGGTTGAAAGTCTGCCTGCTGATGCAGGGGACGCGGGTTCGTGCCCTGGTCTGGGAAGATCCCACATGCCGTGGAGTGGCTAGGCCCGTGAGCCATGGCCGCTGAGCCTGCGTGTCCGGAGCCTGTGCTCCGCAACGGGATAGGCCACAACAGTGAGAGGCCCACATACCGCAAAAAAAAAAAAAAAAAAAAAAAAAGTATGTAACAGTAACGCAGATCACGGTTAACAGCATCATTTCTATTCTAATCTAATGATAATTTCTAGTCATTTTCAAAATACAGATTATGTACGGAAGAAGTGTCACATAAAGAGAAGGTATAGGCAAGTTTCTGCTTTTGCTGTATAATAATATATGAGTATTATACAGCTTTTGCTGTATAATTAATATATTTTTTGTTAGAGGGGTGGAATGATATCCAGGTATTCCATATTGTATAAAGTTTATAAACCTGGCATTTAATGGCCTGCTTAGAATTAATAACGAATACTTTGAGGGTAAGAGCATTTTGAAGGTTATCATAAGCCTCCCAGTTTGTTTCAGTATATTCAGAGTATTCTCATGCATGAAAGGCTTTCTTCTCTTTTTTTTTTATAAATTTATTTATTTTATTTATTTACTTTTGGCTGTGTTGGGTCTTTGTTGCTGCACGTGGGTTTTCTCTAGTTGGGGCGAGCGGAGGCTACTCTTCATTGTGGTGCGTGGGCTTCTCTTGGGGAGCACGGGCTCTAGGCACGTGGGCTTTAGTAGTTGCAGCACATGGGCTCAGTAGTTGTGGTGCACAGGCTCAGTAGTTGTGGCACATAGGCCTAGTTGCTTCGGGCATGTGGGATCTTCCCGGACCAGGGATTGAACCCGTGTCCCCTGCATTGGCAGGCAGATTCTCAACTACTGCGCCACCAGGGAAGCCCCTCAAGGCTATCTTCTTAAGGTGAGCTTTTACTTAATTTTTTGGAGGTTCATAACTGATTTTGAGCTGCTTGATTGTCTACTTTTCTTCTCTTTGCTTTTTGGACCTAGCCTCCAACTCCCATTTTCCTCCTCCCCAGTAAGTAATAAAGGGAGTTTAATATTAATCCTTGGGACATGGGATGAACTGAAAGTTTTATTTGGTTAACCCTTTTGTCCCAAACAAGTATAGTAAATTCCCTACATACGGACGAGTTCCATTCTGAGAGCGTATTCGTAAGTCCAGTCTGGTCGTAAGTCTAACAAAGTTACCCTAGGTACCCAGCTAACACAATCGGCTATACAGTACTGTACTGTAATAGGTTTATAATACTTTTCACACAATGCATAAAAAACAAACACAAAGAACATTTTTAATCTTTCAGTACAGCACCTTGAAGAGTACAGTGGTAGAGTACAACAGCTGGCATACAGGGGCACGTTTGCATCTTTGAAAGTTCGCAACTTGAAGGTTCGTACGTAGGGGACTTACTGTATTACAGGCCTCACAGTACTTAGCACATGGGATTTTATTTTAGTGTTAGGGAGGATTTATATACCTCTCTTTCTTTCTTTTTTTTTTTTGCTACGTTGGGTTTTCGTTGCTGCATGCAGGCTTTCTCTAGTTGCGGCGAGTGGGAGCTACTCTTTGTTGCGGTTGCATGGGCTTCTCGTGGTGAGGTGGCTTCTCTCATTGTGGCGCGCAGGCTTCAGTAGTTGTGGTACACAGGTGTAGTTGCTCCGCGGCATGTGAGATCTTCCTGGATCAGGGATCGAACCCGTGTCCCCTGCATTGGCAGGCGGATTCTTAACCACTGTGCCACCAGGGAAGTCCCTGTATACCTCTTTTTCAAACAACGTGAACCATTCTTTTGTCCAGAATTATTCCTTGGTTCTTGATTATTTTTGGTAATTAAAAGTAGAATGTATCATGGAAGTTCAAGTATTTCACTATACTTTTTTTTTTTTTTTTTGCGGTACGCGGGCCTCTCACTGTTGTGGCCTCTCCCGTTGCAGAGCACAGACTCCGGACACGCAGGCTCAGCGGCCATGGCTCACGGGCCTAGCCACGAACCCGCGTTCCCTGCATCGGCAGGCAGACTCTCAACCACTGCGCCACCAGGGAAGCCCCTCACTATACGTCTGAAACAAGAATTAACTTTCTATGTAGGCTTTCTGAGTGGAACTTACACAGATTCTGCTAGTTGGTTGCTATTAATATAATCCTGTATTTACCTGCACACTGTGCTGTGGCATTCTGAAATGGTCAAAGAGCAAGTAAAATAGAAACAAGAAAAATTTTTATGATAATTTTTTTATTGGGGTATAGCTGATTCACAAAATTATATAAGTTTCAGGTGTACGACATAGTGGTTCACAATTTTTTAAAGGTTATACCCCATTTATAGTTATTATTAAATATTGGCTATATTCCAAAACAAGAAATTTTGAACAAAACCTACAGAATTAGTCTTCCCATAATTGAGAGTTGATTCTAGGATTTTCGAGTTCTTAAAATTGTTTTGAAACCTGTGGTTTGAAAGAATGATGTGACTTGACTGGGGTTTATAGGCATTGCTTGGGAGGGTAAGTTTGACAGCTCCAACCTTTGGTCTTAAAAATTGGTAATATCACTGAGTGACCTTAACATTTCTGAGTCTTTTTTCCCATCTTTAAAATGGAGATAACCAACTTGGAATGTAATGTGAGAATTAATTGAGATAACTTAAGCTAGGCACTGAATGGTGCCAGGCACAGTGTTGATAATGCTATTTCCTTTTTTCATCCGTAAAAATGGGCCTGCTACTTATCTCTTGGGTCAGTAATGCAGTTCAACCAAATCAGAGACACTGTTAAAATGAGTAGCAGTGCCATACATAGACAGTAGCTACTGTCAGTGTTCCTTTCCTTTCCCCTTTTAGGTGTATTTTGTTTTGCATTTTCCTTTGTCCATTGTGGCTTAGGGATAAGATTGTTTCCTGAAGTCCAGTTCGTGCATCTGAATTGTTTTGCTATGAAGAGTGTCCTTTCCCATAGAACCTTTAAGCTCGTTGATCCCTGTGGAATGCTCAGGTAATGTGGTTTCCTAGATTTCATCTTCACTGTCTACACTTCACGTGGGAGTTTGTTGATAGGGAGTCTTCGATGTTCATAGGAAACTGAAAAATACAGATGAATGTATTATTGGATTTACTGTAGGGATACCTAGGTCTCTTCCTAGTTATAGGTAACTAGTTTTAGGCTTGGAGAGAGGGTGGGCTCTAATATTTAGAGTTGTAATGTAGATGAAAGAGTTAATCAGTTTTAGCTATTTGCTTTGTAAACTATATTGTATCAAGAATCTTTATCTGAGCTTTGTAATTTGATAAAGACAGTTTTCTTGATGAGATCTTTGTAATTGTAACTTGTCCTTGTCATGAAATTGGCTTTAGAATCTCCTTGAAGTACTGGTTTCCTTACAGAATTAATCAGCATAGCTGTTCTGTAGGGTTCTTTTTGTTTTGGTTTGGTTTCTTTTGGCCTCACCACGCAGCTTGCGGGATATTAGCTCCCCAGCCAGGGTTCGAACCGGGCCCGCTGCAGTGAAAGCGCCAAGTCTTAACCACTGGACCACCAGGGAATTCCTGTGTTCTGTAGTTACTTTTTTAACCTCTGCTATGCTATGGAAGCCACGAGCATAAATTTGTTTATTTTTAACTTCTTTGAGTTCCAGACCTGTAAAAAATTTCAAGAATGTTTTATATTCATCATAAACTGCACATTGACTTATTAACACATTCTTTCTGCTAAGGAAATCTTTAATTCTTCTAAAAACGTTATCTCACAGGCTAGAAGGATAAATACCAAAATTTTCTCTGAGCATTGGGGCATGAGCAACTTTTTTTTCTTCATACTTGCCATTGTTTTTAAATTTTTATACAGAGAACATGAAATTCATAAAAGTTACATTAAAATTAGACTTTGTGCTCAAGAGATAAGAAAGCCTAGTTAGGGGAGACTGAGTATAAAATATCTTAATAAATGATTTAAAGCATTTTAACTCTTAGAGCTTTGTGAAGTTCTGATGTGACCCTCAGTCAGCCAACCTTTTCCCCGCTTTACAAGAAATGGACTCACTTTCAGAACAGCTTATGGATTGTAACGTTTTGATTTTTCTTTTCCTCCACTTAGAAAATTTGGCAGCAAATATGAAGAGGAATGGTGAGTTCTGGTTTAGAGGCTGCAGTGAGATCTCACTTAATTGATTTTAATATGCTACTTTGGGGATGTGTTCATAGGTTAGGAGTGTAGCTTTAGAAAGAACTGTTCACTAACTTTATGACCTCCATAGCTATGTTCAGCTTTGACAATGGAGTTAAAATCACTCCCGCCCCCCCCGCCCCCCCTCCCCCGCCATGTTGAAACTCCACTGAAATTATGTTCCCAAATTGGGAAACGTCTTTAGTTTGGGGATTATACAAAATGAAGATTTTTGGTTCTAAAGCCGTTTAATTTTATAGTGTTATACTTTTAATTTTGATAGGTCAGTAGTTTTCGTTTACATAACATTGCTACTTTTTAGCAAAGGAATCACTAAATTAGAAACTGTCACCACTTTCTCATTGTTCTTTTTACCTTTTTGTTTCCTGTGAGATTGAAGCAAGCTCTTGCAGAGTCTGTGGGAATGTGTGATATTTTGGTGATAATGTGGGGTAACTAATTGTCTACTGTGAGTAGACTGTCTTTTTTAACCCAGTATTATTTGGACATCTGTTCAGTTTTTGCTAGTTTCTGTTTTGTACAGATAATTTACTGTAGGCTTTTCCCAGTTTTTTTGTGCTTGTAGCTTTTGTGTGTGGGAAACATTCTTTTCTGCTCCAGTCCGGCCCCCCCCCCCACCACCACCTACTATTACATAGTTTAGCTGGTGTTTCTCTCTTGCATGAGTTGTCTGCATGATGTTGCTAACTTAACCATGCTAGGTTGGGTAGGATATTACCAGGGAGAAACACCTTTGCTGTCCCTGCTGGCTGCCTGCCTGATTCTGAACGCTGCTGTCTGATCAAGAGTCTTAGGGGGTCCAGGGAGTGAAAGGAAGTCAGGGTGGTGGTGACAAGCACCTTGAAAATGTATGACTGACATTCATCAGCGAGCTGGTTATTCTTGCACATTGAAACAGTACTGCTTTGTGGTTATATAGTCATTTTAAACCTTGTAGCAGGCTTCCAACTAGGATATTTCACTGGAAGCTGTTTATGTGGTAAAAAGACTATGTATTCCTTAGGTCCATAATTCTTAGATTTATGGCCAGAGCAAGAGGAGCAGGCATTGCATTTTGTGTTCTTCAGCCCTTCCCTGCTCATGGTTCAATTTCTGTTTGTCATTTAGTGCCTAGCTAATCTTTGTCATGAAGCTTTTCATGTCCATTCATTCTAATACTGTATCATAGGATGTTATTTAGTGTTAAGATTTTTTTTTCATTTCAGTGAGATTTTAAGGTTTTCTTGAGGATGGAGATTGCCTTATTGCTTATTTAGTGTATTATATATCTTTTAAGGAGTCAGGCATGCAGTCCCTACCCTAATTATACTCTGTGATCTAGCCCTTCTTGTAACAGTTCAGTGGGCCATGGCCCAAGCTGGGCACATCAGTTTCTTCTAGGTATTTGAGATTGGAACTGAGAATCGTGTCTTTAGGGAACAAACAGATCACCTCTATTCAGAGAACTTGAAACATATAGACTCAGATCCTGGGGCGCAGCCAAGTTCAGGCTTAATACATGTGGAAGCAGTGAAGGTCAGTCTGCAGGGAGGGAGAATTAAGTACATTTATCCAGGAAGAAGCATTGATGAGAAATGTAGCTCTGGAGAGAGAGGCAGACTAGAAGCACATGCAGAATAGAAGCCTGGGTGCAGAAAGGCTTTGCAGGTGTGGCCCTGTTGTACTTTCTGCCTTTGGGTTCCATGAGATACTCCAGTATCTTTTCAATTAATGCCATTTTTTTTTTTTTTTTTTTTGCTTAAGCTAGTTTGGAGGAAGTTCTCTTAATTAAAACCAAAAGAGCTTTTAATAAAATGCTTAGTGCAGAACTCTGCCCAACATTTCTTAAATTGATTTGAATTTTAGAACAGTCAAGCCTGGGATCATGGCTCTTTGGAAGATTGCCCTTTTCCCCCAGCAGCCTCCTCACCCTCAGGCTTAGGCTGCTTGGGGTTTTGGCTTCTCCATCTGTAGTGTAGACATTCATCTGTGTTCTCCCTTTTGGTGCACAGAGTGCTTCTCTCTGGTGCTTTGCCAGCTCAAGAATGAGGGTTGGGTTTTTTTTAAAACAAGTTTCTAATGATTATCTGTGTACAACTAGTTATTTTTAGGCATGTAAGACTGATAATAAAGTAATACTATTTCAGGTAGGAAATTTAAAGCGAGCCATCATTTATAAAGAATTTTGTGAGGCATGTGAATTAGGTCCTTTCTTCATTTCTAAAGTAGCACATTTGCTTGTTTCCTGATTGTTTCCTCTTAAAAAAAAGTTGATGGACTTGAGTGGAACACAATAATGTGGGTTGAACGGCAGTTGAGACTTTAAACAAAGGGTAATGGTGAATGGCTGTGTGCCCAGTTGATGGAGTCTGTCTGGTCTCAGCTCAGTTAGTAACTTCATGAATGATCTGTAATAGGAGCATCACAGTGGTGTTTTTCTCTTTGAGAAATGTTAATGAGGGAGAGAGGGAAGCTCTGAGAAGGACAGTTTAATGCTTCTAATTTGATTTTTTTTCTTCTTGTGATCATTTGGTTTCTGTTAAGTTGAAAGACTGTATTCCAGAGAAATGTAAAATTTCTCTGTAATATTAAAACAGGAATTAAAAAGAAATGTGGATTTGTATACTACTAGGAAGGAATAGATTTGCAGGGTAGAAAAAGCTGGAAGTCGTTATTTTACATGGGAGGTCAAATTGTTGAGAAAATAAACCTAAACAATGTTATGCCTTTGTACTGTACTGTAGTGTGTGTATAGTATTGACCCAAGGGCTGTTCATGGAAGAAGTTATATGTTTTTACAGTCCACAGTGTTTACTGGTATGGGGCCCTTGCACAAAGTAAGTAATTGATAAATATTTGTTGAGTACTATATGTTGAGTGGCACTTAATTTTTTGTTTTGAGACAGTTCAGTACTAAGGACTAGGAATAGGAAGAAAACTTTTAAAGTTGAAATTCTGTGAATCCATTTCTTCAAATCATTGTCTTTTGAAAATAATCAGTACTTTAAAGCTCCAAGCAGTTTTCTGGGGAATAAAATGTAAGCAGCTTTCCATTCAAAGACATTAAGTTGGCTAAGATTTGTACTGTAAAAGCCTTCATGTATCTTAAAACCTCATATTGTATATTACCTGGACAAAATCAGAAGGCTCCTAGACAACCCTGATTCTGGCTCTGTTTTCTGTAGCTCCAGAAAATAAGAAAAGGAGAATCTGATACTACTGGCAGTCTATGCTCTCTTGCTTTTCTGGGCCAAGACATGCATTTAAAAATAAAATCAAGGAAATTGTAAACCAGTAGTAAAAACAAATAAAGCACCCAAGAGTTTGCCTCTTCTCATGTCCTGTGCCCTGAGTCTCTTAGATTGTCTAATATTAAACTAAAGTGACAAAACTATGCTCGGGGCTTGTCCTCTGCACTTCCTATTTAAAGTTTATGGGAAATAATCATGAAAAGACACCATATTTATTATATCATTATGATTTTTATCATATGCCGTTTTTGTTTAATAGCGTCTGCATGCATTTACAAGTCCAATTTTTTTTTTTTAAGCTTGCAAACTTCTTTACTGAACTAATTTGGGTTATAGATTGTGGTGATGGGATTGGAAAACTACTTAAAAATAACTCTTTGGGACCTGCTACAGGAAAGCTTAGGTGAGTAAATATATGAAAACCAGATACAATATTTCTATGGAATATCTTTTTTTTGATGTGGACCAATTTTAAAGTTTTCATTGAATTTGTTACAATATTGCTTCTGTTTTGTTTTTTTGGCCTTGAGGCATGTGGGATCTTAGCTCCCCAACCAGAGTTAGGAATAGAACATGCAGCCCCTGCTTTGGAAGGAGAAGTTTCTCGCTCTCTTCTTTTTTTATTTATTTATCTATCTGTTTGTCTGTTTATTTTTGGCTGTGTTGGGTCTTCGATGCTTCACGAGGGCTTTCTCTAGTTGCTGCGAGGGGGGCTACTCTTCTTTGAGGTGCGAGGGCTTCTCATTGCAGTGGCTTCTCTTGTTGTGGAGCACAGGTTCTAGGTGCATGAGCTTCAGTAGTTGTGGCTCGCGGGCTCTAGAGCGCAGCTCAGTAGTTGTGGCACATGGGTTTAGTTGCTCCACGGCATGTGGGATCTTCCCGGACCAGGGCTCGAACCTGTGTCCCCTGCGTTGGCAGGCGGATTCTTAACCACTGAGCCACCAGGGAAGTCCCTCTGTGGAATATCTTGATGTCTGTTGTTTACCTTTAGCTGACAGTATATCTTGTCTCCTTAGGTCCTTTTTTTTTTCTCTTTAGACTTGTGTTTTACTTTTATAGTACAGTTATGAATCTGGTTTCAACACGTTTTATCTTAGTGGCATTTATATTTAGGGTTTTCAGTAATTATTAGTTTGAGATCAGGGGAAGATTTTTATGAGCACAGAGACACTTCTTGAGCTTTGTTCCAGCTGCTTTCTAGCTCTCAAGTTATTGTTGTTATCAGGCCTAGGAAAGCTGAAGTTTTAGATTATTACTGTGAAATCAAGTTCTATTTTTATTTATTAATGTTAATTTGTCTGGTGTAACTTTGCTCTGGGCTAAGTAAGACATAGAGGAATGTTTTCTTTTGAATTCTGACTGCTCCACTTCTCTTAACAAACCAGATCCACAGATTAGACTTGTAAATGATCTGTTTTCTTAAGGTATCTTCTAACAGAATGGGTCTCAGGGGAGCTGAGCGCCAGCACACATTTAGCTGGGAGTGACAGTTCATCTCCCTGAATTACATCCCCTTTGTCCATACACAGCAATTTTGGAGGCAAGACTTGCAATTTAAACTCTGTTCTGGTCTAATCAGTGTGATTTATTTTATAATCAGTTTTATTTATTATAATTATTTTGTGTGATATGTTTCTGACATAATCATGTAGGGAAGCTGAAATTTCTTGAGTAGAAACTTGCTTTGGAGAACTTTGAAGTCTTGATAGGAAAATACTGAATATAATTTATGCTGTATCATGATCTGGAAAGATATGGAAGCATACGTAGGTCACTGAAACTTTATTGAGCTATATTTATTTAATTGTTTTTATGAATAGGGAGATTAAAACTTGAATACATTTAACTCTTGCAAGAGAGTCACTAAAACAGTTAATATTTCTTCAGAATTGTATACTATATGGGAAATAATCATGGAAAGACACCAGGTTTATTATATTGTTTTTATCATATGCCATTTTTGTTTAATAGCCTCTGTGTGATGCATTTACAAGTCCTTTTTTTTTTTTTTTAAGCTTGCAAACTACTGAACTAATGTGGGTTATAGATTGTGGTGCTGGGATTGGGAAACTACTTAAAAATAACCCTTTTGGACCTGCTATATTTCTTGAAGGCAGCTTGCTGAAGAAAAATTAGATCAGGCTTTCTGGATTGCTAGATCCAGACCATCAAAAAATGCTCTGACCGGGCTTCCCTGGTGGCGCAGTGGTTAAGAATCCTCCTGCCAATTCAGGGGACATGGGTTCAAGCCCTGGTCCGCGAAGATCCCACATGCCGCGGAGCAAATAAACCCATGCGTCACAACTACTGAGCCTGTGCCCTAGAGCCCACGAGCCACAACTCCTGAAGCCCAGGCGCCTAGAGCCCATGCTCTGCAACAAGAGAAGCCATCGCAATGAGAAGCCCGTGCACCGCAACGAAGAGTAGCCCCCACTCGCTGCAACTAGAGAAAGCCCGCGCACAGCAACAAAGACCCAACGCAGCCAAAAATTAAAAAAATGCTCTGACCAAAAGAAAAAAAAGCCTGCTGGATCCACCCCCAGGAATCCTCGTGGGTCCCCATGGTAACAACCTCCTTGCTTACAACTTGTCACTGTGTAACTGTCACTGGGGTTCAAAGAAAAGCCAGTATATCAAGAACTGTGTGGCATTAACTACTCCTTGGTAAAATGCTGTTGCACATTTGCAACAAGCCAGAAATAGAAAGTTAAAGTTTCTGTGTTCCATTAATTAGATGCTTTAAAAAGCTGCCTAATTATGGTAAGGTGCAGTAGTGGGAAGGTGGTGGGTGGCCAAGGCAGGCATAGGAAGAAGCCATAGGCTCCGAATGTTAGGACCTTCATTTTCTTCTCTAAACCTTTCATTTTCCAAATGAGGGAAGTGAAATGTGTTACTTAAGTTCACATAGAAGCAGAAGCAGGATGCCATCCCAGATCTTCTCATTTTCCAGGACGGTTCTGCTGTCTCTGCCCACACATCACATTTGCCATGCCTCTACTTTTCAGAAACCAAGTATCAGTTTCTGAGGTTAGGAAAAGACCTTAGAGGTCATGCAGGGGAATTTTCTACCCAGTGGAGGAATCCCTTCTACAGCATCCTGGGCAGGTGCCCTCTGCCTCTTCCCTCAGGTGGGGGTTACCTATCTAGTTAGCAAAAACCCCACTGCCTGACTTCAAAGAGAAGATAGTTTTACATGGCTTTCCCATTTTAAAGCTATAAGCTTTATTTTTCTCCCCTTATAAATTAGCAATTGAAAATCAGACCAGAATGTTTTTCATTAGCCTGTTTATCTCCGTTTAAGTCATGCTTGTCAGTCATGACAAGGCAGATAATTCGTTAAAAGAATTATGTCATGCCTAAACTCTAGAACTTTGAAAAGATAATGCCATATTTGGAACAAGCTAGTCCTTTAACAGCTGAGAGGGAAGGATGATAAATGCTATATTCAGCTTAAAGTATTTTATAGCGTGCCTAATAAGATGAGATGATGGTGAGCTAAAGAGTATCAAAGAGGCCTCAAAATATTTAAAAAATAAAATCAAAAGCCAGATAGGCAAGCTATTTTGTATTTTTTATGGTGCATTTGTGACTGTTTTTGTCATTGTTTAGAGTAGGTTCATTTACACAGAAGTGAGTTTTGGATTCAAAACCAACATTATTTTGGTAATTATTAATTACACGTACCAAAAAAGAATTTTTTTTAAGGTCCATTTCTTGGATGTCATTGTTGCTCAATATGCCAGTCATTTAATGTCCCTGCAGTAAGTGCTTCAGCTTTTATTTCACTTTTCTTCTTTCCTAACTGCTTGAAAGGTAGTAACAGGTAAACATTTAAGATTATTAGCTTGAGGTGTTTTTTTTATACCTTTTAAGCAAAGCATAAATGCATATTTTCTAATAAGGTATACAGAAATGTTTTCAGTTTCTTATACCCACAGATACTTTTTCCTCGAAGAATTTACCATATTTAAAAATGGAGAATTTGGCTCCAATGTTAATTTTTCTTTCTGTCTTACCAGAAAGTTAAAGTGGAAATGCTGTTGGCAGTCTTTTGCTGTCTTGACTTCAACACAGTAGAGAATGCTATAATGAAAATGTGGCTGAGTTTTTAATATTCTGGAATTTCATGACCACCAGCACTTCTTGTTGTGCAGCCAGGGTAATTAAGGTAATCAAATATTTTAGTCATTAGCGGGTGTGGCCTGGCTCTGAAAGAAATCTCTAATTGTAGCCTCAACCCAGTGCCCTTTTCCCTCATTTAGTCCAAAACATATTTATTATTTTTGTCATTATTCTGGTTCTTAATTTGCCCAGTGAATTTTTGCTTAAAAGTTCATCATACAGTTTTTCTTGATAAGAAAGTATGCTGAATTACAGTGTAATGACAGAAACGAGCTGTTAGACTTCACGTTTTGGGTGGGAGGTGTGGGGAGTGAGAGAGAGAAACGAAAAGGAGAGGAAGAGAGAGATGGTTTCATCCGTACCATTTTGTAGACAAGGAAACTTGAGGTTAGGAACCTCAGGGAGGATAGTAACTTATTGGGGGCATCCAGCTATCAAGTTATAGGTCAGGGCTGGGCTTTGAGTCCACACTCCAAATTCTGTGCTATTTTCCTTTCCTTTTCTTGCTTCTAAAGGCTAAGCCTCATGAAAATAATGTAATAATTGGGCTTCCCTGGTGGCGCAGTGGGTAGGAATCCGCCTGCCAATGCAGGAGACTCGGGTTCGAGCCCTGGTCCAGGAAGATTCCCACATGCCGCGGAGCCACTAACCCCGTGCACCACAGCTACTGAGCCTGTGCTCCAGAGCCCACAAGCCACAACTATTGAGCCCAGAGTGCTGCAACTACTGAAGCCTTGCACCTAGAGCCCGTGCTCCGCAGCAAGAGAAGCCACTGCAATGAGAAGCCTGAGCACCGCAATGAAGAGTAGCCCCTGCTCACCACAACTAGAGAAAGCCCGTGTGCAGCAACGAAGACCCAGCATAGCCAAAAATAAATAAATAAGTAAATATTTAAAAAAAAAAGAGATTATTTTTGTAACCACTCCTTTTCATGTAGTAGTATAATTTTTAACTGTTAATCAGTAATGTAAATTCATTGTCTTATTTTAGAAGTTCTTACCATTGAGTAAGGAAAAAATGGGCGTATCTTTTAACTGCCCTGGTAAGATACTGTTTGCGTACCTTACCTAAACTGTTTACCTGTTTTCTTGTTGAAAAGTAGGAGTGATTTAACCCTAACGAAAGTGGCATGGAAATGTGGTTTTAAGGTAGGTAGCATTCATAGCATCTTCGTGTCTTTAAAAAGAAATGCATGGAGTTCCTATGGGCAGATAGGTGGGGGTATCCCTCCCACAGGTCGTTTAGTAGGTGAGAAAACTGGATGTTACATCTTTATTTGGTTCCTTAGTGAGAAATGATGTGACATGAAAGACTGCCATCTCCCTTTTTTTACCCTTCTTCTTAAAGTCTGGTCCCCATCTTGCAACTCCCATGCCCCACAGCCATCCTTTTGGCTCTGACATTGCTTCTTAATTCCAAACAGCCATATTCCATGAGCTCCTAGAAAAGAGAGAGAAAGAAATCACCAGTCTCTTGGCTACCTTGCAGTCAGTGCCATTTTTACCAAATGGTCTGCTCTGTGACCATGTCCTCTTTTGACTGGACCCACATTAAAGTGTGTCCCAAATGCTATCTTGATATATGTCCTCACTAGCAATCTTGTTTTTTAAGTCTCCATTTACAGGTTGATTCACAGTGGGAGGGAGAGCCATGTTCAGAAACTTTCTGATAGCCTGATTTTTCTTGTCTTTCATCTCTTTGCTTCTATTTATGTTCTTTGTACCTCTTCCTTGAGCTTGCACCTTCTGCATAGTTGACTGTATTATATCATCTTTGAGGCTGCAAAATAAAAGTTGGAAGATTTTAAAGTTCCCAGAATAATGTTGTCGCCCACATTGCACATATGTCACATTTTGAGTTTACTAGTTAAGCCTCTAAATATGTACTTTATATACAGTATGTGCAGTGTGATGACTTAGGTTGCCATGAGAACCTAAAAATTTTAGGCTTAAATGGTTCAGTAACAGACACATTTTTTTCCTTTATTGTCTTAGAGGAAGGCTAGGTTTTTCTTTTATCTAATATACTTTTTACAAATTGAGATATTAGGCAGTGGCTATTCTCAGATATCACGTCTTGCTGACAGGATGGGTAGCTTCTTTGTTTGCCTATTATCAGTCTTCTTTATTCCAATCTTCCATGCTCTAGTTTTTTCCCTCTCTACCTGTCTCCTATTACTTTCTGTGCTACAGGATAGAATTAGAAGTAGGAAACTGGAGGCCTTAGCTTCTTAAAAAAAAAGTACACCTGGTAAGAGAGGAAGTATCTAGTGGGATGTTCCTCAGCAGATCTACAGAATTCCACTCTCCTGTAAGCCTCCTGAGGTGAGCTGTGATAGTAAAATTTGCTTGGGAAAAAAAAATTTTTTTCCTGAGGCTTTTTTTTTTTTTAATTGAAGTTATGGTTGATTTACAATAGCTTGAGAATTTTTTTTGAGAAATACTTATTTGTTTATTTAGGCTGTGCCGGGTCTTAGCTGTGGCACATGGGATCCTCATTGCCATGTGTGGCCTCTTTAGTTGCGGCATGGGAACTCTTAGTTGCGGGATGCATGTGGAATCTAGTTCCCTGACCAGGGATCAAACCCAGGTCCCCTGCATTGGGAGCTCGAAGTCTTACCCACTGGACCACCAGGGAAGTCTGAGAATTTTTTTTAAAAGGCATATGTTAGTCTGCATCTAAAAACAATTGAGATTCTTTTGAATTGGGATATATTGTTTTGAATAATTTCTTGGCCAGGGTGACTTGTTTATTCTTGACTAGGTTTAGTCATGAAGATTGCCTTCTTATTGGACTAGGAAGTGCAAGAGGAGATGACAGAATGTTAGAGATGGAACAAACTATATATCATTTAGTCTTTGGTTCTTAAACCTGTTTTGGATCATGGACCCCCCTTTGAAAATCTGGTAAAAAGCTATGGACCCATTTCCCTATAAACATAAATTAAGTACATAAATATATTTTACATATATATAAAATTTTGCACATAATATAGTGGGGTTTATGGCATGCATGAAATATCCATGAATTCTACAGGTCTGTGGACCCTAAATGTGGACTCCTGATCTGGTCCAATACCATTTTTCACTTGAGGAAGCAGGTAACAGGAAAGAAATGACTTGCCAATGGCCATACTATAGGTGTGTATAGCCATTTTGATTTTGTGGTTATACTTTAAACACCCTTGCTGTATACAATTGTGGTTTTTTGCATTGTGTTGTTTATCTTTTTTTTTTTTTTTTTTTGCGGTACGCGGGCCTCCCACCGCTGCGGCCTCTCCCGCCGCGGAGCACAGGCTCCGGATGCGCAGGCCCAGCAGCCATGGCCCACGGGCCCAGCCGCTCCGCGGCACGTGGGATCTTCCCGGACCAGGGCACAAACCCATGTCCCCTGCATCGGCAGGCAGACTCCCAACCACTGCGCCACCAGGGAAGCCCATGTTGTTTATCTTTACGTAAGTAATCTTAATGGGTAATTAAAGCTGTGATCTCACCCAAAAAATAACATAGTAGTCCACAATAAAATACACTTTGGGAAATTGTTGCTATAACAGGCCTGCTCAGAAAAATTAAATGTATTAAAAAAAATGTATAAGACACTAACACAGTCAAGAGATTTTAAATAAAATGTTGAACACTTGCGGGTCCTTGTTTTGTGGGACATGAAAATGCCTCCATTGCTGGAATTCTGCTGTGGTCTTTTCTCTTTTTTAAAAAAAAAAAATTAATTTTTGGCTGCGTTGGGTCTTCGTTGCTGAGCGCCGGCTTTCTCTAGTTGCGGCGAGCGGGCGCTACCCTCTTCATTGCGGTGCGTGGGCTTCTCATTTTGGTGGCTTCTCTTGTTGCGGAGCACAGGCTCTAGGCGCGCGGCTTCAGTAGGTGTGGCACTCGGGCTCAGTAGTTCTGGCTCACGGGCTCTAGAGCGCAGGTTCAGTAGTTGTGGCGCATGGGCTTCGTTGCTCGGTGGCATGTGGGATCTTCCCGGACTAGGGCTCGAACCTGTGTCCCCTGCATTGGCAGGCGGATTCTTAACCACTGAGCCACAAGGGAAGTCCCCGTGCTCTTCTTTTTCAGCACGTCAAACAGAGTGTGGACAAGGCTGTGCCTTGCACTGTGAGATCTAGGTGGTGGGATTGAGAGATCAGTTTTGCCATAATTTGGCATAATTTGCTCATCATTACTACATTACCTACAAAAGGTAAAGAGAAAATTTCAAATGGTCAATTTGCCTATAAAATATACTAAAGTAAATAATTATGGTGAACCAATTAATTTTAAGAATTTGAAGGGTTTTCTTTTTTTCAGTTTTAGAGAAAGCGTTTTGCTGGGGTGCAACCTAGTATGTTTATTTATGTCCCCCCAGCAACCTAGTATGTTTATTTATGTCCCATAAACTGGAGGATTGTGCATACACATATACCAGACATGTCAGTGATGGAAAGGAGCTAGGCAATGTTCTCCTCTCTGGAGCTCCCCTTCGCAACTGGGTGACTTAGCAAGTATTTTGTAATCAAAGATCTCAAATGCACAGTAAGTATTGGTTGATTCATTGAGAACTAAAGTACAGAATCATTTGAACCCATCAACCATGCATTTTCTTTCCTTCTTTGGTTGCCTGCCTTTTTTTTTTTTTTTTTTTTTTTTAAACCATGCATTTCTTATCTTTGGAGACTTCACTCTGGCCAGAAATTAAGCTTTTCATATATTTCACATTGAGATGAATCTGAATGAATTGTTCCAAGCAAAGTAATTTTTAGAACATAAACATTTGACTTCTGATTATATAAGCCAGCATCCTGGGAAATATATTTTAAAAGTTGTATCAAATTTATTTTAACTTGTAAATCAGAAGAAAAGAAAAAGAGAGACCTAAAACTGTCTGAGAGTTGGAATGAGACCTTCATTCTGAAAGCAGCAAAGGGCCCGTGAAGTCTAGGACCCTTCACACACATGCGGAATAACCTTTTTTGCATGTTAAGTTCCAGGATTTAAATGATAAATTAAGCCTCATGGCTGCTGCTGGCCTGGTAAGAGTGCAGCCTGCTGAAGTTCTCACAGTGTCTTTCCTGTTTGCTGTGGCAGAGGGATTCTTGGTGTAAGTGACTGAAATTATCGGGAAGTTCCTTGGCCAAAATAGAATCTCAAACCTTTCTTCAAGTACCAGCCTGTGTGTTTCTGTTTTTTGTCTGGAGCATGTGAACACAGTGCATGTGTGTGAGATAATTGGGCTTTCACTAATGGCCCCCTTTCAGCAACCATGTATGGATAAAGCTGTTCAGGTCCCTGCTCCTCCCTCTCTGAGCAGGGAGGAGGACCTGTTTTGCTGAAGCTGCTGTTCCACTTTTCAGCTTTCTATATTTGTACAGCAACAGCAGGAGCAGCCCACTAGCTCGGCCGCGTGGCTGCCCTGTGCGCCCATCCTGGCTCTGGCCTGCTCAGGACTCAGCCAGGGCTTGCAATTTGTGTTCTTCCGTGCGTCCATCTGTCTGTCTGTGTACATTTCTGTGGAGGACTGAGGTTTTCAAGTTGAAGAGGTGACCTGTTTGTCTTTTTTGTTTTGTTTTGTCAATTATAAATGGTAAAGAATGTTTCAGAATCTTGGGGATGGGGTGAGGAGACAAGATTTGTATTATTTAACAAAATATATTTTAGGGAGAGGATGCCAAACTGGTAAACATAGTGTCAGAAATGGTCTCTGGGTTCTCTTAGAAACTTTTCTCATTAAAGTAGTAGTGTTTTTTCCCTTTTGTTTTTCACTTGTCACAAAGCCCAGTTCTTAGGGGTGGAAATGAATTCCTTTCCTGGCACACAAATTTCCTGATGTAAGATTTGAGTAGAAAAGGCTGAGACACGTTTACCCCCTTAAGAAATGACCTCATACACATCTTTTTGGAAGAGGGTACAGTAGGGGCTAAGCCTCTTCCCTTGGCCTTTTGCCGGGAAAGGAACTGTGGGAAATGCCCCACTGCTTTGGGCTTTGCAGTGGCCTATGCTGTTTGCACAGATTCAGAGTGCTTTGTAAAGTTTGGCCTTACCAGAGGGCTTGTAATGTTTTTTGGTGTCATGTCTATTTAAGGAATAGTATGGGACATGACATGCAGACAGATTTCAGTTTATTTCCAAAGAGTATTGGATTTGTTATATATTTAAGGAGTACTCTCGTGCTTTGTTATGAGATATTCTGATTAGACAGAAATGAATTGCTCGATCTTGATCAACTTAAGTCTAAATTCAAGTTGGTTTCTTTGTTTTACCCTTTCCTTTTACTCCCCTCCCCCATCCCCCCCATGAGTCATAAGCATGCCGAGTTGGGAATAGAACTTGTCAGCTGAGTAGGGATGAGACAGTTCTCTGCACATATTTGTAACTGTGGCCCATGAGGAGAGTAAAGGACTTAAAATGCTGGAGAAATACAGTCACTGAGGCAGGTTCTTCTGTGGCTGTGTGGTATGGTTGCAGGGTTCCATGTGACCATTTACTGATGTATTCTGCCTTTGAATCACTTAGGAGTCTGTTGTTCTGTGACTTGTCCATTGTTGGCTTCAGGTGTATGTGTTTGTGTAGGGCCTAGGACCTGGTGCTGAGTCTCTCATGGGTCCTACATACTTGATGACTTTATAAAATACTGTTGAGTGTGGCATTAAGTGGGCTTCAGCTTCCCCTTGGCAACTCTTAGTGCCTGTCTCATTTTGCCATTCTACTAATGTTTTCTCATTTATACCATGAATCACTATATACTCTCTTTAGGGTCTATCACTGGAGATTAAAATCAGTGGCAGCTCTCTGATTTTACTGCTCAACCTCAATAAAGGACTCTGTGGTTTAGCACATCTCTATTTCAGCTTTCCCTTTGTTCTTGATCTTTAAAAAAAAATTATAATTTTCCTGGTCTCATTAGTTGTTATTTTTTTCATTGTATGCTTTTTGAAAGCTTCCATAAATCCTTTTTTGATATGATGCGGGAGGGTAATAAATAAATGTTTATAAATAAATAAGTGCTCTTAGAACAAGTGGTTCAGTATTTCGTAATGAAGGTTACACTTACACTGGACGCGAACAGGCCCAGTTGAAGATTTGTCAGCCAGTCATTGCCTTCTTATCTACACCCCTTCCTCTCCTTCTAATAGGAAATATTTCTGTCTAATGTTAGGTACTCCATTTTGTTGGGATTGACATCTACACACTGCTGTATTTAAAGTAGATAACCAGCAAGGATCTACTGTATAGCACAGGAAACTCTGCTCAATATTCTATAATAACCTTAATGGGAAAAGAATTTGAAGAAGAACAGAAAAAAATTAAATTAAAATCTTACGTCCTCCATTTTGAAGAGAAACAATCCTCTCCCACCATAGGCACCAACCTTAGTGCCTGGAATAATAATGATAGCAAAAGTTTATTGAGTGGTTTCTGTGTGCCAGGCAGTGTTCTAAATGCTTTTACATACATGAGTTTTAAAATTCTAACAAACATCTTCTAAAGTAGATACAGTTACCATAACCATTTGGCAGATGAGAAAACAGGTATAAAGAAGTTAAACAGTTTACCCAAAGCTAAACCTGGCTAGTAAGCTCAAAACTGGGATTCAAAAGCAGTGGTGTGGGAGCTTCCCTGGTGGCGCAGTGTTTTAAGAATCCACCTGCCAATGCAGGGGTCACGGGTTCGAATCCTGGTCTGGGAAGATCCCACATGCCACGGAGCAACTAAGCCCATGCACCACAACTACTGAGCCTGCACTCTAGAGCCCACGAGCCACAACTACCAAGCCCGCGTGCTACAACTGCTGAAGCCTGTGCACCTAGAACCCGTGCTCCGCAACAAGACAAGCCACCACAATGAGAAGCCCGTGCACCGCAATGAAGAGTAGCCCCCGCTCGCCGCAACTAGAGAAAAGCCTGTGTGCAGCAACGAAGACCCAATGCAGCCAAAGATAAAATAAATTTAAAAAAAAAAAAAGTGGTGTGACTCCAGAGTCTGAGTGTAGGGTGCATTATAGGCTTATAGTCAATATTTGACTATTAATTTTATTAACACGTTCTGAGTTTTATTTGGGGATTTTTGAATCATGAATCAGTTTAACCCAGTTTCATTTTAGAATTTCCTTCTGAAAATGACTATACTATATGACTTTGGTTTTGCAGGTCTCTGTCAACTAATTCATTTTTTGATGATAAAAAGCTGGAAGGCAAATAGTCTGTGAAGCATTCCCAGAATTACTAATTTATCTCTGCTGGTGCCAGACTGTTTACTGAAGATATTGAAAGCAGAGTTAATTTTAGTTTCTTTTAACTCTTGGTTCCTGCGCTACACATCTTCAGGAGAGGCCTTCATAGGGGAGCATGGGAAGGGAAGACTGGCAGATTTTACCTAATCCACTAGCTGTGATCTGTGTTAGTGTAACAGGATAATAGGGAGATGTGTTTAAAAGAAATGATGATGGAAGAATTATTGGTAGGCTGAGTAATTTCAGTGGAGGGTAGCAAAAATGTTATTCCATCTTAGACGTGATTAAATAGCACAAAAGTTTGATTTAGACAGGGAAGAATCAGTTCTTCTAAGGTGTTTGTCTCTCTCAAATTGATGACAGATTTTCTCTAACCATATATGCTTTCCCTTGTGTATATGCTGTCCAATGGGGTTTTTTTTTTTTTTTTTTTTTTTTTTTTTGCGGTACGTGGGCCTCTCACTGTTGTGGTCTCTCTCGTTGCGGAGCACAGGCTCCGGACGCGCAGGCTCAGCGGCCATGGCTCACGGGCCCAGCTGCTCCGCGGCATGTGGGATCTTCCCAGACCGCGGCACGAACCTGTGTCCCCTGCATCGGCAGGCGGACTCTCAACCACTGCGCCACCAGGGAAGCCCTGTCCTATGTTTTTTGTTGGTGTAAATCTTGTCTTCTGAACAGGGATGGGGATTGGGCCTTTTTTGTACCCTCTCTGCTTCTAGGTATCAAGTTGGATGTTCTCTATGTGTGTTTTTTGATGGATAGATCTCCCATTTTACAGAGAGCTTGTTTTTGTAAAAATGAAATCAAAGCACTGACAAGTTTAATTTTGTGGAACAGTGGGATTTTTTTTAGGAGTGATTTGAAGGAGGTGACAGAGATCATATAAATGGGTATTTAAATGTGAGAAGCACTTTTAGGAGCACAATTTGAGAGTGATGAAAGCATGATAACTGAAGTCACTTTTTTTTAAAGTGACAGTATTAAAGAGATATTTAGAATTTGCCCTAGGGCTGCACATCCTTTGGGATGAATCAAGTCATGCTGAACATACGCCCTGATTGGCTGAAGGAAAGGTGTAATTTTTGTATTTTCTGGCATAAAACCTAACTATCTCAGGAAGCGTCTCTACAGAAAGAAGTGGTTTCTGGTTTTGTAGAATTATGACCTTAAGAACAGAAAGAGATTGAGTAGAGTTTCCTGCTTTTCAACAGAATAGGACAAACCTCCTGAGACAAGACCATATGGAAGCATCCTGCTGAGTGCCCATGTGTTTAGGGTGAGGTTGGGGCAGATGGTACAGGCAGGGTTCCTGGCTGCTTGGTCAAAGATTTTGGAGATGATAGAAGTTAGGTGTTAGGTACTGTGGAAGAACTGTTGTATGTTGTATATATTGGGCATGTTAGCCTAAGAGTTGGGAGTGAGCTCAGTGAGAGGATATTGATGTATTTGGTAGTGTTGGGGGTAAGATAAGGGAAAAGGTGGGGAGATGCTGACCTGGAATGATAACCTGCAATTCGATCTTAACCTCCTTCTGAGATTAGGGAGGGGGACACAAGATATGGTGTGAGAAACAAGATTCCAGATCCCTGGCCTCTTTTGTTCTCTAGAGCTTTCAAGCAAGATATTGCAGGACTGTAGGATTTTTCTATTTAAGCTTGAAGCTGTTTTGATTCCTTTTTGAGGTACTAGGCCAAAAGCTGTATTTATAGAACTTGTTTTGACACATTATCTCACCCTGTCCTTTGCCTTCCTTACTGGAATCCGGCTAATGTTGCACTCTGCCTGGCAAGAAGGGTTGATTGAAGAAATGTACACATAGATATACAGCTGAGTGATTGAAAATACCTCCAAACTTTGTAAATAGTCCAGCTGTAATGTTTGCAGTCAGTTGAGTTGCTGGGATAATTTCAAATGGTATAATATAATTACTCAGCTCACACATGGTAGGTATACTGCTGGTTAACCTGGACATTGGCTGTTTCCACACACAAGTTTCTGGCAAAGCAGGAAAAAAAATACCAAAACAAGGTGCTTGTTTTGTAACAGAGCTTGAGTTGGGATTTTTCTTTGTCTCTCATAATTTCAAGAGTTTTCTTTAAAAAAAAAATTTCTGTAGAATAGATAGCATATCCATATGTAGACAATTCAGTCAGTATTCCACTTCTGCAACCTTGTTAGCAATTTTTTCTTTATCCTTCCAGAGATATTCTATTTATGTACAAGCCATGTGTAAACCCTTTCTTTCTTTTTTTTTTGGCTGTGCCACGATGCTTGAGGGATCTTAGTTCCCCGACCAGGCATTGAACCCGGGCCCTGGCAGTGAAAGTGCTAAGTCCTAACCACTGGACCGCCAGGGAATTCCCAGTCCTTTCTTATATAAATATATCCTCCTGATCAGTCCTTAGTGGTACATTGGAACTGCCTTTTTCTCTTTAATAGCTACAGAGTGTTCTATTGTGTCTCTGTACTATAGTTTATTTAACCAGCACCCAACTGATACGCATATATGTTTCCAGTTTTTGCTATTATAAACAATGTTCTTATGTATGCCCCTTTGTATACATCAGGTGTAAGCTTATTTGAAGGCTGTATTTCTAGAACTGGAGTTGCTGAATTGCTGGATTCAAAGGGCATGTGCAGGTTTCACTATTGATAAGATATTTAAGATCATTTTTTATATTTTGCAAGTGCTATTATCAATTGAAGACTAGAAAGATCTTTTCTGTAAATTTTATTAAAGTATAGTTGATTTACAACGTTGTGTTAATTTCTGCTGTACAGCAAAGTGATTCATTTATGCATATATAAATTCTTTTTCATCTTCTTTTCCATTATGGTTTATCATAGGATATTGATTATAGTTCCCTGTACTATACAGTAGTACCTTGTTTATCAGAATAGAAAGATCTTAATGCAGTGTCAGTCAGACTGCTACGCCAGGGCTTCCCTGGTGGCGCTGTGGTTGAGAGTCCGCCTGCCGATGCAGGGAACACGGGTTCGTGCCCTGGTCTGGGAAGATCCCACATGCCGCGGAGCGGCTGGGCCCGTGAGCCATGGCCGCTGAGCCTGCACGTCCGGAGCCTGTGCTCTGCAACGGGAGAGGCCACAACAGTGAGAGGCCCGCGTACCGCAAAAGAAAACACAAAAAACTGCTACCCCAAACAATTACTGGAATGAACATATGACCTGAAAGAAAAGACCTACGGAGACTGTCCTGAAATAAGTTGAACTATCAAAACCAGCAACCATTATTGCTGGAGAAGAGGCATGTTGCCTAGGGTAGGGAGGAGTAGCCCCTCCTTTTAAAAAAAATTTTAGGGGACATGGTGATGGTAGCTGAATCTGCAAGCCAGATATATTTCTTTTACTCTCAAAATGTTAGTTCCACCCATTTATGATCTCTGCCTTAGAAAAACATTTGTGGTCCATGTCTCATTCAGTCCTTTTCCCTTAAAACTACTCAGATGGATATCATGAGACCAGTCATCAAAATCAGCCTATAGGGGGCTTCCCTGGTGGCGCAGTGGTTGAGAGTCCGCCTGCCGATGCAGTGGACATGGGTTCGTACCCTGGTCCAGGAAGATCCCACATGCCGCGGAGCGGCTGGGCTGCTGAGCCTGCGCGTCCGGAGCCTATGCTCCGCAACGGGAGAGGCCACAACAGTGAGAGGCCCCCGTACGGCCAAAAAAAAAAATCAGCCTATAAATTCCAAGTACTTGTTATGCTTAAAGTTTAATAATCACTTCAGAAAAATAAAAGCAAACGAATATTTTGAGTTCCCCTCCAAAAAAGCATTTTACAGACTGGCTTATTTTACCAAATAGAGTGCTGTGACTCCAGAAAGTAAAAATCTTACTGGCTGCTTGTGGAACCTGGGTCACTTAGTCTGCTATCTTCACTTTAGTTCCCTCATCTGGAAAATGGGAATGAAAATGCTGAAGAATCTCCTTTGGGCACTCAGGAGAATAAAGTCATTTCCAGAAGGTTATGTATTATAGAAATGACTCTTCAGAGACATCAAGATTATAAGGTAGTTTAAAAAGTAACTCTGACAGTGTTTTAGAAAAAAAAATTAGTCACATTCTGCCTACATGGTACTAACATATGGTGCAGCCCTGATGAGCTGCACAAGTGGGCTGAAATCAAAATGCATTTGGAGAGAGGAGCAGTAGTGACTCACTAGATGAGACAGATTTGGCCTTATGGCCGGGCAGTGAAACTAAGGCGGAACTGGTGGTCTTTGAACATGCCAAATTTCAGGAAATGATACATGAATATTATGGGAAATTGGAATGACTGAGGCTTTGGGTGCGGATTAGGTGCTTTGTCAGTGTCTCAATCGTTGTAGCCCTCCTCTGTATCTTTAGAACCCCCACTTCTTCCACACAGTGGGGAACCTTTGCTGCCTCTGACTTCGGTGCATGGTTCCCTGTGTCTTTGGGAGGTAGAAGCTGCTAGGCAAATATTTAACACTGATATGCCTGGAACATTGGGTTCAAACTAGAAAGATACATAGGACAGTTAGCAGTTCTTCCCGGAGAAAGCTGCACATTAGCTTAGCTACCATATGTAAATTGCTGCTGCTACATCCAGCAATTTTGTTGCCCAGGGCTGACAGTGCTGCCAAGGAAACAGGAGGAGCTAAAGACAGAATGAGATTCCTACTCCCCTCCCCCTGCAATAGAGAGCTGTATGGGGAGGAGAGAGGGAATACTTAATGGGGATTTGAGAATTACTTGGAGAGTATAGGCATTTTGGGAGGAAGTAGGAAAAGAGATTTTTAAAATGTATTTTGCATTCCCTGTCTGCCTCACCTGAGCACCTCCAAAATGGAATGCCTCTTAGGTGAGATGAACTCTTGTTTAGCTGTGTACATAGTCGTATGGAAAGATCATATAACTAAACAGGAGATAAGATGGCAGATCAGGGAAAGGAAGAAGAACAAAGCCCAACTCACCACCATTCAACTTTGTGAACCACTTTTTGTAGCAGTTTCAGAGGATTTAATAATTATGTTGGGGCTTACCTGGTGGTGCAGTGGTTAAGAATCCGCCTGCCAATGCAGGGGACACAGGTTAGATCCCTGGTCCGGGAAGATCCCACATGCCACGGAGTAACTAGGCCTGTGCGCCACAAGTACTGGGCCTGCTCTCTAGAGCCCGTGAGCCACAACTTCTGAAGCCCGCGTGCCTAGAGCCTGTGCTCCACAAGAGAAGCCACCGCAGTGAGAAGCCCGCGCACTGCAATGAAGAGTAGCCTCTGCTCGTCGCAACTAGAGAAAGCCCACGCCCAGCAACGAAGACCCAACTCAGCCAAAAATAAAAATAAATAAAATAAATTTTTTAAAAAAGGAAAAAAAAAGATGGTGGCTTTGTCAGATAGGTGTTATATTTATTGTTTGTGATATACAGATAAGGAAGATATTGGCAAAGTCAGGCTTTATGCCAATTCTGACTCTTGATTCTTTTTTTTAATAGATTTATTTATTTTATTTATTTATTTTTGACTACGTTGGGTCTTTGTTGCTGCATGCGGGCTTTGTCTAGTTGCCGCGAAGCTTCTCACTGCGGTGCGAGGGCTTCTCACTGCGGTGGCTTCTCTTGTTGTGGAGCATGGGCTCTAGGCGTGTGGGCTTCAGTAGTTGTGGCATGCGGGCTCAGTAGTTGTGGCTTGCACAACTAGCCACAACTGTGGCTCTAGAGCACATGGGCTTAGTTGCTCCATGGCGTGTGGGATCTTCCCAGACCAAGGCTCGTACCCGTGTCCCTTGCATTGGCAGGCGGCTTCTTAACCACTGCGCCACCAGGGAGGCCCCCTGACTCTTGATTCTTAAATATGGGCTGCTCACAAGAAAAATGTTTATAATTGTCACATGAAGAAAGTGTTGCCATTTTGCATAACAGTGTTAACACTACTGAACTGTACACTCAAAAATGGTTAGATAGTAAACTTTTCTTTTTTTTTGGCCGCACTGTGTGCAGTTTGTGGGATCTTAGTTTCCTGATCAGGGATCGAACCCGTGTCCCCTGCATTGGAAGTGTGGAGTCTTACCCACTGGACCGCCGGGGAAGTTCCTGTGTATTTTTTACCACAATTTTTTTTTTTAAAGCTGGGGAAAAATTGTTGCCTCTAAAGAGAGGATGAGCATACTGGCCAGTGGCGAAGGAGATGAGGTTGAGATCTGTTTATAATCTTCTCTCCTAGGGTCAGGGAGAGAACACACGTAGATGACTCAGTCAGTAAAGAATCAGAAGCCCCAAACTTAAGTGTGAATCATGGAAATAGTAGCCACAGAGCAAGTGTCGGAAGGGTGGGGGGAACGGTTTTTATATACCCCACAGAGGAAGTGTCGCGTTTTATCCCTGCTGACCAAGACAAATCAGAGCTAAGCCTGATGTACAGGACTCAGGCTGTTTAACATGGAACAGTTTACTACTGTGGAAGGAGATGCTCTGGGAGTGATAAGAATAGAAGAAGGGCATTTACTGTGTGTTTCAGTGTATCTGTTTAATCCACCTAATCACCGCCATTTTACAGATGAGCAGAACAGTTAGTGGTTAGTTTTTCGTCTTGAGTCCACCTATTTGTTGCTGAATACTTTTACACATTTCATTTGATGCTCTAGTCTTTGAGTAGATTCTACTCACTATTAGTTGTGATGTGTGTGCCCAGGATCCTGAATTAGAATCTGGTGACAACTGCCATTCCCTGGCTGCAGGTTCCTAGGGAAAACAAGTAGAGTGGCTAATCCAGACAAACTCAACTGGATTTAGCACTAATCCCTGGTGGAGTTCTGCATCATGAAGAGCTTGGCTAGCTAGGATAGCTTCCAAAGTTGATCCTTTCATCTGGTTATTTGGCTTTCTAGGGTATGGGGGTGGGAGGACATGCAGTTTTCCAAAGCAGTAAGCCCAACCTTCTTATTGAGCCAGCCGTATAACCGGAGGAAAAAGAAAGAAGTGAGGGCGTTGCAAACAGTCTAAAAGGTAACAAACATTTTTTAAAAGCACGATTTTCCTAAGTCATTCCTATTATTTGTCTTCTGTTCCAGTTAGAGATTTGTACAGTGGCTTGAGTGTATTCTGGGCATCCATTTGGTTCCTTTTGAGATAATGTGTATAGTTAAGTCCTCTTTTACAGGTGAGGAAATTGACACTTAAGAGATGTTAATGAACTTGATCAGAGTCACACGTCTACTGAGTAACAGCAGGAAGTTTTCACTACCTTTAATCAGATCTCTCTCAGGACAGTTGAGACTTTGGACATTTACCTACTTAACAAGATTTGCCTAAGAAAAAAGGTCAGGTTCAACTTTATGGAGCTCAGCATTTTAAACGGTCTTTTCTGTGGTTTGTGTGCATGATCTTCCTTATAGATAGTTTTTAACTTGATGTTCTACAGGACCCAGACTGTTCATTGTAGAGCAACTTATTACAGTGGAAGGAGATGCTCTGGGAAAGATGTGGCTAGGAGAAGGGAGTTTACTGTGAGCTTCAGTGTATCTGTCAGGCTTTCAACCAAGGTTCCAACTGCCTGGCATTATATTCATTCCATCCAACTCCTTCATTGCCTGGATTCATGTGATCTTGAGAGTTACTTCATTGTATCTCTTCTCATCTGTAAATGGAGATAGAATAGGTAGGAGCATTAAATGTAAAGCACTGAAAACACCGCATGGCGTACAGTACTCAAAACATGTTAGCTTTTATAATTGTAGCCACTTGTGAATGACTGGACATTTCTCCCTACTTTCTGGTGATAAGGGGTGCAGATTTTAAATACCATATACCATCAATTTGAGGATGCACGCATTGATTACCATTGATGGCCTCTTAAATTCCTTGATTTGTGATAACCTGTTAGATTCGAAGAGAAAAATCTGTGCAAAAAACTATTCATCTCAAAGCTGGATATAAAATCAGTGAATTATCTATTGTTTTAAATTATCCAGGCCTGTTTTCAAATTTCCCAGGAGACCTGTGGTTACCCTGAGGGCCAGGAGAGGCAAACAGGTAGGATCTGCCTTGCCCCCCTCTGTCTTCAACCTGAACAGCTTCACCTTTATGTTTATGGGAAAAACACTGCATTTAAAAACATTTCAAAAATCTCTCATCTGGATAGTTCAGTTCTTCTTTAGCTCCCTGCTTTATTTATATCCAGGTATTATTGAGAGCACTTACTAACAATTGTTAGTAAGTTAGTGAGTCATGTTCATGAGGCTAGGGTCATGGGTTCAGGCCTTATGTAGGTCACTGAGAATTACTGTGCCTGTTACCAGCCTCTGTATCTGGAGTTTGGTTCAGTGCATACTATGTAAGAGCTGTTGATGGTGACTGAGTCAGTGCCCATTTATCTTACTGTAAAGGACTGTGTTTTGTTATTTACTCAAGATACAGGCCAGCAGAAAACTCTGAAAAATAGGAAAGGTTCATTACCTTGCCTACACTAAGGGAGGTGTGTAGGAGATCTGAGACCTTTCCTATCAGCCCTGAGAGATGGTACTGTTCATTCACTCTTGCATCCTTGAAACATGTAAGTTCCAGGATATATTCCAAAACCAAATATAAATTATTTCCAGATTATTTATTGTGGGATAGGTACTTTGCCTTTCAGAGTCCCCTGTACCACTGACTTGCCAAGTACAATTTTAATACATCATGGCAGGTCATGTTTGGAACATCTAAACATATCACGAGCAGACAGTCCTCCTTGTTTCCCTCCATCCTCGTCTGTTGCGTTGCTCCCCACCCCACCTAACTTTTTGGTGCTCCTTTTCCCCCCCTAACTCTTTTCACCCCTCTTTGGAACCACCTTTATGCCTCCACACATAGTGATTAAGAACATGAAGGTAAGATTAATAGAAATAGACTCTGTGGAGCTCCAGGGAATTACAGGACAAAGGTAGTTCAGGCTTCCTCACAGATCTTAATGCATTTAGTTTGGTTCCCCACAGAAATGAAAGATGTAAAAAACTCAAACCTGAAGCTTTTAGTTTCTATTTAGCTTTCCTCTCTCCCCAAAGCATTTCTGTTTTCTTACAGACAAGGCAACAAAATGTAGGAAAATTAAAACTGGAATGACAAAGCTTTTAGAGAAAATACTTGGAACTTCCCTGGTGGCGCAGTGGTTGAGAGTCCGTCTGCCAATGCAGGGGACATGGGTTTGAGCCTTGGTCCGGGAAGATCCCACATGCCGCGGAGCAACTAAGCCTGTGCACCAGAACTCCTGAGCCTGCGTTCTGGAGCCCGTGCTCCGCAGCAAGAGAAGCCACTGCAATGAGAAGCCTGTGCACTGCAGTGAAGAATAGCCCCTGCTCACTGCAACTAGAGAAAAGCCCATGCGCAGCAAGAAAGACCCAGTGCAGCCAAAAATAAAATAAATTTTAAAAAACAATAACACCATTCACTTAAAAAAAAGAAAAAGAATCCGCCTTCCAATTCAGGGGACACGAGTTCGATCTCTGGGCGAGGAACTAAGATCCCACATGCCTCAGGGCAACTAAGCCTGCATGCCCACCAACTACTGAGCCCACGTGCCTCAATGAAAGATCCCGCATGCCGCAACTAAGACCTGATGCAGCTAAAAAAACTAAATTAAATTTTTTAAAAAAGAAAATACCTTCTTGTGTTGTGTATTAGTCTTCCCACTGTCCTCCTGCAAGTGACTAGGGCCTGTGTGGAGGAAGATGGTGTGTCCTTTTTTTGTGTGCTTAAGTTTTCTTTAAAACGTCTTCGGGTGACTTAGTAGGATGATTAATATCCTACTTATGTGTTTGTTTTTTAAATAAATAATTCACTTTCCTTTTTCTCTTGGCTATGCAACTAAGGTTGTTCCTTAGCCCCCTATATATAGGGCCGCTATGTTCTCTGGGACCTAGATGTGTGTCCTTCATACTTTTAATATAATGGCCCTTCTTAACAACCCCAGGCCTCCCTTTTGCTCTTTGTATCCTGGAGATTCCCCAGCTAGCATGCAGTATGAGTCTGGTCTCACAGGGTCACACACTAGCAGTGTTTCTCAACTGTTCCATGCAACATATTGGGAAACATGACTCCTTGGTCTTTTATTTACCCTTTATATCTTCCAGAATAAAACTAACAAGTAGACATTTAACTTGTTCTCTACCCTCCAAGGTAACAACTACTTCAGAGCCCTCTCACGACACACTGTCTCAATAAAAGTTTATACTGCCTAGATGGTCACATTTCTCAAGAGAGATAGACCATGGGCTCTGGAGTTAGAATCCCTCATGTAGATTATTTTAGCATCTAAATTCTTAGAGTAATCCCCACCTTAAATGGTTATAATGATACAGGATTGAATGAGGTGTTGTGAACTTAGAAAATGTAAGTTCCTTTCCACTTAATAACTTGATGATGTAGGCAGGTCCAAGAAAGTGCTTTTAGAAGTTTTTTTTTGTTAGTGTAGACTTTGCATTAAAATGGTTGGGAGCATCATTACTTCATTAGCAAAATTGAAGACCAATTAGGTCCATATGAAAAGTCAGATTAAGTACTCAAGCACCCATTTTATGTCAGTCAAGAAATGTCTTTGTGTTCACGGAGGGTAGGTAGAGTGTAGTGTCTCACAGTGAGTTCTGGTTCTAGCTTTGTCTTTGAGAATTCTTACACTTTCCAGAGTAGACTTGGTGACTTTCAGCAGTTCTCTGTAGCCAGGGCCAGGCAGAAAGTACAGTTGGCAGGAGTTGTAGATGGAAGTTTGTAGGAATTTGGGCAGCTTTTATAGAATCAATCTTGCAAGATTGTTCAATAATGTTTAAAAATGAAACAGACTGGTTTTGTGGTTCCTCTGTTTGCTTTTACCTTCAATTAGCTTCCCCATCTTCCGATTTTTTGTTGGTTTCAGTGGTTCACCACTGTCCTGGGGCCACCAATATGCATTTACAAGGCAGGAACTTGGGGTTGCCTTTGAAGAGCTTTATGCCTGGCACCAGCCTATTCAGGAAGGTTGGTTTGGGGAAATATCATGGTCTCTTCACATTAACAATATGATCGTTAATTGCTAAAAGGATTATACAACCTTTAGCTTTACTGTAGTTTCCCACCCAAAAGCAGATGCTAAAAAATGATTGTTTTGGTGACCTAGCTGTGCTACAGTTCAACTTCATAAATCCTAGTCAATGTTTTGCTGTTTGTTGTGACATTTTGTGGTAAGCCTCTTCTTAAGCCTTTTAGTACTTTAGTTCTCCATTTTTAAGTTGATGGTGTTCTTAAATTAACTTTGAGATGTGAAATGTAATTTATCGTTAAGGTATTGTATACTTTAAAAATGGGAGAGGGAGAGTTTGTTTTTTATCTTCAGTCTTGGTGACAAAGGGGCTTTTCCTTGGAAAGAAGCTACATATCTGGAATTATGAGAAGTATAGGCATGGCCCACTTATTTTTCTTTCCTTGGTTTTTTAGAGTGAAGACAGTAGTCCAGAGAGGGAGGTGGAAAGCTACAGGTATGGGCTAACTGCTGGATGGGTGTGCTCTGTGGTTTTCTTTTTAACCTTCTTGCATGAGGCCTGTTTTGCAGAAGTGAAAAAATTGCCTTCAGAAAAGTGATGGCTTTTTTCCTACATTATGGGATAAATTTCCTGTTCCTAGGAAGCTAGATTTTTTTTTTTCTCTTTTTGAACTCTTTCTCCTTAGCTGTTTCCCAAGGCAGGCTTATCTCCCATTTGAACTAGCTGCTGCCTAGTTCTAACAGCTGGGGCTGGGCAGAGGGTGGAGAAGGAGAGGGGAGAGGGGAGGGAGGGTAGGTATGTATATGTATGTACATCTACACACAGCAGCTGCCCAGCTAGCTTTCTTTCCCCTTTGCACTTCATAGCTGGAAGATCCCAAGTAAACAAGAACAAGGATGAGGACAGAACGTAGTGGATTTCACACAGATAATATTACCCTCCTGGAACCAGAAGTTGTTCAACATACTGATATTTATTTATTTATTTATTTTGCGGTACGGGGGCCTCTCACTGCTGGGGCCTCTCCCGTTGCGGAGCACAGGCTCCGGACGCGCAGGCTCAGTGGCCATGGCTCACGGGCCCAGCCGCTCTGTGGCTCGTGGGATCCTTCCGGACCGGGGCACGAACCCGTGTCCCCTGCATCGGCAGGCGGACTCTCAACCACTGCGCCACCAGGGAAGCCCAACATACTGATTTTTAAATCAGCACTGGGGCCTAAATAAAGCTTAAGCTTACACTATATTGTTATCAACTAACAATTACACTTAAGTTCCAGAACTATTTTGGGACCTGAAAATATGACCTGATTTGAATGGTGGTCACAATTTGACAGGACAGTTTATTTGGTCAGGGTTAGTTAGTCCCAGAAACTCCAAGGAAGGCTCTGAGCTTAACACTTTTGCTGAGAGCACTAAGCATGGAAGAATGTCTTTCTGCTAGTCCTTTGACACTGACTGGGGAGAAGATAGTAGTGATTAAGGATAGGGAGAGGAAATGGAAAAAGATTTCAAAAAAGGTAAATTTTCTTGCCTTCAACCTTGTTCTATCTTCTCATACACCATATATGATAATTTTACAGGCAAACCAACTTGCACACAACAATTACTAAACTTAGTGCTTTTTGTCTTACAGTGGTTTTAGATTTGGAATGGAAGTTTTTTTGTGTTTTTTTTTAAACTGGAAACTTTATCCAGAGAAGATATGCTTTACAATTCTTGGAGGTATCTTAACAACCTAGAATGAAACTCCTGTCACAGAATTTGGATGCATTTGCTCACAATCTGGAAATAACATAAGCCCTAGGGAAGGAGGAAGGGGGCTTTCTGCCCACATCCTATCAGCAGTCCTTAATTACTAGAAGTGGTTGAGCCTAGCCAGCAGGGCACACAAGACCAAAAAGCAAAAAATGCAGGCGGGAGGCCCAGGAACAAAATCCAACTCGCAGAGATCCTTGGTGGGCACCAGTGTTTTTCAAATTTTAATTTATTGCCAGGTTTTAAACATGGGGATTTCAAATACAAATGGAACTTTTTTTTAAATAATAATTCTATTCCTTCTTTTCTTTAAAACCCTCTCCCCCCTTTCAGGAATTTTTTCATTGTCTAGATTCTCATGGAAACTCAACAAAGATTTTTTGTTTTGTTTTAAATTATATTTAACTGTCACATTTTTGCAAAAAGTCTCCCACAAAGTGAGATGTCACAGAGATAGTTAGCAATTTAGGTCAGTATATTTTTGCATATGCAAGGTACTAGCTTGGGAGTTTTAGGAGACCCACTAATTACATTAGAAGTACTAAATTTTGGAAATGAAATTCAAGTCCATAAAGGTTTTAGGCTAAATTTTAAGTTATTCTGGTTGGTTATTTTCAAGTGGTATCAATTGGTTGCTTCTTTTCTACATCCCTTATGTACCATTTAACTGCCAGAAGCTCAGGGGGTGGAGGGGGGAAGCCAGTCTACTTAACTGTCTTAGGTTATGACTTTTCCCTAGGTTTTTGTACTTTTCCTTAAATAGACTAATGGTGGGGATTTTTAATGACATAGGCTCTCTTTTATAATTTAGTAGTAGGCTCTAATTTCCTCTATGCTCATATAACCAGACTTCACATTTTTGCCCTTTAAAACACATTTAGATTATTGAGATGGAAGTATAAAATCCCTTCACCTGTCACTGAATTCCCTGGTTACATCAGTCAAGATAGACAGCCTGTTGTTCGCACGTACCACCTGGGCTTTTTTGCTCACCTATGCTTTACTTTGCTCTTTCACTCTTAACAAAACAAATGCTGTGATTTCTAGCATTTCTCTCCTAATCCAGTTTTTAAACTGTTTATTCCCTTCTGATATTCTTTTTTTTTTGGCATTTTTGAATTTTATTTATTTTTTATACAGCAGGTTCTTATTAGTTATCTATTTTATACATATTAGCGTATATATGTATACACTATGTATATGTATGTATATATGTATACTCAATCTCCCAATTCATCCCACCCCTTCTGATATTCTAAATGCAGGGTGTGCTATTCTTTTGAGGGTTTCCCTTATCCTCTGATCATTTTTAATGATTTGGGTTATTAATGTTACAGCAGGCTGACTGCTCCTACCCTCACACAATTAGACTTTAAATTGTTTCCCTTAGAACAAAGTAGAGAGTATTCAAGGCAAAGAAAACTGAGACAGCCAACCAGGGACAGAAGAGAAAACCATGACTATAAATTCACAGACATGTGGTAAAAAGAGACTGAGGGAAAGTTAAGGTCTTCTTTTGCAGTGGACCCTGGGTTATAAGCCTGGAATGGTTTCTGAGCAAGAAATTTTAAAAAACAACTACTTATGGACAGTTTTCTGTGAATAACTTTTTAATTTCCGCCTAACAGCTGCATTTTTGTATTTCCATAATTGTTTTTTTATCATCACTTAACTTTGTAACCCTTTTCTAAAATTGAGTGACTTGTGATTAATTTCTGTTCTTTCTTTTCACACAAGCATGTTGAATTTAATTATACTGAAATAATTCTTGTGACCTGCCTAAAGAGAATCACCCTCCCTCATGTAATAACATTTCCATCTTGTAGGTTTTAAAAACAGTGCAGCCTTATAAATCGTAAAATGAATTTTAAAACATTACAACCTTTGGCTTGGTAAAGATTACTGTAAGGAGTGCACATCTTTCCTACACTGAGCAGTGCTCTTTTGTTATAGATGTGATTTTGATTAAAATAGAGATGTAATTAGTAGTCATGTATTTCTAGTGAATAATAAAAGCATAACAACCAGTGGCCTTCCTGAAAACTTGATTCCTTTTTAAAGGAATCCTTGAACTAAAAAATCTAATTTGGTTGTTAACTGGCCTCACAAAGTTGCACCTTAGTCTAGGTAGTTTTCTATAGGAAGAGGCTTCTGATCGACTCCAGTGTACTTAGAAACAAGGACTAGCCTAACCAGTAACTCAACCAGCCCCAGCTTGGGTTAACATCTTTTTGTCTGGCAATCAGGGCTTGGTGAACTGTGTGTACCGTGTGCCAGTTGCAGTCTCCTCTCACTTGCTGCCTGTTTTTGCTTCCTCTTTTAATAGCGTGGAAGAGAGCTCCTGTCACTTCTGTCTCTAAAGTAGTAGATCAAATGGGCAGGGTCTCTGAAAAAAGCAGAAAAGCAGCTATCTGCTATTTTAGTTCTAAATTTTGCGTGGTTATGTCTGGATATTGGACAGAAGATACAGTTTCTACCTTCCTCAGTCAGATGCAGACAGGTGTCAGCCATCGTTACACAGACTAGAACATTTAGGCCTGTGCCATGACATTACTGCCTTTCATTATTTTTTAACGTCATTCTATATGTTTAGGAGTTCAGCTGTTTACCTCTTTACAGGCTGAACATAACTTCTTTTTTTCAAAGTTCCCTGTATTGTGAACTGAGCTTGAGTGAAGTCTTTGAGGTAAGGCAACCCTAATGATAAAAATGGAAAGAAGGCCTGTGAAATTTGGGAGCCTTCAGAGATACAGTTTTAGAGTCACTGCCTAAATATTGAAATGCCACCATTTGTTGTTTGGAGGGATGTGGAGCTAAATTGAGAATGGGAGTACCACATCTGCCTTGACTGCTAAATATATCCATCTCTGCTGCTCACTCATAATAGAATTTTTATGTGCACATTCATTAATCATGGTTTTAGGAACAGTTTAAAAGAGGGCAGCCACTGAAGAGACTTAGTCTACATTCCTGTTTCCTTCCTTTAAGTGTTTGAGTATTTGTCCCTGGTAGGCCCCAGTTCTTTTTCATTATTATCACTGTGGTGGCTTTTGTTTAGTTTTCTTTTGTTTTTTGTTTCTCTAGAAAGGTCAAACTACTGAAAAAAGTGTTCCTTAGTACTTTATCAAGAGGCAGAATATACTATTCCATTTTTATTTTTCACTTTTTAAATTTTCTGGCAAATTAAGATTCAGAATTAGTAAAGAAGTTTTGCCCTGTGCTACCTAAATGAATGTCAGTGAAACAGCAATTTTTAAAGTTTTCACTGTGATGAGGAACCATTAGGTAGCATACTTTGCTCTCAAGACCATCAAGAAAGCAAGGCTGGTCCAGTGCAGGTAGTAGTATAAGAGCAGTATGTTTCTGGTGGCCAGTTCTTCAGCCAGCTTGCCTCTGGCCTGCTTCTGATGGATGGTCTGAACCATTAAATGAGTCTTCTGAGGTTAGTTTGGAACCCAAATAGTGCGTTTGTTGCTGTCTTTGGCACGTGGAAAATAAGTTCAAACCAAGGCTAACAACCCAGTTCTTTCTAAAATAACATTTTCAGACCACATGAAGTGAACTTTTTTTTTTTCCCTTTTCTTTTGCTTCAGGTAGTTTCAGGCTTTGGGGGTCCTCAAAAACTGATTCTCAGGGAGGAGTTTGGAAGATGTGAAACAAGCTTGTGTTTCTTCTGCTCTGTTAGCCACTGCTATCTTCATGGATCTGACACTATTTATCTGACAGTGCACTTAGTACTGCTTCGCCAGGGAAAATCACACAAAACAAGCCTGGCGCATCAGCACTTTCATTGTGTGCTGGGCTGAGCCTCCCTTCACATGGTCACATCCCCCTTTTAATCCAATACTCCCTTCCCCTTCCCCAGTCCTGCCTGTTTCTGTGGCACTTATTGCTGGTTTCCCTGAGCTCCTGTTTCCACTTTGTGTTTTTTGTGGGGCCCAGGAAGCTAAAGCTGTGTGTATTTGTGGATCAGACAAGTGCAGCAAGTTAATAACATTGGCTTCTGAAGGGGAGAGTGAGGTGATGGCTGCGTTTAAGTTGGATTTCCTTCCAGAAATGATGGTGGATCATTGCTCTTTGAATTCCAGTCCCGTGTAAGTATTTTTGTTGTCTCATTTTTATCATAAGTAGAGGAACTGGGCTGTTTTCTTTGTTATTTGATAAAACTGGTCCCTTTCCTTAAAAGAGGGAAGAAAAAATTGGGTGAGGAAGCCAGAGTCCACACTATTGTTATTTTCTATTGTAGTCTGATTCTCTCTCATTACTGCTGATTTCCTCTAGCTATAAAAGTTTTGTACATAAGGATGCATTTGATATATGACCAGCAACATCAGCTCAAGTGTGCTGGCTCCAGTCCTTTTAAGCTGTAGTTTTCCCACCTGATAGATTCCAAGGTATTTTTTTAAACCATAGTTTTATTACTTTGGGTTGGGTATACAACTTCAGATAATCTTTTGGAAAGCTATTTATTTGTATGTTTGTTTATTTTTAATGATCAAATTCTTAGACTCCTATCACAGAGGACTGGTAGCTAGGGTGTATTTAGTAGTATATACAGAACGCTGTATTGACATGTAAATTAGTCCTGAACCTTGATTTCCGCACCCCTCAATCTAATTGAAAATGCAACACAATACATGATTCTGGGAACATCAGATGTGCCCCCCCAAAGGGGGGCAGACTGGATTAATCTTGATTGGGAATTTGCCTTAATAAATTTTGAATGTGGAAATGAGAAACCTAATCAGTTTGCAGTACTACTGTTCAAGAAGTGACACTGCCATTGTATGCAGCTAAAACGCCAACCTGGCTCTGAGTTATACCTATAGGGGGCCTGAATTCTGGGCTTTGTAGAAAAGAACACACTTCTAACTCTTGATTTCAGTTTCTTTAACCAGGCTTCATAGTACCTTGGAACCTAAGTAAAAGAGCCTTAGGTTATTCAAAGCCAAGAATATTAAATGGTAGACTACTCCTTAGATAACAGTAGTGCAAGTCTTTGAGATTAGGCCTCCATGTGCAAATCAGTCTGCCCTGGGATTAGGTGTAACAGGTGTTGTAATAGCAGATTCTCAACAGTTCTTTGTGGAATAGTTTTGGGGCGGGGGGGGGCTCAAAGTTAGGTGGCTTGCTGATTTGGGATGGATCCTATGCCTTCTCTATAGTCTCCAAAATAATGGTAATTTAGTTGTGTCTTTTTATGAGAGTTCTCTTTACTGCTAAAATAAAACTTTAGCAGTAGATTATAGGTGAAATCACAATGAATCCCATCATAAAGACTTAATACATAATAAAAGTATTCCCATGTACCAGATATATGGCCCCTAGAAATAGGACTTTGTGGCTCAAATTATCTTTCACTGTAACACTTTCTCTCTATGCGTTGCAACTGCCTAGTGTTCAGTCCTTAGATACAGCATTTTTCCTCAGCCTGTTTCTCATCTTTTACAAGGTCGACCTAATTCAGTATCCCATGAAATCTGGATCATGGACCACTGTGTGAAAGTCACCTGGAGTATAAAAATGCAGGTTCTGGATCCATGCGCAGATATTCTCATGCTAGAATGGGCCCAAGAATCTATTTTAACAATGTCCCATGTGGTTTTTGTGTACACTTAAGTTAGAGAACTAATGGACTGAATACAATGCTCTTTCTGAGTACAAGTAATCAGGGAGTACACTGTTGTATTATTTTTTCCCAAGAGCTTTTACATTTGTTTTAGTCATCCAGCTTCACAAAAGCTTTGTGAGGTTAATTGGGCATAAACTATTGCCCCTGTTTTACAGATGAGAAACCCAGTTGAGAGAAGCTATACCTGACTTGACTGAGGACAGTTGGTATCAACCTTGGGCCTAAAATGCAAGTTTAATGATAGCTGCTTTATTTTTGCCCCCTAGACCTGGCTGCCTCAGTTGTCACTAAGCAGTTAACCATCAGTGCTTCTCATTATTGCAAGTCCTCTGGCCCACTCCCATGGGCACCACACACCCAAACCCCACAGAGTTGGGAAGAAGAAAGTTCTACAGAATGGTGTATGCTTGCCACCTCTTTCTTGGACTCTCAGCCCTTCTTTTCACTCAGTACTTTAGCAGTAGGCTTGATAATTATTAGTTTTCTCTCTGAAGTGATATTGCCTGGGAATATGATCTAGCAATGTATCTATTCCAAAATTTCTTTACAACAGAGAAAAATTGCTGGAGGAGCTGTGGAAGGGCTGGGAGGACCTGATCCCTAGTTCCCTTTCTTATTTATAATAATAGATATTACAGATACTTATTATTTGTAATAAATAATACTCTTCAGCTTCCACTGGTTCCTTTTACTTTGTTTGCACACTAGGTCATAGGTTTTCTGTAGGGATTGTATCTCAGACCTTTTCCTCTTAGCTTTCCCATTGCTTAAGGGGGCACTGATGTGCTTCTCTGATTCTCAGATCTTTATCTATCCCCCAGATGTCCCTTGAGTTCTATGACTTTGTTCTAAATACTGCCCTTTGGATACCTCCATCTGGAGGTGTCCCCATGTAAAAACAATTCCCCAAACTCTCTGTACTAGAATCCAAGAGTGATCAGTAATTTCTTTTCCTCATCTCCTTTATCGATTATCTCCAAGTTGTAGTGAGTCCTGCCGCCCAAATTTCTCAACATTGCGGGAATGGTTCCTAATCTTAGGGTCTGGTTTGTGCAAGAGCCTCCTCCTGATCTGCATATTTCCCCACTTTATTCATCCTCTAGATTATTGCCAGATGTCTTTTAAAAGACAAATCTAATCACCCCTTGTTTAAAAATCTTGGAATAAAGTTCAGGCCTATCAGTATAACATGGAAAGCCATTTCCTGGGTCTCTCCAACCTCTTTATTCTCATCAAATTTCTCTTTCTAATTTAAAAAAAATGTTTTATACGCCCCCCCAACTTTCTCAAGTCCTTTTCCTACCTTTCTAATGTTATCTCACTCTTCTGTCCCTTCTGAGTCCTTACCATTTCCTCATCACCCCTTAGACTTTCATACCTCCATGCTACATAGCACTTTTTCCAGCTGCTTACTCCATTCAGCTTAAATCCCTGTGCACACACACCCCCTGCCCCAAATAAGTTAAACCATATTAGCCACTTTTTTCACAGAACTTTTATAAATCTGTTAAAGCATTTGTAGCATATTGTAGTTGTGTCCTTCCACTTGTTCAGTGCCATCGTCTACGGGGCCGGTATTGCTCAGTCTGCTTTTATAGCCCCTATAGTGTGTAGTATCTGATACACGGCAGGAGCTTGGGAAGTACAGTTGAATGAATGATAAACCCTGTGAGGCTTTTTTCTTAATAATTAGAGATGATTACTGAGGTAAGATCTTCAGACATTATCTCTCTTCCTCAGGCAAGAAGACTGAAAACCTTCACAAGTAGATTGTTACTGTTCTGTTGTTGAATGGTGACTTAAAAATATTGATAGCTTTTTCTAGTACCTAACACCTCAACTAACAGGAAGATCTCCCTTTATTCAAATTAAAATTCCTTCCTTCCTTCCAGCATAGATGCATCTAGTCTTGTTCCCCTAGAGAACATCTGGTAAGTAACTTAGGCCAGTGTTTCTGGGTCCTTTTCATTCTGATGTTCTTCTGTGCTAGTTTTTCCACAGCACATTGTGAGCCAGAGGACCTTGTAGGGGTGGGTGGTGGCTGGAGATTGGGATGCAACAAGTATTTATGCCTGCTGGGGAGGTGGAGGGGTAGGTAAGTATTTGAAATTTTTCTGTCTGTATAATGAGCAAATGGAGGTCAACAAGTAATGAGAAGGGGAGAGGGAAAAAACTGAGTTATTAAAGGTTTTGGAAATGATTTTTAACCAGAGGTGAAGGTAGTATTTGCCAACCCGTCTGCAAGGAACAGATACCACTCAAGCTAGCATATATGAAAGGGTTTTCTTGTAAGGACACAAGTAGACTGGACTATAATATAATCAGGAACTCTACAGCTGAAAGACCCGGAAACTCCATGTTTTTGACCCAGGGCACACGTTCCGCTCTGTCTGCATGTGCTGCTGCTTCTGTTCTTCATCTACCAGATAATTTTGGTTGCAGCACGGCTTGGCTTTGCCATTGCCCTTCCAGGCTGTCTTGACACACCCCCCGCAAAGCATTTTCATCCCACAAAAGAAACCCTGTACCCATGAGTAATCATTCCCTCCCTTTCTCCCTACCCCTAATGCCCATTCCTAGGCAACCACTAACCTACTTTCTGTGTCTATAGATTTGCCTATTCATTTCACATAAATAGAATCACACAATATGTAGCCTTTTGTGATTGGCTTCTTTCACTTAGCATAATGTTTTCAAGCTTCATCTATATTGTAGCATGACTCCTATTATCTCTTGCCACTGCCCTTTCATCTTGTCAGCTTAACTCGTGCTGTCCCGAGTTGCAGCTTTTCCTCTTGCGACTTCACCACTGACTGCCTGTTTCTGTTAACCCATTCTAGACTCTGTAGAGCAGTCCTGTGCAATAGAACTTTCTGTGATGTTAAAAATATTCTTCTGGGAATTCCCTGCTGGTCCAGTGGTTAGGACTCTGGGCTTTCACTGCCGAGGGCCCGGGTTCAGTCCCTGGTCAGGGAACTAAGATCCCCACAAGCCATGTGGCTAGAAAAAAAAGAAAAAAAAAAAACTTGTGTCTCTGCTGTCCTATGCAGTAGACACTGGCCATATGTGGCTAGTGCAATCGAGAAACTGGATTTTTAAAATTAAATTTAAATAGTCACCTGTGGCTAGTGGCTATTGTCTTGCTCAGTGCAGCTATAGAGGATCTTGATTAGCCAGGCCTATCTTTCTGTTTTAAGCATAGGCCACAGTCTTAGGTTTCCAGCAAGCCAGTGAATCAGCTTGTTGGGTTAAGATCCACCTCCTGGTCTGGTCATCTGGGGCCAAGGAATGGGAAAGAAGTGGGATAGAACATTAACTCTGCCCTCTGAGCTGGGCCTGGTGCTGGGAAGTTTTGAAAGGAGAAAGAGAAGAGAGGGTTTAAGAGTTTTGAATGGAAGTGTGCTTTGAAAATAAAGCTCTTTGTTTTCTCTCCCCTGTCTCTTCCAAATTGGTTGTTTCATTTTCCTATGGCATGTTCCATCGAGAGTCAGGTAGACAAGGCAGCCTCTGGTCCTGATCTCTCATTCTTAATGATTCGCCAGTTGCTGGGTCAGAAACATAAAAAGAAGTGGGTTGGTGTCATGCCTCTCCCCTAAAATACTTGCTGCCTTCTCATCTCCCTTCTTCCCTCACTGCTGCAGGCCATGCTTTTCCTCTCTTCCATCCTACTCCCAGGTTAATACTTCACTGAAGTACTGGCAGTACTTCCACAGAAGATAAGAATTTCCACAGACTTGTCCCTTAGGAATGACAGGGACAGTATAGGTACTTCTCCAGGGGCTGCTGAATTCATTGGTTCTTGAGTGAACATAATAAATGTATGTAATTTATGATCACTGACTCTGAGGAGCTCTCCATCAATGGGGAGGTAAGGCACAAATTTGAGAATGTGTCCAGTGATACGTAGACTGAATGCCATACCCGGATGTTGTGGGATCCTTGGCATATCACACTGGGAGTCTTGTCCCCAGGTGACTCTTTTATGCAGTGATTACTTTTAAGGACAACATGCATACTGGAAGTATGTGTGGGAGGTTCAGAATGGAAGAGCATTGTTGCTCATCTCTTCAGACACAATAACAGTTTATGAGAAAGTTTGTGACTGCTTATTACATATACATAGGTACACATGTGGTTGCTTTTCTCTTTTTTATCCCTCGCTGATATTGGCACTGTGTCTTCATGTGCTCCAAAGAAATACCCCATGTTTTCCTTATTCACTGATATATACCACGTCTAACACAGTGCTTGGCCTGTATAAATAAGAGCTCAGTATTTATTTATTTTTTGCGGTACGCGGGCCTCTCACTGCTGTGGCCTCTCCCGTTGCAGAGCACGGGCTCCAGATGCACAGGCTCAGCGGCCATGGCTCACGGGCCCAGCTGCTCCGCGGCATGTGGGATCTTCCCGGACCGGGGCACGAACCCGTGTCCCCTGCATCGGCAGGCGGACTCTCAACCACTGCGCCACCAGGGAAGCCCAAGAGCTCAGTATTAATTGGAGGAAGAAATAAGTCAGTGCATAACTCCAGTTGCATGATGTCCACTGCACCTTGAGCCTGGCCTGATCATTTGCTGTGCTCTAGAAGTGCGTCTTAAACTGGTGAAGGACCATGTCCTGTCTCTCCCGCCACCCAACTTGTTAAATACAATATGATAATTTCATAGAAAAAATAATGAGGTGTAAGCTTGCATTTTGCGTATCTTTTTAATATTCGATTGAACATATTTAAAATTATGCAGTGTGATTGCTGTAAAAGTTTCTAATGGTTAAGTTTGAAGATTGCCCCTGGTCCTTGGGGGATTCTTCTGGCTTTTGAATTGGTATACACGGCAGGAAAGGGTGATTCATGGAGTAGGTGGACATGAAGAAATGGAGAGGGATTTGGAGAGTAAAGAGAGAAAGGAAAGGCACTTGTCTGGAATGCTGAGTCTCCACTGAACTTTTGGGTAAATCACAGTTCACATATATTGACTGTGTTTATGCTTTTGCACTAAACAGTGATATATTTAGTTTAGAAACAGCACACGAATACAGAAGGAAGGGACAAATTGAGCGCAGTTGCCTCCAGTGTAATACAAACTAATAAACTCCTGCCTCTTTTCAGAAATAACTGTCTGCTTCCTTTATAGTCAAAACATTCTAAGCACCATTTATTTGGGTTCTATATTAACCCTCCCTAGAATAGAAATGTGATTAAACTTAGTGACATTTTAATAAAATACTAAAACTGGTAATTAAAGTTGTTGGGAATGGGTTGTAGGGAGTGACTCCCATTTTTTCACTAGTCATAAGACTTTTTTAAAAAAATTCATGGTAGAATGATTTCTGTTAGAATGTTGGGATTAAGCTTCTAGAAGCAGCCATATTATATTTGTGCAACAACTTACCATACATGGTTTTAAATTAATAAAGGAAAACCAATAAAACAATGTATTCCAAAATACTTAAAAAGGAAAAAAGAGTAGGTTCATCTTGTGACAGTCAAACAATCATAGGAGATAATATCTGCTCTTTAATTTGTGAGCCCTCTTTGTGCACAGCATTCATTTTTATCAAGGTTAGTTGCTTAAATGGGGGAATTGTTGAGAACAAGAAGTTCTTCCCATCCCACATCTGAGTAATTACTTTGAATCAGGCACCATACCAGGTGTGGCTATAAGAATGAATAGGAAATAAAACAGTTTCTGCCTTCAAGGAGCTCTCAGTCTTGGGAGAGGTAGACAGAGCCGGATTATGCTAAAATGTGTTAAATACTACAGTGAAGTTGGAAATTTAGTACTATTTGAGTCCTGATGAAATTGACGAGTTAACCTGAAAGAGTATGAGGAACCTTCACAGACGTAGCAGCAAGGATTGATCTGTATGACATTTGTCTTAAAGCTTTTGATGTTTAGTTAGTGCTAGATTCAGCACAGGTGACATGAGAATAGCCCTGTATTCAGTTACAAGAGATTTAGGAATTCAACAGAGGTTGAACTACTGGATTCAGCATTCTCAAGGATCTTCAAATACTATTCAAAGGAAGCAGTGGTGAAAAAACTATTGTTTTTCCTTTAAAGAAAAGTGGCATTTTATTTGGGATTGAATATTAGAACATGGCACATTGGAACATGATGATATGATGTCTGGATTTAGCAAACACTAACAAAAGTTAAACATGCTATTTGGAATTTAAGTTGTTATTGGTTTGGATACATGCTAAGAATAAGATCATGAAAGATGGTAGGAGAAGGACTTTGATTCATTTTGAGTGGAAACATTTACAGTGCAGGAGTTCCCCATGGTTCTTGGCAGTGGCAGGGGTAGGAATGAAGGTATTTAAGTAGGAGTGTTACAGGTTTGATATGATGGGATTGGAGGAATTTGTGGACATTATAATGGTTACAGTTGATAAGGGAATTAACTGGTAAAATCTTGGAGAAATAGCAGTAAATTGGATAACTTAGACACACAAAACCCTAGAGTGATGACATCATTGTTTTTGTTTATATAAGTCATTTGTGAAAGTTTAAGAGGCAAAGCTTTGTTTTGACTTGGGGGCTCACTCAAGAGCATCAGGATTATGCATGAGACAACAACATCCAAAGGCTAACATTCTAGTCAGTTCTTAGCTTAGGCCTTGGAAGTCATGTGCTTCTGCTCTACCATCTACTGAAAGAAAACTTTTCACCCATCATCGTGTAGGTTGAGAATCCTGAATCTTATCCATAAGCAGTAGTTCTTTGTGATTTTATGGACATTTTAAAAAGTTTTATTAGTTATGCTGAAAAATGATTAAAATTTGCTTTAGGAACTTTACTTCTTAAGTTCTTCTGAGACTTCTCTAGATAGACAAGGAATGACTGACACTCAATTCCTTAGTTAAAGCCCAGGGTGTCCTAATCAGAATGGTGACTTTAGTTTGGGAATCTAATGGAAGGGGTGGCATAGTGAGGGAGGGCCAGGGAACTCTGGTAAATTGAATGGAAGTAGTGAAAGGAAGTAGAATTTTTTCCCCCTACTTTATCAGGAAGTAGTTGAGACCTTTAAGGAAAAGAAGATTCTCTAGGAAGCAACATGAATACATAATAGAAGTTTTATCTTATTTTACGCAGCTCAAAGAAAATGAACGGCACCCTGGACCACCCAGACCAACCGGATCTTGATGCTATCAAGATGTTTGTGGGCCAGGTTCCAAGGACCTGGTCAGAGAAGGACTTGAGGGAACTGTTTGAACAGTATGGTGCTGTCTACGAAATCAACGTCCTAAGGGATAGGAGCCAAAACCCTCCTCAGAGCAAAGGTAAAGGACTTTGACTTTTATATGTATTTTCAATCATGTGCATGCGCTCTCTCATTGCCAGAATGCTCTTGTGGTCATACAGGGAGGGGAAAAAACCTGTCATTTTGTTGTAGCTATATCTCCAAGTCCAAACACGTTTAATGGCTTAAAAGTAAAAACTTAAGGTGACATCATGAGGATAATTTGTAAATTGGATCTTGGGCAGTCCTTTTTGAGATCTGTAAATTCAAGAGACAGACTCATGTGAGTGTCTCATTTGATCTTGAGAGTGGAATGACAAAAATAAAGTTGAAGTAAACCAACCACATAGGTTTTCTTTAGTATTTTGGCTAGAGTAAGTGGAAAGAGAAAGACTGTCCAGGTACCCGTGGGTTTCTGTTAGTGTTATAGAGGCCTTCTGGGATGGCTTAGCAACTAGGAGCAACTTGTTTGTAGGTGACCTGTTATAGCCTACAAAATGAACAAGAGGGCTTCCCTGGTGGCGCAGTGGTTGAGAGTCCGCCTGCCGATGCAGGGGACACGGGTTCGTGCCCTGGTCCGGGAAGATCCCACATGCCGCGGAGCGGCTGGGCCTGTGAGCCATGGCCGCTGAGCCTGCGCGTCCAGAGCCTGTGCTCCGGCACAGGAGAGGCCACAACAGTGAGGGGCCCGCGTACCACAAATAAATAAATAAATAAATAAATGAACAGGAGAAGAAAGGCAAGCTGCTTCCAGAAATACCCAGCAGAGTGGAAGTTTTATAGGCCTGATAGTAGATAAGCTGTTAGCTTTGCCCCATACCACGTAGACATACACTTGTTTTCCCAAACGACCTATTTCAGAGTAATTTTCTGTGAAAGCTGTTCTACGGTGCAGATGTATGCAAGCATGATTTTATGTTTGAAACCAGCTTAATAGCAGAGGACCTAGAAGCTGAAGAATTATTTTCTCTTTGTGGCATAGTTAACCAAAAATATAAAGTATTATAGTTTCTGAAAATGACTGTCAATATAATATGCAGTAATTTAAAATCTTAATTGCAGGGTGATTTTGAAAGAAATCTATACCATATCTTATGGGACTATGGACTATGGACAAGACATACTTGCCCCCTCCGATCCCCAGTAAATATACAGAGCACAAAATCTCCAGATCTCCTCAGTCAAGTGCCATGTGCTGTTAGACATGTGATTACATTTGATGTAAACCAAGAGTCCAAAAAAAGATATTGAGGTCCTTGCTCTTAAGTCATTTTATAATTTAATAAATGATAATTATGTTTGAGGCATATGGTAGAAATTGGCTACAGTGTAAGGCTTATTCTGAGAAAGAAAGATTTGTAGACTACAGGCTGCAGGAGTGCAAGTCCTCTGTCTGTCTGGTTTGTAGCTCAGTCTTCTTGCCCAGCACACTACCTGGTGCTGCAAGAAGGGCAGATTGAATGGCATGGTGCTGTGACCTTTGTAAGAAAAGTCATCTTTCCCAAAGAAGTTATAAGAGCAGTTAAAGAAGAATTTCAATAAAACCAGGAGACTATAGTAATGAAGAAAATGATAGAAAATCTTCCCCCCCGCCCGGCTAGGTTTTCTCCATCTCCCTCCCTCCACCCCACCCCCACCCCAATTTTAACAAACCCAGCCCTCTCTTTTAATTTTCAATATATACCTGGAGGAGGGAGTGCTCTAGGAATTATCTGCTTTCGAAGGACTGGTTTGATTTCCTGAAGTGTTGTTTATTGCAGGGTGCTGTTTTGTTACATTTTACACCCGAAAAGCTGCATTAGAAGCTCAGAATGCTCTTCACAACATGAAGGTCCTCCCAGGGGTAAGAAAGCTCCTACTAGTAAGTGGAACTGTGGTGGTTTTGACATATGGAACATACTTATACATTTCAGGCACACACTGAAAACCATTTGGGGAAAAGGGTGACTGCCACAGGAATTGATGTAAAGGAGGACATAAAGGGAATGTTTCAAAGAAGATAGGCTGAAAGTAATTCTCTTTCAACCAAGAGAATTTTGACTTGTTGACTCACATTCTATTTTGATATTTTGTGGAGGGGAAATAATGAGGCAGGCGAGAGTTCAGAGACAACTCTTAAGGTCAGTTTTGGTATTTCCTGTAGAGTCTTCATTTATGTTTCTGAATTCCTTTGGTGTGTTCAATAGTAATATTCATGTGTTTTCCTTTTTAGATGCATCATCCTATACAGATGAAACCTGCCGACAGTGAGAAGAACAATGGTAAGCAAGTATATAAAGCCCTCCCCTTATAAGGTTTCTTCTTGTGTATTTGCTGTTCTCATGGCATTTGGATTTTATTGTGCTGTAATTAATCTTTTGAGATATAATTGACATGGTAGTTTCAGTTGTACAAAATAATGGTTCAATATTTGTATATATTGCAAAACGACACTACAGTAAGTCTAGTTAACATCTGTCACCATGAATAGTTACAAAAAATTTTTTTTCTTGTGATGAGAACTTTTAAGGTCTACTTTCTTAGCAACTTTTAAACATGCAGTACAGGGCTTCCCTGGTGGCGCAGTGGTTAAGAATCCGCCTGCTAATGCAGGGGACACGGGTTCGAGCCCTGGTCCGGGAAGATCCCACATGCTACAGCGCAGTTAAGCCCGTGTGCCACAACTACTGAGCCTGTACTCTAGAGCCCTCGAGCCACAACTACTAAAGCCCACGTACCTGGAGCCCGTGCTCCTCAACAAGAGAAGCCACCACAATGAGAAGCCCGCGCACCGCAATGAAGAGTAGCCCCCGCTTGCCGCAACTAGAGAAAGCCCACGCGCAGCAACGAAGACCCAACACAGCCAAAAATAAATGAATAAATAAATAAGTTTATTTTTTTTTTTGCGGTACGCGGGCCTCTCAGCGCTGTGGCCTCTCCCGTTGCGGAGCACAGGCTCCTGACGCGCAGGCTCAGCGGCCATGGCTCACGGGCCCAGCCGCTCCGCGGCATGTGGGATCTTCCCGGACCCGGGCACGAACCCGTGTCCCCTGCACCGGCAGGCGGACTCTCAACCGCTGCGCCACCAGGGAAGCCCCCACTGCCCATTTTTTAATCAAGTTGTTTTTCTTTCACTGTTGAGTTCTGCAAGTTCTTTATACATTTTAGATATTAACTCCTTATCAGACACATGATTTGCAAATACTTTCTCCTATTCAGTAGGTTGCCTTTTTTTGTTGTTGACGATTTTTTGGGGGGTTTTTTGCTGTACAGAAGGTTTTTAGTTTGATATAGCCCTACTTGTTTATTTTTTGCTTTTGTTGCCTTTGCTTTTGGTGTCAAATCCAAAAAAATCATCGCCAAGACCCATGCGAAGGAGCTTACCAAGCCTTATGGTTTCAGGTCTTGCATTCAGTTAATCCATTACTTACTCAGAATTAATGCATTTTGAGTTAACTTTTGTTTATGGTGCAAGGTAGTGAATCAGTGCTGTAAATAATCTGTTATCTAACTTGTCTGTCCTTTTCTTTAAAATAAGTATGGCAAATAAGTCAGAGTTGACAGGGAAATATTACAAGAACATTTTAGAGTGAACTGGAATGCCTTTGATCAACGTAATTTCTTTTGAACTGGAGTGAAATGGGGAACTGAACAAATTAGGAAGGAAAACTTAGTCCTCAAGAGAATAACCAGAAAATGAAAGTGGACAGTTACATTCACTGAGATTTGTGTTCTGTTTCTCTTGTCATATCAATTAAGTATGAAACCTCGTCCTTCTTTGGTACAATAGTATTGCTAATGAGAGCAGACTTTGCTAAGTGCTAGGCAAGATGCTGAGTACTTGCCATTTAATACTTACAGCTACCTTTGAGGTAAACTCAGTTATCTCTATTAATCACATGAGGAAACAGGTACAGAATGGTTAAGTAACTTTCACAAGATCATGAAGCTACTATATTTCGTCTAAATGGTTCCAATTATAATTTTAAGATACCATTGATTGTAAGAGTAGGTGCTAAATTATGGGGGAAAATGTGTATCTTAAAATCGGTGAAATCTGGTATAAAGGCACAGAGCTCTGTGCTGCACTACCTCTTGTAGTAGTAATGTTCAAGCCTTTTGTTTTTTACTGTCTTAGCAGTGGAAGACAGGAAGCTGTTTATTGGTATGATATCCAAGAAGTGCACTGAAAATGACATCCGAGTCATGTTCTCTTCATTCGGACAGATTGAAGAATGCCGGATATTGAGGGGACCTGATGGCCTGAGCCGAGGTGGGTACATTTTTAGCCTTTAAAAGTACTCATCTTAAATTTGGAGTCTCTTTTTAATTGGATCAGTGGAAACCGGTGATCTCCAGCCAACATGGCACTGTCATGATGGAGAGGGTTGGGTTTGGTGTTGTATATTTAGGTCCCGTCACAACAACTATCAGTTGATCCCAATTCCCTCAAGGAGTCTACATTCTGCACTTAAGTGTCATGTATTAAAGTTCTCTGCTTCAGTCCTTGGAGAGGTTCTCCATGCCAAAACGGAAACACTTCTTTCACAAGAGAAGCTAGAGAATATGATTCCTCCTTTATCCCTCAAGCACTTTTTCCCCTGTGTGCATCCCTGGTTTCTCATTAAAGCACGTATCACTCTGTCATAACATATCTGTATTCTCCACTGGATCATGAACCCCTGAAGGCAGGAACCATGTCTGTATTGCTAGCATGTACTTGGGCACACAGTAGGTGCTCAGTAAGTGTAAGTCAGATAAATAATTAAACAAATGAATGGATGAGTTATTGATTCTTCTCTTACCAGGTTGTGCGTTTGTGACCTTCACAACAAGAGCCATGGCACAGACAGCTATCAAGGCAATGCACCAAGCACAGACCATGGAGGTAGGGGCAGATGAACGAAAGGGGGAAGTTCCTTGGACTGAGAGCGGTAGGACAGTTGACAGTCGAAGCCCAGTAGCATGTATAGCATTTGATTGCCCTAAAAGTTAAGAAGGCCAGACATCTTTAAATTAAAAACTGGTGCTTTCTTTAAAATTAGCATATTGGAACTAAACTGAATTATGTCTTGCCACTTGTGTCTATCAGGAAGAGAATCATTTGACAGTGAATGAAATTAGAATGCAGCCTGTGCGTCACTAGAAAGGAGGATTTTTCCCTTCACCCAGAATGAGGATTTTGACCCTTTGATTTTGGTGTTTTCATAGGGCTGCTCTTCCCCCATGGTGGTAAAATTTGCTGATACACAGAAGGACAAAGAGCAGAAGAGAATGGCCCAGCAGCTCCAGCAGCAGATGCAGCAGATCAGCGCAGCATCTGTGTGGGGAAACCTTGCTGGTCTAAATACTCTTGGACCCCAGTATTTAGCAGTGAGTCTTTGTGGTTTGCTTTCTGCAGGCTGTGCAAGCTCCCAGCTGTTTCTTCTGCTGCTGTCCCTAGCTAACATACATAATGGCAGTCACAACTTTTAGCATATCAAAATTTTACATAAAAATTCAGGCAATGAAATGTTCTTTGTCATGTTAGTCTTGTGTGCACGCACACTCTCTCTCTCTCATCGCGCATCTTTGGTTATATCTTGAGCTTCTGCTCAAATTACAGTGAAATCCTAATTTTCTAATAAAAAAATTTAGGAACATCTCATATGTCCCTGCCCCCAAGAAAAGAAATTCCTGAGGAAATCTTAGCTACCAAATATTCTTTCTCCATATCTCTTTCTAGTAGATTGTAGAGGGCATCCTTAAAGTTCTTATTGAGTCTTCCCTGTAGAGTATGATAGTAAATGATTCCGCTGACTGAGAGATCAAGAGATTAACATGGACATTATTAAATGAGTATTACAGGTGTATATTTGAGTTCACTAAATAGTAAATAGGTTTCCTTTGATTTCTCTCTTGTTGTGTTTGAGTCATCGAATCCAGAAGACGGGCAGGCTCCAATTGGTTAGATTTATTAGATCTGCAATGTATATTACGGGGGATTATCACTGCTTTAACCCTTAAAAGAAGTGCAGATAGCACAAGACACTTAAAACTGTCTCATCTTTGAATCAGAAAGAGCAAGTCATCTGTGAAGTTACCAAGGAAGGAAAATAAATGGTGAAACTACTAGATTAGTATGGATAGTTAGAAATATACACATAGAAATATAGTCATTCACTCCTCATCCTTTAAAATATTATTTTATATGGAAACAGAAGAAAGGCAATGTTTTCTGTCCCCCAGTACTAGGTTTTGACTAATTTGATTCCCTCTGGTTTCCATGTTTTTAAAATGTTAGAAGAAATCCCAGTTTACCCTCACTAGTAATTCTCTGAAGTCAAAAAGTATAGATGGTTGTTATATTCCTACAAATTAAATTGTTTCTCAGTGCTAGAACATTGCTTGTAAGTTGAGAAAATTCAGAGAGATTTTAGGTCTTCTGCCAAAATAATGCCTAGAAAATTATCTCCATGATGTGCATTTGCTTTTGGAGAGTTTTGGAGCCTTCTTTTAGGGAAGACTCCCCATTTTGTTGTCATTGCCACATCTAGCAAGCACATGATGGTGTATGTTGAGAGCTGTGGTCTCTTCGTTTCAGTTAGACATGATCCCCACCCTGAGAGCTCTTCTCATTTAGGGAGGAAGTGAAGTGCCAAGTACAATATGCACAGTCCACCAGTTGGGACTGAACTCGTTGCCCAAAGTATTTAAGAAGACAGAAATGAAGACATGTGAGTGCTCATGGACTGTGAAAGTGATAGTGCATCATCATTAATTATGAGGTACTGGAATATGTGGACTTAGAACTAGAGCAGGTAGTTCTTAATCTTTGAGGTAGCAGACCCCTTTCAGAAGCTGGTAAATATTCTGTGTATGGACACTTTTTCATTCTGCCTCTGGAGGTTTGTGGACTTGCTGAAACACTTGTGGAATAGAGAGATTCCTGATGACAGAGGAACCAGGTCAGATGTTTATGGGAATGAATAACAGATTGAATAAAGAATCCAGAAACCAGAATACCATCTGTTCATAAGGAACAGTGATTGGGTTTGAATGGAACAAAAGGTTTCAGCAGGTTGGTTAGATGAGGGTTGCAGTTTGCTAAGGTACAGAGTAAGGTCATGGAGGTCATTAGCTCACGGACAGGTCCTCTTGTTTTATTTGTTATGGAACAACCATTGAAAGAGAATATACGCTGAACGGATATGGACTGATCCAGCAATCACTTGGTCATCTGCAACAGTGAGATGAATGAGGCTAGATGAATGTGTAGCATTCTAGTTATGACAAGATTGATCTAGTCACAGGTTCATTGTGGCCGGTAAAGGATGACTCCAAGAAATACTCTGAAATGGTCAGGTTTGGTATTTTAAATAGTTGCGTGAAGCAGAAATTAGGTCTCCAGGTGGGAACAAGTTACAAAATAAGATGTGTGGACCTAACAAAGGAGCATTTGGGAGAAGAACTAGAAATGGCAGTCACTAATATGCAGACACTCCTCTAAGTGGACTACATGGCTGCTTGAGTTGAGTTTAGTTCTCTCCTCTACCTCTGTCCTCTGCTGTGCTGCATTCTGTTGCCAGGGACTCGAGCTTGGCTTTGTACTCAACAAACACAACTGTCTTCTGGGCCAGGGCTTTAGCTGTGTTGTGTTGTCCTGTGCTGTCATAAGCCTTATGTTTTTGTTGTGTTGGCTTGGGTTCTTGTCTTCAACTTTCTTCTCTGGGGGCCTCTGCACTCTCGCTTTGCTGTGCTGTAGAGTTACCCCAGATGCAGAACCAGCCCTCACTCTCACTCTTGTTCTGTTTTTGGTGTAATGTCTAGCTTTATTTGCAGCTCCTTCAGCAGACTGCCTCCTCTGGGAACCTCAACACCCTGAGCAGCCTCCACCCAATGGGAGGTAAGTGTTTCACTGCTGCGGAGGAGCAGCAGCAGCCAAGCCAGCAGACCCGGCTGACAGCAGTCTGAGGGTTTTCTACCGTTTGTGCAGAAAAAAAATTTTTTCCCACTCATTACATAAACCTGACATAAGATGAACCTCCTAGGATTCAACTACCTTGTCTGTAGAAGGTGGCTCTTTTAGCTGTTGATATCATATTGCTCTGCAGTTGTCTGCTGCTCCCTACCCCCTTAAGTCTCTATTAAGGAGGAAGGTGGAAAAGAGCTGTTAGCATCTGCAGACTATCTGCAGCTACTTCGATAAGGAGAAAATTACAGGAATTCTTTATTTCCACAATAAAGTGACTTTTTCAGTGACTCTGAGGAAAAGTCTAAGATGGCTTCTATGTGCATGGCTTTCCGTGAAGCTGCTAGAACCCAGGCAGTTACTGTCTTACACATGTTATTTCTTAGGTGAATTACCTTTTTTGGTGTTAACATGCACAGAAAACTTAATTGCCAAATACCTGAGTTTATAACAAAAGGAGGCTCCACAGACAAACCTGAGGCAGGGGCTGTCAGGAAAGTTAAGGAAGCAGGGAGGGGACCATTCCAGAGCTGCCTCCCTCTGCCCTGCTGCAGCGAGATAGGGCTAGGCAGGTGCATCTGAGGAAGGGATGATCTTAGGAAAACTGCAGTGGTTCATTTTTGTCCCAGGGACTTAAAGTTTGCTGTGTTTTCAAAAAGTTGCTAGATTGTAAATCTGTGTTGTAGCCTTTTTATTCTCATTAATTCTCCACCCTCACCCATCTGCCTTTCATTATCTAGTAAAAGTTTGCCACACATTGTCAGTGCAGTTCAGATTTCTTGCTCTGCTTATACCTGTGTTGCCTAGGTTCTACTTGGAAGTCTTTTCCTCAGTGTTTTTTCTCTCTTCTTTTTCTGATAATTAATCTACTATTCAGGTGGTGGTTTTTTCTTTGTTCTCTCTATTATTGCTGTTTTCACGTGTATCCCCCTGTCATCTCCTCCATTGCCTTCTGGATCTCTACTACATTTTCTGCGTTTTCACCTCCATTGCAGAGAACAGATCCCCTGTAAAGTGTGAGTGAGGGGCTCAGATGCAGACTCGTTCTCTTCCACAGGGTTTGGCATTGCTCTCTTAGACACCGGGCTCCATGGTAGAACACAGAATCCACCCCTCTTTTCTGGTTTCTTAATTGCCCATCCATTTGGGCTGGTATGCTATTGGATTAGACATCTATTATCTGAGGAAATGTTCAGTTTCTGAATGAGTTGAGTGAGATCTGAATCTTTTTGGAGCTCTGTAGTATTGCCTGTATCTAGAACAGTTCCTCTTTGGGACCAGCCTTCTGCCAGTGTGCACGGTCATTGCTGGAGTGAATATGAGGCACCCTTATCTGTTGGCTGATCTCTTGCTTTGGATGTTGCAGGGTTAAATGCAATGCAGTTACAGAATTTGGCTGCACTAGCTGCTGCAGCTAGTGCAGCTCAGAACACACCAAGTGGTACCAATGCTCTCACTACATCCAGCAGTCCCCTCAGCGTACTCACCAGTTCAGGTAAGCATGTATAATAGGGCCACTGTGCCCTTGTGTGCCTTGGGCAGAATCCCAAGAGAGGAGTATGTCATTCTGGAGAGTAGTTAACACCCATTTCCAAAGGGGTCAGATCATGAACAGTAAATTTTCAAATGTCTTTTTTTTTTAAATTAATTTATTTATTTTTGGCTGTGTTGGGTCTTTGTTGCTGCACTCCAGCTTTCTCTAGTTGCGTTGAGCGGGGGCTACTCTTCATTGCGGTGCACAGGCCTCTCATTAAGGTGGCTTCTCTTGTTGTGGAGCACGGGCTCTAGGTGCGCAGGCTTCAGTAGTTGTGGCATGCGGGCTCAGTAGTTGTGGCTCGTGGGCTTTAGAGCACAGGCTCAGTAGTTGTGGCTCACGGGCTTAGTTGCTCCGCGGCATGTGGGATCTTCCCAGACCAGGGCTCAAACCCATGTCCCCTGAATTGGCAGGCGGATTCTTAACCGCTGCACCACTAGGGAAGCCCTCAAATGTCATCTTCTGACTTAAGAGAAATCTCGTAGTTTTTAGTCGGTTGTAATCATCACTTGCTTCTATGTCCTGCAGGGACAGTTATCAAAATCAATAGCTGGGGGGGGAAATCAGTAACTGAAAAACCTCTTTTTAAAGAGAATACTTGAGTAACATAACTTGTGCTTTGGTTCCTGTTGACCTGAGAAAGTAAGTGTTGGTCTGAGTTTAACTCATGGATGTCTGACAGCAGGGTCCTCACCCAGCTCCAGCAGCAGCAGCTCTGTCAATCCCATCGCCTCCCTTGGAGCCCTACAGACACTAGCTGGAGCAACAGCAGGCCTCAACGTCAGCTCTTTGGCAGGTGAGGGCCAGTCCCTGAATGTCATCGAGCCGTTCTTTGTGCAGATAGCACATTTTAAACAACTCTGGTAGGGGTGCCGTTAGAATGAATGATGGGGGTGGCCCAGTGAAGTTAGAAATGATCATGGGAGTTTGAGTCAGACCTGAGTTAAATCCCATCTCTGCCCCTTAACTACCTGTAACTTCAGACCACCTTTCTGAGATCATTTTCTCATCTGTGAAGTGGGAGTAGAATACTTTGAGGGTTATTAAGTTAAATGAAAACATAGGTAAAGTGCTGAGCACATTACTTAGTACTGTGTCTGGCAACTAGTACATGCTCAGTAAATGTTAGCAGCTATTTTGATGATAGGATTTGCCCACATCTTGTCATAGACTATATGTATCCCTTTTAGTCCCCAGTCCTGGGACTCTTATTTTACCACATTCCAGCTCTTTGTGAGAAAATGGCAGCAAAGCCAAAGAAAAAAATGGGGCAAGTCGTATAAGTGGTATCACTTCTCGCACAGATTGGAAGAAGATAATGGGGAGAGCCGCACCTGGGTGTGGCATTTTTAAATGTCCCCATTAGCTACAAGGCCTGGTGAGTGTCCTAAAATCTGACTAGTCAGAGGAATATTCCTCCTCAGGGAGAAGCTAAGGAGATGAAAGGGCGTACTTTGGAGTTTGTCTTTGGCATCGCTTGAGTCTTTCCAATCTGTTAATCCTGCTCTTCCCCCCACCCTCACCCCCAACCAAGGGATGGCTGCTTTAAATGGTGGGCTGGGCAGCAGTGGCCTTTCTAATGGCACTGGGAGCACCATGGAGGCCCTCACGCAGGCCTACTCGGGGATCCAGCAATATGCTGCAGCGGCGCTCCCCACTCTGTACAACCAGAACTTGTTGACACAGCAGAGTATTGGTGCTGCTGGAAGCCAGAAGGAAGGTGAGTGCCAAGGGAAACTGGAGTCAGGGACAGGGTTGGGTGCTCCATCTGACCAGCACTGAAAAGCAGGGCAAAGCCCCGGAGAGCCATGTAGGTGGTCAGGCCAACACTTCTCTTTTTTTTTTTAAACACTTCTCTTTGGCAGTGTCGAGGGTAGACTGAGAAACTGTGATCTGCTTTCTGGATGTGGCTCAGGTCAGAACCTCTGTATTCTCTCCTGAGATGGGGCTGCAGTTTTTAGATGAAGAAACATATTGGCTTTATTGTGTCTGACACCATTTGGCAGTCTGCAGTCTGTTTTTGTGTGTGTTTTTGTTTTTTACTGGGATATAGTTGCTTTACAATGTTGTGCTAGCTCCTGCTGCACAGCAAAGTGAACCAGCCATATGTAAACACATAGCCCCTCCCTTGCGGATTTCCCTTCCATCCAGGTCACCACAGAGCACCAAGTGGAGTTCCCCGTGCTGTACAGCAGGTCCTCACTAGTTATCTTGTTTCATACCAAGCGGCGTACATATGTCAATCCGAATCTCCCATTTCATGCCACACCCCTGCCCCGCCCCTCCCCACCGTGTCCTCACATTCGTTCTCTACGTTTTGTCTCTATTTCTGCTTTGCAAAATAGGTTCATCTGTACCATTTTTCTAGATTCCACATATATGTGTTGATACACGATATTTGTATTTCTCTTTCCGGCTTACTTCACAAAAATATGGAACACTTCACGAATTTGCGTCCCATCCTTGCCCAGGGGCCATGCTAATCTTCTCTTTATCATTCCAGTTTTAGTATATGCATTGCCGAAGCGAGCACTGGCAGTCTGTTTTTGTTAGGAAGTCTTCCCTGTGGATTATAAATCTGTCAGAGGTTATCTTCTGTCTAGGTGTCCCTTATAGCTCTGTCATTTGGCATTTTCCTCACTTTCTGATCTATGCTTTTCCTAACTGAGGACAAACTGAAGGGTGATGAGACAGGAAGAGTTGATGGAGTGGGAAGTATGGAGTGGGAAGTATGTGCCTTGACATAAATGGTATTAATTCAGGAGAGGCTTTTTAAGCAGAAAGAGGCCTGAAAGTGGTTTGTATGAATAGAAGTTGCTGCCAACATCTCTGTGCTCATATATGACTGGGTTTTCTTAACCAGGAGCTGGCAAGATTTAAGCACTAATGTAGGAAATAGACAAGTATCCTCTCTTGCTTTAGCAGCAAGGAGCCTTGGTGCAGTGCATCCTTATCGGCTCTGAATTGGACATTTATGTGCCCTAGGATGTGGTAGTGGGGGAACTGATGGAACTCTGGAGATAGACAGTAAACAGAAGCATGAGGTGTTCCAAATGTGCTCTGAAGAATGATGAGCAGCAGGAAGGAGGAATAGAGAGTGCCAGAAAGATAGCATTTTATAGAGAGAAGGAGGTCTCTTTAAGTTGATGTTTAAGTAAAGACCTGAAGGAAGGAAGGAAGCCATGCATATATCTAGAGGAAGAAGAGTAATGGGGCAGAGGAACAGCAAGTGCAGAGACCCTGAGGCAGCAGTGTTCTGTATGTGTTTGGCAACAGCAGGGAGGCCAGGGTGGCTGGAGACTGGCTGGACTGCGATTGTAATAAAACTCTGTTTTGAAGATGTGCTGCATATATACAATGGGATATTACTCAGCCATAAGAAATGAAATAATGCCATTTGTAGCAACATGGATGGACCTAGAGATTATCATACTAAGTGAAGTAAGTGAGGCAGAGAAAGACAAGTATCATATGATATCACTTATATGTGGAATCTAAAAAAATGGTACAAATGAACTTATTTACAAAACAGAAAGAGTCATAGATGTAGAAAACAAACTTTATGGTTACCAGGGGGAAAGGGGGTGGGGAGGGATAATTTGGGAGATTGTGATTGACATATACATACTATATATAAAATTGATAACTAATAAGGACCTACTGTACAGCACAGGGAACTCTACTCAGTACTCGAATGACCTAATGGGAAAAGAATCTAAAAAAGAGCAGATATATGTGTGTGTATATATATAACTGATTCACTTTGCTGTACGGCAGAAACTAACACAACATTGTAAATCAACTATACTCCAATAAAAATTTTTAAAGAAAACACCTCTTCTTTGGCCAGGAAATCACTGAGTGTAAATGGTTGAAGAGGAAAGCATATTCTAGTTCTGAGCTTAGTTGTTTATCATAGGCACATTTTAAAAATATGTTTTTACTGAGGCACAATTTACATATGGTAAAATTCACCCTTTTGGGAATATAGCTCTGTGAGCTCTGACGAACACACGTAGTCACGTAACTGCTGCCACAGATGTAGAACATTTCTATCACCCCTAGAAATTCCCTCATGTCTCTTTATAGTAGGTCCCTGCCCCACCTGCCTCTGGCAATTACCAATCTCTTTGCTGTCCCTATTGTTTCTAGGCACAATTTTGAAACCTGTTTTATTTATAATCTCTACCTCCTTTTCCGTTGTTCCTCTACAACCCTGTAGTCTCTGGTTTTATTGCACCACGCGCAAATCTGCCTACTTACTGTCCCAGCACACCATCCTCCCACAAGGTCGAATTCTGACCTTTGTCAATGAGACAGAGATTGAGAATGGTGAACGGGAAAGAGGGCAGGAACCTGTTTCAGCGATCACCCTTCCGCCCCCTGCCTTGTATTTAGAGAATCTGTTTAGTTCTCCAGGTGAATTTCTGTTGGTTGGGATGCTGCGAGTTGTAACACAGGTGGAAATGAGAGTCGGTGCAGGGGATGAGTGTGCTTGACACTGACCTGTTCAATCAATGGGGATTTTGAAGGTCCAGAAGGAGCCAATCTGTTCATCTACCACCTGCCCCAGGAGTTTGGAGACCAGGACCTGCTGCAGATGTTCATGCCCTTTGGGAATGTCGTGTCTGCCAAGGTTTTCATAGACAAGCAGACAAACCTGAGCAAGTGCTTTGGTACGTTGGTGTTTCTTCTGGTGTCGGGAGAGCTAAGCACGTTCACCAGTTAGAAAGGGGGAGGAGGGGCTGAGAGCAGAGAAAGGGGGAGAAGGGGCTGATAGCAGGAGAGCTGCGTTTGAGTTTGTAGTTTAACTTAGCCTCTGGCAGGTTACATTGCCTCGTTTTGAGCCTCAGTGTTTTCATTTCTGTAGTAGGAATGATGATTTGTACCCACACTGTCACTCCAGAGGTAAAAATAATGTATGGAAAATGGCTTGGCCAAAAAAACTTTAAGGTACTGTGTAGATGTCAACTGCTGCTGTTAGGAACCTGATTTATTTCATGTGATATAATTTCAAGAATTCTTGTTCCTGCTGAGAAAAATTGGGATTTGAGACTAAGCTCATAAGGTATCTCTTGCATAAGGAAGATTGAGAATCTTCCTGCCTCGTTATGCCCCTCACCTAGGTTTCTGCTTGGACACACAGGTTTTGTAAGTTACGACAATCCTGTTTCGGCTCAAGCTGCCATCCAGTCCATGAACGGCTTTCAGATTGGCATGAAGCGGCTTAAAGTGCAGCTCAAACGTTCGAAGAATGACAGCAAGCCCTACTGAGCGTGCTCCCCTCTGAGACTGGAGTGAGAGGGTCTTCTGGTAAGTGGGGGAGGAGCACCCTTAATGATTCGAAGCCCTAAGGCTGTGTGTTGACAGCCCTGGACCCTGATCCCTGCCACTCTCGCAGGCACAGCTTGCCCTGAAGACTCGGCTACTGCCTTCTGTGGGAATTTCGCTTCGTACAGAGGACAAGTTTGTGCTTTGGTTTCCAGTGTTTTACTTTGGAGTTTAGGTGCCATATCCTGAGTTTTTTTTCTTTATTTAAAAGTTTGCTGTGTTTGTAACCAGTGTGTTGAGAAGGACCAACATCAAACTGCCCTGGGGGAGGAGGGGGAATGGAGAAACATTAAAAAAGAAGATCAGAATTTGCCCCAAACTACCCGAAGAGAGAGGACTGAGTGAAACAAAAAATTGACCCCCAGAATCTTCCTGAGCACGAGAGTGGGTGAAATGAGAACTGACATCCAAGAGCTTTTGTGGGGTGGAGGAGGTGGGGTTGGCTTTGGAGAGTGAGAGTGACTTGACACCCAGCAGCCCCGGGAGCTGGAGGCTAAAACTCCTCCATAGCTGCCTTCTGTGGAAATACTGAGTTCTTGCCACCTATTTTTTAGATTCTTGTCTGGGATTTCTGCCCCTCTTTCCTAAGAAGGGGCTAACAATTCTCTGGAAATAAAGCACCTGTTAAATTAGCCTGACATATGCAAAAAGCAGGGATATATCACCCATTACCAGCTTTCCCAGCCAGCCATTGGTGTTGGATTGGCCCTGCCCTCCTGCCTGGTGGCTGTTAGGAAGCAGCAGCCAGTCAAAGAGATTGTTTTTAGTTTATTTCAACACCAAACTATTAGACCGTGGCCATTTCTACCAGGTCCATTTAAAGAAGGCCTCTGGGGAAGACACTGTCTGGTCTCTTCTTTATAGTTGACCACAGCGAGGAATGTCTCTTCCATCCCCAGCCACAGGTTTCTCACGAGGGTAGATCCAAGAAGGGCTTACAGCATCTAGTTGAAGGGAGCACCTCTCCTGAGCAGAGTGATCAAAAGCCATCAAGCTGGGGGAGGAGGAGCCTGCTTCTTGGTGTACCTGAATCATAAGGTCCCTTTAAGCCAGTGCTGCGTTTGCCAGTGGCCAGCACTCAGTGCTTAAAAGGATTAAGAAATCCATGTTTGCCTCCTTGGTTGAGATGTCCCAGATGTAGTGTCAAAACGGAGGCAGGCCCCTCTTCTGCCCGCTCCAGCCCCATCTTCTGCTCTTGGCGACAGAGGAGACAACAGGACGTTTACAACCTCCATATGGATTTAGTGTTCATTTACCTCAGCATCACCGTGTTCGTTTTTGTCCTCGTGCTTACAGTTAGCTCCCTGCTGCCTCCCACAGGTCTCACTGCAGCCCTTGCCTGTGACCCACACAGCCTCTGGGCTCTGCCTCTGCTCCCAGAAATGCTGCAGGGGTGGAGAACCAGAAGGGACACGCTGTTGGGAATGTGTACCTGGGCAGAGGTGGCCCTGTTAATATACGATCTTTAGCCAAGGCCAGGGGCTGGGTCCCTGGGATCTTAAACCTCACAAACATCAGTCCTGACCCCTAGCAGCAGAGGTGAGATTAAAGGGGTTGGTTTGCTATTAAGTCAGATGGGGGCTCTCTCCTTGTCATGCTGTCCATTTGGGCCACAGACAAGGATTGACTGTCTTGCTGTTGTGCAGGTAGTTGGTGGTGTTGGATTATCCCATTGAAGCTGGGACAGCTGTTCCCTTCTCATAGTGATAACTTGGGTCTGTTGTCCTCTAAGAAACATGAAACGTACTTCTTAAGCTGAACCACGTAAACTTGAATTCCACGCACTGGGAGAAATGTGTCCTGTGTTTCAAGGATAAAACTGTTCCAAAGGCTTCCAGGGTCATGATGGGATTTTTTAAATAAATGCAAAAAATAAAAATAAAAAAGAAAAAAGACAACAAAAAAAGAAAAAAATGCTAGGTTGGGGAGGCGCTGTTCTGAATCCCAACCAGCTGGAACCAAGAATGTCGTTTCTATTTTTATAGAAGTTTTATACAGCTCCGGGGTGGAGAATATTTATTACCTAAATTATATCTCTGGAAAAGGCCAGGATTTTGTAGAATCCAGAATGTGATTGTTGTACACACAGGGTGCTGTGTATGATTGAAACTACTGACTTTCTGTGGCCGTTTGCAGCCCAGCTAATCTGCCAGAGGGGGAAGGAGTTAATGCTGTGAATTGGCGGAGGAGAGAGCTGTGCTCCCCAGGGTGCTGCCGGTGCTGTGATCGCTAACCTGTTCTGTCTTCCTCCTTGGCCACTGTGGGGTTTTCCAAAGCCCAGAACTCCACTCTTCTTCCCACTTTCTTCCCTTTCTCTCCCTCCTCCCCCAGTTCACTATTATTTGTACACAGATTTGCCCTGGGCTCCGGGACCTTATGAAACCCCTTCCCTATTGACATGAAAGGTAAAGGTGTAATCAGCCCACTTGGATACCACACTCTGAGGTTTCATACCTACTTGTGGGTTCTTGTTTCTAAAAGAAGCGTGCACCTCAGCAGGGCCCTGGGCTGCCACAGCGACCAGCTGGTGAGCCCAGGCACTTCCCTCTGTTCTCTTGTCCCCCGCCCAGCGAATTCCCACAGCAGTGCTGCCCTTGAGCACAGTTCTCTCCCTAGGCCAAAGATGGTTTTGTGAAGAAGCTGCTTCCCTACAAGTCTCATGGTGTGAAAGCGTCAGCTCGGAGAGTGGAGACTCGCAGTCAAGTCTTAAGCAGCCCTTTTCTGTTGTGTGGGGGTCTCATGTGTATAAGTGTGTTTTCTGCTGTAGTTCTGTTTCTTACTTGGGTTTCATCATGAAAGTGATTTGCCTTGAATGCAGCCAGACACTGTCTCCTGGGTCCAACATGAGTGGCCAGGGCCTGCGTGGAAGCTAAGAGCTTGGATTTCCGGGAACAAAGGGCCATCCGCATAGGATTGAGGAGAAATCCTGGCCCTCTTCCCTAAAGAATTCTCCCCACCCCAGCCTGCAGCTTTGACTTTCTCCCTGAGTCTTGACCAGGGGTTGAGGGAGAGGCTGAGGCTCTGCTCCACCAGAGAGACCTTTTCGGATGTGTTTGGGCACTTCTGGGGAAATCCAAGCCTTAGGTTCCCTCTGTCTCTGGCAGTTGGATGTTTTCTTGGTGTCCTCCATGTCCTTTTTTGACTTTTCCCTGTGTCCATTGTTAGCATGTGCAAAAGTTCCCTGTCATTGCCCAGCCCCTGCCCCGCCCGCCTCCTCATTTCAGGGCTGTACAACAGTGAGTGTTCCTGTTCTCTCTCTCTTCGTTTGGATGTATTGCTCTGTGTAACTCAGTGGGTCTCCCTCTTTCTGGTTTGTTTTTTTTTCTAGATTCCTGCCGTTTGTTCATCGTTGTGCCTAAAGCATGTCGATGTGGCGTCAAGTACATCGTCCAAATCCCTGTCTCTTCAGCTTCTCTGATGCTTGAACTCTCACCTTTGACCTTGTGTTGACCTTTGATGCTGACGTGTATTTTTATTATGTTTGTTTCTTTCTTTGTTTTTTCTTTTTTCTTTCCTTTTTTTTTTCTTTTGTGCTGCCAAATTGGTTTTGCTAGAACGACTGCTGAAGGGGAAATATTTAAACTTGCATTTGAATATAAAAAAATCTATTTTTCTAGAACTTCATAAGATAACCACTTGATTTTGTGATTCCAATTCTTTGTAATTGTCTTCAGAGCAGCCCTACTAGCACATACCGCGTGGTGTTTGTATTTCTGTGAACACACAGCCAGTCTGTTTCTAGGCTTTGTTTCTCTGTGTGCTTAGTTTTAAAGACAACTTTGAAGTAAACAATGAAATAAAAGATGTCACTAAAACCTTTGAGGCTCCTGAGCACATTTTGCTGATATAGTTTGTGGGGCTTGAGGAGACCGCATGTGTTCCCATTTTTGTTTTTCTGAGTTCTCAACTGCAGAAAACACCTGAACTCTTTTTCCTTTTTGACCACCGGCTGCAGTTTGGGCCGCAGCCAGCCCTTTTTCTTGTGTGGTTCTTCCCTGGAGCAACCCTGCCGGGAGTCTGCAGAGCCCTCTGGCCCCTTCCCCTCAGCCCTGCTGTGCCCACCTCCATGCTTCTTCCCACAGTCTCCACAGCAAAATGTGATGCTTTGATTTTTTTGTTTTTGTATTGTTTTTGTGTTTTTGTTTTGAATTTTTTCCTTTCCTACTAAGATTATGCCCAGAAAAAACAAGTTTTGCATGTTTCCTGCTGTTTCTTCACACCTTCGTATATATCACCTTCACCTCTCTGTTTTCTATAGTTTGTGCAGAAACTGACCGATTTAAAAGGGTTTCAAAGAAGCTGTTTTAAATTGATGTGGGGTTAATTTTTTTTTTCCAAGATTGTATTATTTTTATTTTGAAGTGGCAACTTTCTCCTCTATTGCCCTTAGAGCGTTTGCCTGTGCACTTAGACTGTCACCTCATATGGCCTCCGGGTCTCGGCGGGGCCTTCAGGAGGCCGGTTGCTCTGCTCAGAGGCGGGTGGGAAGGGGGTCCAGAGAGGCACAGGGGCAGAGGTAGAACTCAGAAGGCGGCTGTGGGTGGGCGAGAGGCTAGTAAGCACCCTCAGCGCCGAAGAAGGAGTGCGCTCTTAGCCACTCGCAGGAGGCCGTCTGCGCCCGAAGTGGCAGTACATCTGCAGCGCTTCTCCTAGGTGACAAGCACAATACTACAGTCTTCACACTGTTTACAGCCCTGGGCACCAGCCACCCCACACTGGCTCCTCACTGCAGCTCGGCTCTTGCTCAGCTAGTGGGGTGGGGGTTAGGGCGGGTTTGGTTTTGTTTTTGTTTTTGTTTTTGTTTTGTTTTGTTTTGTTTTTAATTGGGTGAAGAGCCAAATAGCTACTGTCCCTGGGTGCCAGGCAAGCCAGTTCCTTGGTTCCCCGAGGGGAACTTGCCCTCCTCTCTTGTGGCACCATCCAGCCTCAGGGTCTTAGGGACTTGAGTAAGAATGTGAAGGGCAGAGGGAGAGGTCAGAGGAGATGAGAGGTCACACGATGGATCTGTGGAGGTACGAGGTTGCAGAGGGAGGAGTTTGGGATAGATCCCACCCAGGCCTAAGCCGCTGGTGGGTGAGAGAGCTGCGAAGTAGGATTTCCAGGGAAGGATGGAGAGGGGTAGCCAAGGGACTGGGGGGAGGGGGGTGGGAAGGTAGAAGCACTGTTAGCATCATCCATGCTGGAGTTGATAAAGGAAGGGATCTCGGCAGAGTTTCTGCTCTGGGACCTGGCAGGTTGCCTAGTATTAATTATGCTTGAAGCCACTCTTACTAGAAGGGAAGGGCGGCCAGGTGGAGACCCAGTGTATGGTAGGCTGCTTAATTTCTTCGAAGGGGTGATTGGATGGAAAGAGGCCAGGAACCCCAGCCTGAGCGAGACTGCCGTGCACCCCACAGTCTGACTGCACAGAGCTGCCTCTCTTGGCAGAAGGCGCTGAGGCTCCCCTTCCTGTGTATTCAGAACCCATGTTTGCCAATATATTTTGCTTTCAATTCCAAGAGGAGCTCTGGGAAAACCTGTGGATAAAACCAAATGCCAAACGTTGGACGTTGTTTCCTTTTCCTTTTCTCTCTGATTGTTTTAATTGTTCTGTGGTGGTTTTAATGGATTTGAGACCCTGGAGCGGCAGCTGCCTTTCTGATTTCCAGCTGCTTTTTGTGAATAATTTAAAAAGAAAAAAAAAAAAGAAACTTTACATTTTGGAGACAAACCTGTGTGAGTTTTTTATTGGTACAAACGTTGTATTTAACACTAGGGGTTTTGTACAGTTTTTTGCCTTTTCTACTAGAAAACAATGTAAAGTGATTTCACAATGTGAAGAGAAAAAAATTGCCACTATGACCAAACGCACAGTCTGTTCTGCAGCAACAATGGGATTCAATCAACTCAAAGTCGTGATTCAGCCGTAGAAATGCTTTTTCTTTACCTTGTTTGAGCTTTTCCTTTCTTTCCTGTTTTGATTTGCAAAAGAAAATGTCTTTTTTGTGTGAACTTGTGTTGTACTATGTAGAAAATTATGAATTTTACTTTAATGGTTTTAAAAAAAAGGCAAGAAGAGCCCTTGCCGCTTTTCTGACCTGATCACAGAGTTTGTGTAGTGGATTAAAAAAGAAAAAAAATTGTTACCAGTTTCGAGCAAGGGAGTATGTGTCTAAAAGGAATCTCCTTCCTTTTCTGTGTGTTTTTCCTTTTGTCCCAATGGGGAACCTAAATCTGTTTTAATTGCACAGACACACGGACAAAAAGTCATTTTGTATCTGCCAAGTGTGGTACCTTCCTTTGTTTATTTGCTATTAAACTGTTTGAGAAGAACTGACGTTGTCTTCAGAGTTACTGATTGTTGGGGTAGGTGGCAGCCGGGGGCTGGAGGAGTCGGCGGCACGCCTGAAGAAGGGATGGGCACTCCGGAATTACCTGTTAACATGCAGTGGGGCCACCCCAGGCTCCCGAAAGAGAATTTCTTCAGAAAACTGCCTTCTCTATCATCCTGCATTCTTCTCAGCATCCCCGCTAATAGGGAGGCGCTTTAAAGTTTTTTGGCAGCCTTCATTTTTGTGCTTCTGTTGCCAGTAGTGGCTGCCACCTTGCAGAGCTAGCCCAGACCTGTGAGTGCACGTCCCTTCCTGCTGTGGAGTTCCTGCACCTGGGGAGGCAGCCAGCGAGCACTGAGGCCCAGAGCTTGGGGCTCTTCCTCTCTAGGTCTTCAGGACTCCAGACCAAAGTGCTGCAGCTCCTTTCCCCTCATTTGGACCTCAGAACAGGGTCACAGAAGGGCATTTCTAAGATTTCTTGGGTTTACAACTCAGTAATTCTAGGTCACTCTCTGAGTGAGGCCCATACTTGGGCCTCCTCAAACCTCTGTGAACTGCAGATTCAGTCAGCCCCTGGGCCAGGAGTCCCAGGCCCTCTGGCTGAATTATAAGTTTGTCTGCTCCTTACCTGCCACTGCCATCCTCATCCTCCGGGAGGCGAGTCTTTGTGAAGCTGGTGCCTGTCTAGGGGCATGCAACCAGCAATGGCCTGTGGGTGGGCCAGGCCTCAACCTTCTCATCAGAGTCGCTCTGTGTGGGGTGTGTCTGGAGTAGCATTTCCCAGTGGGGGTTGTACTGGGTACTAGCCCATGAAATGTTTATGCAGTAATTGTCCTAGCTAATGTTCATTGACTGTTCACCACCATCCTAGTGCTGTGGGAAACACTCGATACACATTATATGCTCTAGTCTTTATAACGCCCCTGGGAGGGAGCTACGGTTTTCATCCCCATTTAGCAGATGAGCAAACTGAGGTTAAAAGAAATTGGGTTGTGGAATCCCGTGGTGGTCCAGTGGTTAAGACTCCGTGCTTCCACTGCAGGGGGCACGGTTTGATCCCTCTGGTCAGGAAACTCAGATAATAACCTGCATGCTGCATGGCATGGCCAAATAAATAAAAATAATAAAAATACTTTATTTGAAAAAAAAAATCGGGTTGTTTAAAAAACAATCCCCCCCAAAAAAATAACTAAAGTTACTGTTTTTTTATGCCATAAGTTTATTTACAAACGTATCTAGTATGTTGAGTTCAACAGTTTGATCCTTTTTTCAAAGAGAGTGCACCTCTTAAAATGCTCCTCTTCATATCTGTCTCATGGATTCCCCGCCCCCCATCCCCACCCCCCCACCCAAGGGCTTGTGGGATCTTAGTCCCCGCACCAGGGATTGAGCCCCAGGCCCTCGGCAGTGAAAGCGCGGAGTCCTAACCACTGGACTGCCAGGGAATTCCCTCATGGATTATTTTTTAAGCAGTTGGTGTCTTACTATAAAGAAAGGTGCAGTAAATCGAGATCCAAAGTACAAAATCATCATAGCCAGTAACCGCCACTTGTCTTCCACTGAAAATGGCAAATTCTTCCCTGGACTCTCCTCTTAGTGGCTCCTACGGACCACAGAGGTTGTGAACCTCCAGATGCTCTATCCCGGGCGCAGAGACTGAAGGCAGAAGAAATGGCGGCAGCACACCAAGACCTCCTTCCCTCACGACCTTGTTCCCCTGTGTCCAAAGTTACTATTAGATTTCGTTAAGTCTTTTTCCTACACACATTTTAAAAATAAGACTGGGATCAAACTAAAAAGAAATTGGGTTGCTCCTGGAAAGTGGTGTGCACTGAGAGTCAAACCAGGTCTGCCTGACTTCCAAGCCCTTTCTCTTAACTACTCCCAAGGAGAAGTAACTCCGTAAAAGCAAATCAGTGTGCTTTAGTTAACCTACACAGTCTCATCACACACGGTTTGCATGCTGTCCTCTAGGCTCTAGGGAAGGGAGCCTACCACTCTGTGGCTCCCTCGGTGGTGCATCGTTTCAGCTTTGTCCTCAGAGTGACTGTCTCGGTGCTAAAGGGGTAACTCAGTGCTCCAAGTTGTTATAGTGCTCCTGCAAGGTGCCACTTCCCGTGAGGACTGGAGTGCTTCTTAAACGTCACTCCTGCCACACAGTTCTTTCCTAGATCTGTTGCCACCGAAGCTGTTCTTTACCTCGTGTTTATTTTATTTTTTTTGCATTGTGGTAAAAATAAATATAGCAATTTTCTATTTTAACCATTTTTAAGTAAACAGTGACGTTTAGTACATTCGGTGTTATACAACCATCACCACCTAATATTTTAAATCAACTTGAAATCCACCTTTTATAATTTCACCTCATTCTGACCATTAGTATTTGTGAAGTTACAAGTTTGGTGTCCTAATTGTAAAATACACATTATTTAAAAATACACATTGGGGCTTCCCTGGTGGCACAGTGGTTTAGAATCCGCCTGCCAATGCGGGGGACACAGGTTCGAGCCCTGGTCTGGGGAGATCCCACGTGCCCGCGGAGCAACTGGGCCTGTGTGCCACAACTACTGAGCCCGCGTGCCACAACTAGTGAAGCCCACATGCCTAGAGCCCGTGCTCTGCAACAAGAGAAGCCACCACAATGAGAAGCCCACGCACCACAACGAAGAGTAGACCCTGCTCACTGCAGCTAGAGAAATCCCATGCACAGCAACGAAGACCCAACTCAGCCAAAGATAAATAAATAAACATTTTAAAAATGTAAAATAAAATACACATTAAGGGACTGCCCTGACAGTCCCGTGGTTAAGACTCCACGCTTCCACTGCAGGGGGCACGGGTTCGATCCCTGGTTGGGGAACTAAGATCCTGCATGCCTAGCGGTGCAGCCAAAATAAAATAAAATACACATTAAGCTGCATAACCAGTATGTATAAAATGTCCATGGGGTGGCTTCTCAAAGAGATCTGTTTCACACTTTGGGGAATTGGGTCAGGGTGGAGAGTCAGGGGCTTCCCCATGGACTCCCTTCCCGTACCTGTTTCCTCTGTGAGTAGAGGGTGGTTGAACCAGAGATTGTCTCCCACTTAGCACAGATGTTCTGTAACTCACGATTGAGGTGGTAGATCTTCGTCTTAGGAGTCCTGTATTCCTGAGATAGAACTTGATATAAAAATAGAATGAGGACTTCCCTGGGGGTCCAGCGGTTAAGACTGTGCGCTTCCAGTGCCAGGGACGCAGGCTTGATCCCTGGTCAGGGAGCTAAAATCCCACATGCTGTGTGGTGCGGCCAGAAAAAAAAAAAAAAGGATGTTAAGTATAATTTGAATATCTTCCAGTTTAACATCATACTTAAAGGCTGTTGTTTCTCTTTAAAATTTACCAAAAAAAGGGACTATGCCAAAGGTACTATTTTTAACCTCAGAATTTAGACTTGTGCATCTTTATAATCATGTATCTGTGTCTTAAACTATTTCTTCTAAAAACCCACATGCAGTCACCTTTTATCTTTGAATAGATTCCTTAGGCACCTAATTGCCACACTCCTGGTTCCCGGCTTACTGGCTTTCCCGGTCAGTACATGGCCTCCCTAACTCTCCCAGGTACTTTACATGCTGTGCTCACCTGAGCATCTCAGTCCCTGATGAAGAAAAGCCATCAGGAAGGAAATGAAAGAGCAAGTTTGTTCCTTCACCTCTGGGAATGTCAAACTAATGTCTGATAACATTGTCCTTCCAGGAGGGATCATAGATGGCTTTTTTTTGCACCTCCTGCCTTTTTCAAGCTCTTTCCTTCTCTCTGGGGAGTCCTTTCTAACACCCCCCCCCCCCCCCCCGCCGCTGCCACAATCTGGTGTTTAATTTCTTCTGCATACATTGGCTTTCTCTTTACTGGTAAAGGCTCCAGCTGTTGAGAGGACTGTTGTTCTTTTCAATCAAAGTCAGATCTTGGGATGGGGAAATGAACACATTTCAGCCGGGAACAGCTGTCCCGACACTCCTGCAGCCAAGTCTATAGGACCTTGGCCCTGCTTCCCTCCCCACACCCCCATCCCCCCAGGCAGGGTCCCAGTGACCTGAGACCTCCTGAAGTTTTGGGTGTTTTTATACTGTCTGGTTGAGGTATAATTCACACACTATACAGTTTACCCACTTAAAGCATCCAGGTCTGGTGTGGGTTTTTTTGGTTTTTTGTGGGGGTTTTTTGCGGTACGCGGGCCTCTCACTGCTGTGGCCTCTCCTGTTGCGGAGCACAGGCTCCAGACGCGCAGGCTCAGCGGCCATGGCTCACGGGCCCAGCCGCTCCGCGGCATGTGGGATCCTCCCGGACCAGGGCACGAACCCGTGTCCCTTGCATCGGCAGGCGGACCCCCAACCACTGTGCCACCAGGAAGCCCAGAGAGTTGGATTTTAACCCAGGTCACCCTGACTCCTGCAGAGCATATTCCTCTGGGAGTGAATGGTGGACCTTGGGGGTCCTGGTTTAAATTCCACCTTTAGACTGGAGCTTCATGAAGGCGGGGGCCATGTAAGTATTGTTCTTCACAGGAGCCTTAGGGGCTGGTAGATAATAATCATCAAGGAGACGTTTAATGAGTGAGTAAATGAACAAATAAATATCAAAAGATGACAGTTGCTTTTGTCCAAGAGCTTCCGGACATGCTTTTTTCCCCCAACTACATTACATTCGAGTTTTATTTAGAAATTTCCATCCACTCCAGAAAGAAAGGGAATAACTTATTTTCACACCTGTTTATAGATTACTAGCTACCAGCCAGTACCCAGATTCTCTGTAGGCCCTCAGTGGCTGTGAAACAAATGATGGCCAAGTCCGTTAGAGCCACTTTACAAGAATTCTGCTAATACAACTTCCTGCCCCGTGAGGAAATTGGTGGAGGGGAACCTACGTGTGGTCCTCCAGCCCTGAGAGTGCCACCAGCTGGTCATTCCTGAAGTGGAGAGTGCCCAGAGCCTGGGGCTTACATGACACAATGGCTTTTATTTTTTTAAGTTATTTTAAGGTTTGAGAGTTTTTTTTTTTTTTCCAAAGCATAATGTTATAGACGAGGACTTGGCGTGTGGTGGGAAAAGCTTGTGTTTAGGAGTCTTAATCTGATTATAATACCAGCTGTGTGACCTTGGGCAGGTGACTTGATTCAGCCTCAGATTCCTCACCTGCCAAATGGAAATGAAAACACCCACCCAGCAGGGCTGGGAAGATGAGAGAGTGTCCCCAACGTTTAGCACACTGCCACCCTTGGCAGACATGCTCATTCAAATCGCTAACGACCCTAAGTACATCAGAGTTAACAGTGAGCGTTTCCCCATCCCATAGCCCATTGATAACTGTCAAACAGATGGGGGAGTACGCTTCCAGAATTTCTCTCTATATACAAAAATATGTACACATATAATGATGTTTGCTAATAAAAATGAGATCATGCCTTAATGTACAGAATGTTTGCATTTTTTTTCAGTTACTTTGTCACGGGCACCCTTCCATCTGGACATGTACACTGGAATCTTACCATTTTCACTTTTAGAGACTACCTAGCGTTTCATGGTTTCTAAACGACTGTCCTATTGGACACAGGTTATTTCTAGATTTTTCACTATTATAAACTGCAAGAGCCCATTCAAGGAAGGTTCAGGAGGTCCATTAGAGGGGCGTTAGTGCAACATCTTGTTTTCAAAGCAAGTTCTTATTTTATCGTCTCATTTGGTTTTCACAGAAATTTTGACAGAAAGGTAAAGCTCCGTTCACAACTAGGAAAATGAATTTGTCGAGAGGGACAGATATCCCAAGGATCCCGCTAATCGTGGCAGAAGGGGCCTGGGACTGTCCCCTCCAGTTACATTTGTTGTGCAGGGGCTATAAATGCAGGGGCCTGCAGGGGCCAGGCAGGGGAGGCAAGCCTGCGAAAGGAGGCCGATCTAAAATGACAAGTGACAGTTGGCTCAGTGTCAAGGCAAGAATAGCAAGAGGTGGGGACTGTGGGCGAACGAGAGACATTCTTGGTCTCTTGAGACCAGACACCAACCACTTGACTGGTTGACATGCAGACTCATGGGCCCGGGGATTGCCTGAGCTTCCAGTCTTCAACAGAAGCAGGAAATGCTGATTCTTATATGGAATCTCCCAGATAACAAGTGTAGCCAACCAACGTGGAAATCTTCAGCCCTTGAATGCCAGATTGTGAGCCCTGCTTCAGGCCCAAACTTCATTTTCTACTTTCGATTATAAAACGGGAATCTGAAGTGTACCAGGCCGCGTAGCTGGTACCTGACACAGCGGGCACTTGGAACAAGCCCCCAGGCTCCTGCTGTCCCGTCGCCCTGTGAGGTTAAGTGGTCCAGAAGAGACTCATTTTGTGACTCGCCCTCCCGGTTCTGGGGGCCTTTTGTCAGCCTTCATTGCTGGGCTTCGGTGAGCAAGGCCTGATTCCGTTCACCTTTTCCTTAGCCTTCTTTGTATACATTTCTTCTGCTCACCCAGGCCAGAGCCTTGGACAGCATTCCCAGTGGGCTTGGGTGTGTCCGATGAAAATCACTATGATTCCTGAAGACAGCTGTCCAGTTCCCCTTCACTTTTCTCCCTCTCCTCTTTTCCGGGACAGTATCATGGTTGAGAGTAGGACCACTAGAGTCACACTGCTTGGATTCAGTCCCTGCTCTGTCTCTAGGTCGCAGTGTGTTCTTGGGCAGGTCGCTTTACCTCTGTGTGTCTCCCAGTTATCTGTAAACTGGAAGAAATGCTCAGCTTAGGAAATGTTAGTTGTTACACTTCTGTTGGTTTCCTCTCACTTTGCCAGGGGCTGTGCAGGTGCTGGTGGTACAAAGACGACACCCTTGCCCTAAAGGAGCATGACCTTGACCTAACTGTGTGCAGTGGTCAGCAAATTGCTGACTCTGGGGCAGAGGAAACCGTCAAGCTTTTGAGTTTTGCAATCATTCGCGTTCCCAGGTACCCGTAAGGCTGTGGTTCCAGATTCCTTTGGGATGCTGAGGCAAACTGCCCACCTCCCTTCCCTCCTGTCAAAGACTCGACTCGAACTCGTGGCTGGACTATATCTGGTCTACAAATGGGAGAGAATCTGCTGGCTCTTCAGCACTTGCCCTGTGTGCCCAGCTTCCTTCCCCTCTGGAGGTTAACTTCAACCCAGGACCCACCTTCCCAGCTGAGAGGAAGATCCCAGCCAACTCTCCTGTGCCAGTGGCTCCCCGACTCTCCCCGCTTTCCCAGCTTCCTGTGGTCCCGGTTCAAGAGCACTTCCCCTGGGGCGTCCCGGTATCCTTGTCGAGTCCCAAGGGCCCCTCCTCCATCCCCTCGACCTATGCTGAGCATGCACCCCCGCCCCACTCCCAGATTGCCCCACTCTGGACCCATTTTGCTCGCAGTGAACAGGAAGTCATCTCTGCCTCTACTCAGTTTCCCCAGGACGAGGCAGACATGGCAAATCGGCTGTAAGCCTGGAGTGGTTGCTTTAAATTTCAAAATTAAACTTTCACTTCTCCCCTTTTTTTCCCCATTAATTTAACATTTATTGAGTGGCCAGTGTGTGCCAGGTCTTGCTCTGGAGACATAGTCAATGATGAATGAGATGAAGTCCCTGCCCACACATCTGAGTGGGGGAAACAGACACTAAGCCAATAACCTCATTAATGAATATGGTAAATCTTGTATCAGAATGGGATGTAATTCTCTATGAGTGTAATAATAAGCTGATCCACCTCAACTAGGACTTAACTGGGCAGAATGTCAGGGTAGGGACCACGAGGGGCAAAGGCCCTGGGGCAAACAGGTTGGCAGTTCCTCACAAGTTGAACACAGAGTTACCTATGACCCAGCAATTCCACTCCTAGGTATATACCCAAGACATATGAAAACGTGTCCACGTGAAAACTTGTACATGAATGTTTATAGCATCCTTATTCATAATAACCAAAAAGGGAAACAACCCAAATGTCCATTGACTAATGAATGGATAAACAAAATGGTGTATTGAATACTATTCAATGAATAGTACAATGAATACTATTCAGCCATAAAAAGGAATGAAGTTCTGATTCATGCTACAATATAGATGAACCTTAAAAACATTACACTGAGTGAAAGAAGCCAGTCACAAAAGGCCATATGTTGTATGATTCCATTTATATGAAATGTCCAGAATAGACAAGTCCATAGAAAGTAGATTGTGGTTGCAGAGGTTGTATTCGTTTGCTCAGGCTACCGTAACACTGTGCAACAGACTGGAGGGCTTAAACAATAGAAACTTATTTTCTCACAGTTCTGGAGGCCGGAAGTCAGAGATCAAGGTGTTAAAAGGGTGGGTTTCATTCTGAGGCCTCTCTCCTTGGCTCGTTGATGACCCTCTTTTTCCTCCTCTGTGTGTCTATGTCCTGATCTCTTCTTATGACACTAGTCATATTGGATCAGGGCCCCCTCTAATGACCTCATTTTACCTTTTTAGAGATGGTGTCTCCAGGAAATTCCCTGGCGGTCCAGTGGTTAGGACTCCGTGCTCTCACTGCAGAGGGCCCGGGTTCGATCCCTGGTCAGGGAACTAAAATCCCACAAGCCGGGTGGCACAGCCAAAAAAAAGGTGGTGTCTCCAATAAGGCACATTCCGAGGTTGGGGGGTGCGGTCTACATATCAACACCAACATATGAACGGGGACACAATTTAGCACCCCATAACACGAAGGAATGGGGGGTGACTGCTAATGAGCACAGGACTTCTTTTCAGGGTGATGAAAATGTTCTGATATTAGAAATTTGTGATCAATGCACAAATTTGTGAATACAGGCACACCTCGAAAATACTGCAGGTTTGGTCCAGGACCACCACAGTAAAGCGAACATCACAATAAAGCAAGTCACATGAAATTTTTGGTTTCCCAGTGCATATAAAAGTTACATCTGTGCTATATTGTAGTCTATTAAGTGTGCAATAGCATTATGTCTAAAAACACAATGTTCAGACCTAAACTAAAAAATCTTTTATTGCTAAAAATGCTAACCATCCTGAGCCTTCAGTGAGTCATAGTAGTAACATCAAAGATCACTGATTACACCTCACCATAAGAAACATAATAATAATGAAAGAGCTTGACATATTATGAGAATTGCCAAAAGACAATCGCCAAAATGTGACACAGAGACAAGAAGTGGGCATACGTTGTTGGAAAAACGGTGCCGATAGACTTGCTCGACGCTGGTTTGCCACAAATCTTCAATTTGTGAAAAACAAAATGTCTGCAAAGTGCAATAAAACACGATATGCTTGTATACTAAAAGCCAGTGTCCACTCTGAAAGGACAAATTTGCCCTGGGGCAAGAAGGAGTCTGGTTTGCAGAGAGGCAAGAGAAAGATGGGGTGAGTCGAGCTGGTGGAGATGGCAGGAGCCTCTCAACCCCATGAGCCCCAGTACTTCACTGGTCTGCTCCCTATACAAGACTTTGCCCTTCTCCACTGTGTCTGGCATTAAAACTCATTGTAAGGGACCCTTTCAAACTGGGACTGGGATTGGAATTGGGTATCTTTTAAACCTTCAAAGGGCAACTTCTGTTCCTCATGGGCAGTTTGCCATGGAGCATACGGACGCAGCTCTAGATAACCTCTTGCTTATTGTCACATAGTGTTTCCTGTGTGTCAGGCAGGCACTGTTCTAAGTCCTTGTCAATTACTAAGTCATTTAGTTCCAGCAGACCAGTAAACGGACTTCCCTGCAGTCCAGTGGTTAAGACTTCGCCTTCCAATGCAGGGGGTATGGGTTCGATCCCTGGTCAGAGAGCTAAGGTCCCACATGGCTCGTGGGCAAAAAGCCAAAACATAAAACAGAAACAATATTGTAACAAATTCAATAAAGACTTTAAAGAATGGTCCACATCAAAAAGAAAGAAATCTTAAAAAAAAAAAAAAATCCAGTAAAGTAGGAACCATTATTCTCCTGCCCAAAGTCACGCTGCCCATGCAGATAATAAACGGCGGAGTCAGAATTCAGACCCTGGCAGCCTGGCTCCAGGGTCCACGCTGTTACCCACCCCACTGTGGGGCTCATAGCAAGCCTGTGGGTTAGGACTTGTTAGCCTATTGCAGCCTCAATTTACAGATGAGGAAACTGAGGCCCAGAGAGGTGAACGACTTGTGGCTGGGGTCGGACTGTGAGTTAGGACACGTTGGGATGGTGTGGGCACGTGCACGGGTAAGGGACCTCGGCGCCCAGTGACTCACAGGAACAGAGCCTGGGGTCGGTGGGTCTGGGGGGAAGGTTGTGATGGGGAGAGGCCCCAGCCTCCCTGCTGCCTGTGTGCCCAGCCTCATCCCTGCTTCTTCCAGCTCTCAGCCCACCCCTGGGGGCGGCTCCTTGGCAAGGCTGTGGGGAGGGCCTGCCCAGCCAGGAGGCTCAGGGCCAGTGTCAGAGGTGCTGAAGAGACGCCCAAGGGGATGCCTGGGGGGGCAGGCACCTTTCTCCCAGCTCGGGGGTGGGTGTGGCAGAGGCCCCGCGTGACCTTGTGGCTGACATTCCTTGGCGGCCACGTGGCCCCAACTGGCAGGGACAGCTGCGGACAGCGACGGACCAGCTTTGTTCGCAGGGTGGCGCCTGCTCTCCATCCAGGCCCTGCTCCTTCTGGGGGCTCGGTGGGCAGCTGGCGCTCTGCGGCCCCCTCCATGAGTGTCTAGAGGCACGGAGCCACCAGGGTCTCTCTGGAGGGGGCTCGCGGCGCTGGGAGGATGGGGCAGGACCAGACGAAGCAGCAGATCGCGAAGGGGCTCCAGCTGTACCAGTCTAACCAGACAGAGAAGGCGCTGCAGGTGTGGACGAAGGTGCTGGAGAAGAGCTCGGACCTCGTGGGGCGTTTCCGCGTGCTGGGCTGCCTGGTCACGGCCCACTCGGAGATGGGCCGCTATAAGGAGATGCTGAAGGTGGGAGCGCCGCGGCCGGGCTGGGAGGGCAGGGCTGGGGCGAGATTTCTCCCAGGCCTCCCAGCCCCCCTCCCGCCTCCTCAGGCTCCCCTGTATCCCACAGGCTAGTGGCTGGGGCCTGAGGCTCTGAATCCACTGGGTCTTGGCTTTGGATTTGGGCCTGTGGCCTTGAACTCTGATGTCTGAAGCTCTGAGACTGAGGTTCTCAGCCTCAGGGTTCGGGGAGCTGAAGGCCAGGTCTCAGAGTCGAGGTTCCAGCCTTCCTGTTTGGGGTTCTGAGTATGAGCCTAGGGGGCGCTGGCTCCAGGTTTGAGGCTGCGGATGGGTGGGTGGTGGAGACTGCAGACCTAGGCTCAGGATGGAGAGGTGGAAGCTGTGGGTCTGGGTTTGGGAGGTGGAGGCTCCTGGGCTGCAGCTTCTGGGGCTTCTGGGACTGGGGAGCAGGGAGCGCATCTGAGGCCGGGGGTGGACGCTCTGGGCCTGAGGCTTTGGGCTATGAGGCTTGGAGGGACGGAGGCTCGGGTCCCAGGCTCAGGGTCCAGGCTGACGCTCCCGGCCTGCCACCCTGGCGGGCAGTTTGCTGTGGTACAGATCGACACGGCTCGGGAGCTGGAGGATGCCGACTTCCTCCTGGAGAGCTACCTGAACCTGGCGCGCAGCAACGAGAAGCTGTGCGAGTTTCACAAGACCATCTCCTACTGCAAGACCTGCCTCGGCCTGCCCGGCAACCGGGCAGCCACCCAGCTCGGAGGCCAGGTCAGCCTGAGCATGGGCAACGCCTTCCTGGGCCTCAGCCTCTTCCAGAAGGCCCTGGAGAGCTTCGAGAAGGCCCTGCGCTATGCCCACAACAACGATGACACCATGCTCGAGTGCCGTGTCTGTTGCAGCCTGGGCAGCTTCTACGCCCAGGTCAAGGTGGGCCCGGCCCCCCAGGGAGGGCGGTAGAGTCTCGGGCTCCCTGAGAGTCTCCCGTGAGCCACGCTCCCTGTTGCATCACCTCATTCAGTCCTCCCATTTAGGTAGCGATGAGGCAGACGAAAGCCTGGGAGGGAAAAGACAGCCAGGAAGTAAAGACATGGCCAGGCAGGGCAGAGCCAGAATTCAAGCCTTGATCTGTCTGACTTCCTGGGGGAATGGGAAGCTCCTATGTGAGGACAGGCCGTGAACCTGTACTGCCACGTGTTTGCTGTGTGATCTTGGGCAAGTCACCTCTCCTCTCTGAACCTATGAAATGAAGGAGAATGAAACCCACTTTACAGCGTGGTTGTAAGGATTCATTCATCAAATATGTACTGAGCATCTATGATATCCCAGACACTGTTGGCCTAGGGTGCAACAGTGAAAACAACAGCCAAGTCCATGGGTTCATGAACCTTGCATTCTAGCTGGGGGAGAGAGACAAATAAATGCAATCAGCAAATCAAGTATACAGCATGGTGGAAAGTGCCTAGGAAAAAGGCGAGCAGGGAAAGGGGGTTAGAAGTGCTGAGGATGAGGTGTTGCAATTTCAAACAGGGTGGTTGGAAGGCCTTGTAGAGGTGATGTCTGATGTCTTGGAAGAAATGAGAGGGTGAACCATGCAGAAATATGGCAAAAGAATGAAAAAGCGGGAACAGTTAAAGCACAGCTCTGCCCTTGGGGGACCTTACCCAGTATGTTCAAGGAAGGATGGAGGCCAGCATGGCTGCAGCATGTGTGTGAGAAGAAGGTAGGCGGTGGTGGAGTCAGAGAGGTAAGGGGGAAGAGAGATGGCAGATTGAGAAGAAACTGATGGGGTCAATGACCTCAGACTTTTGGTCCTGAGCATTTGCTCTCTTTCCCCCTAGGCATCTAGGCGCATGGGGGATGTTAGTGCCTGGCACATAGTAGATGCTTAAAAAATCCTGGAGAGTGTAAATGCTGATGGATCAGAGGTGGAAGTATGAGGAAGTGAGAGTCATCCACGACCACACTGAGGATTTTGTTTTCAGCAACCAGATGTATGGGGAAGCCATTCAGTGAGATGCAATAGGATTGGAGAGGGATAGGGGTGTTTTATGACCTTTTTTATTATGAAGAAAATTAACCATGCAGGAAAGCAGAATAATGTAATGAATCTCCATATACCCACTACTTAGATTTAACAATTATTAATATTTTGCCATATTTGACTTACATATTTTTCACTGAAGTGTTGTGATACAAAATTATAGACATCATGATTTTTTTTTTTTTTTTGCGGTACGCGGGCCTCTCACTGTTGTGGCCTCTCCCGTTGCAGAGCACAGGCTCCGGATGCGCAGGCTCAGCGGCCATGGCTCACGGGCCCAGCCGCTCCGTGGCTTGTGGGATCTTCCCAGACCAGGGCACGAGCCCGCGTCCCCTGCATCGGCAGGCAGACTCTCAACCACTGCGCCACCAGGGAAGCCCCATCATGATATTTTACCCCGAAGTAATTCTGTATGCATTTCTGAAAAAAAAAAAAAAAAGAAAGAAAGAAAGACCGTTTTCTGATATAAGGACACTTTCTTACATAATCACAATACTATTTATCACACACACCATATTGAACAATTATCTCTTAAATTTCTCTACTTATCCTGAAAATATGCCTTTATCCTCAGCTTGTTTGAATTGGAATACAAACAAGAACCACACATTGCAGTGGTTATTATGTCTCCCGAGTCTCTTTCTATAGAGAATTCCTACCCTTCCCTTTATTTTCCATGGTTTATTGAGGAAGCCGGATTAATTGCCTTGTAGAATGTTCCATCTCATTGTCTCATTGCTTCCTCAAGGAGTCATGTAAGTTGTTTCTTTGTCTCCATGACTCTCTATGAACTAGAACTTACATAATGACTTGGTAAGATTTAGGTCACGCATTTTTGGTGAGAATACTATACAAGCGAGGCTGCGTGCTTCATATCACATCATATCGGTAGTTAAGGGAGTGACCACCTGATCCCACTGTTTTCATCCTTGCTGTCTTCCTTTCACGACCAGTAGGTTAACTTGTGGGGTGACACTTTGGCTGTGAATATTCAGTTCTGCAACAACATTTTCCGTAATGGTTTGAGCATCCATTGATGTTTGTTGCCTGAATCAATTCTTTCATTTCAACTGTCAGGAAATGGTGATTTCCAAGTTCTATCATGCCTTCTGCAATTATTAGCTGGGATTTTTCTATAAGGGAGAACTTTCCCTCTTTAACTGGAGCTAGTTGATTACGCTGAAATACAGTTCCTTAAGGAAAGGCAGAATAAATACTTTTTCCCTTTCCTTTAATTACCACTTTCCAGAATAATGAGTTGATGTGATAGTTGCCTTCAATGATCACGCTTACCTGTTTTGCTTCCTCTTTTTGTAGTATCGTTGTGAAATCATGGATTTAAAAAAATATTCAGTACTCGTCAGTCAGTTGCAATCATTGTTCCTTTTGATACTCGTATTATCTTAATTTTAGTCGGTGGAATTCTCTTCAGTATGGCTACTGTGTCCTTTTGACGAGACTTCATTTAGTCTTTGAAAGAAAGCATTCTTGTTTTCTGGCACAATAGCCTGTCCCACACTCGTTTTGTATACTGTCGTCCCTCGGTATCTGCGGAGGATTGGTTCCAGGATCCCCCAGGACACCCAAATCCGGGAGTGCTCAAGTCTCTTATATAAAATGGTGTAGTATTTGCATAAAATCTACATACATTCCCTCCACCCCATACTTTAACTCATCTCTAGATTACTTATAATAATACCTAATACAATGTAAATGCTATGTAAATATAAACTGGTGTGTGGCAAATTCAAGTTTTGCTTTTTCGGAACTTTCTGGATTTTTTCCCCCCAATATTTTCAACCCTCGGTTGGTTGAATTCAAGGATGTGGAACCCTCGAATCCAGAGGGCCCACTCTATTTCCTGCTCCAAACCTGGAGCCAGCCATTCCTCCGGGTCCTTTTTTAGTAGGAAATGGTATTTAAAGACCAAACGTGGGCTCTCAGGATGCTCGCGGCTACTGGGTTGTTGTTGCTACTAAATCTCTTCTGTTGTGAGGACAACAGGACTTTATACTGATATTTCCAATTCAAATCCAATGTTTCAGGATTTTCCTTAATTTATTTCAGACTTGATTCTCTTTTCTCTTAGACTGAAAATCTTGGTTTCTAAATATTTACTTTATCCTACAAAGTACATAAAAGAATTTCAAAAGACAATACCAATATTGTCTTACTCAAAAAAAAAAAAATGACGAATGAGGTTTGATTTCTTTGCCATTCTTTTGTCTTTATAATATATCCCACTATGACTGAACTGTTCAAGTATATATTTTAAGGTCCTTTGAAATAATAACTTTTCTGTATGGCTATATTAATATATAACATATATAATATAATATATAATATATTAATATATATTATAAAACAATCGTAATATACTATGATAGAATATTATAATATACCTTGATTGTATTATAATATATACTTATGATTAGAATTGATTATAATATTAATATAATTATATACATTAAGGTCATTTGTTTCCATTTTCTATTTTTAGGGTTTTTAAAATTAAATTTAATATTTTAAAGTCTGTAAAACACTTACATGGCTTCAAGTTAAAAAGTACATAGTAGGGACTTCCCTGGTGGTCCAGGTGAGACTCCGTGCTCCCAATGCGGGGGCCCCCAGGTTCGAGCCCTGGTCGGGGAGCTAGATCCCGCATGCGTGCCGCAACCGGGAGTCTGCATGCCCCAACGAGGATCCCGCGTGCCACAGCTAAGACCCGGTGCAGCCAAAAATAAATCAATAAATAATAAATTAATAAAAAGTACATAGTACAAATTAAGTATGTTAGGAACAGGTTTTTATTGGGGTTACCGAGAGTTCTCTTTTGGTCATATTAACTTGTTAGATATTAAATAAAAATTCAAATAGGTTTTCTACAAAGAAGAACAGAGAAGTGGGGCTGTAGCTAAATGGGACATGAGGTCAAAGAAGGTTATTTGATTGTTTTGTTTTGTTTTGTTTTTCAAATGAGGTAAGAAATGCCAGGCTGTGATTTTACATTGATAGGAATGATTCAGTAGAAAGAGACTGGGGAGGGGGTTCCAGAGCCCACATGGAGGGGGTCATATTTAATTTGATAGGAGCAGGGAGTAGCAGGAAAGGAGGCAGTGTGGGAACAGATCTGGTGGGTTTGACGGATAAGGTGGATAAGGGAGCTCCTCTCTGATTTTCTTCTCTTTTTTTAAAAATAGTAAAGTTATTTATTTGTTTATTTTTGGCTGCATTGGGTCTTTGTTGCTGCGCGCGGGCTTTCTCTAGTTACAGCGAGCGGGGGCTACTCTTCGCTGCGGTGCACGGGCTTCTCATTGCGGTGGCTTCTCTTGTTGTGGAGCACGGGCTCTAGGCGCGCAGGCTTCAGTAGTTGTGGCGCACAGGCTAAGTAGTTGTGGCATGCGGGCTCAGTAGTTGTGGCTCACAGGCTCTGGAGCGCAGGCTCAGTAGTTGTGGTGCACGGGCTTAGTTGCTCTGCGACATGTGGGATCTTCCTGGACCAGGGCCCCTGCATTGGCAGGCGGATTCTTAACCACTGCGCCACCAGGGAAGTCCCTCTTCTGTTTTCTTAATGGTGCATGCATAAGGTGAGCTCATGTGCTAATAATGGACAGGTTGAGAAGACATTTGGAAGTCTGAGGAGAAAGAAAGGTGAGAGGATGATTTCTTTGCCTCAGTGAGTCTGTCCCAATGTTTTTTGAGCTGACTGTGCTGGCAGTCACCGAACATTCAGTGATGACTGGGTGCCAGGGGGCAAACTCCATTGGGGTTGGAATGGGCTCTGATATCCCCACCACCACCCTTCTGTGTGTCTCTGAAGCCGAGGGGCCCAACTGGGACTGGGTGAGAGGAGAAGCCAACTGTATTTTCTTCCTTCTCATTCATTCGTTCATTCATTCATTCAATAAATACTTTAGGCTAAGTGCCAGGAACTGTGCTAGGCTCTTGCCATACATCGGCAAACCAGATGAAAACCCCTGTGTTCATGGAGCCCACACCTGTGCACTGGCTGTTGCCTCTGTCTGGATCACTCTTTCCCTGGACACCAGAATGAATTCATGAATGAATGAACACGCGGTGGAGGGTTCCACTTAGGGGCAGCTCCTGCCATTCAGTGTGCCCCCTCCCAGCCCACCCCCTCCCTGTGTCCCCTGCAGGACTACGAGAAAGCCCTGTTCTTCCCCTGCAAGGCTGCAGAGCTCGTCAACGACTATGGCAAAGGCTGGAGCCTCAAGTACCGGGCCATGAGCCAGTACCACATGGCTGTGGCGTATCGCCTGCTGGGCCACCTGGGCAGTGCCATGGAGTGCTGTGAGGTGGGGCAGCAGGGAATGGGGGCAGTTAGAGGGTGGTAGTGTAGGCAGGGTCTGGGCCCAGTGCCTCTTCCTGCCAACTCAGCCCACTGAGGCCCCCAAGCCTTGCCCCTGGCCCCTCCTCTCTACAGCTGAGCCCCTGAAGGATGTGTTTGCTCCCCAGTCCCCCTGCCCCAAACCTCATTCCCTTCTAGTCTGTTTTCAGGGGAGAGCACTTCCTTCTGCCCCCCAATCCCTGCCAAAAAAAGTGCCCTTATGGGGCACTTTAAGTAGGAAGAGAGCCAGTCTCTGGAGTTCCACTGATCTGGGTTCAAATCCCAACTTTGCCACTTAATAACCTGGTGACCTTGGTCAAGTCACTTCTGTTCTCAGAGCCTCAGTTTCCAGTGCTGTCAGACCTCAGTGGTTCAGTGCATGGGCCTCAGCACCATGAAAGGTGTATTGGGCTCTGAGGATGTTGGTGACCCTGGACTGCCCATCAGAGGGGCCCAATGGGTGAAGGCACCCCAGTGGTGGGGGGCAGACGAGCAGGTCTGAGTGACCGGCCTCTGTCACAGGAATCTATGAAGATTGCACTGCAGCATGGGGACCGGCCACTGCAGGCACTCTGCCTGCTCTGCTTTGCTGACATCCACCGGAGCCGTGGGGACCTGGAGGTGAGGTCACCGGGATGCAGGGGGAGGTGGTGCGAGCCTGGCCTGGCCTGACTCCACCCCTGACCTGGCTGTGCAGACAGCCTTCCCTAGGTACGACTCTGCCATGAGCATCATGACCGAGATTGGAAACCGCCTGGGGCAGGTACAGGTGCTGCTGGGTGTGGCCAAGTGCTGGGTGGCCAGGAAGGCGCTGGACAAGGTGAGGTGGACCCCTTTCCTGCAGCTCCCAGCTCTCCCCAGTGCTCCCACTTGAGGCCAGTATGTCAACCAACAATGCGTGGGTCTGGTTCTGGGCTGGACTCTTTCAGACACTTTGTCTAACATCAGCCTCACCCCAGTCCCATGAGGCCAGAGGATTCCAGATCATTTTCCAGGCTCAGAGAAGGTCCATGACTTGCCCGGTCCAACAGCTAGTAAAGGGCTAGGCCTGGGGTTTGCACTCAGGACACTTTAACTGCCTCCTATGATTTCACGACACCTCGTGAAATAGGAATGTTCTTCCCACTCTATATCTGAGTAAACTGAGGCAGCTCTGGTGACTGTACCCCAGCCTTTTCCTCTTATCTTCACACACAGGGCAGCTGCCCACCGGTGCTGCCCTCCCCAGACCCACCCCTCCCTACCCCTTCCTTCCTTGTGAGCTAAGGCCTCTGTCAGACAGCGCTGCCTGCAGCCCTGGCCTGTGCTCACCTTCCAGGCTCTGGAGGCCATCGAGAGAGCCCAGGACCTGGCCGAGGAGGTGGGGAACAAGGTCAGAACTGAGTCCGTCTGCTGGGTCTGGAGTCAAGAGCCCAAGGTGGGATCTTGGGTGCGTGGGGAGGCCCCCCTGAGCCTGCTCCTGCACTGAGCCTCTCCTGGTCTCCAGGAGCCGCCCCCATCGTCCCCAGACCCTGGCTGTTTCTCTTCCCCCCAGAGAGCACTTCGGAGGGCAGGGCAAGAATTCCATAGCGCAGGGGATATCAGAATTCCTCAGAGGTTTCTTGATGGTCATTAAAACTCCTAACAGTGGCCTCCACTCATACAGAGGTGGGCATCACAGGGCTCTTCTAGGTATCGGTTCCAGGCCTCAGTGGCTCCCTGCAAGGTGAGTACAGCAAGCCCCACTTTACAGATGAGGAAAGTGAGGCAGAGATATGCTAACTCCAAAGCCCGTGTTCCTTTCATAGTATATGTGGCCCCTCCACATTTGATAATCATATCCGAACCTTTAAATGTTGAAAATAACCTCAGTGTTTCTCGAAGTCTTCAGAAGATGTGCATTTCTCAGGGATCAGGTGCACAGTCCAACTGAACATGCTACTTATATGTGCCTTGGCTGGATGATACCTGCTCCGGTTTACTCAGATATCTCGGGCTCTTCAGAAGCGCTGATGAGCTGCTGTGTGTATTTAATTAACAAAAACAGGAAAGAAAATTAATTATTATGAGGTCAGTGCAGCAGGTTTGGTCAATAAAATCCTTCAAAAGCATGGAGTCCCCAGCGGGTTCTAGGAGGAAGGATCACCCATCTCACCTACCTCCTTTCTGCGTGAGGGGAAACCAAGGCCCAGAGAGGGCAGGACGTTTTTCCTAGGCCCACCAGCAAGGCAGGAATGCAGCCAGGACAGGACCCCTGTGTACTGACCACCCGGTGGCCCTGTGGGGACAGCTTCTTGGGCTGGGCAAGGAGGGAAGCAGGGCAGCTGCTCACTAGCACTGACTTGTCTCATCCCCACGTCCTGCTCTCCTGGCCGCACCGGCCCCAGCTGAGCCAGCTCAAGCTTCACTGCCTGAGCGAGAGCATCTACCGCAGCAGAGGTCTGCAGCGGGAGCTGCGCGCCCACGTCGTGCGCTTCCACGAGTGCGTGGAGGAGACAGAGCTCTACTGCGGCCTGTGCGGCGAGTCCATAGGCGAGAAGAATAGCCGGCTGCAGGCTCTGCCCTGCTCCCACATCTTCCACCTCAGGTGAGTGCCCCGCCGGTGGGCACGAGGCACTCGGGGCCTCCCTGGGGCCTAGTCACAATAGTGATACGAACAGCAAAGACTTACACAGTGCTTTCGGCATCCCATGCCCGTTCCAAGCGTTTCCTATTAACTCATTGAATCCTCCCAGTAGCCCTATGAGGTGGATGTTCTATTATTCTCCCCAAAGAGGGCCAGAGAGGCATCTCAAAGGTCATGGGATTTAGATGCCCAGGGCCAGAGCTGCCTCCATCACAACCTCCTGACTCCCAGCCCAGGCTCTGCCCTGGAGGCCTCCCCAGGCAGAGTGCGAGGGGCCAGCAGGGCTGCTGGCAGGAGCCTGTGGTGGGGGGGTGGCTGTGGATACCTCCTGCACCTGCAAAGGAAGGAGGAAGAGAGAGGGCCAGGCCCAGGATGGGAGGACAGGCCCGCTGAATGGACAGGGCCCTTTGCTTCCCAAGGTGCCTGCAGAACAATGGGACGCGGAGCTGCCCCAACTGCCACCGCTCATCCATGAAGCCTGGCTTTGTGTGACCCCATCAGGTCGTGGGCTTCTGCCTCGCCTCCCCTGCTCCTTCTCTAGCCTCACGCTGAAAGCCGCCCTGACCAGCTGCGCCTCCAGTACCTGTTTACTCCTGGGGCAGCCTCCAGGGCCTCCTCTGGCCTCAGCCAGGGCATGGGGCCTGCCCACTGCTGCTCCTCCAGGCCCAGCTGCCCTCCCCCACCTCTCTGTACTTTGCTCTTTACAGAAAAATAAACCGTTTGTACCTGGTCCCAGCAATTCTGATTTTCCCTGCCCGAGGTCTGACGGGTGGAGGAGAGTGGGAGTGAGGCTCCCCACGTGAGCTTCCTCAGACAAACGTGTCTCTGTGCCCATATGTAGGAGTTCCTCCAGCTGCCCTTCCAGGTTTGGGGGCTGCCACCGTGAGCCAGAGGCAAGATCCTGCAGGTGAGGAGCACCTTTAAATGCTGACATGCAGGGCTGGAGAGGAAGATGTGATGAACAGTAAACATAGTAAACCAGCAAGGTAGAAATCCTGTTAGAAAGGTGTTATGGACGGAATTGTGTCCCCCAGATTCATGTGTTGAAGCCCTAACCCCCAGCATGACTATATCAGGAGGCAGGGCCTTTAAGGAGGTAATTAGGGTTAAATGAGGTCATGAGGATGGGGCCCTAATCCGTTAGGACTGGTGTCCTCATAAGAAGAGGGGGAAACACCAGAGAGCTCTCTCTCTCTCTCTGTGCTGCACAGAGAAAAGACTGTCTGAGGACACAGTCTTACTGCAACCATCTGCAAGCCAGGAAGAGAGGCCTCACCAGAAACCTGCTTTCCTGGCACCTTGATGTTGGACCTCCCAGCCACCAGAACTGTGAGGAAATACATTTCTGTTGTTTAAGCCACCCAGTCTGTGGTATTTTGTTATTGTGAAACTAATGGCAGAAACTAGCAGACTAATATAAAAGTGATAAGTGCTTTGGAACAATAAAGAATAGAGCAGCATTCTTCTTCCTCATCTTCATTCCCTTCTCTTCTTGTCAGTCCTAAAACCATTAGGTGGGACAGAGCAAGACAGGCATCCATGTGGAGGGGTGGCCTGGTGTGGGATATCGGAGCCCAACTAGGTGAGGAGAGTGTCCACACAAGGGAAACCCCAGTGTGGGGAGGTAGAGCCTGTGTGGAGAGAGAAGGGTCCCCACACACACAGGTGCCTCATCCTGAAGTGTAAGAGCCCAAGTAAGGGGAGAAAGGAGTTCACATGAGGACAAGGCCTGGTGCTGTGTATTGGGGCCAAGAAAGGTGAGGAAGACACCCATGCAGATGGGCAGTCTGGGAGCTGGAGCCTGAACAGGGCCAGGCGGGCAGCTATGCACAGGGCAGCCTGGTGTGGTGCGTCAGAGTCAGAGCAGGCTGATGAGGACACCCTGGAGGAGAAAGGCCTAGCATAGGTGCCTGAGCAAAGTGAGGAGAGCGTCCATGTGGTAGTGGTGGGTGGAATATGGTCCAGGGCAGAGTGTCAGAGACCAAGTCATGTAAGGTGGGCAGCTGGCATGGGCTGTTGGGGCCTAAGTGGGCTAAGGAGAAACCCAAGAGGGAGAAGGTTGGGTGTGAGGTGTCAGAGCTTTCTTTCTTTCTTTTTTTTTTTTTTTTTTAACTTTTTGGCTGAGCCACGTGGCTTGTGGGATCCTAGTTCCCTGATGAGGGAGCGAACCCGCACCCTCAGCAGTGAAAGTGCAGAGTCCTTACCACTGGACTACCAGGGAATTCCCTGTTAGAGCTTGAGTAGAGCAAATAGGGCATGCACATGGGGCATTTGAACAAAGATGGATTGAAGAAGGATCTGTGCCTGGAAGGGAGTGGCAATGAGAATTTGATTACATAGAAGGGTTGATCAAATACGGAAACATATTAAAGGTAATGGGTGACAGGTCACTATTGAAGAATAGAGTTACAAATAAGGAAAGGAAGAAAACCAAAGGGACCCAGTCATATTGAATTGGAATTGTAGAGATTAGTGTGAACTATTGGATTTCTAAATATATAGCTTAATAGAGAAATAAATATAGTTACAAATGTGTGTGTGTGTGTGTGTGTGCAAACACTCGTGCCTGGGAGTGACATGCCAGGAGCAATGAGCACATCTAGCGCCCAGATATTGGCTTCTAAATACCATGTTCCACTAATAGAACCAAGACTCTTTGGAGAAATGGCTGATTCTAGGCCTGGACCAGGGAAATTACAAGATGAACCTGGAATATCTTATGTCAGAAAGCAAAGAAAGCTGAAAGAATGATGAAGATAACCCAAAAGGTCACAGGAGCCAGAATGAATGGGCTCCCACTGGCCCATTAATAATGACTGTCTTAATCAGCTCAGGCTGCCATAACACAATACCATACACTGGGTGGCTAAAACAACTGAAATTTATTTTCTCACAGTTTTGGAGATTGGAAGTACAAGATCAGGGTGCCAGCAGGGTTGGTTCCTGGTGAGGCCCTCTTCCTGGCTTGCAGACAGCCACTTTCTCACTGTGCGCTCACATGGCGTTTTCTCTGTGCTTATGTATAGAGAGGGAGAGAGCAAGATCTTCCTCTCTTCCTCTTCTTCTCAGGTCACTAATCCCATCATGAGGTCCCCACCCTCATGACCTAATTGAACCCTAATTACCTCCCAAAGATCCCATCTCCAAATACCTTACATTGAGGGTTAAACCTTCAGCATATGAATTTGGAGGTGGGGATGCAAACATTCAGTCCATAGCAATGATTTATTGGATAAAACAAGAATCCATACTGATGTAAATAAATAAATGAATACATTAAAAATTTGATGAAGAAGAATGGGATAGTTACATAGTTCCAAAGTACTTCCCCACAAAATAGTTATTAATTTCAAGGGGAAAACAATTAACCTCATAGTGGAGAAGGTTTGCAGATACGAGATTAATCAAGTGAGAAAGGTTAACATCTCCAGTAATGGGACAAAATGAAATCAACTGCTACCTGAATGAATGGAGTGAGAAACTCAGTATCTCTATTCCTGCAAAGATGAATCACCTGAATGTAAAATCATGAGGAAACACCAGATAAACACAAATTTAGAAATATTCTACAGAGTAACTGTAATCTTCACAAGTGTCAAGGTTATGAAGCCAAGGAAAGACTGAGAAACAATTCCAGATTGAAAGAAACTAAAGAAGTACAACTAAATACAATGCCTAATTCTGGTCTTGATTCTGGACTGGATCCAAGTCCAGAATCAGTATGTCCTTTAATGCTATGAAGGACATTTTTGGGACAATTGGTGGAATTTGAATGCAGTCTGAGGATTAAATGGTAGAAACATATCAAGGTTAACTTCCTGATATTGAAGGTTGTATTGTGCTTAAGTATGAAAATGTCCTGGATTGTAGGAAATTCCCACCAAAGTATTTGAGGTGATGTGGTATCCCATCAGCAATTTTCCCACAAATGATGCAAGAAAAAAAATTATTTGCACTGTATTTGCAACTTTTCTTTAGGTTTGAGATTATTTTCAAACTAAAAATATATAATTAAAAAAAAAAAGAGCAGATTCCTTGGTGGTCCAGTGGTTAAGACTCTGTTTTCCCAATGCAGGGGGAACAGGTTCGATCCCTGGTTGGGGAGCTAAGATCCCACATGCTTGGTGCGGCCAAGAGAAAAAAAAAAAAGTGGAGTTTTTGGGCTTCCCTGGTGGTGCAGTGGTTGAGAGTCCGCCTGCCGATGCAGGGGACACGGGTTCGTGCCCTGGTCCAGGAAGGTCCCACATGCCGCAGAGCGGCTAGGCCCGTGAGCCACGGCCGCTGAGCCTGCGCGTCCAGAGCCTGTGCTCCACAACGGGAGAGGCCACAACAGTGAGAGGCCCGCGTATCGCAAAAAAAAAAAAAAAAAGAGCAGCACAGGGTAAGGGGTTGAGTAGTGTGGGGACAGGAAGGACCCAGCAGGGCAGGCTGCAGCATTAAAAGGCTGTGAGTGTGGGTCTGGATGAGAAGGAGGTATTTGAGAAAAGACTTGAAGGAGCAAAGGTAAGGGAGTGAAGCAAGAAAATATCCTGGAAAGAACATTCCAGGAGAATGGAACAGAGTCCAAGACAGGAGCTGGCCTGGCCTGGTCACGGAGCAGCAAGGAGCCCTGTAACTGTGAGCAGGAGGGGAAGGAGTGGGAGTCGAGGTCCCCGAGAAAATCGGGGGAGAGCAAAAACCTGCAGGGCCCTGGGCCTTTGTAGGGATCTGGGGCCGTTGTAGAGACCTTGGCTTTTACTCTGAGTTTCGCAGCTGCTGCAGGGTTTTGAGCAGAGGAGTGACATGATCTGATGAGGCTTTAAAATAATTCCTTTGGTTGCTGTGTTGAGAACAGACTACACAAGACAACTGGCCCGGATGCTTCAAAAATGTTGATGTCATGAAAGACCAGAAAAGGGTGGGGGACTGTTCCAGACTAAAGGAGGCTAAAGAGACCTGACAACTGAATGCAGTGTATGATCCTTGACTTGATACAGGATTTTTTAAAATTTAATTTAATTTAATTTAATTTTTATTTTTTGTGGTACGCGGGCCTCTCACTGCTGTGGCCTCTCCCGTTGTGGAGCACAGGCTCCGGACGCGCAGGCTCAGTGGCCATGGCTCACGGGCCCAGCCGCTCCGCGGCATGTGGGATCTTCCCGGACTGGGGCATGAACCCGTGTCCCCTGCCACCAGGGAAGCCCAGGATTTTTTTTTAAAGGCTGTAAGGGATGTTTTGGAGATGACTGGAGAAATTTTAATATGGATTATATATTAGATATTACTGCATCAATATTAAATTCTTTAGGTATGACAATATATTATGCTATAATGTGTTGTAGTTACATATTAGAAGGTCTTTACTCTTAGGAGACACAAGCTGAAATATTAGAGGTGAAGTGTCATGGTGTCTTCAACTTACTTTGAAATGGTCCAGAAAAGCACACATACACAAACAGAGCAAAAACAAATGCAAAATGTAATCAATTAGTGAATCTAGGTGAAAGATATACAGGTACTCATCGTCTATTCTTTCAACTTTTTAATATATTTAACATTTTTCACAATAACAGACTCTAAGAGGTATATTCATCAGGGTTCTCCAGATCCAATAGGAGTCATATATTATATATATATAAAGAGATTTATTATAAGGAATTGGCTCACACAATTATGGAGTTGGGAAATCTCCATGGTCTGTAGGGTAAATTGGCAAACTGGAAACCCAGGAATGCTGATGGTTTAGTTCCAGTCTGAATCAGAAGGGCTGAGAACCAGTAGAGCTGATGGTGTAAATTCTAGTCTGAAAGCTAGCAGACACAAAACCCTATAAGAGATGATATTTCAGGGCTTCCCTGGTGGCTCAGTGGTTGAGAATCTGCCTACTAATGCTAGGGGACACGGGTTTGAGCCCTGGTCTGGGAGGATCCCACATGCCGTGGAGCAACTAGGCCCATGAGCCACAACTACTGAGCCTGCGCGTCTGGAGCCTGTGCTCCGCAACGAGAGGCCGCAATAGTGACAGGCCCGTGCACCGCGATGGCCCCCGCTTGCCACAACTAGAGAAAGCCCTCACGCAGAAACGAAGACCCAACACAGCAAAAATTAATTAATTAATTAATAAACTCCTACCCCCAACATCAAAAAAAAAAAAAAAAAAAGATGATATTTCAGTTCAAGTCCCAAGCCTGGAAAAGACCCATGTCCCAGCTCAAGGCCGTCAGGCAGGAGAAGGTCCCTCTATCTAAGGGGATGTTCAGGTTTTTGTTCTATTCAGGCCTTCAACTGATTGGACGAGGCCCACCCACTTTGGGGAATCCCCTAATTCCTAACTGGGCCAGATTTTGAGGTTGAAAACCCCCTTCAAAAGCAACTTTTCAGAGCTTCCCTGGTGGCGCAGTGGTTGAAAGTCCGCTTGCTGATGCAGGGGGACACGGGTTCGTGCCCTGGTCCACGAAGATCCCACATGCCGTGGAGCGACTGGGCCCGTGAGCCGTGGCCGCTGAGCCTGCGCGTCCGGAGCCTGTGCTCCGCAACGGTAGAGGCCACAACGGTGAGAGGCCCGCGTTACCGAAAAAAAAAAATCACCTTTTCAGTTACCCGCCAGATTAGGACTACATTTCCCAAGGGCCCTGCGGGGCGCTCTCGTATTTTCTCCCTCTCCTTTTCATTTGTTATCCAGGCCCCGCCCCACTGCTCGTACCAGCCAATAGCGAATTCGCCTCTCGCTCCGGCATCAACAGGACTGGGGCGAGAACATTTCAGGAGCCGTGGGGGCGGGTCCTGTGGTCTCGGCTTCATCTTTTAATTCGGAGAAGCAGTTTCGCCGTGGCAACTGACCCAAGCTAATTTCGTCAAGAGTCAGGACTTGGAGAAGGAGTCTGGCACTAATCAAGAGCAGGCGTGAGGAGAGATAATAATAACCTTTAGCCCCGGCTACTGCCCAGTCTGATCTTCGGCCTTCTCCTGCAGGGGGTGAATCTGCTGCCGAAACTCGAGAGTCCAGTGACTCGGCAGGAGAAGATGGCGACCGTGTGGGATGAGGCTGAGGTGCGCGCCGGGAGAGCTGGGGGCTCTGGAGCTGGGGCCAGTGGAGAGACGCACGTGGCGGAAGCGGAGGCGTTGGCTGGGGGGGTTTCAAGGTCTAGCCCGGTCCCGGGGTTGGTACCGCTTGGGATGTGGGCAGGCTTCCCGACTCCTCCATTCTGGTTTTATGGGCGGGGAGTGGGCTAACTGAGGCTGTGAGTGGGCTTACTCGCAGTCCTGAGTTAACTAACCTGACTTTAAGAAAGACGAATTTGTTTTGCACAGCAAGATGGAATCGGGGAGGAGGTACTCAAGATGTCCACAGAAGAGATCATCCAGCGCACACGGCTGCTGGACAGTGAAATCAAGGTGGGCGCACAGCCCCTATGTCAGGCAGTGAAGCCCGCACACAGCAGGCCCTGGTGATCCACCTGCCACGCTCACGTCGTTCTTCGCCTCCCTCGGCGAGGCGTGGGGACCGCGGTTTCCTTCTTGGACCAGGAAAAAAGAAAACTAAGCTTTAAAAGGGACCAGAAGAGGGACAGGGTGATGGGAAACCACGCCTGAGAGAAGGAATCATCAGACTGCCTTTCCCAGCAAGGTCTTTAAGTATTCCTCTCAAGAATCCTTTTAGGAAATCCCCATTTTACAGATGAGGAAACTGAGGCTCAGAGAGTTTTTGTTTGTTTTACTGTGGTGAAGTACGCAGCCTGTAACAAAGGCAGAACCTAAAATCTGTTTGCGTGACTCAAAATCTGGCTCTTTTCCCTTTAGTACAACTAATACTTCACCAGGAGGTTTCCACACTGGTCTCCTGTTCTGACCTCTGCTGGTTGTGGACACAGGCGCTGAGCATTCAGAGAGCCTTAGAGCTGAGTGAAGGGGGGCAGGAGGGTCCCCCAGGCAGCCTGGATAAGGCTCACCAATTACAAGGCCCTAGGATAAGCTGAGCTAAAGCTGAATATTTGCCTCCAATCACCCTCATCCCAGATCATGAAGAGCGAAGTGTTGCGAGTCACCCACGAGCTCCAAGCCATGAAGGACAAAATCAAAGAGAACAGTGAGAAAATCAAAGTGAACAAGACTCTGCCGTACCTGGTCTCCAACGTCATTGAGGTGTGTGTGTATGTGGAGGGGAAGAGAGGGGTCAGTGGGGCTGGGGACAGCCTGTGATGGGCCCACTGGGGAAAGAGTGGGTGGGTGTTTGGAGGCCTAAACTGCATGTAAGAGCTAAACCTCCTAGGGTTTCCTCTCCAGTGTGCATTTCCAGGGAGATAATATAGGGCCTGAAAAAGCCTTGGAAGCCTCGCATGTTTCCTTTTCTACTGGTTATTTTTCCCTGGGGGTACATGAGTTCTGCAGAGAAGCAACACCTGAGCAGAGGTCTTACTAATCTGGTTTATTAACCACACCTTTGCTGGGCTCAGGGCTAGTCTGCGGAGTGAGGTAGGGACGGCCAGCCCTGCCAGTGTTGAGATTGTCGCAGCCTCAGAAGCACTGGGCTCTGGAGAGTTCAAGGAACTGAGCTGGGCTTGATCTGAGCTTTTTCCTTTCCCAGCTCCTAGATGTTGATCCCAACGATCAAGAGGAAGATGGTGCCAATATTGACCTGGATTCCCAGAGGAAGGGCAAGTGTGCAGTGATCAAAACCTCTACACGACAGGTGAGGCTGGCCCAGCCATAGGAGAACTGAGGAGGGTGAGGGGTGGATGTGGGACAGGGAGCCTTACTAAGGGCAGTAACTGAGGCTGCACCTGGAATCTTCCCTACAGACATACTTCCTGCCTGTGATTGGGCTGGTGGATGCTGAAAAGCTGAAGCCAGGAGACTTGGTGGTGAGTGGTGTCCCTGAGCCCAGGCAGGGCTTTTCCAGCGAGGTTTCTCCCACTGACTAGCTGACCCCCTGCCCCAGGCCCAGGTCATTGTTGGTCCTGAATGTCTGCAGAGCAGCCTGCAGAGTCTGAGAGCATGTCTGCCTGCTCTTTGATTCTTGTGTTGCCCACTCTCCTATCTTGCCTTTCATTCTGTAGACAGCTGTCACCCAGCCACTTAGGTAGGCCTTGAGCTGAGACAACTCTGAAGTCTTTGTGCTGTGTCCCCAGGGTGTGAACAAAGACTCCTATCTGATCCTGGAGACCCTGCCCACAGAGTACGACTCGCGGGTGAAGGCCATGGAGGTGGACGAGAGGCCCACAGAGCAATACAGTGACATCGGGGGCCTGGATAAGCAGATTCAGGAGGTGAAGGAGGCATGGCAGCCTCACCAGCCTTTTGTATTTCTCTACTTCAGTGACCAGAGCACTTTCCCCCAGTGTGCCTCTTATCCTCATAGCATCCTAGGGAGGCAAGGAGGAGACCACGTAACAGTTTAGGAGACTGAGATCTCCTAAACTGAATGACTTGCCCAGGATCACAGAAGGTTAGGGCCAGAGCCAGGACTGGAACTCAGGCTCCTTTTTCTTGGCCCAGTGTGTTTTCTGCCACATCCATCTGTTCCCGGGGAGTCCATAGCCAGCCGTGGTGGGAGCGAGCATTCTGTGTCCTCTGGATGTGGGGGAAGGAGAGGGCAGTGTCTCTGAATTGGAGTAGGAGGGTTACAGGTAGGGGTTGAAGCTATTCAGCGTTGGACTGTAGGAGCCCACAGGGCTTCACTGTCCTCACCTAGGACTTCTTCCTGGCAGCTGGTGGAGGCCATCGTCCTGCCAATGAACCACAAGGAGAAGTTTGAGAACTTAGGGATCCAGCCTCCAAAGGGGGTGCTAATGTACGGGCCCCCAGGTACGGGGAAGACCCTGCTGGCCCGGGCCTGTGCTGCACAGACCAAGGTGAGTGCTTTGGGAGGGATGAGGAGGCCAAAGCTCTGCCAATGGGCTCAGATCGAAGGGGCTTCTCATCGCGCCTTTGGCCTGATCTGTCAACCCCACCCCCGCCCCAGGCCACCTTCCTGAAGCTGGCTGGCCCCCAGCTGGTGCAGATGTTCATTGGGGATGGTGCCAAGCTAGTCCGGGATGCCTTTGCCCTGGCCAAGGAGAAGGCTCCATCCATCATCTTCATCGATGAGCTGGACGCCATCGGCACCAAGCGGTGAGGGGGTGCTGAGTGCCACCAAGGGGGTTGTTGCCAATTCCAGCTCTCCCGCCCTGTTCCCTCCTCCCCCGGGATGGTGGAGGCTCTGTTCTTGTGGTTGTACTTCTTAAGTTCTCTTCTAAGTAGCCTCCCTGCTTCGTTTCTTTTCCCCTGACCATCCTTTCTCCTCACAGCTACCAGCATGTTCCTTTCAAAACTTCACTCAGCTGCACCCACAGTCCCTCACGCAAACAGATCCTGCTTTTCCTTCCTGGGCCTCCCCATTGCTTCTTGGGATAAATGCTGGGCTTGCCGTGGCCTGCAAGGCCCCCGTGTGGCTGCCCCTGCTCCCCTCCAGCTTCATCCTGTCCTTGCCTTCCCCGACCCTCTGGCTTCCCTCCACAGTGCCCCCTCAGTTTGCAGGCCCAGTCTGGTGGGAGAGATTTTGCACCTGCTCTTTCCTCTCTGGAATGTGCTTTTCTTTTTCGCCTGTTCTCCATTGGCTGGTTGCCCAGCCGATGTGTTTTCAGCCTTCAGATCTCAGCCTGAGGGGACACTTCCTCAGGGACGCTTGCCTGGGCTCCCTGTCACGTGCCAAGTCTGGGCCAGACCTTTGTATTTCTAAGTTTTAGCTCAGATATGATGACACATTCACTAGGGTCATAGGCCAGGCAGTGGATTTCGCTCACTGTTTTATCTTAAGCCCAGCACCTGATCCCAGGAGCTTCTCCAGTCCCTGACACCATTTCTGTGCTGGTCCCTGGGCTGGGGGCCCCAAGTTGAGTGAGACTTTTCCCTGCCCTGGATGGGTTGGGTTGGGCTTCTGGTGGTGGAGGAGAGGAGGGCTCTCCCTGACCTGTGTTCTCACCAGTGTGTTGGACCTCCTGTGTGCCCCAGCTTTGACAGTGAGAAGGCCGGGGACCGGGAGGTGCAGAGGACGATGCTGGAGCTTCTGAACCAGCTGGACGGGTTCCAGCCGAACACCCAAGTGAAGGTGAGTATTGTCACTTCACAGGTGAAGAACGTGGGGCTTAGAGGTCAGGGGATCTTCTCTGTCATCTAGCTGATGGAGCTAGAATTAGAATTGGGGTCGGTGTTGAATATTCCGTGCCGTTTCATATGGACCCTGAGCTACCTCTTTGCCTGTCGTGGCCATGACTGTTGCCTGTCTGTGAACCCTTCAAGTTTCTGCTTCTCCTGTTGCTCAGGTAATTGCAGCCACTAACAGGGTGGACATCCTGGACCCTGCCCTGCTCCGCTCAGGCCGCCTGGACCGCAAGATCGAGTTCCCGATGCCCAACGAGGAGGCCCGGGCCAGAATCATGCAGATCCACTCCCGAAAGATGAATGTCAGGTGGGCAAAGACACGAGCAAGGCGCTGAGACCTGAAGGGGCAGCAGCAGAGCTGTCTCTGTCCTCTTTGTACTGACCTTCCCCAGGCCTAGCTTCTCCCCCTCTCCATGTCCCTTTCACACCGAGCACTGTTCCACACGCTGGCCTCCATTTCTCCCCAGGTGCCCGACAAGAGAATCGTGCTGGGGCCCAGGCCCCAACTGAAGGTGCTCTGCTCCTTCGGGCCCACCTGCACACCCCCCCCCCACAGCCCTCCCCCATGGTCAGAAGGTGTGCAGGCTGGAGGCCCTGTTTCCTGGCCACCCCTGCCCCAGCAGATGCACGCAGCCCAGCATGGCCCAGGGCAGTCCTGCCAGGGGCCAGGTGGACCTGGGTTCAGATCTGTGTGACCATCAGCAGGTGGCGTGACCTCTCTAAGCCTCAGTTTTCTTATCTGGAACTTGGGGATACGGGCTCCGACCTCACGGGGTTGCAGCGATGTCAAGTGCAGTACTTGCGCATGAGATCAGTAAGTGGCAGCGGCAGTGCTGTGCTGATGCAGGGCCCGCGCTGCTGGGCAGGCAGAGAGATGGCTCTTCTGTCTCCACAACCTCCTGTTCCCCTGCCTCAGGCTGAATTCCCGAGTCTCAGGTGCAGACTTCTAGAATGCTAGCGCTCAGGAGACACTAGGAGTAGCTTGGTCTAATCTGCTTTGACCTGCCTCCGTTCCTCTCCCCCTCGTGTGGAGAAGAGAACAAGGCACAGTGGGGAAGGGAGTCGCCCGTGATGGCGGCGAGTTGACCTCGCTGCTTGACGGAGGCACGTGGGAGGACGTGGGCTCCCCCACCCACTCCCGTAAGTGGCTGAACCCTGTGATACCTCCCCACCTCCCAGCCCTGACGTGAACTACGAGGAGCTGGCCCGCTGTACAGACGACTTCAATGGGGCCCAGTGCAAGGCCGTGTGTGTGGAGGCGGTGAGTGGTGGGCCGAGCGGCTGGGCGCTTCGTGCCTCCTCCCCTGGGCAGGCTGCTGGGGGCTGCTGAGGGGAAGAGGCTGAGAAGGTGGAGGCCTCTGGGAGCCGGGCTGGGCGTCTGGGGAGGCAGCCTAGAGCCTGTCTGTCCTGGCTGCAGGGCATGATCGCGCTGCGCAGGGGCGCCACAGAGCTCACCCACGAGGACTACATGGAGGGCATCCTGGAGGTACAGGCCAAGAAGAAAGCCAACCTGCAGTACTACGCCTAAGGGGTCGCCTGCCACACCTGTTCTCTGGCCTCTTGCTGGTTAAAATTCGTAATAAAGGATGGTTTCAGGTTCCTGCCACCACCTGTCTGGCTCGCCTTCCCTGGGCTCTGGGTGAGGAGTGGGGGCAGATGCAGGAGGCCCCTTCCCCAGGTGCTCCTACCCGAGACAGCCGAGGGCCTCAAACGCCTTGGCAGGGTGAGGCCCTCTTGGAGGGGTGGGCGTGTGCCACAGCTGTTCCCCGGGGTCTTCTGCCTCCCCCATCATGTCCCTCCAGACCGCTCTCTCCACACTCCCTGACCCGCCTCTCTGAGCTTTTGAGGCCTGTGGTGCTGCAGCTCTAGTATGAGGGGCCTGAAGGGAAGCCAGACTAGTTTTTCCTTCTTTTTTGAATTTTGGTGCTCTGGCCCTAGGCCTCGCTTCCTTATAAAGCCCTGGCTCTGGGTCTTTGCTCCCTTGTTTCCTGGCCCCCAAGCCTCCTGTTTCTCTACACGTTCCTTTTAGCTGTTGGCCCATTTCCTCTGGCTGAAAAATCAGTGTTGAGCAGGATCTACTCCGAGAGCCCTTCTAGGCCTAAGCGTGGTCATGCTGTGTTCTCTCCCACCCCCAGTTCTGCCGTCAGCCCCACATCCCGTCAGCTTCCTTTACCATCTTGGTGGTCCTCTTCTGTCTACCAGCCTTCCAGCTCCCCGACCTGGAACCTGACCTCGTGGTTCACCGTTCACTGAGTGCTCACCCTGAGCCACATGCTATGCAGGTCGTGTGCATGGTTTTGTCTAGTTAATCACAGCAACTACCAATAGGGTAGCCCCGCTTTAGAGATGCATTTCGAGCAACTGGGCCAGGATTGCACAACTCTTAGACGGCATAGCTAGGCTTCAAACCCAGGACTAAGAATAAAGCCTGGTTTATGTTGTGCTGTCTTAGCAGCTTTAACCACCCCCTGAATGGCCTTTCAAAGCAGCAGCCCTTTAGAACTCTCCATCAGCTCTCACTTGCCCCCTGGCAGAAGCCCTTTACCCTCCTTTTCCCATCACCTCCCCTGAAGGGACATGCCCACAGTCACAGAGCTACTGACTGCCGGCCTGTCTGGAGTTCCCCTCTCTCTAGTCCCACCGCCTCCAAGCCGCCATCCTGAGTGTCAGGGTGCACCCCCATTGCGCTCTCCTTGGTGATCCCACTGACTTCCCATCCCCCGGAGAAGCCCCAGCACAGCCTCGGAAGTGCTCTTGTTCTGGCCCTGTCCTGGGCTTAGCTGCCCCCGCACCTGCATCTCTCACCCCGACCCCCCGCGCCCACCTGCGTGAAGCTGCGAGCACCACCCTCACCCCTGACCTTGGGGTCCTCATTTATAAATGGGGCCCCACTGCCTCCTTCAGCGGGCAGAGTGCCATGACTGCACGTGCAACTGTCACCCAACACACGAGGAGCCCCAGGGCCTGCTCAGGGGAGGCAGGGACTGCCAGGACAGCCCTGGGTTCCTTCCTCGCTTCTGTCAGGCCACCAGGTCCTGGGCGTGTCACAATCAGGTGAAGCAGAGCCCTTTTTGCTGAAAATACTGAGTCAGGCACTCCCAGCTGAGGATACAGCCCACCTGGGCTTCACCGCCTCCGTGATGTGGCGCAGACACGCTGTCCGCCAACAGCCTGCTGAAGGTAGGAGAGGAAGTGGGACTCCACTTCCCCCTTCTGCTCTCTCCTAGCAGCACTGGGGAAGCAGCTCCCCCTGGGCCTGATGCTGTCTTCATTCTCAGCATATTCACTGGCGGTGAGGGGTATGGTTTAGAATAAAGATCTCATTTTTTCTTTTTCTTTCTTTTTAATGAAAAATAACTTATTTCATAGAGGCCAAACCTGGAGATGACTTTGTGGATGGAGCTCCCTTCCGCGGTTAAAATTACTCAGGGGGCAGGCCAGGAAAAAGCCCTTGGTTCGTAGGTCTATGAGGACACCACCCTTGGGGGTGACGCGGGCTATAATGGCCTAGAGCCAGGCTTGTTTTAGTGGCATAAAAAGCTAACAACAAAATAAACCAGGGAAACATGAAATGTATACCCTGTTGTGAGAAGCACCCCAAAAGTAACAGCTCAGAGACGAAGCAGGAGGCCCAGAGGGCGGGGATGATGATGGAGACCAGCTGGGCGGCCTGCGGGAGCTGGGCCCGCAGAGCAGCCAAACTGGCCGGAGCACGGGGTGGCCGGAAGAGCCCTGCTTGACCATGGGCTCTGGGACGCAGAACAGAGGCAGCCGGTTTGTGTGTATTTATTTGCATCTCATCTATGGAACAGGTATTTACAGATACAAATGGAACCACAGCAAAGCTGCCGTAAAACCATTCAGACCCTCTCGATGGCTACTTCTCAAGACGCCCACGGTCAAGTAGCAGGGCTGGAGCCTGGCTGTGGAGTGGGCCAGCTGAGTACCTGGGCGTCAGCCAAGGGAAATAGCTGGGGATTATGGCTTCAGCATCCCCAGAGCACATTCCTGAGTGCTGACAGTGTGCAGCCCTCGCCACCCCCGCCGAGCCCCGCCCACAGCGGGACAGGAAAAGGGGCCCGCGCCGGGGGCGGGGGCGGGGTGGTGGCAGCCACTGCTCCCTCTTCCTGCCCTCCGAGTGTCTGCCTGGACCCTGTGCTGGCACGAGCACCCCTGAGCCGACTGGGAAGCCTCTGGCCCGGGGCTGCTCGCTGCCCTGCTGGCTGCTGTTTGGCAGCTGGAGGTGGCAGAGCCGCGGGCGTTGCCAGGGAGCATTCCCTGGGGGAACAGAAGCTGGGCCAGGGCAAGCAGCCGCGGGGAAAAGGTCTTAGAAAGCATCTCGCGGCTCCATGCTGGGAGGGGTAGGACTGTCAGTGCTGAGTGGCGCTGGGGGCTACACGAGCACCTGCCTCTCCTTTCTTTGGCCTTGGAGCTGGTGAAGGAAGGGCCAGAACACTGGACACAGCAGAGAGGAGGCACCCCAGCCTCGGTTCCTGGCTGCCCAGGGCTGCGTGCATGTGCAGAGGTTCACTCCCTCAGGCCAGGGACCCATGAGGCCCCAGCAGGAGACAGCTCTGGGGCTCCCTGCAGCCCTGGGCTCCTTGGGCTGCTCCCACTCCTCCTGGCGTCCTGGTGGGCAGAGGCCTCTGCTTGGGACCAGTGTTCCTGTTCCTCACTGCCGACTCCAGGGGGTGCAAGGTGACGGGGGGGCCAAGGAGAGAAGACCGCAGTGTGGCTGGGGGCAGGCATGGGCATCGGGCCCTGGGCCCAGCACACAAGGGATCACAGTGTCGGTCTTGCACACGGTCACATGCACACCACACACACACCCCGTCCTCTTGTCAGGAGGACTCGCTCCCTCTCTGCCCCCCCCCCCCACACACACGGTCACAGAGTTGATCTGAGTCTATTATTGCTGTGCAGGGGGTGGGGCGTCAGGGACAGTTACTCGACGAAGACCGAGAACAGCACCATCACCACAATGCCCGTGCAGAGCAGAAGCACTTGCTGCAGAGAGCGCCTGTGGGGAGAGGGGCAGGGGCTCAGGGGGTGGCGCCGGCCGAGACGCCGGGGACAGAGGCCCTGCGAATGGCAGTGCCAGTGGGTAGCTCACCATGGGTCATCTTCCTCCAAGAGGTCGGGCAGCACGTTCACCAGGGCGATGTAGAGAAAGCCGCCAGAGGTGAAGGGCAGGATCCAGGCCACGGTCTCCTCTGCAGCAGGAGAAGCCCTGACTGGCTGGGAGTCCAGGGGAGCCATGTGTACTACACTCCCTCCCGCGGGGTGGATGGGGGGCAGAATCTGGCCTGGACACCAGGGTCAGGGCAGCTGTGCCCTTTGGCTGGGGCCCCTCTGCTGACCGCCACCACCCACCACGCCCGTACCTACTCCCTTGGGGGACTGAGTACAGATGGCGAAGCAGGTGCCCAGCAGGCCCCCCAAGGCCGTCGAGAGCTGCAGCTTGGCTGCGCTCCATCGGTCAAAGCCGGCCCGGAGCAGGATGGCAAAGTCGCTCACCTGAGGGGAGGTCCAGACGATCACTCTGGGCCCCAGTGGGGCCAGATCCCCTGAGCATCTCAGGCACGGACACACACAACGAGCCCCCTGCACCCGCCCTGTAGCTGGGACCACCCCGTGCCCCAGCCCGCATCCCCTCGGCTGGGCCCCCCGTCCCGAGGATGCTGGAGCACAGCTGAAACGGTGGCTGCAGCCTAGTAGCTGAGCAGCTCCAGGCCTCTGTGGTCCAGCCGCCCAAGCCCACCACTGCTGGGTAGTCCCACCCCGAATCCCTGCCCCCAGCTCCACGCCCACATGGCCGATCACGGGAACCCTCTGGCACTCACCTCATGGGGGATCTCATGCAGGAGGATGGCCATGGTGGTCAGGAGCCCGATCTGCAGGGAGGGGAGGAGTCTGTGGGGTCTGTGCCGAGGGCTAGGGCACCCACTTGTCCGCTCATTCTACAAACATTTACTCTGCTCTGGGTGCCCTGGCTGGGTACCATCTGGCTGCTAGAAATATCGCAGCGAATAAAACAGACAAGGAACCTGCCCCCAAGAAGCTAACAGCCTGGAGTGGAGAGGCAAGGATTGATTAAACAGACAAAGAACCATGTGATTACACACCATGACAGGTGCTATGGGGAAAGGATGGACTGGGTGCCGTGGGACATGATGGGCCTGAGATGAGGGGTCAGCAAAGACCTCCTTGAGAACGTGCACTTTAAGCTGAAGCCTGAAGGATGAGGAGCTAGCAGTTCAAAGAGTGGAAGAAAGAACATTCTAAGCAGAGGCAACAGTGAGTTGGAGGCTACCAGAGGGGACAGAGGTTGGCCAGTTCAAGAGTAGGCAGACCCTGGGGCCAAAGCGCAGAGGGCAGAGGGAGGAGGAGGTGGGGGGGGGGAGAAGCATCTAGAAGCAGGCAGGGGCCAAGCATAGCAGCCTGGCAGAAGCCTGTGATCCCAACAAGGAGTGTTCGCAGCAAGAACAGACCAGTCGGTGGTGGAGACAGAAGGAGGCCGTGTCCAGGAGAGCAGCAGGGAGGCGTAGATGAGGGTGCTGTGATGGAGGGAGCAAGGAGATGCCTGGGGACCTATTCTGGAGGCAGAGCCCACTGGTTAACGCAGGCACCACCCTTCCCAGCAAAGAGCCTGGGTCCCACTGCCCCAGCCCCACTCACCTTCTTGCTCACAAGGAAGCTGGCAGCCACAGCCAGCCCGTGGGTGAAGTTGTCTATGGTGTTGGCCAGCAGGTTGAGATAGCCACTGACCTGGGTGAGGGGAGAGAAAGCTGGGTTGTGCCGGGCAGGCAGGGCTGAGTTGGGCCGGCCACTTGGGGTGGGGCGGCTGCAGGAGGAGGGGGCCCTGGGCGGGCCACTCACTTTGATGTTCCGGACCATGGCGCTCAGGCCGGGCCCTGCAGCTGGCTGGGCCAGATGGTGGCCTCCACTGAGCGCGGCCGCAGCTGCAGGGTCTTTGCTGGGGGCCTAGGGCCAGGAGAAGGAGGGAGACGTGACATTAGATGCCCCCCACTCGGCCAGGGTGGACAGAAAGGGAGTGAAAGATGGAGAACAGATAAAAAGGGAACACCCCTTTTACCTGGCTGGACTCTGCTGCTCAGTCAGCCGGGTGCCCCCAAACCCAGCAGACCCTCTGCCTCCCGCACTGCTCCCACTCTTCGTCTATGAGAACAAGCCACGGCAGGGGCTGATGCCCAGATCCTTCCAAACAAGCTGGCCCAGCCTCCCAGAGCTCCCAGGAAAGGGCCAAGAGACCCTCTTTTCAGGGCTTGACTCAGAACTTGGGCCTCCAGGCCCTGGCACCACCACAGAGCAGAGGCTGACCTGTGTAGCCTCTGGGGTTTTGGGCTCACCTGGCTAGTCTCCTCCTCCTTGCTGTCCAAGAACATCTTCTCCAGCGCCAGGAAGGTCAGGAAGCCAGCAATGACCCACAGTCCCAGTTGCTGTTGCTGCTGCAGGCTCTGCCCCTCACCACCTGCAGGGGGCAGCACTGACACACCAGGCCAAGCCAGGGCATAGAAGGGGGCTCCTTGGGATGGGACCTAGTCCAGGGCAGTGACAGGGGCAGGGTGCCAGGACTGGCTGGTGGGGCAGTTGGGCCCCAGGAACTCCCATAGGGACCAGGGCACTGGGACCAGGACAAGTTCCCTGCCAGACGTCCAGAACCCCCTCACAGTCATTCTGCAGAGCAGGCAGGGCCTAGGCCATCCCTGGGCATGGGCACCAGTTCCCACCTATCGCCTGCCACCCTCCTGCCCCCGGCCTGTGGTCTCACTCACCAGGGCTGGCACTGTACGTGTAGGCCCACGCCTCGGGCAGCAGGTGGAGAAACACATTGCCCAGGAGTCCCCCCAAGGCGAAGCTGAGCAGCTGCTTCAGGCGCCGGGCCCCAGCTACAAGGCAGAGATGTGGGACCTGGGGGCTGGGGCACCAGAGCCCCTGGCCTGACCTCTGCCCCACCCAGCTCACTGGGCTCCTAGTGTGGTCCCAACCGGACTGCAAGTCTCCAGAAGGCTGCACATGGGCTGCTGGCCTTCCTGGGTCCCCAACCCTTCAGTCCCAGTAAGGGCTGGTGCCCAGCAGGAATACACCACGACCTGCGGGCCGACTGTGGAGCCACTACTGCTTCAGGGTTAAGAGACTGGGCTTCAGAGCCTGACAGGTCCCAGCTCCCCAACCCACCAGCTGGTAACCTTGGGCAGATTACTTCTGGGACTCAATTTCATCATCTGTAAACTGGGGACAATTGTATCTATCTGACAGGGATCTTGTGTGAATTAAACCAGCGGTCCCCAACCTTTTTGGCAACAGGGACCGGTTTCGTGGAGAACGATTTTCCCACGGACGGGGGTGGTAATGCGAGCGAGGGGGAGCGGCAGATGAAGCTTCGCTCGCTCGCCCACCGCTCACCTGCTGTGCGGCCCGGGGGTCAGGGACCCCTGAATTAAACAACAATACATATAGCAAGTGCTTATGAAGTGGGAATGTTTCTCTTCTCAGCCACTGTTACTCTCAGAAAAGTGGCAGAGATTTGAGGACTTGTGCAGACGTGCAACATCCAGAGTTAGAAGTGCCCTGAGGGGGCCTTTGGTTTGATAGACAAACTGAGGCCCAGAAGGAAGAGGCAGCTTGGTGGTGGGGTGGGGTCCCAGGGGGAAGCTGCTGCTTCCAGGCTGTGTGCCCTTGGGCTCCTCCAAGAACTTCTCTGTGCCTGTGCTTCCCCATTTGTAAAATAGAGCTAATAATCCAAGTCCTCCCTAGGTGGACCTCTCAGGGATGCTATGAGAGGGGCTGAACTGATACACAGGCCAAGACAGCAGAAGAGGGCCCTGTTCACAGCTGGGGCACCAGCCCTCAGCCCAGTGCCTGGCACAGTTGCGTTCATAACCATCTGTTGAATGAACAGTTCCTGGAGCCTGGCAGGCAGTACGAGCCCCTGGGGGACCCTCATTTCAAAGATTCCCGGGGCCTGCTCCAGACCTACTATGTCATACTCTTGGGTGGGGGTGACAGGCACCTGCGTTTTTAGCAGCTCCCCATCTGATCTTCTTTAGCTTTCATTATAGCATGTCACCTATGGACACGTGCGCAGCCAAGGAAGAGCCTTTGCCAGGCCTGCACCCACCTCCCAGCCCCCCTCTCCAGAGGCAGGCCAGCTACCAGCCTCTCGCGTGTTCTTGGGTGAGGCCGCCCCAGGGGCTCTGGGTCTGAGCGCCCTCTTGCACTGTGAGCAGGGACTGAAGCGAGAGGCAGCGTGACGCCCAGCACTGGCTCGCGAACATGGAGCCCCGTCCCTGTACCGGGGCCGTCTCCTAAGTGCTATGCCGACGTTAGTTCATTTAATCGTCACAATAACACCTATGAGGTAGATACTATTATTATTCTCATGTTTAAGGTTGGGAGCTTAAGGCAGAGAGAAGTTAAGGAACTTGCCCAATACCAGCCAACTGGTAAGTGGCAGAGCCAAGATTTGAACCCAGGCAGCCCAGCATCCGATTTCCAGCCTTGTTTCTTGCTTCCCAGTGAATGTTTGCTGACTTTCATCTTTCAGAATAAACAGATGCACAAACAAATGAACAAATGAGCACGGCGCACCCTGGCTCACTGGACCAAGGTGAGGAATTGTGCTGGGTCCCCACCCTCCACCACAGACACACTGCCACTCGGGACCAGAGACCCGGCTCTCCCAGGAAGAGCAGCAGCATGTTTCCCGCGCCATCGGCTGCCCCTCGGTGCCAGAGGAGGGTCACTCACCTTCTGAGCGCAGCGTGGTCCCCATCTCCAAGGGAATGACGAGCAACGGGAAGACCCCGCTGAGCCCCACCATGAGTGAGCCCAGGAGGGAGCAGATCCACGTGTCCAGCCGCTCGCCACTCAGCAGGGCCCCCCAGGACTCGCTTTCCTTATTGTCCAGGCGACAGGCCGCTGCCACCCCCCGGCTCCGGAAGGCCTGCTGGGAACCCCCAGCCCCTCCCAGGAGCTCCAGGGCAAGAGCAGCGAGGAAGAGGAGCCTCTGTCCCGCCATGCCACAACCAGGGCAGGGACATCCAGGCATGCCACGTGCTGAAAAACACAAAGGCCACTTACGTGTGCTGCCACCCTTGGCCGCACACCTGCTTAGGAAACGTGGCATCTTAACCCTCCCCCCACTCCCAGTGGCCACGGCACCTGCCCTCCTGCTTGCCTCCCCCAGGGCCTCTGAGGATCCCAATGATGGGTGCACAGAGTAAAAGGGCTCTGCTCCGCCACACCCCACCCCCAAGGAGCACACATTTTTTCCTTGGGAGCCAGTTCCAGGCTGTGTGTCAGCCTGTCCGCCTGAGGCTAAACTTTCCTTAATGACAGGGTGAGGTGCTGGCTGGGTTCCCCTCAGACACCGGTAGGCCCGGCCCAGCTGGGTGTCTGGCTGCCAGGGGAGGCTTCGCTGCCAGGATGCGCCCCAGTGAGGACACCCCCAGGGATGGCGGCCAGCACAGTCTAGCTTGATGGGGCAATGTTAGGAGGTGCAGGTGGGCAAACCAAGCAGCTGAGCTAGTTCAAGACCATCAGGGCTTTTTCCTAGGAAATGAGTCCAATATCGCTGGGGCACGGAGACAGCCAGGAGGTGGGAACGAAGAGAGGATTCTTCAGCTAGGAGCTGCCTCACAGATGTACAGAGCACAGGCTTTGAAGACCCGCCCTTGACTTTGTGCTCTGCATTTACAGCTGCTTGACTGCGGACAAGTCCCTAGAGCCCTTCTCTGAGCCTCAGTCTCCTCGTCTGTAGCAGGGAGATGAGTATTGCCTCCCTCACACAGTGGTGAAAATGAGATGAGCTTGCTAATTAGGTGAGCGTGCCTGGCACGGAGGAGGCACAGAGAACCCTCCTTATGTTGCGGGAGCCCAGGAGCACCAGGCAGCAAGAGTGTACCCAGCAGGCGGATCACAGGATCTGGATGTGAGTCAACCAAGACGGAAGTTCAACCTGGAAACTCAGGCATGAGGTTTAAATGTGGTCTGCCCTCCCTCATGCTGGCTGTGACCTTGAGCCAGTGATGTCCTTGCCTCAGTTTCCTCATCTGCTGATGGAGGTGGGAGGGAGGGAAAGCAGCTGGAAAAGATGCTCGGGTCTAGGACCTCCAGGCCTTAACGGGACCCTGATGAAACCCTCTGGGCTCCACTGGGGACCAAAGGCAGGACTGCGCCAGGCCGGACTTGGAGGCAGAGGCGGGTCAGGGGACAAGTTTGAGGACAGGAGAGGGGAGGGGACAAGTTTGGGACAGGAGAGGGGGTACCGAGAGAGTCGGAGAGCAGAGGGAAAGCAGAAGCAAGAGCGGGAGAGCCAAGAGTGAGAGAGCCAGAGACGGATGCGGAGGCGGAGAGAGAGGGAGAGATGGGGAGCGACGCGTGGGGAGACAGGGGAGAAGAGCCCAAGGAAGTTTAACTCCCGGGCTCTGGGCGAGAGGCCCAGGTCTGATCTGGACAGGCCGGGTCGGGGGCAAGGGGATCGGCAGAGTCCGTCTCGTCAGGGGCTCTGGCCCTGGGGGTGCGGCGGTCACTCACCGTGCGGCGGCGACGGCGGCGGAGGCGCTCCGGACGGCCCCGGCCATCCAGCTGCGGCACAGCGCCCCGCCCCGGCTCTGCCCCGCCCGGCCTGGCCGCCCGGCCCCCGGCCCGGAGCCGCCCCCAGCGTGCGGCCACGTCACACGGGACCCGTCCGGAACCTGACGCACCGAACGCCGCGGGGTCGTGGGGAGCGGCGGTGGGAGAGCGCTTCCGCCTCGAGGCCATGGGGGACCCGGGAGGCTGGCGCACTTCCGCTCGGGCGGGCCCGGGACGGCGGGGAGGGTCGGGCGGAAGTGGGGGCCCCGCGGGCACCCAGCACAGTCCGGCTGCGCAGGGCGGAGACGGCGGCCCCGTGGTGACCGCGAGCAGTTGGGTGGCCGCGCTTGCGGGTCTGCCCGCCGCTTCCTCTCTCGGGAGGCAGTCCCAGCCGCGGCCGCACGGGGGCGCGCTTTGCTGCCAGACTGCGCCGTCCCGGGACGGGGTCTGGGTAGGAGGATGGCTGCGGCGCTCCTGCTCTGAGTCAGCCCGGCCTGGCTCCTCCATGAGCAAGGGAAAGGGGAAGTGCCTGCCGCAGGGAGGGGCCTAGCCCCGGGAACCTCAGAAGAGGGAATTTTATTCTTACTCATCGAATTATTTTTATGCTTTGGTTTTTCACTGGGAACCTCAGGCCTTTGTCTCCAGGGCTTGTAACCCTTTGGAGTCCAGTGCACGGTGGCCTGACACTGCTGCTGGTAACCCCAAACCTGGGGGAGCAAAGGCTCTGTGCTTCCCTCACCTCAGACTGGGGCAGCAAACAATAGCATTATTATAACTGCAATTTACTGAACACCTACGACGTGCCATTCACTCTGCGTGTATTGTCTCCCTGAATCCTCAGTCTGTCCCTTTGAGATGGATACTGTTAGCCCACGGTCACACAGTAGCACAGATGGCAGAAGCACGATTCAAACCTGGGTGTCCTTGAACCCAGAGCATGTGATAGCACCTCTCACTTATAGGGTCATGGGAATCTGCCTTGGCATTTACACTTTGCATTCTTCTCAGCCAGGACCATATAATACTCAGCAAGGGGCACTTGGGTACTCACTGGGGCAGAGATTGTGACAGGGTGGGAGTCTCCCAGCCTCTGACCTTCATCTGCCTCATGCGGTAATTCCTTCGTCCGTCCTGTGTCACTCTCCCTTACCAGGGGCTCTGAGGGCACAGGGCTCTCACAGGCTGCACCAGTTGCCCGATTCCACCTCACACTCCAACATCTGCCCTTCCTAGACCCCCAACTCCTACCAGGCGGGATCAGCTTTCCTCTGAAAGCCCCGTGTCTGCCTCACCCGCCAGGCCCATAGGTCTACAGGGACGCCCTCCTGTTCTGCTCCCTGAGTTCTGAAGTGGAAGCCCTGTGCTGGTTACTTTGCAAAGGGAGGAAGACACTCAGGGATGCTGCTCAGGGATCTCTAAGGTGCGCCCCCCCATGTATGCAAATCACTCCATCATATGCAAAGCACTTCACAATATACAAATGATTTCACAATAACACAGTCAGCATTCCTGCCTCTAGGAGCTGAGGGCTGCTGGCCACCAGCAAGGGGATGGGCAAGACCCAGCTAGAAACACCACTTGCTGCCTTCTCACTGCCCTTTCCTCTCACCTGGCCTGGAATTTCCACCATCAGACTCCCTAATGTATTGGGGGGTGGGGATGGGACTCTAGAGGATGACCATGAGCCGGGAGGGCCAAGTAGAAAGACAATGGGTGGACTAGTGTGTGGCCGTTAAAAACAGCGAATTAGGGGCTTCCCTGGTGGCGCAGTGGTTAAGAATCCACCTGCCAATTCAGGGAACGCGGGTTCGAGCCCTGGTCCGGGAAGACCCCACGTGCTGCGGAGCAACTTAAGCCCGTGCGCCACAACTACTGAGCCCGTGTGCTGCAACTACTGAAGCCTGTGTGCTCTAAGGCCCTGCGTGCCACAATTACTGAGCCCATGCACCACAACTACTGAAGCCTGCACACCTAGAGCCTGTGCTCTACAAGAGAAGCCACCGAAGTGAGAAGCCTGCACACCGCAACGAAGAGTAGCCCCCGCTCACCGCAACTAGAGAAAGCCCATGCACAACAACGAAGACTCAACGCAGCCATAAATAAATAAATAAATAGGTAAATAAATAAATAAAAAGAAGAGTTCTGGAGGAAAAAACAAACAAAGAAAACCAGTGAATTAGATCTGCCAGGGGCTTCCAAATATGGACGAGTGAGAAAAGAGAGATGCAGAAATTTTTTTTACTATAACCCACTAGTTTAAAATAATAACAAAAAGGAAACTTGTATAGGTACATGTGATTATAGGTATTAGCATATATAAGTCCATTTATAATTGTGAGTAAATAAAAAATATAGAAGATCTCACGTCAGCATGGTAACATGGATTCCATGGTGGGGGGAGAAAAAAATATAAAAGGAAAATTTGTAAAAACATGTTAAAACATGTATATGATCATAATTTATGCAATTATGTAAAAAAAGTTGTAAAAGCTTTTATATATATCATATGTAAATTAAATATATGATATATATATTAATTAACTCCCTATGCCTCAGTTTCCTCATCTGTAAAATGGATTGCTATATCAAGTAGTTGTGTAAGTTGAATGAACACAGAAAACACTTAGAACAATGCCTGGCACATGGGAAGTTCTACTTAAGGATTAGATGTTATTATTATTTACATGTGTGGACACATGTGTATAAAGTATTACAGTAATGAAAAGAACAGATAAAGACACAGGGTGGGGGCCACCCCTCTCCACTCCTCGCTGAGCACAGATGAATGTTTTCCAACACATTTATCAACTAGTTTGAAGGCCTCAGGGTCTTCCTGGGTCGTGGCACTGGGCAGACAAACCACAGCAGGGCAGGGTGAGCCTGGACACTGCTTGGCTCTGCGTGGTTGGGAGGCGTCTGGGATTGGAGGGGCTGCAGACCAATTTCTCTGATCTGGCCTTTCTCAGCAACCAGGTCTCAGCCCCCTATTTCTAGAAGGTGGGACTGCTTCTGGGCCTACTGACCAGGCGACGGCTGTGAGACCAGCACAGCCTGGCGTTGGCATTGCCAATGCTCTGACAACCCTCCCCCTCCTCTGGCGGTCAAGGGCTAGAGGCTCTGGGATGGGCACATTACTTCTGCTTCCAGAGTATGGCCTTCTGTGAGAAAGCAGGCCTTCATCTTCTCAGGGCTTTCCGTGGGGGTCTGCAGGTAGACTTGTAGAAGGGCATCTGAGGCTCAGGGTGCCCAAGGTCGCCCTGAGGAGGTGAGGCAGAGCTGAGTGCCCACCCAGGGCCCTGCTGCTTTTACTGTGGCCTCCAGCTCTGCCTCTCCAAACTGGCTCTGCCCCTCTGGAACCCCTGACCCTAACGCTCTCTCAACTTGTTCTTCTCAGGGCAGCCTTAGCTCCCTCGTGAGTTCCTGGGGTGCTTTCTCCCCTGAATTTCCAGCCCTGGCCTGATGATGCCCCCGTGACTCCACAGCAGCTCCTTTCCCCCACCCTCAGCAACTCTTCCTTGGGCAGCCCAGCCTCACTGCTTTCTGTCCAGCCTGTCTTTACAACCCCCTTTGTAACTCCCACCCTACCCCTGGCAGGCCTGACCTGTTCGTCCCCTTCCGCCGTCTCTCTCTGTCGATTGAAATCCTGCCCGTTTACAAGGCCGCTCCCTCTCTGAAGCCTTCTGGGTCTGTCCAGGCCCTCAGTATCGTGTCTTTGGAGCCCTGAGCCCTGTACCCTGAACACAATGGGACTTCTTCACCCTCCCAACCCCCATTCCCGCTGTGGGCTTCTGGAAAGAAAGACAAGCTCTTGCCTATACCCTGAATAGAAGTCTGTCCAAATGAATTTAATATCTCCCTTTCCCCTCTCCTGTCTCAGGAGCACAAAGTGGGGTGAAATTCCTGTGCGCCGTGCACAGTAATCTGAGCCTTCGCAGGGCTTTATTTAATTTATGTTTATTCATAGATTTGCTTACTTGTTACCCCTTCCCCATCCCATCTCACTGCTTCCTTCTTGGGAGAATCAGAGTGTTAACAGTCCTTTTTTTCCCCTAAGAAACATAACAGACAATATTCTGTCCAGTTTGGCCTTTCTTTTTAAATAAGGAAAAAAGCTCTTTTAAGGTTTTCTTTTACGTTATTCAGTGATGTTTACAATTGTTCTCATATAGGTCCTGCATAACTCTTAATAAGTTTACTTTTAGGTATTTTACATTTTGTGGGTATTTAAAAGAACATATTTCCCATTACGTTTTAAATGTAGTGCACAGGAAGGCAAATTATTTTTATGTATCCCTTTGATACCTGGTAAGCCAACTACATTTTCTTACTGGTTCTAATCATTTCTCAGTATTACTCTTGAGTCTTTTAGGTGGGTAATCATGTCAGCTCCTAATAACAAAAGTATGAAAAGGAAGGAACCAACATTGTTTTTTATAGAGGTATGGTTTGGCTTGGTTTTGAACTTCATAGGAAGTATCTGTCTTCTGGGACTGGCTTTTTCACTCAACGATACGGGTACTAAGGTTCATTCATGATACGGGGTGAAACTGGTTCATTTGCTTGCACTACTGAACGATGTGCCACTGTGTGAGTGAATCCTCTGTAATTTATTTCCCCATTCTCTTGTCCGTGGGCATTTGGGTTATTCTCTAGATTTTTGCTGTTCAGAACAGTGCAGCTTTGAATGTTCTCGTTTCTGTCTCGGAGCACATGCCCAAGTTTCTCTTGATTTTAAGCCTAGAGGGGGATCTGCTTATAAGATAAGGCCAGATTGTTTTCCCCAGAGGCTGTAGGGAGTTGCACTCTGACTAACAACACACTGGAGATTCCGTGGCGCCACCTCTTCTCCAGCACTTGGTGCTGTCAGACTCGTTCATTTTTGCCCGTCAGACGGTATAAAATAGCATCTTATTGGGGCCTTCATTTGCATTTCCCTTATCACCAATGAGCTTGTGCATCCCTTACGCGTTCATTGGACAACTGTGTTTTCTTCTTCTGTAAAAAGGCCTGTTCACGTCTTTCATCTATTTTTCTGTTGGATTACTTGTTTTCTGTTTTTTCCCATGGATTTCCAAGAGTCCTTTATGTGTTTTTGATGTTTATCCATTGCGGGTTGTACGTGGCAGACGTCAGACGTCTCACATCTCCTCCAGTTTGTGGCTTGCATTTCACTTTCTCAAAGGTGTCTCCACTTCTCTCTTCCCTCCCACGCTTGGGCCTGGGACGCTAGTGCGCGTGTGTGTGGATGGGGGGGTGTCGCGCCCCTCAGAACGCCGTGCAGAGCAACCCCACCGCTCCTCCTGTTCCTTGGGGCTTTAAGGGACCCTCGTCTCCCTCCCAGATTTGGCTGAGGCGGCCTGGATGGGAAGCCCCTGTCTGGTCTGCTTGGGGTGGGCACGCCGCAGCAGGGAGGGCCTCGCTGCGATGGTGCCCCCCCCCCAGGAGTTATTTATCACTTCCGGCTCCTCACCTAGGGGCCGGGCGCCTCTCTGCTCCGCTGGGCAGCAGCCCGCGGCAGCTCGGGCGCTCCCTGGGGGCGGGCGGCCTCGGGGGAGGGGCGCTCCGGGCCGGCCCCTCCGGAGGCGGAGGCGGGGGCCAGGCCTGCGGCGGGGGCTGGGATGGGGGGGCGGAAGCTGCCCGAGCAGATAAGGGCCGAGGTCGGTCCTGCGGTGAGACTGTGCGGGACGCTGCCTCCGCCGAGCCCGCCCCCGCACCCTCTGGTCCCAGCTCCCCGAGCCACGGTCGGCGCAGCGGCCCCCTCCCTGCAACCCGGGGCTCGGCATCCTGGGCGTTGATCCCAGAGAGCAGTGAGAGATGGTGCTCCGGCCTGCTCGTTCCGTTCCAAACCTCAGTCATCGCAGCTGGAACATGGGGGTAGGAGTCTCCAGTTACCCCCCAGGGCCGTTAGGGATGGAACAGGTGCAGGCTGGTGAAATCCCTCTGTAGATTTGGGCCTTTTGTAAAGGATGGGTACCCTGAGTTCCTCGCATTGCCCCTGCTGTACCCGCTGACTCTCCAGGCTTCATCCCCGTTGTATAGATGGGAAATTGGGGGACTTGCCTTAAGTCACAGAGCCAGCCAGCAGGAAGCAAGTGGGGAGGGGAATGGAACTCCACAATCTGGGGGCCCTCTTTAAGAAAAAGATTACAAAATCACAAATACAAATTTGCTGAGGCCTCTCCCAGGGCCTTGGAAGAGGCCCAAGTAAGTGAGAAGCGCAAGTCCAACTTCTTGGTTTCCCGGCCTCACCCTGCAGGCCCCCTGGAAGGGCTTACACCCCTCCAGGAGACGGTCAGACACCAACACAGTTGCAGGGTAGGTTCAAGATAGTACAGCAGGGGCCTGGAGGAGTCCGCACTGCAGCTGGGCCCAACCCCTTGCATATGCCTAGGCAGCCCTCCGGCCAGCCCAACCCAACAGCAAGAGCAGTCAGGCATTTTGGGACTGCGCCACCGCTGGGCAGGGCCAAGCCCTTGAGCACCAGCCAGTCAAAGTTTACTTGCCACTCAGGGCCTCTGACCCTGTGGGCTGGCAGTGGTAGGGAAAATTCCTAGGAAAAAAGGAAGGGGGAACCTGCCCGAGGCAGTGTAAGTGCATCTGACTTGGAGTCACATGGGACTGAGGTTTAAGCCACTGCAAGGCCATGTGACCTTGGGAAGACTCCTTCATTTGGGTGTCTTCATCTGTAAAATGGGAGTAATAATAGTACCTACTTGTCAGCGCTGTAATGAGGCTTAAATGAGGCCATGCATGACGAAGCTTGGCGTTTAGAAGCAAATTTCCCTTCTGTGAAATCTCCAGGTCAGGAGAGGCATCTTTCTCTCCATATTAGGATTAAGTCACTTACCCAGGGGGTGGTCTCTTGATGGCAAAGTTGAGATTTAAACCCATGAATGTCTGGCAGCAATGCCCTGGTTCTAACCATCAGGGAACACTGCCCCCTGGGGCCTGTCTCCCCCGGGAGTTAAGTGCCACTGCTAGGTGTGCATGTCCAGGGCAGGGAGCCAAGGGCAGCATTTGAGTCAGGAGGTTGCTCACCTTTCTGGATTTTATCATCTCTTTGCTCTCATGGGCACCTGAGGCTGGAATTTTTCTAACTCTGGCATCCTACAACCTGGACCAGGAGAAGCAGGAGACTCTGGTGATGGAGACAGGGCAGGGGAGCTGGGAATAGGCCATGACCATGAGCCTGGGCAGCAGTGGCATCCCAAAGGACTCAAAGTCTTCTTCCAAACAAAGAGGCGCTGCTTTGCCTCATGGTTTGCGTAGGATTTCTCCTGGGTTGGTGGACAAGAGAACTGAGTTCTCAGCTCAGAGCTGCCCCTCTCTAGCCAGCTGACCCCACACCAGTCACTCCTCCCCTCTGAGCCTCGGTTTCCTCGTCTGTGAAATGGGGATAAGAATACCTGCAGCTGCGAGGATTACAATATGTTGCGTACGTAGAGTGCCTAGTAAATGTTACTAGTTGTTAAAACAGGCGGTCTGAGGATGGAAGAGGGTGTCTTGGGAGGGCAGGAAGTATGCAAGCAGAAGTGGGGAGTCCTGCCAGGGCAGGAGTTTGGGCTTCTAAGGTCTCCGTCTCACAGATGGAGTGCCTTGGGGTTGGGCTGGGAACCCCAGCGCCGGTACTCTCCCAGGTCAGGACAGGTCAGAGTGAGGTCAGGGGCTCTGGGGGTGCAGAGAAGAGCAGGGAGCAAAGGTTCTCAAGCAGGTGAAAGGGAAAGGAGGGAGGAAGTGGGGGCTTCTGGGAGGAGACTGGAGTGGCGGTCGCTGTGTGATGCCGGCCACACAATCACCCCGAGGCCCCGTTCCATGACCTCCTTTGTCCCTCATTGCAGACTTTCAAACTAGGCATTTCCCACATGGGGAAACCGAGGCTCAGAGAGGTGAGATCACTTGCCCAGGGTCACACACTGCAGGCTCCCCAATCTGTCTGGCTCTGCAGCCTGGACTCCAACAGTCACAGCCACTTTCTTATCTCATCTGCCTGACAAGGTTGTGAGTGAAGCAGCGTGATCTCAGAGGCTCAAAGGGATCCCAGACCCTGCCGCTGTTTCCCAGGAGCCCCAAGCTCTAGGCTGGCAGCTGTGCAGGAGACATCACCAGGAGACCCGGGACAGGGGCCCAGGAGGATTTGCTCACGGTGAGAGCAGAGAGCCCTGGAGTAAGGGAGCAAGCACGCCATCTCGGGAGGGTTCAAGTAGAGGCATCCTGTGTCTCCCCAGCAGCTGGGAATCTGGAGGCATGACTCATAATGGGGCCAAAGCTAGCCAAAATTTTTATGAAATTCCTTCTTTTTATCTTAAAAATTCATACAGATTTGTACCCTTTTAAATATGTGGGCTTCCCCCTCCCCTTTTCTTAAAATAAGTTTCCACTCTCAGTCTCTATCTGAGTGGACACTCCAGGAAGACATGGTGCCTCCACTGGCTGTGTGTATCTGTTGCCTGCACCGTGGACCCCATACCCTGGGCCTCTGGTTTGGTTTGCGAAAGTGCAGGGACAGAGTTGAGGTCAAGGCCCTGCCTGTTTTCGGTCTAGGGCCTTCCCCACCTCTGCTCCACGCTCCTGCCTCTTGCTTTGGCTCTGCCATCTCCTCTCACAGAGGTTTGTCCATCCCAGTCCAACTCTCCCACTGGGTGTTCTCAGAATGTCTCACCCCCCTCTTCATGCCCTGAGGGTCCTTGTCCGGAGGGACACTACCCGTCTTCAGCCCTCTCTGCTGGCCAGTCTGACCCTTCACCTCCCCAGAGGAGTACTCGACTTGGGGAAGTTCCATGCCCATTTGGAAGAAATGGAGGTGCAGAGCTGAGAGATGCTGGACCTCCAGGATGCACAATGAGAAGGGCTGTTGGATGCCCACGGGGATCTCTGGGCAGGTGGGGTGCCTCAGCCTGGGGAGAGGGCACCAGATCTGGGCCCCAGCCAGGGATGCAGGAGGGAGGAGGGAAGGCCATGGGGTGCCGGGGGCTGCCGCCTGGCAGGTCCCTGTGCCCAGGGTAGGGAAGTTTCTTATTTCTCCTGCTCCGACTTCCCCCTTTGATTTATTATAGCCATGAAATGCTCTACTCTCTTCTCTTTTCCTTGCTGTCCCCGGGGCTGGAGGAGCACAGGCCTCCCAGTCATGGGGCCTTGGCCTTGTTGGACTCCCATCTCCTTCCAAAGGTTGAGCCTGGGGGGCCCAGAAGTGAGAGGTGAGTCAGGGCAGGCAGGGTGGGACGAGGAGGGGCCCCGACCCCCCAAAGGCTAGCCTGGGCAGGACCGCAGGGGCCGGCACAGTCTCGGTTGGGAAGGTCTGGGGCCGGGCAGAGGCTGTGGCAGGTGTGGACTTGACAGCAGACAGCTCCCTGGGGTTGTGGAGGTGGCAGGCTCTGGGCCAATGGCCTCTCAAGTCCTGGCAGGTCTGAGGGCTGCGCACAGAGTCCTCGAACGCTACCCACCAGGTCAGAGAAATGGCTTCTCTGCAGCCCCTGACGCCATCTTCGGATTTAATGGTGGCCAGAGCAGGCCTGGCCCAGGTGCATCTGGGGATGGGGCTGACAACCCAAAGGAAGGCTTGAGGCCCCCGTGCCCAGACCTGGGGCTCCTCAAGACCACCGCTGGACCTCACCCCGTGGCCTAGTCCAGGCAGGTGAGGGCTGGAGTCTGTCTGTCCGGCCCCTTGGCGGACCTGGCGGCCAGAGCGTTCCTGGCCGCTGCTGTGCAGCGCCTGTGGTAACGGGGCTGTTGGCGTTTTGCAATGGCCGGGGGTGGGGAGGCTGCACACACATGCTTCCTGTGGTGACTGGGCGCTTCCTGTTTTCTCAGGCGCCGGACTTGCTACTGCCGATGTGGAAACAGGGGCAGCTGCAGCCCGGGTGGCTCCAGGTCGGGCGCCCCGACCCTGCCCAGAGGGGCCTAAGTGGGCCCATCACCCCAGGCCCTGACCCAGGGCAGTGGATGGCCCGAGTTAACCCCCCACTGCAGGCCCCCATCCTTCCTGTCCCCAACAGCTTCCGCCAAGAGGAAGGGGCCAGGCAGGGCTATCACTCAAGGCTGAGCAGGTGGTCCAGGAGGTCAGAGGTCCAAGGGTGGGAGCTCTGGTCTCAGCTCTGTCCTTTGCTCACTGAGTGCCTTTGGCCATTCCTGACCTGATCCAGGCCTTGATTTCCTCTTTTTTGTGGTGATCATGGCACCCATCATCTAAAATCCCTCACCCATTCCTGCCCCAGTTCTGACCTCCCTTGATTTTTCCATCCCAACAGCCTCAGCTTTGGGGGCAGGGTGAGCACTGAGGCTGGGACCCCCAGAGGGGGGCTTGGCATAGGTCTTGACAGAGAGGGGCTTGGAGAGACTGGGGAGAGGGAAAGGCACGCCAGGTGGGGGAACCAGACTTAGAAGAAGGCATGGAGGTGGGAAGGCCGGGACTGGGTTTGGGAGATGGGGTGTTGATGGGACAGACGGAGAGTGGTAGGCGACAAGGTTGATCTGGAAGGATTCAAAGCAGGAGAAAGATTTTAGGATCCTCTTTATTCCTGAAAACGTTAGGAAAGTGTCTGATACCCCCTCACATTCTTCCTCAGAAGAAAGGCAAGGGGGGTGGGGGGCAGGGCCAGCCCTTCCCAGCCATTCACCAAGGAGATGGGTGCCCATGTGTTGTGGTGCAAGGGCCTCAGGAGGGATCTGAACCTTTCTCCAGGTGTCAGGTGCCTGGAGTTCCACCATCAGGGCCAGGCCTTAGGATTTGGCATTGCCCTGTTCCCGAACATGTTTTGTTTTGTTTTTAAGCTGCTATTGCAAGAAGGGGAGGGGAGATGACTTGGCTTCTTGTTGAGTTTGTGGACAGCATCTGACCTCTGGAAGAAGAGTTTCTTTGCAGGAAGGCCAAGGCCTGAGCCCGCTGGGGACTGACCAGTCCACGGACCCAGTTCAGCCACACGCTTGGCCCAGGAGGTTCTGAGGTGCCCACTTCACAAGTGGCCCCTCCTAAATCTCTAGGCCTTCCCATCATGGACAGCCAAGGGCTGGTTCCAGCCAAGGAGGCCTTGAGGAGCCCGAGACCCTGAGGCCCAGCCTGAGGGGCCATCAGGCCAGCCTGGCCCCCACCATCCTGTCCCCTGCCTTGGTGCCTTGGGTCAGCCTAAGTGCTGAGTTGGCGGCTCAGCAGCTGCTTCTGCCCACGGAGGCCCAGTTATAAATAAGCCCAATGTGGCCAAGTCATCAAGTTCTGTCCCAGCTGCATTACCTCAGTGACCACAGGTTGGGGCTGCCCAGAACCAGGCCCACCAGAACCTGCCTGCCCAGGCCAAAGGCTGGGCCAGCCTTGTTGCCTGCAGGGGTCCTCAAATCCAGGGTTGGGGTGTCTGCAGCTACTCAGACCTGGACCGCCCTGGACACGGGCCACGGAAGGGGCAGGGCCCATCCCGCCTGCCCAGAGCCAGCTATTTACAAACTGAAACCGGGAGAAGTGAAGCGGCTGCGGCCAAAGTGGCTCCAGGCCCCCAGCCCCCAGTCCCGCTCCATCCCCGGCAGGCCCATCCCCCCTCCTCATGGCTTCCTCTTTCCTTCCCCACACAGCTCCCCGACCTCCCACTGCCCAGCCAGGTCTTTCTGGACAACGTGCCAGTACTTCATGGTGACCCCTGGCCCCATGGCCACTTGCCTGGTGGGGATCCCCTTCTACTACTCACCCCCAAGACCCCATCAGTCTGGGCTCCTAGTAGCAGCCTCCTCCCACCCGGGCCCAGCCCACCATGGCCTGCCCAAAGCACATTCCCACAGTTCTCAGTTCCCCTTCGTGGCTGGAAAAGCTCCAGCACCAGTGGCCACCGTGACGCTGCCCGGCCCTGCCTGAGGGTAGCTTCTCCAGGGGACCTTGACCTTCAAGGGGGCGCCAAGTAATCTGGGGAGCTGTGGTGGAACTTGGGGCACCTGGGGCCTTAAGGGGGCATGTTTCTGGGCAGGAGGCTCCAGCCATCACTCTCTTTGAGTTCGGTTTCGGCCCACTCATCCGGCTGGCGTGGGTCACAGGCCCTTGTGCAGGTCAGAATTGAGCTGGGACAGACGGACGCTGGGCCCGAGACCACGGCACACGCTGCTTAGGAAGTGGCAGGCAGGATGGTGCCGTAGCAGGGGCCTGTTCCAGGGAGAGACAACAGACAACATAAGTAATACTCACTTCTAATAATAGACGAACTCCCTCACGATGGTGCAGAGGATGTCAGTTCTTTCTGTCCCCCGAACAAGCCTGTCCCATTATCTCCATCATAAATGGACATGGGCTCACAGGGGAAGTCACGTGTCCCAGGCTACACAGCTAGAAAGTGTCTGGACCGAGATTCAAGATTTCCTGACATCCAGTCCCCTTCTGTCTCCGTCTGACTGCCCCTTGCTCCATCTTGTCCCTCAATCTCCTGCCCGGGAGGACAGGAGTTTCCCAGCACTGTGACAAGGCAGGAGCGGGGCTGGCCCGAAGCTTGAGGGGGAAGCAGGCCTTGGACAGCAGAGTTACCAGATGGGGTTCGTCAGTGCCCAGTGCCGCCTTCCCTGCCCCATTCCTTGCCTCCCACTAAGTCCCAGCTGAGGCACAGCCCTAGCCCCCCTCAGCCACAGTCAGCTGGCTGCCTTTCACCTAACTTCTCTGAGCCTCAGAATCCTCTTCTATGAATTGTCATTCCACAAACACAGAGCACCTACTCGATGCCAGCCCTAGGCTGGGTGCAATCTCTAGAACTAGGGTATGGCCCCTGTTCACAGTCTTGTGGAGAAGGCAGATGAGTTACAAGATCCTGAGTACTCCAAGAGGGAAGCTGCAGCTGTGAGACACCAAGAACAAGTGATGAGTGCTTCCTGGGGTGAGGAGGGTGCCATTGGGGTGGGATAGGAAAGAGTTCCCCAACAAAAGCCGGGGGACTGGCTCTCCATGCTAAGTCACACCCCTGTGCCTTGGCTCTGGTAGTTACCACGGTCCGAGTCAAGTGCCCTTCTTCCCTCTGGGCCCGGTAAACTCCTATCCATCTGTCAGGACCCATGGACACACCACAGCATGACCAGGCCTGGCCTGGCCTGATGGCTCCCCACCTCCCTCTTCCCACGCAGGACGTGAGCACACCCGGAGGTCAGGCCTCCTCAGTCACTATGCCCTCACCAGCCCCACCCAGGCAGGCATCTGCTCCCAGGCTCAAGCCCCCACCGTCCTCTGCTCCGAAAAGCACCGTTTCCCTTTTCTGGGTGACCACACGCCATACACAGGGAATTTCCATCTCAGCCTGTGGAGCTTCTGATTCACTCAGGCTCACTCAGGACTCCTTCCGGGTCCACGCCTCCTACTTCTGCACCTTGGGCTGCCCCTCACACCCACCCGGGACCCCTAGGCAGCTTCAAACTAATCTTGGCCTCCACAACCTGGAAATCAAGTCAGCCCCTCACTCACCGGCCCCCTCAGGGCCCTCCCACTCCCATCCTATGCACAGAGACCCCTGCTCCTGGCACACACGCTGGGGCAGCTTTGGGCTGAGAGCACAGGCTTTGGAGTAAGATAAGCCTGGTCCAACCCTGATTTTGGCCCTTTCTGCTTTGTGACCTGGAGCAGTTTAAGTATATGCTCTGAGCCCCATTTCTCATCTATAAAATTGAGGTGATTCCTGTCCCATAACTTTGTTGTAAAGATCCAGTGTGCTGGGCCCATGATGGGAGCTCAATAATGATTACTTTTCCTTCTTTGAAAAGGCCCCCTCATCCTATCACAAGGTCCCTACTCCAGACCTGGGCCCCCTTTCTCTGGTTGGCTTTCCCCTCCCGAGAGCTGGTTGCTCAGGCAGGGAGAAGGAGAGAAGTATGGGCAGAGCAAAGGAGGGCGAGATGCTGCTGTCTCAAGGCTCTCCTCCGCCAGCTTCTCGACTCCTCACATTTCTCAGTTTTTCCAAGGAGGCTTTGGAGAGGCCAGGAGGCAGGAGCTCCAAGGAGCTGAGGGCTGCAGAGCTCCTGAGCTCTCGGGGACAGGGTCGAGCCTTCCTCCTCCCGAGGAATGCTGGGTGTGCGCGTCACACACGAACATCTCACGTGTGGGCTCCTCTAATTCTCACGGCCCGGTGAGGTGCATCCTTTTATTGCCCCCATTTTACAGATGAGGACACCGAGGCTCTGAGAAGTGACTTGCCCTCAGCCACGCAGCAAACAAAGGGCAGGGGTAGGATCCGAGTCAAGGTCTCTGGAGCCATACTCCTAAACTCCACAAGGCTCAGTAAGCATTTGTGGAGGCCGACGAGGGAAACGTGGACTAACTGAAACCCTACTGTATACAAAGGGAAGACTGACACAGATTGTCTCTTTCTGCCTTCTGTACAATGCTGCGGTCTGGGTCTCGTTGACCCCTCTACAGAACTGAGGCATCTGAGCTTCAGGGAGGGGAAGGAGCTTGCCCAGAGGTCACACAGCCAATCGTAAGGAAGGATCCAGGGGTACCTAGATAGAAGAGGACGGTGTCAGGGGCTTCACAGAAGAGGGGGCCTGGAGGGGGAAAGTGGCTCCTGTCCTCAGTGAGTGAGCCGGCAGTGGGGGGGGTGATGCCCGTGGTGAGCAGGAGGAAGTCGCTGTGGGTGGCGGTGGGTTTGAGGTGCCGGAGGCTGAGTGATGTGGCCGGGAGGTGAGCTCCCCGTCTGCAGGTCTGGTCAGCAGGAGACAAGGGTCTGGTGGGGGGGGGGCAGCAATGGGATTCAGGGCACGCAGGAGGTCAGGCCGTTCTGGAAATCTGTGCCTACTGGCCACTGGGGCTGGGGAGTGGGGGGCAGGAGCTGGCGCAGAGTGCAAGGAGGGACTCAGCAAGGCTGGGGAGAGGTGGAGGTGAACAGGGAAGGGAGGATCTGGGGAGACAGCCTGGAGGAGGCGAGCCGTCAAAAATGGAGGGAGGTCTTAGGGTGTGGGAGTGGGTGGGACTGTGAGCAAAGGCCGTGAGACATTGAGAAAGAGGTTCTGGGAATGTTGAGTAGTGTCTTCTGGCTGGGGGTGGGGGTGGGGCTGGTCCACTTGGGGTGGCGGAGGGTGGAAATGCTGGCCGGACTCCTGGGTGCTGGGGGCTCCAGCACAGGCCTCAGAGCTTTGAACTTCAGCCTGTGTACAAGCCAGGGCCAAGGGCAATTTTTAGGTGGGGAAACACCCATGGGAGAAACTCGAGATAGAGGCAGCAGCGGAAGCCCATGTCCCAGGGCCACTCAGAGTGGCAGTTACCTCCCACCCCCTGGCCAGCTGTGTGTGTCCTTGGGCAGCCCCCTCTCCAGCTGAGCCACGTGACCTTTGCCATTAAAATGGCACTGATGGTAAATTCACAGGGTCATGGGAGGTGGGGTGAGTTAATGCTGGTTGACTGCATCACCTCAGCCGATGCTGGGCCTTTCGCCTTGCCTCGTCCTGGCTCGCGGCACTTGGTGAGAGCCTGCGGTGGATACCACCGGGGTCTCCAGCAGACCTGGTTTAAGCCTCGCCTGTCCCTCGATTGGCTGAATCATGGGCCCCTTCCGATCCTCGGTTTCCTTAACTGTACCACAGGGATGATAACGGCCCCAACTTCAGATCTGAATAAGAAAATGAACTCTGCAGTGGTGGTCCTGTTTTCCCGGAATCAAAACCAAATTCCACACAACACACAACGTCCCCCAGCGCCCTACCTGACCAGACCCTCACCTCCCTCACCTCCTACCACTGGCTCTTTTCACACTGGCCCCTTGCTGGTTCCCCTGCCTGGAGCTCTTCTCCCAGGTGTCTGCTTGGCTGGCTCCTTCACTTGTTCCCAGGGTTTGTTCAGGTGTCCCCTTCCTGCCCTTCCTGCCCTCTTCACTCTGCACACGGCCCCCCCTTCCCCAGCTGGCTCGTCCTCTTTCGTATAGCGTTTGCCGCCTTCTCACCTACTCTGCATATCCCCTGCCTTCCCTGCTCCAGAACAAGCCCCAGGAGGACAGAGATTTTTGCCTGTTTTGTCACCTGGCCCGTAGAGGCCCTGAGCAAATATTTGTTGGATGTCCTAATGCACTAAAGAGCCAGCCCAGCGCTCTGACCAGAGCTCGAGGAGCTCGGAGGGGCCCAAGGAGCCTCTCCCAGTGTCTCAACTGTGAGAGGAAGTTGCAAGACGGCCATTTCTGTACACGGGCTCAGCTTTTTTTGGTCAACTTGCCCAGCTCGTGCTCTGAGGCCTGAGTTTTCCCACACGTCCCGTCAAGCCCCATGGGGACCGGTGGCTAGGAAGCGGGGGTGAGGGGAATGCTGTTCCCTCCTCTTAGAGCTCTTTGGGCTGAGGTTGAGGGGTCTGTGTGTGGAGGGGTCATGTCCCCCAGGTGGACACAGCTTCGAGGACACAGTGCCCGTGTTTCCTGTTGCCCATCTACCCTGTGACTGCAATAGCACCCAGCCTACCCCATCAGCCACCCAGCCCAGTGGGGGCAAAGGGCACCTGGTGCTCCACCACCCAGGCCTGCCTGACCTCCCTGTCACTCTGCAGGGCCAGCCCTACATGGTCACCCACTCGTCCAGTGGAGTGGGGAACAACACTGTCATGTGCTGCTGGTAGGAGGGTAAAGTCGATACAACTTTTATCCAGGGCAACGTGACAATATCTCTATATTTATCTACCTATCTACTTCAAAGTTTCAAATGCCGTACAGGACTTCCCTGGTGGCGCAGTGGTTAAGAATCCGCCTGTCAATGCGGGGGACATGGGTTCGAGCCCTGGTCCGGGAAAATCCCACATGCCGCGGAGCAGCTAAGCCGATGCGCCACAACTACTGAACCTGTGAGCCACAACTACTGAAACCCGTGCACCTAGAGCCCGTGCTTGGCAACAGGAGAAGCCACCGCCATGAGAAGCCCGTGCACCGGAACGAAGAGTAGCCCCTGCTCGCCGAAACTAGAGAAAGCCTGAGTGCAGCAATGAAGACCCAGTGCAGCCAAAAATAAATAAATAAAATTTTAAAAATGCAGTACACAAAACTAATACAGTATTATATGCCATTTATACCTCAATTTTTAAAACTATGTCTCCTTTGACATTAAAAGAGGTGAGTCAAAAATTTCTGTGACCCGGCTCAGCCAAATAAATGAATAAATAATTTTAAAAATTCTGTGTATACTTCAATAAAAAAATAAAAATTTTAAAATTAAAAAAGTTTCCTGCACCTACATTAGAGCATCTAAATAATTATCTGGTCTCTTTCCCAATGAGTTAAGATCGAAAGCTATGCCATTTTCTTTTTTTTTTCCTCTGTGTATTTGTGCTTTTTTTGAATTTTATTTATTTATTTTTTATACAGCACGTTCTTATTAGTTATCTATTTTACACATATTGGTGTATATATGTCAATCCCAATCTCCCAATTCATCCGCCATTCTCCATATTACTTATAATTGAAGAATTTTTTATTTCTATTTTAGGTAACTTCTGATCCTATTCATTAGTGTCTACAGGGAGGTGCACAAGGTTTTTGACTCAGCCTGCATTTGGTTGTGGTGATTTTCTTTTCACTATCACTCTCTTAATAGTCAAAATTAGACTTGGAAAATTAAATATAGAGAAAGAATTTATAGCATTTTACTTTCTTTCCCTTTGAACATTTACTTCTGCAGAAGTAGGACTTTCTCCTACATAGTTTTCATTTAAGGCGGAAAAATATATTTTGTTCTTTACTGTTGCAGGATGTTTTCTAGAAGCAAGCAAACGTGAAAGCATGAGAACTGCCACCTGGAGCCAGCACTACAGTCCATCCAGCCCAGCAAACGACCTTTAACTCAAATCTTCCCCCAACTATTCCAGTGGACACTCCCCTCTAGTGTCCCTGGAAAAAAAAAAAAAAAACACAAAACCACTGCTCTTTGACCCAGTATTTCAACTTTGGGGAATTTATCCTAGACCTACACTTGCATATGTGTAAGTTAACAAATTTTATCTATTGCAGTATTATTTGTAATAGCAAAAGACTGGAAACAACCTGAATGTCCATCAGTAAGAGACTGGTTAAATAACTTTTTAAACAATGGAATACTATACAGCAATGAAAACAGACCGTGACTACATGCAACAACATAGTGAGAAAGAAGAAGTGGGATACAAAAGAACATTTACACTATGATTCTCTTTGTATAAAGATTAAAATCTGTTAAGGTAAAAACTAAACTATATTGTTAGAGGTGTTTACATAAGTTGGAAAACTATAAAGAAAATGAGGACATAATTACTGAAAAAGTTAAGATAGTGTTACTTCTAGAGAGAGGGAAGGGATTTGGGGAATACTTCTGTAGTGCTGGCAACGTTTTATTTTTTGACCTGGTTGGTGGTTACATAAGTGTTCACTTTATAATTATTTTTTAAACTGTACATAAGTGGTTCATGCAGTCTTTTGTATGAATGAGGTCTCTCATGATGTTAAACTATCACAGTCCATCCAAACAGTGGAATACTATATAGTCATTAAAAAGAACAAAACAGCTCTATATGCATGGACATGGGATGGATTTAGGGGGAAAAAACAACCAAAGTGAAGTGCAATGTGTTTAGTATTCTACTTTCTGGGTGAAATTTAAAAAAGACTATGTCTGCCTCTATGTCTTTGTCTGCTTAGACTATCTCTAGAAAAATACCCAAGAATCAGGTAACAGGGAACTGGACAGTTGTTTCCCTTTTTGTACCTTATGGATTTCATACCATGTGTATATATTACCTATTCAAAAAATAAAGTAATTTAAAAAACTGTTTCACTTCTCATTCCCTGGAACACCTAAGATTTTTGGTCTGAAACCAATTTCTTGCCCACGAGAAATGCGAACCACAAGCCAACTTGATGCTCCTGGGGACCTCCAGCAAGTTGGGGACCCTCTCTGGTCCCGTTTCCTCTGCTGCAGAAGGAGGCCAGGCCTGTGCTCCCCTGAGGTCCTGTCGCTACCCAGTCCCTGCTGTCCTGTCTCCTCTCCCCTCCCTTATCCTCCCCTCCCACCACCCCCGCCCCGTTCGCTCTTTCATTGCCTCACTTCTCTCTACTCCCTTCTTTGACTCTTTCTCCTTTTATTTTCCTTTCTATTCCTCTCCAGTTCTGGCTGCCTTTCCCCTCTCTGCCCTTCCTTGCTCTCCCCATATTTGGCTTCTCTTCCTCTGCCTCTTTCCCCTGCCCTAGGATCCAGCCCTTCCTAGAGCCCCAGAAAGCAGGTTCATGCCCCAGCTCTCCACTCACAGGTTGTGTGACCCTGGGCGAGTCACTGACCTCTTGGGCCTCAGTGTAACAGACGGTTGTCCTGGTTACGTGAGATCACAAGGGTGGAAGCACTCAGCACAGTGCTGGGCACTCAGAAAATAATTTCCCCCCCTTTTAAAAAATTTTTTAATTTTTAAAATGTTTTACTTTTGGCTGTGTTGGGTCTTCGTTGCTGCGCGTGGGTTTTCTCTAGTTGTGGTGAGCAGGGGTTACTCTTCATTGCGGTGCGCAGGCTTCTCAATGCAGTGCAGAGCATGGGCTCTAGGTGCGCGGACTTCTGGAGTTGTGGCACGCAGGCTCAGTAGTTGTGGTGCACAGGCCTAGCTGATCTACGGCATGTGGGATCTTCCCGGACCAGGGCTCGAACCCGTGTCCCCTGCATTGGCAGGCAGATTCTTAACCACTGTGCCACCAGGGAAGTCCCTGTTGCCCCTTTTTAAGGAGCTGTTAGCCGTGGGGTTGTGGATTTTCAAACCTTCTCGGCTCTGCTCAGAATTGCTTAGAATCTGGGTCCTACTATTCCAAAGGCTTAGGATAACATCAGTTCCCTAGGAATTGGAATCTCGGGAAGAGGCCTCTGGTGTACTTTGGGAGGAGGGGCAGTGGGAGGAAGGATGGGAAGGACTTGCTGTGTGAATGGACACAGGATGCTGGAGCTGCACAGAAAGTGGGAGTCGGTTCTGCCCATTTCCATAGATTTGGGGTCCTGGGCCTTTTATGGGTTTCCTTACCCAGGCCCCTTGGGCTTGACCAGACTTGGGACAGTGGAATCTCTTTCTTCTCCTGAGGCCCCTTGAGACTTAGGGCTCAGGAACACAGAGTCGACCTGGTCTGCTCCCTGTGTCCACGGAGGGCAGCACCACACTCCCTGCTTATAACCAGCAAAGGCTCCGCAGTCCCCCCTGGATACCCACCAGGCTCCTGGGCTTAGGACTCAAGGCTCTTTGCCTCCCTGCCCTGTCTTGCTGCCAGCCACAAGGAGGGCAGCGCACTGTTCCCTCGTTCTCTCCCAACTCCTTGCCTTTGCTCAGGCTGGTCCCTCAGCCGGACATGCTCTCTCCCTCACACGCTTTCCTACCTGTGGCCCTGACCTGATTAACTGTTCACTAATGCACCTGGTGCCTCTTGTGCCCCTGCCTCCCAGAAGGACCATGCCGTCTGCACACATGTGTGTTCTCTCTGCAGGCCTGTGAGCTCCTGGAGGCCCAGGGCATGCTTCCTTCATGTCTGTGTCCCCTTGCCAGGCCAGCACATGGGAAACCCTCAATAAAAAGTTAGTGATTAGGGGCTTCCCTGGTGGCGCAGCGGTTAAGAATCCGCCTGCCAATGCAGGGGACAGGGGTTTGAGCCCTGGTCCGGGAAGATCCCACATGCTGCGGAGCAACTGAGCCCACGTGTCACAACTACCGAAGCCCACGCACCTAGAGCCCGCGCACAGCAACGAAGACCCAGTGCAGCCAAAAATAAATAAATTAATTAATTTTTTAAAAAAGATTAAATGAATGAATAAGTAGATAAATAAGCATATAAACGAAACAAACCAAGATAAGAAGGAATGAGTGAAAGAATGAATGAACACATCAAGCAAGACCTGGTTCTCATGCAGTAGAGCCATCCCCACACACAGCCAGTCAGCTGGGACTAGGCCTTCTTTTTCTTTTTTTTTTTAAATTAATTTATTTTATCTTTGGTTGTGTTGGGTCTTCGTTGCTGTGCGAGGGCTTTCTCTGGTTGTGGCGAGGGGGGGCTACTCTTCGTTGCAGTGCGCGGGCTTCTCATTGCGGTGGCTTCTCTTGTTGCGGAGCATGGGCTCTAGGCCCATGGGCTTCAGTAGTTGTGGCACGTGGGCTTCAGTAGTTGTGGCGTGTGGGCTCAGCAGTTGTCGCTCGCGGGCTCTAGAGCGCAGGCTCAGTAGTTGTGGCGCACGGGCCTAGTTGCTCTGTGGCATGTGGGATCTTCCCAGACCAGGGCTTGAACCAGTGTCCCCTGCATTGGCAGGCAGATTCTTAACCACTGTGCCACCAGGGAAGTCCCTAAGCCTTCTTGATGGGAAAGTGGGGACAGGGATGGAGCTGATGCCAAGTCAGCCCGCCTCTCCCCTCCTCTTGGGGAGGAACCTTGGTCAGGTACCTAGGGAGTCCTGAGGGCCAGTGATGTGGACCCCTTGGAGAGTCCCAAGTGTGGATGCAAAAAATCAGTGAAGATGTAGGTGAAATAGATCTAATGGTGAACCCAGACCTGTGAATCCCTGGTCTTTGCTGCAAGTAAAGAAACACTTGGGCGTCTGGGATTCCACTGACAGGAAGGAGGCTGGCTAGTCTTAGTGGGAAGGGGATATAAAGCAAAGGGTTAGACTACACAGGGGAGGAAACTGAATGCTCAAGAAGTTCTTCCCCAAGAGAAGAGGACTCACCAGAAATCAATGGATCAAAAAATGTCTCTGGGCTTCCCTGGTGGCGCAGTGGTTGAGAGTCCGCCTGCCGATGCAGGGGACACGGGTTCGTGCCCCGGTCTGGGAAGATCCCACATGCCGCGGAGCGGCTAGGCCCGTGAGCCATGGCCGCTGAGCCTGCGCGTCCGGAGCCTGTGCTCCACAACGGGAAAGGCCACAACAGTGAGAGGCCCACGTACCACAAAAAAAAAAAAAAAAAATGTCTCTATTCATCCTTCTGCCCTCCAGACTAGATCAGGAATTCCCTGAAGGCAGGGATCTTGTCCAGTATCTTTCTCTTCTCCCAGCGCTCAGCATAAAGCCTGGAACTCAATTAATATTGGCAGGATACATGGATGGATGGATGGATGAATGGATGGATGGATAAGTGGATGGATGGATGGATGGATGGATGAGTGGATGGATGGATAGGTGAATGAAAAGGACCAATGGATGAAGAGATTGATAGCTGAACATCAAGTGGATAAACAGATGGAAATATGGGTGAATAACAGATGGATGGGCTGATATACGAACATATAGATGGCTACTTGGACAAGTAGATAAACAAATGGGTGGGTGGATGACAGACTAACAGATAAATGGATGAACGAATGCACAGTTGGATAAACTGGTAGACAAATGTATGACTGGCTTTGTGGGTGGATAGATGGATCGACAAACAGACAGATAAACAAATGGATGGGAAAATAGATGAATGGATGGACAGACAGGAAAAGTTTGTAAACTTGGAAGACTAGATTGATATTAAGGCATTGTTAAGGGGAGGGGACACTGAGAAATCTAGGCTGGGAGTAGAGCACCTAGGGATTTGGAAGAAGCGGTGGTCCTTAGGAAGCTGGGAGGGGAGGGTGTAAGAACCCTTCTGGTGGAAGGGAAGCTGGTGGAGGGAAGGGGAAAGCGGTGCTGTGCTGAGGACCCTGCCCGGGAGCCCAGCCCCAGGCTGGATAGAACCCAGGGGTTGTGCCACCTACGGGCCCAGGAAGAGCCAGGCCTGGCACTCTGCTGGATCAGAGCCCTCAGACAACCAGGCTGACCCCAGAAAGCAGAGACCGCAAGAGGTCACCCACCCTTAACAGCTCTGACCCCAAGGAAGTGACTGTTGGCCACGTGGGGGTCTCAAGAGAAGCAGGTATTTGTGGGGTTAGGGGTTAGAGGTTAGAGAGCCTCTGCAGGGCCCGGGTGCAGGAAAGGCCTCCGGTGGTGGAGGCAGCCTTCCTCCCTCCCACTCTTCCTCCCACCCTAGCCCTCAAGGCCGCCCCTCACAGTCCCAGCTTCCTCTGGGCAGGGGGCCTGGCCCCCATGGCCTCCCAGGCCAGCCCCTGGAGCACCACCTGCCCCAGCCGGCCAGAGACTTCCTGTAGCGCAAGAGATTTATGCAAACGGGCTGGGGTGGTGATGTCACCCCAAGGGGACTATCTCCCAGCGGCAGGCCTTCGATAAAATCAGGAACTTGCGCTGGCCCTGCAATGTCAAGGGAGGGGGCTCACCCAGGGCTCCTGTAGCTCAAGGGGCAGGCCTGAGCCCTGTACCCGCCCTGAGTCCGTCCAGCCCCCGACGGGGCGCCCCATCCCCAGGGGCTCCGCACTGGCCCCCACCAAGGCAGGGGACCTGACCGGCTCGGAGCTCGGCTGGATGTTACAGGCGTGCAAAATGGAAGGGTTTCCCCTCGTCCCCCCTGTGAGTATTGGGGCTCCTCCACCAGCCCAACCTGTGGCCCTCGGACGCCCACCCGCCTGCCTGCCAGCCCGCCGGCTGCCCTCCCACTATCAGTGGGAAGTTGGTGTTTCCTCCCTGGAGCTCCCGGCCTGAGACCCAGCAAGGGGGCCATTGGCTTTCTCGGAGCGTGCCCTGGCGGGCTGAGGGCTGAGCCCATGGTGGAGCTGTGATCGGTGGGGCCTGAACGGTTATTTATAGATGGGGCTCGGGTGGCAGGCCGGAGCTCCACGGCAGGGTGCAGGGCTGAGGATGGTGAGGGTGGCGGCAGGGAGGTGGTGGCGGAGGAAATGGGGAGACTGGTGTGGGGGGGGATGCCAGTCCCCAGGACGGTACGGGCTTGAGGGCAGGCGGCAAGAGGCCAGAGGTGGCCTGGGTGCTTCTGGAGACTGAGGCTGCCTTAAGCCTGGGTCCCCACCAGCCAGCCTGGGGCCTGGTACAGAGGACACGGTTGTTGCCCCAAGGGTCTGGGGCTTGGGCCCTGGGCCCTGAGTGGCAGAGGCAGGGGTCGGGGCAGGCGCTGGGCCGGAGCAGTGAGGGGAGCAGAGGCTAGCCACGCAGTTAGGGGTGGGCTCTGGCTGGGGATCAGGGAGTGGAGGGCAGGGGCTGGTGCTGGGGACACCCCGGGGCTGAGATTGGGGCTGGGGTGGGAGCTGGGGGAGGTCAAGGGGGGAGCCTGGAGTGGGGGCAGGGCTGAGGCTGGAGGTGAAGAAGCAGGAGTCCCGGGGGACCCCGGGGAGGGAAGGGCAGCCGTCTGGGGCAGACCCCCTCTGCTGCTGCCCTCAGTGACAGTTGCAGCCTTCGGCAGGTGTCAGACCCGGGCCCTCTGAGAGGACCCCTCTCCCTTTTCCTACCCTGACCCAACTCAGCAGGGGTGGGGAGCCCTGGGGGGAGACGGGAAGGGCTTGGCAGGACCTGCCCACCTGACTCAGCTTTCCCGGCCTGGAGGCAGCTCCCTTCCCCCCGCCCCACCCCAGCGGGGCCTCAGAGCCTGGGGGAGGCACCCCGGGCTTGACATCCCGCTGTGAGGTTGTGCTGCCTCCAAGCCCAGTGCCAGGCTCCTCCCTGGGTCGGACTCAGAACCAGCCAGCCCTTCGGCACCTGGCCCTGGCCCACCCTCCCCCGACCTGGGGGCCAGCAGTGGTGACAGAGGTGGTCCCGAGGAGAGCCAGCCCTGCCTCCAGAAAGCCACAGGCCCTGGGGTTTGGCCACCCTGTCTCTGACCCTTGACCTCTGAATCCCTGAACTCCAGCTAGAGTGGGGCAGGAGGCACATCCCCTTGGGCTCCCACACCGCGCCCCACCCCAGGGGCTACTCAGAGTGGGTCCTTGGAGGGTGGGCTACCAAGGCAGCCCTGGTTGCCGAACCAAGCCCTGAGGGCCGGAGTTACTGTTGTGCAATCCTCGAGCTCACACTGTGTGGGCGAGGAAAGGCCTGATGACTGCTGGGAAGCCTCCGGGAGCATTCCCTATGCCAGTGGGGTGGGGGGGGGGGGGAGGAAGACCAGGGAGCATCCCAGGGAGCGTGTCAGGAGGAGGGGGGAGGAGGGAGAGGCCCCCAAACCTGCCCCTGCCTGGGTGAGTCCTGTAAATTCCATCAGTGTGAAAGGCCACTGCTAATGGTGGTGGCCCTGGGCACCGGCTAAGAGAGAGAGTGGGTGTCAGGGCGGGGCTGTAGCAGGACGACAAGCGTGTGTGCCGTGGCGTGAGTGTGTAGGTGGAGTGAGAGTGACCGAGGAAGGGTGTGGGTATGAGTGTGTGGGTTAATGCATTTGCAGGCAAGTGGGTGGATACGTGTGTTAATCCCAGTGACGCTGCGTGTGCCTACAGGTGGGTGCATAATGGGGTGTGTGTGTGTGACGACAAGCGTGTGTAAGTGTGAGTGACCCCCAGAGCGAGTGTGAGGGCTGTGAGTGGACGGGGGGGTGAGAGTTCGCATGTAAGAGTGTGGGTAGAAGTGTGTCACGGGGAGTATGTATGTGTTTGGGGGGTGTAGGCATATCAGTGTGACCGTGAGAGGGTGCGTGCGTGTGGCTGGGATCCGGGCACACGCTAGAATGAGTATGAGTATGAGTGTGAGGTGACGGGCTGTCCTCTCAGACCTGGTCCTCTTTTGACCTCTGACCTCCAGGGTCCCTGTCACCCCCTTTCTGCAGGAGCCAAGGCTCTGGCTCCCCTGGGTCCCCCTCTACCTCTCTCTATGGCCTCTCCCAGTTCCAAGCAGAGAGAGGGCTGTAAGCCTGATACAGACGGTCTCCCGGCCACATTCCCAGCCCTGACACCCTCCTCTCTCAGCAGCCATCGGAAGATCTAGTTCCCTATGACACGGATCTCTACCAACGCCAAACGCACGAATATTACCCCTATCTCAGCAGTGATGGAGAGAGCCACAGCGGTGAGTACCGGGCCCCGGCCCAGCCCCACTTCCCCAGCCTGGCCTGCGCGCCCAAGCACGGCTGGGCTCCGGGGAGAAGGGAAAGAAGCCTCATTCCCAGGGCTTCTTTGGAACTCTGAGGATCAGATCCAGTTAGCTCTTGGGGATGTGAATTCACTACCCTGACCCCCGACAGCCCCGCTCCCCAACACCCCACGCCCCAGCCTGCGTTTGTGGAGCGCCCTTGGTGTGTCCAGGCACGGGTTAGCTTCTTCTACATCTTCTTGGCCAACCCTTTGGCCGTTTTACACACGAGGAAACAAGCTAAGCAGCTACGGGACTTGTACAAGGCGGCACAGCCGGTCAGGGGGCTCCAGCTCTGTCGGTCTGCTCCAGGCCCAGTGCTTTTCCACCTTCCCCTCCCCCAATTCCCCGTCTTCCTCTCCGTTCTTGTCTCACATACACACACTAACCCCTCATCTCCTTGCTGGGGCAGCCCCGCTCCCTGCTGTGTGTGGCTAGCAGAATTTGTCTATTGACATTTGGGCTGGATAATGCTATGTTGTGAGGCCTGTCTTGTGCATTGTAGGATATCTGGCGGCATCTCTGGCTTCCACCCACTAGATGCCAGCAGTACTGCCAATCATGACAACCAAAAATGTCTCCGGCATTGCCAAGTGTCCCCTGGGGGGGCAGAACCGCTCCTATGTGAGAGCTGCTGAGCTGAAGGAAAGGCTCTGAGGACTCCCTCATTCAGTAGGGGCTGAAGACCCCAGTCTGTTCGGGGCGGGGGCGAGGATGGGGCCTGGGCCAGGGGCGTTTTCCATCTGGGCCTAACTGTGCTCCCCCAAGGCTCAGCCTTGTTCCTGAGGCAAATTCAGGGGAGGAGAGAGAGGCCTTCAACGCCTGGGACCTGGGCAGGGAGATAAGAGAGGTTACCTGAGGTGGATCTTGGTATAGCGATGAGACATCTCTGAACCAAAGGCCAGGTGGCCTAGTTAATGGGTCTTCACTGGAGGATTCTTCGGGGGGTCTGAGACCTGGGCAGGCCAGACACTGGGGTTTCTGCAGTCCCAGAGGGACAGGTGTGCTATGTGCCACAGCTGAGGAAGGTTTCACACCTGAGGGCCACACCTGGGAGCCATTCACACCTCCATTCTGCTGGCATATCTATGGCCGTTTAAACCTGACGGCCACACCCAGAGATGCCATTTGTGGTGAGTCCTTATTTAGGGCCCTCACATCCAGATGCCAAACCTTGCGAACGGTTTCAACTGGAACTCACACCTGACAACTACTATAAAGACTATACCTAGAAGCCGTGTCTTGGGAGTAGGTGGTGGATGTACTTCAAGGTCATATATGGGAACACACAGGCTTCTTTCAGAGCTCTAGGGCTAGAAAGTCTTTAAAAATACCCTTTTTCTCATCCGTTTAAGCTTGTTTATAATTCTACAAGAAATGCATCCTCTCTGTGGAAAATCCAGACAATTTAGAGAGTGTCCCTCATCCAACTCTATCCCCAGATCCCCCCGCTGCCAGGGTCAAGGGCTGGGTCTCCCTGATCCAGAGACCTGCGCACACACCCTTCCACCAAGCAGTTCGGGACCAGAGAAAGTCCCTGTTTGAGGACTGGCGCCCCCTGGTGGCTTCAGGCAGCAGGACAGCTCGGGTCCCAGCAAGCTCAGGGCTACTTCTGACCCCTTCCAGCATTAGGGATCCTTTCTCCTCTGGCCTGACCCCTTCGCGGTTTCATTGGGTTTGGGTGCATTTCTTTTGGGTCTATTGAAGCCTCATTTTCTCCTCCTGTGATATGGGTGTGCTATGGGTTTATATATCTAGAAACCAGCTAGGCCTGGGGTGGGCTGATGGAGTGAGCACTTTAGAGAAAGCCAGTGCTTTCCTGGCTCAGTGACCAGGCAGATCCCTTATATCTGGGGTGGGGCTCTAGGAGTGACTCCTAATTGGATGTGTGAGCTCCCCATTTGGGTCCTTCAGACCCAAACCCTTCATAGACTCCTCCAGTGTCCCCAGGTGTTCTGGTCCCTATTCACAACCCCTGCCTCCCCGCCACACCCCTGCCATCACGGCCCACCGGGCCATCTGTTCTGTCCCTTCTTAATATCTTTTGGAAGGTATTCTCTGAAGACTCAAGAGTAGAGACACCCGCACATTCTTCCACCTGTTCCTGCACGTCCTCTGCATCTGTATTTTTAGGTGGTGAGGCTTAGTGAAAAGGCACTGGGGCCAGACCTGGGTCTAGTCCTGGCTCCATCACTCACTAGTGTGTAACCTTGGAGCAAGTGACTTAACCCCTCTAAGCCCCTGTTTCTTCATCTATAAAACTGAGGGCGTGAAAACACTCCACAGAGTTGCAATGATTAAATGAGGTTAACACATGTAATATATGAGGTAATATACTGAGTACAAGGCCCAGTAAACTTTCAGGACATAGTATGTTAGCTTTACTGAATCCCCCCAGGCGGAAGGGATGAAGCAGCTGAGAGAGTAGAGAAGCACAGAAGGTTCTGTGACAGATCAAGTGGGTCATTTTCCAATGCCCCAGATGACAGCCAGCCAGGCACCCACTCATCCATCCATCCACTCTCCTCCCACCCACCAGCCACCCACCCATTCTTCCAACACTTATTGTCCAATCCACTTGTCCACTCATCCCCTCATTTGTCCATCCACCAAATAACCTCTGATTATATGCCATTCGCCAGAAACTGTTCTAGGCACTGGAGGTTCCATGATGAGCAGGCCAGGCAAGGCCACTGCCCTTGTAGTGCTTACAGTCCAGTGAGGGAGAGAGACAGTGAAAAATCAAACTAACAGACATGTACTAATAAGTCCTATGGAAAGTAGAGTAACGTGATTCGGAGTGTCTAGGTGGGGGACACTTTAACTGGGTGGTCAAGGAAGGCCTGTGAGGAGGTGGCAGCTGAGTGGAAATCTGAGTGCAGGGAAGGAACATGAATGTCAAGGCAGGTAGGGACAGGTGTTCTAGGGAGAGAGAACAGCAAGTGCAAGAGCAGGAGGGACCTCCCCCGAGGACCAGAGTGGCCAGTGAGCACAGGGGGGCAGAAACAAAATGAAGCCAGAGGGGTCTGCAGGGGGCAGATCACCCAGGGCGTGGCAGAAGTTTGGGTTTTATCCTGCATCTAATGGGAAGCCATTGGAGGGTTCTGAGCAGGGAAATGACATGATCTGAATAATCTTTGTGTGTGTGTGTGTGTGGTAAAAATCTAAATAAATTGTAAGTGTTTAATTTTAATTATTAAAACAAGAAATACCCATTGCAAACAATTTTAAAATACAACAGCATAGCAAGTGAAATATTAGCCTCTTCCCGTTCTTATTCTTCCCTGACAGCACCTTGGTCTATCCTTGCAGATATTTTATTTGACATGTATAATCCTGTATGTTTGTAAGTGTATAGGTCCACATGTGCATATTCTATCCGTTCAAAAGTGGACTGTAGTGTCATACTGTTCTGCAATCTGCTACTTTTTACATAAACTTATCATAGTCATTCCTCCATGGCATACATAACAACCAGAGATAGATAAAAGCTATTTCTCTAGTCTTTCTATTACAGGGCTATGTAAGTGTATATATGAAGATTTGAAATAGAGACTTAGAACAGCCTTTATTTATTCATTCACATACATTTATTGAGTACTTTCTATATGCTAGGTGGAGATGAATCTAGCTTGATTTTTTACTTTGAGGCATCTGTTCACTTGTACTATGAAAGATGAGAACTTGACTTTCTAGGTATTTATAACACACACACACACACTCACACTCACACTTCTCCACATATACCAAGATACTTATAGTAACTTTTTCCCTTCTTTATCATTTTATTACTGTAATGGGCATACAACGTAAGTGTATAAGTGTAAGGTGTGACAGCATAATGACCTCACACACATGTACATTGTGAAATGATTACCACATAAGTTTAGTTAACATCCATCACCTCATATACTTACAAAAGAATTTTTTTCCCCTTGTAATGAGAACTTTTAGGCGAAACTCTCTTGACTTTCAAAGTTGCCACACAGCAGTGTTAACTATAGTCATCGTGTACACAACATCCCCAGGACTTATTTATCTTACACCTGGAAGTTTGTACCTTAGACCACCATCACCCAATTTCCCCTGTCCCTCTCCCCACCACTACTTCTGGCAACCACAAATCTGATCTCTTTTTCTGAATTTAGCTTTTTCTTTAGATTCCACCTATAAGTGAGATCATACAGTGTTTGTCTTCCTCTGTATTCTAACTTTTGTTAAATCAGTATCTGAATTTTCCATTATTAGGACCATGTGAATATTACTCACAGCTGAGCCACATGGCGTACTTTGATTACCTGTACTTTCTCGTCGCTGTGTTTCTGAGGGTCAGTGTAGCAGGGAGATGGAGACCTCACGCTGCAACCAGGCTGCTGGGAGTCACACCCCAACTCCTCACTACTGGGTGGGGTGACCTGGGGCAAGACATCTCACCCCTCTGTGCCCCAACTTCTTCTTTCTTTTTATAAATTTATTTATTTATTTTTGGCTGGGTTGGGTCTTCGTTGCTGGGCGTGGGCTTTCTCTAGTTGCCGCGAGGGGGGCTACTCTTCATTGCAGTGCGCAGGCTTCTCATTGCGGTGGCTTCTCTTGTTGCGGAGCTCCGGCTCAGGCACACAGGCTTCAGTAGTTGTGGCACACAGACTCAGTAGTTGTGGCTCACGGGCTCTAGGGCACAGGTTCAGTAGTTGTGGCGTACGGGCTTAGTTGCTCCGCGGCACGTGGGATCTTCCCGGACCAGGGCTCGAACCCATGTCTCCTGCGTTGGCAGGCGGATTCTTAACCACTGCGCCACCAGGGAAGTCCTTCAACTTCTTCTTAATGATACCTACTTCACAGGATTGCTGTAAGGAAGGAATGAGTTACTACAGTTAAAATGCTTAGAACAGTGAACACTATATAAGGATTTATTGCTCTTCTCATTATACTCTCCTAAGAAAGGATGTATGGGAGGTAAGGTTTTGTTCTTGTTGTTTGTTTTACCTGGTGTCTTTATGCTCTCACTTGATTAACAGTAGTTTGGCTGTGTACAGAAATCTAAGTTGAAAATCATTTTTTTTCTCACTGAAATTGAAAGCATTTCTCTACTGTCCTCTGGTTACTAGAGTTTTTCTTAGGAAATCTGATGTCATTCTATGTCCTCTTTTTGAATGTAACCATTTTTGGTGATTTTTTTGTTTTTTGGTTTTTTTTTTTCTGTTTGGTTTTGTTTTGTCTCTCTGGAAGTTTTCAGTATCTTCTCCCAATACCTAGTGGTTCCACGGAATAAGCTTTTAAAAAGATCACTCTGGCTGCTGTGTGGAGAGTAGATGGAGAGGAGACAAGAGTAGGAACGGGGGGAAAGCACAGTAGAAAACCACTGGAATAATCCAGGCGAGAGATGACGGTGGCTTGGACAAGGGTGGTGGCGAGAGAGACAGAAAGGAGCAGACAGGGACTTCCCTGGCGGTCCAGTGGCTAGGACTCTGTGCTCTCGCTGCTGAGAGCCCAGGTTCGATCCCTGGTTGGGGAACTAAAATCCCACAAGCCACACAGCGTGGCCAAAAAAAAAAGAAAAGGAAAAAAAGGAAAGGAGCAGACAGATTTAGGATAGATTCTGAAGGTAGAGCTCACAGAATTTGCTATTTATTATTATTATTTTTAAACTGTGATAAAACGCACATAATTTAAAATTTACTATCTTAACCATTTTCAAATGTACAGTTCAGTGGCATTAAGAACATTCACATTGTTGTGCAACCGTCACCACCATCCATCCCCAGAACTCTTTTCATCTTGCAAAACTGACACTCTGTACCAATTAGACAATAACTCCCCATTGCCCCCTCCCCTCAGACCCTGGCAACCACCATTCTACTTTCTGTTTCTATGAACTTGACTACAGTAACTACTTCATATTCATGGAATCATGCAGTATCTCTCTTTTTGTGACTGGCTTATTTTACTGAGCATATAATATCCTCAAGGTTCATCGACGTTGCAGCATAGGTCAGAATTTCCTTCCTTTTTAAAGCTGGATAATATTCCATCATACGTTTATACCACATTTTGTTTATCCATCCATCTCTTGATGGACACGTGACTTGCTTCTACCTTTTGGCTATTGTGAGCAATGCTGCTGTGAACATGGGTATAAAAATATCTTTTTGAGATCCTGCTTTCAGTTCTTTTGGGATATATACCCAGAAGTGGAACTGTTGGATTATAAGGTAATTCTATTTTTAATTTTTTGAGGACCCACCATACTGTTTTCCATAGTGGCTGCACCATTTTACATTCCTACCAACACTGCACAGGGATTCCATTTCTCCACATCCTTGCCAACACTTGTTATTTTCTGTTTTTTTGTGTGTGTGTGTGGTACGCGGGCTCTCACTGCTGTGGCCTCTCCCGTTGCGGAGCACAGGCTCCGGACGCGCAGGCTCAGCGGCCATGGCTCACGGGCCCAGCCGCTCCGCGGCATGTGGGATCCTCCCGGACCGGGGCACGAACCCGCGTCCCCTGCATCGGCAGGCGGACTCTCAACTATTGCGCCACATGGGAAGCCCCCTATTTTCTGTTTTTTAAACCATTTTTTAAATTGAAGTATAGATAATTTACAATGTTGTGTTAGTTTCAGGTGTACAACAAAGTGATTCACTGAGTTATATATATTCTTTTTCAGATTCTTTTCCATTATAGGTTATTACAAGATATTGAATATAATTCTCTGCACTATACAGTAGGTCCTTGTTGTTCTGTTTTTTGATAGTAGCCATCCTAATGGGTGTGATAGGATTTGCTATTTGCAGTGGGATTGTTGAAGGAAATGGAGTTCCAAAGTATGACCCTTCTCTTGTCCTTCTATCTTTCCAAACACTTATTCATCTTTTCATACAATAGACCATCCACCAATTTATTCACATATTCATCTAATCATCCATTCATTCACCTTTCCAAGTGTTCTTCCTTACCCCCACCAAACCCTCCATGCATCTCCCACTGACTTATACATCTAATAAATATATGCTAAGCATCTTTTACATGCCAGGCACATTGCTAGGTGCTGTAGAGTGAATAAAACACAGGTCCTATATCTTTGTAACAAGGGAAATAACTAAAACCTTAATAGTTAGGATACGATGTAGAAAGTAACAAGAAACATGAGACCCGGAACTCTCTGCTCTCTGGCCCTCAGTTTCCATATCTGAACAATTTGCAGGAGGGCTGGGCTTAAGGAGCCCTCGTCCACTGGTCTGTGATTTCCTGTGAAGGTTTTCTTCTCATCCCTTGCTTTCTTAATTCCTCATCTTCCTTCTCTTATCTTGATCTTACTTCTCCTTCCCTGGGGTGAGCCCTGGCTTCAGGCTGGGGTTTCTGCTCTGAGGAGAAAAGGTCAACTGAATGACACTTAAGGCTTGAATTTTGTGTGTGTGGCGGGGAGGGGGGCGGGGGGTTGTTTTAAATATCATTTTATTTTTGTCCTAGTGACATGCAGGTATTAGTGACACCAAAAAACTGAGTTAGAATAGGAATGTGTGGGCAGGACTTTGGTCCCAGATTGGGAGCTGGTTTACAGGGAGAAAGTGAAAGATTTTGGTAAATGGGTAATTGTTGGCTGGATGAATGAAGGTTCAATGATGGATGGAAGGATGGATGGATGGATAATGGATGGATGGATTAAATGATGGATGATGAATGGGTGGATGATAGATGGATTATGGTTGGATGATGGATGGGTGGACGGATGGGTGATGGGTGGATGATGGATGGACGGATGGATGGGTGGAAGGACGGATGGATGGGTGGACGGATGGATGATGGTTGGATGATGGATGGGTGGATGGACGGATGGATGGGTGGATGGATGGATGATGGGTGGATGATGGATGGGTGGATGGATGGATGGATGGGTGGAAGGACGGATGGATGGGTGGATGATGGATGGGTGGATGGACGGATGATGGGTGGATGATGGATGGGTGGACGGATGGGTGATGGGTGGATGGATGGATGATGGGTGGATGATGGATGGGTGGATGGACGGATGATGAATAATGAATGAGGGGTAAATGACGGTAGACAGACAGATGGATAAGAGCAGCCTGTAAATTCTCTCTGTCACCAAGGGCCTTACTTAAAGCTTTCCTTAGCAGTCTTTTTCCTGAGAGGTGGTATGGCGTAGTGGTAAGAGTTTAGTTCCTGGAGTCATACATAGGTGGGTTTGGATCCTGACTCTACCAATGACTGTCTATGGACAAGGGACTAAATGCCTTTGAGTCACAGTTTCCTCATATGCAAAAGGAATATCATACTATAGTGGCCACCTTGTCAGAGCTAAGGTGAGGATTAAATGAGATAATGTGGATTAAGTACTTAGCATAGTGCCTGGTACATAAAAAACACATTAAAAGTTAACATTTATTGGTCACTTAATCAAATATTGATTGAGGCCTAGTACGTGTTGGGTGCCTAACAGGCTGTAGAAGGGAGGGTCCAGAGCTATCTCCAGATATGCAAAGCACACTACATTCTTTTGAGGAGCAGAGTTCATGCTAAAGGGGCAGAAGTTGCAGGATAGTCTGGGTGACCTCTTGAAGTGACAAAAAGGGATAAAGCAATGCATTCATGAGCAGTCATCCAGAAATGAGGTCCAAAGAGCCCAGGAGTGCTGACCTTTGCATTAGGATGGACTCCTGGCATTGTGTTCCTTCAGAGGGCCCCATCCTTGGAACGCCTCTGCCTACCAAACAGACAGCATTTATTACATAAATGCTAAGCCCTCAAATCAAGGGTAAAGGCAAGGTTTCCGTTGGGCTTTTTGAAACCTTAATTGTAGCCCAAGAGTCTCTGTTGCAGCTTTCAGGGGACCCTGGGGCAGGTTTCCAGAGCCTCAGTGAGCCAAGGAACCTCCTTAGGATCCTCTTAAAGGCCAGATTCCCAGGTCTCCTGTTGGCGCTGATGATTCCGTGGGTCTCCAGTGGGCTGGGGCTTTTCCAGCCCCCAAAGTGACTCCAATGAGGGTGTACTGAGACCTGCTATGGAAAGTGCTGGCCTCAGGCTGGGCCCACCAGAGTGAGCCCATGGGTCTCAGGAGGAGCTAGAACAGAAGTGGGGAGCAGGAGAGAAAGACAGAACACAGGGGCTCCCCAACCCAGAACTGGAGTAGGTGTGAGCATGTGGGGTTGGTGGGCAGGACACAGCATCCTATAACAATCTGGGCACTTCAGCCTGGGCAGGAGAAGGCAAAAATGGGAAGGGCCAGGAGTGGGGCCAGAGGGCAGCTCTACAGCTAAAGAGGAACCTGGATCCACTCACCAAATCCCAGGGCCCCAAAGAGCCCCTCGCTAAAAGACAAAGCGAACCCTCCCAGAGCAAGTGGAGAATTTCTGGGTCTTGTTAACTCACGGCAAGATGAAAGTACAAATTCAATGTTGCTGTGTTTTGTTTTCCCTTCAGATTTGGATAATTTTCTGAAGGAGAGTCAGAGTTCTTAAGAGGATAGGATTTACTCATTCATTCATTCATTCCAGAAATGTTTGTTCAGTGCCTACTGCGTCTAGGCACTGGGAATACAGAGGCGAACAAAACCAGTCCCTGCCCTCGGTGCAGCGCTGGGCCCCCAACTCCAGCCTCTGGGAGAAAGTGACAGCCAGGGCCCTCAAACTATTTCTCTGGGCCACAGACTAAGGTGGCAGGGAGCAAGGGAAGATGAGGAACTCACACATATTAAAGCATCTGCTGTTTGCTCAAGTGCTGACTTAGGCTCTCTAAAGCGAGCATTAAACATTAATACTACTAATTACCATAATGACGACGATAGTTAATGTTCTACCGAGTCTTCTTTTGTGTCCTGTTCTGTTCTAAGTGCTTTGCGGGCATTAGCTCATTTAATCCTCACAGCAAGCCTATGAGATGGGTGTAATTATTAGCTCCATCTCGCAACTGAGGCAACAGGCATAGAGAAGTAGAATGACCTGCCCGGTGTCGCTCAGGGCTAAGTGGCAGAGTCAGGATTCGAACCCAGCTCTGGCCAAATCATGTACTTTCTCTCTCCATGCGGCTTCACGGAGGTGGGAGCCTGGATTGTGGGTTCAAATGATTCCACACGTGGACTGGACCTCAGTAACCACTCAGTTGGGTCTCTGACTTTTGCAGTGGGGAATCAGAGGCTCAGGGAGATAAAATGTCTTGTCCAGGGTCACACAGCAAAGCCACCACAGAGCAAGATTCGAAAGTGAGTCTTCTGATAACCAGTGCAGAGCCAAAACAACACATGTCATTTCTTAGGGATGTGTGAGTATGTGTTTGTGAGAAAGAAACAGAAAGACACACACACACACACACACACATACACACACACACACACACACACACGCACACGCACACCAGGCAGGTGATGGTCCCCCTACGCGGCCCTGTGTTTGTCCTGGAGACGCCAACCTGGCTTAGCACCCTGTACACTCCCTCTTTGGACACACGAGAAAATCCCTCTTGTCACTTTATCACCACATCTTCTTTTGGACCCCAGGAAGTCCTCAGACATGTGGCAGTTTTTGTTCCTGGAAATGGTGCCCAGAGAAACGGTGTTGAAGGCCGGCTCCAGTCCCAGGCAGGGCTCCCAGTGGCACGTAGCTATTCCCCAAACTCAAAGCCACCCTACCGCAGACTCTGAAAGCACCCACCAGGGAGTTTCTGGGAAAGCCTCGGGTCCCCGCATCTTTGCTGGAACACAGGTGGAGCTGCCCAAGGACATGGCCTTGAGGGAGCGGCACCGGGAGCCCAGACAAGTTCCGGCGTGTGAGGAATGTCAGCCCTGTGACTTTGCAGTCACACCTTGGCCACGTGACAAGGCTGTGAGCTGTGACGGTGGGCAGCCAGTCAGCTCAGGGACCGCGGCTGGGTCTTAAGGGGAGGAGAGGGGACTCAACATTCCCCAAGGGCTGGCTCTGGGCCTAGGAGGTTTTACAACTGTGAACTCATGTGTATCCTCCCGGTAACTATTAACCCCACTTTATAGGTGAGTCAACGGAGGCCAGAGGGGTCCATGCACGCGTTTGAGGTCACACACAAAGTAAACGGCAGAGCCAGGATTCGGACTCTTTGGCTCAAAAGCCTGCGTCCTTGTGATCGCACGCGTGGCAGGGTAGAACGGTTGTTGAGAACACAGCCTTTGCCTCGGACCTGGGTCCCAGCTCTGCCACGGATGAGGCCTTTGACTGCAGGCGTGCTATGTAGCCCCTCCAAGCCTCAGTATCCTCATCTATAGAATGGGGGTCGGAAAACAACAGGGTGGGGCGTGAGGTGATTAATGTCAACTTGCCGTCCAGCCTGGTCCGTGGCGATTATTATACGGTGACACGGGCCTGGCATTATTATTCTTTAATTAGCATAAACCTTTCCTGCCCTGCCCCCCAGACCATTACTGGGACTTCCACCCGCACCACATGCACAGCGAGTTCGAGACCTTCCCCGAGAACCACTTCACGGAGCTGCAGAGCGTGCAGGCCCCGCAGCTGCAGCAGCTCTACCGCCACATGGAGCTGGAGCAGATGCACGTGCTCGACACACCCATGGCGCCCACCCACGCCAGCCTTGGCCACCAGGTGCGTGCGGGGCCACCCGGCCTGGCCCAGCCCAGCCCGTGGCCTGCGGTGAGGCCGGCGCTTCGCAGGAAGCTGACGCGGGCTCTTACTCAACTCGGCTTCCTGCCTCACAGCGCCAACGGCGGCCAGAGCTTCAACGGCCGCCTCCTGACCCCCCGACTGACCCCGTGACCCCACACCCCTTATCTCCTCTCGCCCCACCATGGACAGAGCCCAGATCATCCCCGCGTCCCCACTGATCCTCCCGAGCCTGAAGGCCCGGCCCTGGGCACCTCCCGACCCCCATTCGCTGACCCCTCACGGATCCGGCACCCAAGTCCCTGTGCCCTGACCTCCACTGACCTCTACGGCCCCTCCTCCTCCCCAGCGACCCTAACCCCAGTCAGTGACCTCCACTGACCTTCACGACCCTCACGGACCTCCACCGCCTCTTGGTGCCCTTGCCACTCGCCTACACAACCCCGTTCGCTCCAGTGCCTGACTCTCTAGCACCTCTTCCCCCCAGGGCTGCTGCCGGTCCGTGCGCTTCCTTCCCCGGGCCACGCCGCCCTGAACCAGGGAGATGCGTGGGAATTCAGGGGCCCCTTGTCCCCATAACCTGCCCCCTGTGTGGGGTGACCCCGCCTGACCTTCAGGGTGCCCAGCCTTCTCCCAAATCCCTCTGCCCCGCGCCAGCACCCCCTCTTCTCTCACGCAGTCGACCCCGACCTGGCAGCCCTGAGCTTTGAACTGCCCCTCAGTGACCTCAACCCTCCTTCCGCCGCCTTTCCAGGTCTCCTACCTGCCCCGGATGTGCCTCCCGTACCCCTCCCTGTCCCCGGCTCAGCCCAGCTCGGATGAGGAGGAGGGTGAGCGGCAGAGCCCCCCACTGGAGGTGTCTGACGGGGAGGCCGACGGCCTGGAGCCAGGGCCTGGCCTGCTACACGGGGAGACAGGTAGGGGGCCCAGTCCCACCCCTGACCCAGCCTGGGCCCAGCCGTGACCCGGTCCGTCCGTGCGCCCCGTACCCACCGCGGCCAAGGCCGACGGACTCGGCAGTCAAGCCACAGAGCTGAGTGCGTGTGTATGGGTGGGTGGGTGTGTGTGTGTGTGTGTGTGTGTGTGTGTGTGTGCGCGCGCGCGCGCGCGCGCATGAGTGTTTGACGACATGTGTCTTCACGTGTGTTTAATGAGGTCGCCTGGGGCAGTCTGTCCCCGCGCACGTGTCTGAGCACGTGTGCCGAGGCCGAGCGTGGCAGTGGGTGTGCGCATGCTCGCTGGTGACCTTTCCCCAGAGACCACCCCGGGGGGTCCCACGTCAGGGGGAGGCGGACTGGGTCCCCGCGTGGGCGCTGACCACCTCCGGCCGCAGGCAGCAAGAAGAAGATCCGCCTGTACCAGTTCCTGCTGGACCTGCTGCGCAGTGGCGACATGAAGGACAGCATCTGGTGGGTGGACAAGGACAAGGGCACCTTCCAGTTCTCGTCCAAGCACAAGGAGGCGCTGGCGCACCGCTGGGGCATCCAGAAAGGCAACCGCAAGAAGATGACCTACCAGAAGATGGCCCGCGCGCTTCGCAACTACGGCAAGACGGGCGAGGTCAAGAAAGTCAAGAAGAAGCTCACCTACCAGTTCAGTGGGGAGGTGCTGGGCCGCGGGGGCCTGGCCGAGCGGCGCCACCCGCCCCACTGAGCCCAGGCCCGAGCCCGCCGGGCCGCCAGGCCTCCCCTCTGGCCATAGCATTAACCCCCCGCCCGGCCGGACACAGGGGGGAAGCTCCCAGGGGCCAGGGGCAGGACTGGGGCGGGCCAGGCCTCGCCTCCCCGCCCACCCCCTCCTCCTCCAAGCCCCGCCCACACCCCTGCTTCGCCTCCCACCAGGACTCCAGCCCCGGCTCCAGAAAGCCACCTGGGCGTCTGGCCCCAGCAAGGGTCAGCTTCCTTAGTACCAGGGGTGCTTCCTTGGGAGTTCGAAGTCATCGTATTTGTGTAAATTGAACCTTCCTCTTTAAGCATCCCTTTCTCTCCACACCTCTCCCCCATCAGCTTCCTCAGGAATACCAGTTATTAAAGTTATTCTCAGTGAGTCCTCTTGCAGCACAGAGAGTCTCTTTTAAAATTTTTTGTGCACCTTGTCTGCTCCCCGCCCCCCATCTGATCTCTCTTTTTCTCATCTGTCCATCGGGCATTTACCAAGGATACTACCCAATGCTGGTTGCTGGGGACGTGAGGAAAGATGACACTTCGTGCCTGACTAGGAGTCAGAGCCGGTGGAAAGAACGAATCCTTAGTTGTTCTTAGAGGAATAAATCATTAAAAAGCCCTCTGCGGGCTTCCCTGGTGGCGCAGTGGTTGAGAGTCCGCCTGCCGATGCAGGGGACACAGGTTCGTGCCCTGGTCCGCGAAGATCCCACATGCCGCGGAGCGGCTGGGCCCGTGAGCCACGGCCGCCGAGCCTGCGCGTCCGGAGCCTGTGCTCCGCAACGGGAGAGGCCACAGCAGTGAGAGGCCCGCGTACCGCAAAAAAAAAAAAAAAAGCCCTCTGCGCCTGATAAATTCTCTTTTCTTAATGCCTCAATGAAGCTTAAACTCATAACCTTTAGATTATGACCCCAGTGATGGTGATATTAATTAACAATGACAACAACACTGGATTTTCGGGCCATTTATTACATGGTGACCTTGAGAAGTGGAATCTAATATCATCCCATGTTATAGACTGGGAAACTGAGGCTCATAGAGGTCAAATAACTTGTCCAAGGTCACACAACGAGGCTTCCTGGGTGGGATCCCTGATCCCACCCCATGTGGGCCACCATGGCAGTGTGAGGTGGGAAGCTTCACGTGTCCGGAAGGGGGTCACGTGCAGCTTGGTCAGGAGCAGGAATGAAGCCTCGGAGCTCCCGTTGGCCGCAGACCGTCCTCACGGCATCCATGCTGGCAGGACCCTGATGCGGGTGAACTCCTCCCACGTACCCTAGTGCCTGGTTGCTCTGGCTCCTGGCGCACAGCAGGGGAGAGCCAGAGAAGGATGAGCAGGGAAACCTGTAAGCGTCTTGCTTCCGACAGTAGCAAGAAGAGGTGGCCAACAGCCTGGGAGTGAGGGAACTTTCCTCAGCAACCTGCAGACCTCAGAGAATCCAGATTCTGGGGCCATCCGTGTTGGGGCAGACACCCACACACACCTCCTCGCCCCGAGGGCTCAGACTGGGGAAGCCCAAACATGACACCCCCTACGTGGATCTCTGAGCCCCGAGAGAGGGAAAGTGGTGCCCAGTCCCCTTTTAAAGAAGGCCCAGGAACATGAGATGAGGTTTAAATATGGTTAAAATGGAAGAAAAGAATGGATTTCGGTGTTAAAAGGGATGGTAAGTTTTGACCATGTGGACAATCCTTGGGTACAGAATTCCTCCCTCCGGACTGTGAGGGACAAATGACCTTCCCTGATATTGGGTCTTGCTTACAGTAGGTCACATGTAATTTGCTTCTTTCTGTGTAGCAACTGATGTTCCTGATGTGACCTGAGCGGGGGCAGGGGGAGGGTGTGTGGAGGCAGTCACAGGGGGCAGAAGGTCACAAGGGAACACTGACGGGGGAAGCCAGGACCCCGGGCAGCCCAGCCCAGGGCTGTGCATGTAACCACCGCCCGGCAAGGATATGTTTGACCCATCAGCCTCAGGGTTATGGGTCCCACACGCTCCCACCGCACAATTTGCCTGTCAGAAGGACGTACAGACAGGGCTTGGGGTACCCCTGAGGTTTATTGAGGGCTGGGGGGCAGAAGCTGTCATATTGGGCTGGCAGGGGAGGGGATGGGGCCAGCCAGGAACAATGGGGTCCCATGTTCTCCTGGAGAGCCCTTGATCTCTGGAATTTGTCTATATTTAGCAGGTGGCTGGGCAGGGTGCAGATAAGGAGGGCCTGGGGAGGGGGTGGCCCCTTATATAGTAGGGGGACGGATCCCTGCTCAGATTCTCTTTCGGTGGCCCGTGCGTGCTCCGTTCCTGGCGTGACCTCTCCCAAGATGCCTGAGCCAGGGAAGAAACCAGGTAGCTCCAGGCCTGGGGTTGGGGCTGAGCGTGGGGCAGGGAGGGCTGGGGACATCTGCAATTGGGGGCGGGCCTCGGAGCAAGTTCCTGAGGGGGTTGTTGAGGTCGAGGCCTCTGAGCCCCAGCACAGGGGCACCGTCCTCCTGGGTCCTTTTTTTGATTCTCAGTTTCTCCTTCTCATCCTTCTGATGAGAGTGAGAGTAAACCAGGGTCAGGGGCACAGAGTGGGAGAGAGCCAAGGCAGGAAGTGGGCCATCACCCCACTCTCAGGACGCAGAAGACCCCTTCCCTGCCTCCATGCCCATCTCCTGCAGCAAGGTTAGGCCTGGGCTTGCCTTTTGGGAAAAGGCTGCTGCAGGAAGGACCCCAGGATGACTCTAGACTTGAGCCAGGCTCCCTGAATGCTCTTGGACAAGTCCCTCCGCTTCTGGGTCTCAGTTTCCCCATCTATACAAGGAGGGGTTAGGTTGGTTCCTTCCAGCTCTGAGACTGTCTGCTTTCTGAGCCTGCACCCCTGTGGCCCGCACACCAGTCATGACCCCCGCAGTGGGGTATTGCAGCCCTTCTGCTCTGGGAGGGGATGGTCAAGAGGCCCCTGATCTCCAGCCAAGGGCAGAGAAAGTCACAGCCCAGAGTCCCAGTCCTGGCCTGTGCCCTCACCAAGGTCGTCCATGTCAGGGATCGTCCCCCCAGCCCCAGCTCCCTCCCAGGCCAGCCTTATCTCGGTTGCCGATTCTCAGCCTGAAGCTCTTAGAGGACAAATTTAGCCACGTCCAAGTAGGCAGAGTACTGGTCCCTGGCCAAGCGCCCCAGCTGGTGGGGTGAAAGGGGGATGGGCTTCCACAGACTGAGAGGGTGGGGTATCCAGGGACACACCTAGCAAAACTCTTGTATGGAGGTTGGACCACAGGCCTGGCTCTCCTACCTACTGGCTATGTGATCTTGGGTAAGTCCCTTAACCTCTCTGAGCCTCAGAGTCCCCATCTGAGAAATGGACATAATAACTGCACCTACCTCATAGAGCCACTGGAGCATTAAACGAGGTGATGCATTAAAGCGCTTATCGTCGTATTTAATAAGAAGCGCTATAGGGGTGGTGTGCATGGGCAAGCCAGGGGCCCCTGCAGATTCCATTTGCCCCTCAGTTTCCGCCTTCAGCAAGAAGCCACGGTCAGTGGAGGTGGTCACAGGCAGCCCTGCCGTGTTCGAGGCCGAGACAGAGCGGGCAGGAGTGAAGGTGCGCTGGCAGCGGGCAGGCAGGGACATCAGTGCCAGTAACAAATATGGCCTGGCAGCCGAGGGCACGCGGCACACGCTGACAGTGAGGGACGTGGGCTCTGCCGACCAGGGGTCCTATGCAGTCATCGCTGGCTCCTCCAAGGTCAAGTTTGACCTCAAGGTCTTAGAAGCAGGTAAGACCTTGGGCAGCCTTCCCTGAAGTTGGAGCTACTGGGAGCAGGGGCAGCCCCACCACCTCTCCTTCGACCAGAGTGCAGGAGATGTTTTCTCACTTTCTTACCTTTGCTTCGGCTGTGCCCTCAGCCAGCAATGGCCTTTTCCCGTTTTCTGTAGCAAGACCTTTCTGAGTGTCCCCACGTGGCTCCCTGGCCTGTCTCGGCCGTTATGGAGGTGGGGGAAGTTCAGAGATGAATAAGACATAACCTGCCTTCCCACTGGACATGCCCACGCAGATGGAAACTTGGTGGGCTGTGTGTGCTGGCAGGGAAGCCCCATGAGCTTATGGGTGTGGAGGGAGCCCCAGCCCAGCCTGGGGGGCTGGACCAAGACCAGGGCCTGGGGAAGGAGAGGAGGGATGTTCAGGCTGAGCCCCTGGAATGTGCGCACAGACGGCCAGTGAGGGCGAGGAGAAGGTGAGAGGCAGGCTGAATGAACCTTTGTACACACTGCAAAGGCGGGAAGGACCAGGGACAAGAAGAGGGGGTCTCTGGTTAGAAGCTGCTCCACGACCCCCCATCTGATCCCCTCCAGGGAAGGCAGAGCCTGTGCCAGGCCCTGCTCCCGCCCCTGCTGACGCTCCTGGAGCCCCTGGAGAAGCCCTGGCCTCGGCCACTGAAGTGGAAGGAGGCTCCCCGAGGCCTGAAGGTGAGAGGGGCGGGTCAGGGAGGCTGGGTCAGTGGATGGGGGTGTCCCAGGGCAGGTCTCAAAGGCCTCTGTCCACAGGGTCAAGCTCAGCAGCCCCCGATGGACCCAGTGTCCCTGACGATCCCATCGGCCTCTTTGTGATGAGGCCACAGGATGGTGAGGTGACCGCGGGTGAGTGCAGGGCTGCTGCACCCAGGGTGAAGTGGGGAGGGAGGCAGCAGGGCATCCCCGATTGTCACCCCTCTCCTGCAGGTGGCAGCATCACCTTCTCAGCCCGCGTGGCAGGGGCTAGCCTCCTGAAACCACCTGTAGTCAAGTGGTTCAAGGGCAAGTGGGTGGACCTGAGCAGCAAGGTGGGGCAACACCTGCAGCTGCACGACAGCTACGATCGGACCAGCAAGGTGGGACCTGCGGGGCACGGGGGTCACGGGGATGCATGGAAAGGGGACCTGGAGAGCCCCTGGAAGGCATGGGGGCCACAGAGAGGCAGGGGGCACCATGAGACTTGAGGCACAGAGGAGGTGCACAGAAGGTCATGGGGAGCCTGGGAAGTTGGTTGGGGGGCCAGAGGCACACAGGGAGCATGGGGAGGCTCAGAGGAGGGTTATGGGGAGGCACAGGGGACCTGTGGGACGTAGGGGGCTCGGAGGGCATGATAGTCTCAAGGGGGCATAAATAAGACTTGGGGGGGGCACCAGTCAGTGAGGGTGTAAAGGTCCCAGATGGATGGGTGTCAGAGCTCAAGGGACCCTCAATGATCAACCATAACAATTCTTCACAATACAGACAAGGAAACCAAAGCTTGAGAGTTTATTGTTGCTGGTCCCAGGTCACTCAGAGCCAGGCCTAGAACCTGTGCTTTGACTCTCAGCCTTTGCTCCTCCCACACTTCCACAGTCCCAGCCCAGGCAAGGGGGCGTCTGGCAGGGCAGGGTAGACATGTACAGTTGTGTGGGCTGTGCACTGAACAAAAGTGCCTCTTTTTTTTTTTGGCCGAACCACGTGGATTGCAGGATCTTAGTTCCCCAGCCAGGGATCAAACCTGGGCCCACTGCAGTGAAAGCGTGGAGTCCTAACCACTGGACCACCAGGGGATTCCCCAAAGTGCCTCATCTTAAGTGAATGCCATGTGCCTTGTAGCCACCCTTGATTTACATTGTATCACCACCCTGTGCCAGCAGATGGCAGTCAATGTATCTTGAGAAGGGGCCCCTTTTTCTATTTATACAAAACTGTATGGATTAATTTAAGCCCTGAGGGGTGAGAAGGTCGGTGGCCCTTAACCACCCACAGTCTCCTTTAGGGGTGAAGGGCCTCATCTCCTCGCTTCCAGTCTCCCTTGACACCTCACCTCCACAGGTCTACCTGTTTGAGCTACACATCACAGATGCCCAGGCCACCTTTGCTGGTGGCTACCGCTGTGAGGTGTCCACCAAGGACAAATTTGACAGCTGCAACTTCAACCTCACTGTCCATGGTAAGGGGCCCTCTGGTATCAGTTCTGGGTTTGGGCTCCACACGTGTCCTGTCCCCATACCTGCCTCCACTTCCCAATACTAAGGAGGATGCTGAGCCCTGGCCATGCAACCACTGACCACATGCCCAATACTGAAAGAAACCCATCGAGGCTTCCAGGGGTGGGGTGGGGCTTGAGCCCAGATCTCATCTGGGGTCTTAGTCATCTTGGTGTCTGGGATCCTGGCACAGGTGAACAGGTGAAGGGTAAGTTGAGAGATGGGCGGGAGATGAACCACCTCAAAGGTACTGGGAACGATAAACTGCCCCACGTCCCTGGTACCTTGACCCTGGCTGGGAAAGGCTGAGAAGATGGGGTCCTGGGGCAGATGCCCACTGTCAAGGGGTCATGGATGGGCAGGTCTGCAACACCAGGAGATCCCAGGGCAGGGCTTCTGGGATCGTCCCCTCTGAAGCCTCCTCCCCTGACTCATCCCCGTCTTTGAACCCAGAGGCCATCGGCCCCGGAGACGTGGACCTCCGATCAGCTTTCCGCCGCACGTGAGTGGCCACCTCTCGTCAGGGCCTGGGGGAAGCCGGTGCTGGGGTCTGAGGCCCCTTGGGGTTTGGGCCAGGGGTAATGTGGGGGGACCAGGACAGGGAGTGATATGGGGGTCAGGGCTTGGGGTGATGTGGAGGGCCAGGATAAAGAGGATGGGGATGGAAGAGAGTAAGCTCCCCTGGGCAGGTGAGAAACTGAGTCTAACCCCCACAGGAGCCTGGCTGGAGGAGGTCGGCGAATCAGGTACCCGTTCCTACCCACCTGTACATAGACCCTGGGGGTCTGAGATAGACAGGGAGAAGCCGTTCAGCCAGTGTCCCTTCCTCTCACGTCCATCCCCCCACCACGACCCCACCCCCTGCTCCCAAACCCCTTCTATGGCTCAACTGTGGCCTTATGGGGGTTCCTCTCCATAGTGATGGCCATGAGGATGCTGGGACTCTGGACTTCAGCTCGCTGCTGAGGAAGAGGTGAGCCCCTGGGTAGCAGCTCTCAGAGCAGGTGACGTGGTCCAGTTTCAAATTCTGGCACCGTGGTTTTCCAGCCGTGTGGCCGTGAGCAGGTCACCGCACCTCTCTGAGATGGTTTCCTTGCCTGTCAAATGGGACAATCCAGGTGTTGCAAAGAGTCAGAGGGCTCAGCAGAAGTTACATCCTGTGAACTAACATCCTCACACTGTTCCCATGACCTCCTACACTTGAGTCTGCGACAGCTCATCTCAATAGGCTCTGGGGACCCAGAAGCTGGGAGAAGGCTCCAAAGCCTCAGGAATTGCCCACCTAGCCCAGTGCAATTGAGTTGTGTCCTCAGTGTCCTGTCCCTCCCTCTCCTGGACCCTGCAGTATGGTCGATGCTGCTGCAGCCCAGAAAATGAGCATGGGGGTTAAGTGCTTTGGGGAAGCAGGGCACTGGCAGGACTCTGTAGCCGTCCCCACCAGGGCGGATGACAGATGACAGGGCTGGGGATCAGACTGACCTGGGTGAGGATCCCTGCTGACTGGGGAGAGTCTCTGAGCCTCAGGTTCTCCTGATACCCACCTGCCGGAGCTCAGGAGGAATAAACAAGGCCACATGTGCCGTGTAAACGGAGAGGTATGAGTGCAGGGAAGAGGGTGGAGGTGAGGACCCACGGGCTGCGGTCCACGGAGGGATGACCCATCCCTTCGTTACCAAGTCCAAGCTCAGACTGCTTGCCACACGACAGGCCAATAAATTGAGAGACAAGGTGTTGGGGCAAGGACTAGCGATTTTATTGGGAAAGCCAGCAAACCGAGAAGATGGTGGACTAGTGTCCCAAAGAACCATCTTCCCCAAGTTAGGATTCGGGCTTCTTTTCTACTAAAAGGGGAGGGAGTGTGGCTGGTTATTGCAGACTTCTTGGTGGAAGCCTTTGTTCTTGCAGCCGGCCATGTAGGTCTGGTCACAATGTTCCTGTAAACCTCCAACAAGACAAATGTTATTTTCTGTTCTGTATTTTTTTATCTCTATACAAATGAAAAGTGCTATATACCTTTAAAGTTCAAGCCTGGGAGGCAAAGCCTTGAGAATGGGCTATCATATATAGTTTGGGCCATAGGCAACATTCTTTTACAAAGGTGCAGAGCCAGCATGACCAAGAACAGGCAACACAGTACAAGGGTTAGAGCTAAAGGAATAGATCCAGTATGGAGTCAGGTTTGTTCTTCTCTGTTACACCTCTAATGTGTCCACTGCTTTTCTTCCCCACCTGGAGCAGCAGCTTCCGGACCCCGCGGTGAGTGCCCCATGAAGCTCTGCACCTGTCACCCCTACTTCAGCCAGGAGCACCTCCCAGTCCCAGCGCCCCCCCCCATACTGAAGCCTTAAGCCCCCTTGAGCCCCAGCACTGGCCCAGTACCCACTCCAGCTCGAGCTGTCCCACCAGAAGGGAAGAGGCAGAGGGGCGGGGCAGCTTCCGCTTGGGAGGGGAGGAGAGGAGGCTGCAGTTTTGTCTTGGCCATGGGGACTGCCCTGAAGCCTCGCCACGTGGACCGTGTGACACAGGGACTCGAGGCTGGAGGCCCCCGCGGAGGAGGATGTGTGGGAGATCCTGCGGCAGGCACCCCCGTCAGAGTATGAGCGCATCGCCTTCCAGCACGGCATCACCGACCTGCGAGGCATGCTCAAGAGGCTCAAGGGCATGAAGCGGGAGGAGAAGAAGAGCACAGGTGAGACCCCTCCCAGGGAGAGGAGAGGGCGAGGTGAGCGCCTGCGCAGACGCGCGCGCGTGCACGCACGCGCACGTGCCCACGGAAAAAGAGCTGCGTCCAGCGTGGCCCAGAGACGCTCAGGAAAGGAGAGTCCAGGTGAAGCCCCCCTCGTGTGGGGAAAAAGCGGGAGGGCCCAGGCAGGCACCTTGCCGCACAGAAAAAGAAAAGGGCCAAGTTAGCCCAGAGACGCCACAGGAAGAGGACGGAGCCCGGGCCAGCCCTCCTCCCCCAGCCAAAGCCAGGCGGCCTCTTCCTCGCCTACCCGGCTTGGGAAAAAAAAGCCTGCTTAATTCTCCCAACACCCAAAAAAGGGGAAGAAGCCAGTTTAGCCCAGAGACCCCCGACCCGCGAAGAGAAGAGCCTGGTTAATCTTCCTCACAGGCAAACAGAACAGGTGGGTGTAGGTTAGCGCCCCTCGCCCCCAGGCGGGTCCGAGGAGAGGGCTCAAGGGGTTGATGGGTTGTCAACCCATCAAGGGGTTGACAAGGAGCCCTGGAAACTGAGCTGGGACAACAGAGGCGCCTGGCAGGAGGGCATAAAACCGGGGGTTGTTGGTAAAACAGTGGAGAGGAGGAGAAGGCCCGTTTGTCCCATCACCCATTCTCCTGCCAAGCTTCTGTCCTTTTGGAAAGCCCCGGACCCTATCCCTGAGCTGAGCAGGTGAAGAGGACTCCAAGGAAGACAGGAAGACAAGAGACAAGGAGGTGACAGACAGGGGTAGAGAGACAGAGTCACAGCGGAGGCACAGAGAAAGACTGGGGAGGCAGGAGGAGGAGAGGGGCAGGACCTCGCCCTCCTCGCTGGGCGGCCCCGGGAGCAGGGGGCTGAGGGGTGGAAGCGCTCAGCCTTTCAGAAGAAGCTGCAGCCGGCCTACCAGGTGAGCAAGGGCCACAAGATCCGGCTGACCGTGGAGCTGGCCGACCCCGACGCCGAGGTCAAGTGGCTTAAGAACGGACAGGAGATCCAGATGAGCGGCAGGTGCGGGTGGGAGTGGGACCCGGGGACACTGCAGGGTGAGGAGGGGCCCTGGGGGGCTGCTCCCCGGCCGTGCTCTCCCTGCCTCTCCCTCCGCCCATGCTCTCTGGCCAGCTCTGGATCCCTGTCTCTCTGGGTCTAACTCCCCACCTTTCTGTTTCTTCCTGGCTCTATTCCCTGCTCATTTTCTCTCGGTCTCGCTCCTCCCATCGGGACGCTCCAATGGCCCCTTCTGCTCCACAGCAAGTAAGGCTCCTGGAAGGCTTGGGGCGTGGGCACGGGGGTCCCGACGGCAGTTTGAGGGGGGGCCCAGAGCCCAGGAGGTGCGTCCATGGCTCTCCTGCCCACACCCCGGCCCCGCCCAGGTACATCTTCGAGTCGGTCGGCGCCAAGCGCACACTGACCATCAGCCAGTGCTCGCTGGCGGACGACGCGGCTTACCAGTGCGTGGTGGGCAGCGAGAAGTGCAGCACCGAGCTCTTTGTCAAAGGTGGGCCTGGCGTCCTGAGACCCTGAGAGGGGAGGGGCCCACAGAGCGGCCCACCCATCACGCTCTCTCTGCTCGGCAGAGCCCCCCGTGCTGATCACATGTCCCCTGGAGGACCAGCTGGTGATGGTGGGACAGCGCGTGGAGTTTGAGTGTGAAGTGTCTGAGGAGGGGGCCCAGGTCAAATGGTGAGTGCCAGAGGCGGGGGGCTCGGGGCGGGGCCGGGGACCTGGAGGCATCCCCAGAGGAGGCCCTGGCACCTACTGCCCACCCTCTGGCCAGGCTGAAGGACGGGGTGGAACTGACCCGGGAGGAGACCTTCAAATACCGATTCAAGAAGGACGGCCAGAGACACCACCTGATCATCAACGAGGCAACGCTGGAGGATGCTGGGCACTATGCACTGCGCACGAGCGGGGGCCAGGCTCTGGCTGAACTCATCGTTCAGGGTGAGGCCCTGGGAGGCCCCCTCAGCACTAGCGCCCCAGCCATGTAGGAGAATTGGGCAAACCCGGGAGCGAGGCCTGCATGGCCTTGGACAAGTAACTTCGACACATCAGGCCTCACCTTTCTCATCCGTAAAATGGGGATGCTGAGGTGACCACCTGGAGGGTATTTGGAGGTTCAGATGGGCCTGGTTAGTGTCACCCACCCCGGCACACATGAGATTCCTTTTGTACACGGCACCGTCACAGGCACACATGCATTGCACTCATGTATTTTCACAAGCCCGAGGGATCTCCGCAGGGATTCACGCCCACACACACCCTCCCCAGCTCACTGGCTCTGCCCTATGTCCCCCAGAGAAAAAGCTGGAGGTGTACCAGAGCATCGCGGACTTGACGGTAGGCTCAAAGGACCAGGCCGTGTTCAAGTGTGAGGTGTCGGATGAGAACGTGCGGGGCGTGTGGCTGAAGAACGGGAAGGAGCTGGTGCCTGACAGCCGCATAAAGGTGTCCCACATCGGGCGGTGAGTGTGCCAGAGACAGACACACAGAGAGACAGAGAGAAACAGAGACTGACAGAGACAGGGAGAGACACAGAGAGAGAGACTGAGATAGAGACACAGAGAGAGAAGAAGATGGTGACAAAGACAGACAGATGGATGGAGATAAACAGAAAGAGACAGACACTTAGAGACAGGACCGAGACTGAACTAGAGACAAAGAAAGTCAGACTGAGATTGAGAGACAGAGGGAGAAGCAGATGAACAGAGAGACAGATACACAGAATCAGGACAGAGACAAATAGAAAGAAAGATACAGAGAGAGACAGACAGAAGTATGGAGAGGCAGACGCATACAGAGAAGAAGAGCCCATTGGAGACAGAGAAGGAGGGAGACAGAGGCAAAGACGAAGCAGTGAGAGATACAGACAGGCTGGGAGCGCCCCCCCCCCCCCGCCCCGCCAACTCATGACCAGGGTAGAGTAGGAGGCCTCGGAGGATGGCTCTGGCCAGGGGCCCTCATTCTCTCCCACTCCCTTACTCATGCCCCGAGCATCTGGGCCCAAGTTCACGGAGACTAATGAGACCAGCCCCTGCCCAGTCTCCAGTGGCCCAGCCGAGGGGACACATCTACACTGCTTACCTCTGAAAGCATGCAAGGGAGCTGGAAAATTCAAACACAGAGGAAGAGAGCTAGAACACCACTGAGCTAGGGTGGGTGAGGGCCCCCTGGAGCCCTGGCTGGGGTGTCCGGTGAGCCCAGGGGTGCATGGCCCAGCAGGGCCCCTTGAGCCATCACTGCCCCGCAGGGTCCACAGACTGACCATAGACGACGTCACGCCCGCAGACGAGGCGGACTACAGCTTTGTACCACAAGGCTTCGCCTGTAACCTGTCTGCCAAGCTCCACTTCATGGGTGAGCGGGTGCTGAGGGGCATGGGGGTCCCTGCCACTGGGCCCTGCCTTCACCCTGGTGCCACTTGCTCTTGCATCTCTTGCAGAGGTCAAGATTGACTTCGTGCCTAGGCAGGGTGAGTCTTGGGCCCCTGCGTGCTGCCTACCACGCCCTGCCCGTGTCTCCCTTCCACTCACAAGCGGAGGGAAGAAAGGAACCGGGAGTGGGGACCCTGAGGCCCAGCCCCAGCTCTGCCACTCACAACCACGGGCCACCTGCAGTCCCTCTGAGCCTCAGTTTCCTCGCCTCTAAAATGGGGATCCTGAAGTGGCTCCCCTATGGGATGGTAGGAACAATGACCTGACATGGTGTGTGTGAGCTTCCAAATGACATCACAGAGGTGAGGTTTTATTATTAAATCTGCTTTACAAGTACCTTTCCTGCTTCTAGATTAAACTGTGTAGGATCCTAATTTCAGGAGAACAGTCCAGGCTGAGGCATGCTGTAGGTCAGGGCTTTCTAAACAGGGTTCACTTAATACGATACTCCATTTTACAAGGGTTCCATGGTGAAATAAGTTTGGGAACCTCTTGTTGATTCAGAAGGTGCATTAGCATGTCAAATGCTCTAAAAAATCCTGCTTAACTTTGTTTAACCTCGGGTTTCCTAATTGTTTGTCCATGGAAATTTTTTTTTTTCTAGGAAGGCATTCCCAAACACAAGTTGAGAAATGCTACGCTAGGTGACCTGATGTTATGAACCTCCCTGGAAACTTCCTGGGGAGATGGAAATGTTTTAGATCTTGACTGGGTGGTGGTTACACAGGGTGTATACATTTGTCAAAACTCATCAAGCTGTATGTTCAAGTCTTGGCATTTTAGCGTGTGCAAACTATACCTCAGTAGAATAAAAACAAAACAGCCAGGGGCATGTGCTCCTTCTAGCTTTCCCCTCTTTCATAGGCCTTAGGCCCCTTCCTCTTTCACTGACCTGTGCCATCTCCCTGCCAGAACCTCCCAAGATCCACCTGGACTGCCCAGGTCGCGTGCCGGATACCATTGTGGTGGTGGCTGGGAACAAGCTACGCCTGGATGTTCCTATCTCCGGGGACCCTGCTCCTACTGTGATTTGGCAGAAGACCATCACAAAGGTACTGTGGATCCCTCCCCCACTTCCCCACCTGTAAAATGGGTGCATGGGACTAGTGTATGGTGGGACCTGCTCCCCCCCCTCCACATGTACACGCCCTGGCCGCTGACTAGGGGCACAGAGGCTCAGCAGGCTGAGAGGTCGGGGAGGTGGGCAAAGGAGGGACAGGGGTAGGGGTTGCTGGGCAGGGGTTCCCTCCAGGCTGAGCCAGACCCTCTCCCCTCACTTCTTCCTTCCTGCTCTGTTCCCAGAGGAATAAGGTCCCAGCCCTCGATGCATCAGGGGATACAGGTGCCAGTGACGAGTGGGTATTTGACAAGAAGGTGAGTGAGGCTGAAGGTGGCTCATTGGCCCTTAGTCATTTTCTGCCCATGTGGTATCCAAACTCAGGTGAGGTCTCTGTGAAGGTGCTCCTGCCCCTGGTAGGGTCTCCACGGGGCCCTCATGCCCCAGACAGACACACGTTCACACCTTCAACATTGCCAGGAAGTCCTCCTGACTGGGGGCGCTCCCTGGCTCTTGTCTTCCTGAGCTGACCTTGACTTTGTGCTTCTTCCCAGCAAGGGAGTGGGGTCCCTGGCACTTTTCAATAGGAGTAGCTGCAGGGGCACCAATCAGGTCAGCTTCTCGTCCTCCACTCACTGCTGGTTCCTCTACCCAGCTGAGGTCTTTCAGGATCCTCACAATAGCTCTGGGAGGTCATGTTATTCCCATTCAGCAGATAGGAAAACTGAGGCATGGAGCAGACAGGCGATTGTCTAAAGTTCCATGACAGAGCTAGAGCTAGAACCTGTGACCCTTGCCCTGGTGTCGTGCCCATGGCAGGTGGTAAGGAAAGGGTCTTGGATTAGATGCTCACATGGGTGCAGTTTCCACACAGGCTGTGTCTCCCCAGCAGACCCAGCGCTGAGCTCCGTTCCCATCTCAGGGCTGTCAGCTGTTGCAGAGGCTGCAGAAGCCCCTGGGTGCTGACTTGGGTCCTTCCCCCCAACTCCTACTCCCCCGCCAGCTGCTGTGTGAGACCGAGGGCCGGGTCCGAGTGGAGACCACCAAGGACCGCAGCATATTCACCGTTGAGGGAGCAGAGAAGGAAGACGAGGGCGTCTATGTTGTCACGGTGCAGAACCCCGTGGGCGAGGACCAGGTCAACCTCACAGTCAAGGTCATCGGTGAGGCAGGGGTCCAGGTGGGGAAGCCACAGGAGCAACCAGGGAGGACCCATCCATGCACACATTTAGTCTCTAAACAAACACTGTGGGCTACGTTCTTAGATCCGTAGAGGGGTCTGGGGCTAGGACCGGTGAATATGGGCAGTGCGGAGCCGTAACAGGTTGTTTGCAGGCTGGTGATGTGATCAGAACTGCATTCTGGAAAGATCGTTTTAGGCTCTGGGGGCAGTGGGGGAGGCCTGTTGGTTGGGGTGCAGTGGGGATGGGCAACGTTGGCCTCGGCCGGGCAGGGCTGATGTGGGTCCCCTCTCCCCAGATGTGCCGGATGCTCCGGCGGCCCCCAATATCAGCAACGTGGGCGAGGACTCCTGCACGGTGCGGTGGGAGCCCCCTGCCTACGATGGCGGGCAGCCAGTCCTAGGTGAGCCGAAGGCACAGGGGACATAGCCGAGGGCAGGGGGTGCGGGGGTGCCTGCGCTCTAGACCAGAGCTCCCACCTCCCCTCGCCAGGCTACATCCTGGAGCGCAAGAAGAAGAAGAGCTACCGGTGGATGCGGCTGAACTTCGACCTGCTGCGGGAGCTGAGTCACGAAGCGCGGAGCATGATCGAGGGCGTGGTCTACGAGATGCGGGTCTACGCCGTCAACGCAGTGGGCATGTCCAGGCCTAGCCCCGCCTCCCAGCCGTTCATGCCTGTTGGTGAGCCTGCCCTGCCTGCCCCGACCCACGCCCTCCTGTTCAGGGGCCCCAGTAATAGCAGCTAGTGTGTCGGTGGCACTTACACCCGTGGTCTCCTTTAATCACCTTCATTTCACAGGTGAAGAAAGTGAGGCTCTGAGAAGTTAGATGACTTTCTCGAGGTCACCAGCTGGCAGGGGGTGGAGCTGAGAGACCTCTCCAGCCTCACTTTCCACATCTATAAAATGGGGATAATGACAGTATCTACTTCATAGAATTGTTAGGATGAAATGAGGTCATGCAGGCGGAGCATCTGGCACACAGCAGCTCAGTAAATCATTGTTCCCTCTTCCCCACTCCCTTCAGCCAGCATTTGTTAACCAGGGAAGAGGGTGAGGGCAGTTGGGTCCCTCGGAAAGGGCCCTGGACCGGGAATCAGAGATGGGGTTTGCAGAGCCAGCTCTTTCATCCCCAGGAGGGATATCTGGAGTCATCGTCTTCCCCTGTGTCTCAGTTTCCACATCTGTATAATGGAGGTTGAGAAGGTAGAACAGACACCGAGGGTGTGGCACTCTCGAGGACACCTGTCCCTGTTGGGACATGTGAGTCTCAGGGGGAGGAGGGTGGCTGTGCGTGGTGGGGCAGACACAGGGAGGGGGGCACAGTGTGGTGAGATGGCAGGAAGAGGGTGCCTGTGGGGAGAAGGGGCCAGGCCTCTCTTTAGGAAGTGACTTCCGGTTTTCTTAGCTCTTAGTCAACTCAGTTACTCATACAGGGTCAGGAAATGTCCATGTTTTAGGCCAGTTTTTTCTTGAATTACATTTAAAGAATTTCCTCCACCATCTGACAAAAGTGGCTCTTTCTAAGCATGTTGGTGTTGTTTTGGGGCGTCTTTTCCTGTTTACATCTCTTCTGTAATCGCTGATGCTGCTTGGGTGTGTGTTTGTTTGTAAGCCTGTCTAGAGACATGTCTTTTAATGGAGCTGAAATATTTCTCAAAGTGCTTGAAAGCCAGTCGAAGGGGGAGGATTTCCCTGGATTGTGGTCCTTCAGCTGCCCTGGTGGTGCAGACTCGCTCAGACCCCTCTCTGGCCTCCCCTCTGCCCAGGCCCCCCCAGTGAGCCCAGCCACCTGGCGGTGGAGGATGTCTCTGACACCACCGTCTCCCTCAAGTGGAGGCCCCCAGAGCGCATGGGAGCTGGAGGCCTCGACGGCTACAGCGTGGAGTACTGCCAGGATGGCTGTGAGTGCTGCAGCCCAGCCCTGGGCCCTCCGCCTCCCAGCACCCTTCTCTGAACTGCCCTCCAGGCCAGGCCAGATCTCTGTCACCCTGCAGGGCCCCTGTCTGCAGTGGAGGCCCCAGTCAGCCACCAGGGATGTGGGTGGCAGGATGCGGACACTGCCCATGGCCTTGCCTCTTCATCCCCACCCCCGCCCCCAGGCTCGGAGTGGGTGGCTGCCCTTCAGGGGCTGACCGAGCACACATCGTTGCTGGTGAAGGACCTGCCCACGGGGGCTCGGCTGCTCTTCCGCGTGCGGGCTCACAATGTGGCGGGGCCTGGAGCCCCTGTCACCACCACGGAGCCTGTGACGGTGCAGGAGATACTGCGTGAGTGCTCCTCGTGCAGGGATGAGACCTGCCACTGGCACCCTGGCCCCTGGGGTCCAGTGGAGGTGGGGGCAGTCAGGGAGACCCTACTTGGCGGGAATAAATGCTGGGCAGGGACAGGAGGGGGTCGGTGCCTATACCCGTGCCACAGGCCAGATGTGCAGAGAGGGCCTCCCTCTTGGTTTTCCATATCAACCCCCAGTTCTGGACCAGGGAAAATGTAGGTCATTGTACCATCATCTTCGAGCTCTGTTTTGTGGGTCTCTGAGCTCCAACAGGTAGGTATTGTCCATGTGTTAAAGACTGAGCAGTGAGGTCGCTTGTCAGATTGGCCCATGTGGGATCCACTTTCCATTATTTTGCCAACAAAGAGTCAGTCCTTTAAGGATTGGTTCTTAGAATGGAAAGAGGCAGCAAACTGGGATGGAAACAGCAGGGGGCATGGAGTCGAAAAGCCTAGGTTTGCATCGTGGCCTGCGACTGGCTAGCTGTGTGACCTCAGATAAGTTCCTCACGCTCTCTGATCCCTGCCTGTTGTAGCAGGGTGGAGAGGCTCGGGTGGAAGCAGGAGCTTTGGGGCTGGGGTTGGGGAGCTAAAGGAGAGGAGGGCCCGGCAGGCGGCATGTTTCCTAGTTGCGGCTCTCCAGGCCTTGCCTCCAGCGGAGGGCGCTGTGGCGCTCCTTGGGCCTGCGGCTGTGGGGGCCCCCGCCGAGCCCCTCACTCGTACCCACAGAGCGGCCACGGCTCCAGCTACCCAGACATCTTCGCCAGACCATCCAGAAGAAGGTTGGAGAGCCCGTGAACCTCCTCATTCCTTTCCAGGTAGGGCTGGCCCCCTTCCCTGCCACACACACACACCCCCCGCCCCCGCCGCGTGTGTTGTCCACGCCAGGCAGACAGATGTCTCAGCGAGACTGGGGCAGTGGCCGTTAGGGAGAGCCAGGCTCGGGCGTGAGCTGTCCTCCCGCACAGGGCAAGCCCCGGCCTCAGGTGACCTGGACCAAAGAGGGACAGCCACTGGCAGGCGAGGAGGTGAGCATCCGCAACAGCCCCACGGACACCATCCTGTTCATCCGGGCCGCATGCCTCGCCCACTCGGGCACCTACCGGGTGACTCTGCGCATCGAGAGCATGGAGGACAAGGCCGAGCTGGTCCTGCAGGTCGTTGGTACGTGGCGTTGGGGCTTCCCTCTGAGTCCGAGCATTTTTAGTCCCTGCGCTGGACTGCCAGGGCCCAGGGCTCAACCTGGAGCTTCTCGTCTTCCAGGCCTGGGGCCCCTCCTCTGGGATGCCCAGAGCCCCTGCAGAAGATGGCAGGCCAGGTCCTGGCAGGGGCGAGGGGGCCCCTGGAGCCTGGTGTCCCCTACTCACACTCAGGCAATGTCAGGAGGTTTGGGCTTCCCACTGGGTCTGTCTCCTGCAGACAAGCCAGGTCCTCCCCAGGATATCCGGATCACTGAGACATGGGGTTTCAATGTGGCTCTGGAGTGGAAGCCACCCCAAGATAACGGCAACACAGAGCTCTGGGGCTACACGGTTCAGAAAGCTGACAAGAAGAGCATGGTGAGCCCAGGGGCCTGGGCCCCCCGCACGCACCCTCTCTGGGTCCAGGCAGACCTGGGCCCCAGCTGCCCCTCCCCGGTATCCTTAGACTGGTCCCCTCCACAGGGAAGGTGCTGACCCCAGGGGTACCCAAGAGAGGCCCCTGGCAGGAAGTAGGGCCTGCCCCAGAGAACCCCCTACCTTTCCTCCACACCCCAGGAGTGGTTCACCGTCGTGGAGCATTACCGCCCCACCCACTGCGTGGTGTCAGAGCTCATCATCGGCAATGGCTACTACTTCCGGGTCTTCAGCCATAACATGGTGGGGCCCAGTGACAGAGCCGCCACCACCAAGGAGCCTGTCTTCATCCCTAGACCAGGTGCTGTACCTTCACTCCCACCCCCACGGGCGGGGGCTGGGGCAGGGGGGCGAGCCTGGCTAGGTGTGGCCCTCTTGGTACCAAGTTCTGTCACCAACAGGCATCACGTATGAGCCACCCAACTACAAGGCCCTGGACTTCTCTGAGGCCCCAAGCTTCACCCGCCCCCTGGTGAACCGTTCGGTCATTGCCGGCTACAATGCTACCCTCTGCTGTGCTGTCCGGGGTAGCCCCAAGGTAGGGAGCTTTGGGCCCTGATCCAGGCCAACCCAGGAGACCTGGCTCGTAGGCCCCTGTCTCAAGCAGTCCTCCCCGCAGCCTGTCCCCCTGTTTTCTCTCCACTTTTGGGTATCAGGGCCCTCCCTGAACAGGGCCTTGGCATTCCTCATTGGCTCCCTGTTCATACTCGGCCCTGGGCATAGTTTGGGACTCCAGTGGGATCCCCAGAGTAGAAACACAAGTGCCTAGTCTCCCTAAGTTCCCTCCAGGTCCTCTCTCAACCTGAGAGATCTCCCTCCTTCCCATCTACAGCCCAAGATTTCCTGGTTCAAGAATGGCCTGGACCTGGGCAAAGACGCCCGCTTCCGCATGTTCAGCAAGCAGGGAGTGTTGACCTTGGAGATTAGGAAGCCTTGCCCCTTCGACGGGGGTGTCTATGTCTGCAGGGCCACCAACTTGCAAGGCGAGGCACAGTGTGAGTGCCGCCTGGAAGTGCGAGGTGAGGAACCCGCTGGGCTAGGGCCTGGGGTGGTGGCAAAGGCCGGGTGCCAGCTGGGACTCGGGGCTTTCGCTTTGCTGTCCTGGCCCAAGCAGCTGCTCTGGCTGAAAGAGCAATGACTCTGTCATGTCCAGATGGTGTTGGCTTCTGGACTTTGTTGCCAGAGCTGCTTGCCTGAGCCTTCCCGAAGGCTGGGGGTGTGTGTGTGGGGAAACACATGTAGTGCTGGGAGGTTCAACACATGCATGGCATGGCCTCCTCTCCTGCAGTGCCTCAGTGACCAGGCTGGCTCCCTGGGGATGGCCAGGTATGTACTCCACATCACCCTGATACCCAGGGCCCAAATCAAAGGCTGAGCCCTGGCCCTTGGTCCAGGGGCAGCCAGCAGGAAATGGGGGTGCAGGTGGCTCTTAGTAGGATTTCAGTCCAGCTCATTCACAAGAGAGCCTGTGTCACAGGTGCAACTGGAGCCAACCCATGTACCAGGAGCCTGGAAGGAAGTTGGACAAGCCACCTTCTGCTGTTGGATGTGTGTGCAAGTGTGTGTGTTGGAGCTGGACTGGGGGAGCCCCAGTAGGGCAGCGTAGTTATGATGAGCAGGCATGGGGGGCACTCCGCACAGGCTAACCTGTCAGAGCTCCATCTGGAAGCTCCTCAGATCCTTGGGGCGAAAAGTATGCGGGCTCAGGAATGGTGGCTGGGGACAGGTCTCTCTGGCCTGCCGTGTTTTCTCAGTGTATGAGGGCAATAAAAGATCGGTGCAATCACAGAGACCTGACTCTTCTTGTCCAAGATGCTTGTTTTCAGAAAAAGCACGGGAAAATTTACTTGATCTTGAGAGCAAACTGAAGGCAGGTATTCTTTCTCCTAGATGAATTAAATGAGGACCATTGTGGGATCCTAAGTTCATAAAACATTAATACTAGAAGGAACCTCAGTCCTCCCCACCTTCAAATGAGGAAACTGAGGAGCTGTGACAGAGGAAAGTGTATTATTAGCAAAAGAGCCAGAATCCCCAGGCTCTCCCGTCTTTGTCCTGGTGACCCATGGTCACAGCAGCCTGGATGGGGGGCAGTGCTAGTATCAGTGTGGTTCTGTGCCCGTAAGGGCCTGGAGTGAAAGTGACCAGCTGCTTTGGGGTCCCGGTGGGCAAAAAGCCCACTGCCCATTCACACCCATATCGCACAGGAAGAGTGATCCTGTCTAGACAAGGCACTGGGAACCAGGAAGGTGTAGGGGCCAGGGCCCGACTCTGCTCTTCCTTCCCCCGTGGGGTGCCAAAATCCCATCACCAGTTTGCTTTTGGGAGGAGGAAGCCAGCAGCTCTCAGAGGTGCCCTGATTGATAGAGTGAAAAGGGTCCTTCCTGCCCAGGGAGTGGTTTCTCCATGGCATAGAAAGAAGTTCCATGAAGGCTGGTCCAAGGTTGCTTCTCGGAGTCCTACCCAACCCAAGACACTCCTGGCCAAGAGCCCAGAGCCCTGGGCTCCAGGCCCCGTGGGAGGCTCTGGCCGAGTCACAAAACCTCTCTGGAGCACACGTGTAAGGGGCACCGGGAGCTGAGAGCCCGGGCCTTGGTTTTTCCTTTACTACTAAATGAATCTCTGCTTAGGTGTCAAGCCCTGTTTGGCTGCTCCCTCTAGCGACCAACTCATAGCACAGCAACCCTCTGATGGGGCCCTGGGAAGGCCCCTCCCATGGGGCCTCTCTGAGAGCACAGGAAGCTGGTGAGCGCCACTGGGCCAGAGGGGTGGGAAGCGGGGCCTTCAGCACACCAGATTGGATGGGCATGAGCTCACCTCCCTGATTCCTTCAGGCCAAAGGTGCCTTTTTCGAGTCCAGGGTCAGCCTTCCTCAGCCCAAGAGGAGGCGTCATTTAACGCATGGCAGCCAGGAGCCCAAGGGGAGTTAAGGACCTTTATTTCACATTCACACATCTGTACATTTTCTATAAATAATGTGGAGCTGAAATATTTACAGTCATCTCGTGCCCACTCCCAGGCTCTCGCTCCCTCTGGCAGCCAGTGCTGCGATGCTACCCGCAGACACAGAGGTGGATACTGAACTCGGCCTCTCCCCACACCACCAGGTTCCTGGGCGTGGCAGCCTGTGGTCCCTGGGACTCTCCCAGCCCCAGTCGTTTTGCTCTCCCCTGCCGAAGGCCAGGCAGACCACAAGGGAACTGCTGCTCAGCAAACAGCAGCCGGTCAGTGCAGCCCCACTGCAGTGGTGGAGACCGTGGTAGCAGCAGCCAGGTCTGTGCCCGTGGGCAGTCGCTGCCAGCTTGGGAACTGCCTGGAAGTTCCAGGGAGGAACTAAGGAAGCAGGGAGGTTGCCACTCGCTCTGCTGCCCCTTGACTCCCCCGTTCCTTTCCCCACCCACCCCTCGTCTGGGGGGACAAGCCTCAAGCTTCCCTCAACTCCCCACAGTGGGACTGCTCCAGGCACCCAGTGGTGCCGGATCACAGAGGACGGAGAGCCCAAGTCCTGCTCTGGAAGGTTATAATGTCAAGGATGAGAAACTACAACACAAATGTCTCAATGACACGTAACAGCGGGCTCGCACTTGCCTGTACTCCGAGTTCTTAGAAGCCATTGGCCCAACAGACAGACACACACGTACTTTTGAGCCCCGAGGGGACAGGAGGATGGTCTTTTGGGGGTGGAGAGGAAGAAGCTGGAAGAGACTAGCTCAGCCCTGTGAGACACACTAAGACACCGAGACACACAGAACTGGGACCCATCTGAGCCTCAGCGAGGGGGCTTGCAGAGAACACACACGCATCACCCACTTCGCAGTCACAGCAGCACGGTGCACTTGGGAACAGCGAGAGGCAAGGGACGGCCCCTGGGCTGGGGCAGCCTTAACCCCTCTCCATCAGCTAGAGACGGGCCGGGGTGGGGTTCTGAGATCTTCCTCACTGCTACGGACAGCAGCCACATATGAGAAGAGACACAACACAGAGTAGCAGATCTCGTGGGCCTGGAGGAGAGAAAACCAGCCAGATCAACGTCACGCAGATTCCTACGTCTTCACACGTGGAGATCTGCCAACTGGGAAACTCCTGCCCTAACTCTGGGCTCAGGCCTCCAGACTAAAGAGCCCCAAGCGAGGCCCCAGAGCTGGCCCGTGGGAGGGGGTCAGCATGTGTGCCTCTCCCAGGCTGAAGACCTGCTTCAGCTCCAGCTGCATCTCTGGCATCTAGACTAAATTCTCTTCTCAACCATTCGTAACTGCCCCTCGCCCTGTGCTCTCAGAAGCCCACCCCACGCCTGCTGGCACGCCCCCGGGAGCCCTTCGCAGACTGGCCTGTCGGCACACTCACCATTGGTGTCTTGTACTTGTGGCTCACCACTTCTTTAATTTCAGGAACTAAAACCGGACGGGCAAGAGACAAAACAGAAGGTTCAAAACTAAGAGCAATAGCGCCACACTCCCCCAGGCGGCAGCGCCCGGCACCAGGGTCCCCTTCCCCTGTGGGCCTCACTCAGCCCCGGCCGGGTGAGAGGACACTGGTCCCGACTCCTCAGCCTGACATCTGAGGTCTGCAGTGGCTCCTGGCTCCATGGCCACGACTCTACCGACTTTGAGAGCCCCAGCACAGGAGCAGGCTAGTCTCTCACCAGCCTGGTCGCTGCTACCATCCAGGGCCCGAGGACCACAGCTGACATTCCCAGGTTTTGGCTGGGAGGGAAGCACTGCCTCTAGCCTGTGCCTCACCTTGCTGAGACACCCGAGAACTCACCCCTGTCGCCAGCCCCATGCTCTGGTCAAGTTAAACACGTTCCCTCTACTCCCAGCCCCTGCACTGAGGGTCCTGAGGCTGGATGAAGAAATGGCACGATACTAAACCCACCAGACTCGGAAGTTTCCTTCCCTGATGGCAGGAGAGGCCCAGGCCTGCCTGTGTGAGGGAGAGCGTCAGAGGGCTCTGGAGCAGACACACCGAGCAGAAGAGACAGGTGAGTACAGCACCCGGGGAGGGAGGTGACAGGGAGCGTCAGGCAAAATACACACGTGTCCACAGCCCGGAATGCGAGCCTAAGAGTCACCCCGGCCCCAGCCATGCAGGGGTTCTGCTTGGCCAGAGGAAGGAGTAAGGTCCCCCAGCCTCAGCCATCATCATGGCCCCTGGAGACGGGGAGCAGGGGCATGGCATCCCCTGGGGGCCAGAAAAGGTAGGGTGAGAGTTGGCCACACCTTCTTCTGACCCTGGGAGGTAGAATTCAGGGGGCCCCAGGGTTAACAGGGAATAAACTCATCAAAGGTAGAGCAATGAGCCCAGGTCCTTCTCCTGAGTTGGAAGACTCCCCCAAACGTCTCTCTGGCAGGAGAGAGAAAGGAGCACACGGGAGAAAACTCGGAACCAATGAGCCAGCGCGAGGGTGGACGAGGTTGGGAAGGAAGAGGGTGGGGAGAGAAGGGAGGAGACAAGTTGGTGATGCGAGCAGCTGGCTTGGGCGAAGGGAGCCTGCCCACCCACCGCAGGGCCCAAGGCAGGGGCCTGGGGAGAGGCAGCACGGCGAGGTCACTTTACCTGCTGGAGAACGAAGGTTTTCATAGCAGCGATGAGGGGCACGAAAGAATGAAGCACAAACACAGCAGGAACTCAAAGCCCCAGGGTGAGAACCCAGACACCACTCAGTCAGCGCTTGGCTGGGGGGGGAGCCTAGCTCCCGGCTTCCAGCTACCACTGCCCTCTGCCTCTGAGGCCACTAGGCTCGCCTGCCCCCTAGAGTGAGCCTGCCTGCACCGCTGCACGCCCTCCTGCAGCCCAGAGGCTCGATGGACCCTGGCGTGGCCCCAGGGTGGCTGGACAGAGCACTGGGCTGCTAGAGGGACCGAGGCAGGCGACATGAACACAGCAGAGCTAGGGAATGGCTCGTCTGCTCTGCCCCACCAGCTGGCCAAACAAGGGAAGGTGGCGCTGCTTCGAGGAGCCTCTTCACTACCAGCGCTCATCTCTAAGCCCGGCGTCTAAGCCACTGCTCTTCGGGCCACTCTCAGGCAGCCACCGACCGACTAGCTTTCCCTTCTCCTCCCTTCTCTCAGGTCAGGACTCCCTCTTCCTCCCTATCACTCCTGCTTCTCCTGACCTCTCTGCAGAGGCTCTTCTTCTCTGTCTCTAGTCCCTCCTCTGGAGCTCCGAGGTTTGAGTTACTGCCATGTGAGTCCAGACCTAAGAGCAAAATAGTGTAATTACCAAATTCCTCCAGGACAAAGACGCCTCGAACTGTATTGCACTTTTTAATGTGATTCAGCTCTATGAAAACCTGCAAGAGAGGGAGGGAGGGAGGGAGGGAAGGGGTAAGGCCCAGAGGCTCCCCCACTGCCCCGCAAAGCCCACTCTCCCAGCTATAGCCCCACCCACACAGAAAACCTATTTCCCACAGGGAGGATGGAAGAATACACACACACACAACTCAAAAGCGCTAAGAAGCGAAGACGGCAGAAAGGGCATGTACCTTCCGCTCCTGGCCGGAGGAGAAAGCATGGGAGAGAAAGGAAGGTGTTAGTTTTAACCGTCAAAGCCAACGCAAAGGCCCCTCTGCTGGCCTGGGCTGCCTGCCCACACCCTCTGCCCAGGGCAGTGCTTGTAGGACACTGTGCCCCAGGGGCCCCCCCTCAGCCCATCAGCTCTCTACCCTTCCATGCATCCTCCTCCGGCGCAGAGGGCTGGCACGGGCGCAAAGCTCCCCTCAGACTGTCCTTGGGAGGGAGGTGTTGGCATCTTCCTTGAAACAGGATTCAGGCTCTCCCAAGAGTATGTGGTGATTGGTAGTACTAACAGCAACCACTTGTGAGCACCTGCTAGGAGTTCTACAAATACTACTTGTTTGTCCTTACGTCTACGTGGCGCAGGATATAGTATCACCCTCGTTTTACAGATGAGGACACTGTGGATCAGGAGGTTTATTTGCCCATGGATGACGAAGCTGGGCTCCAAATCCAAGTACGTCCTGACTCCAGAGACCATGCTTTTCCCATCTGTTACCCCACACTGCAGAACTCCACCGGGGGTCCAATGCTTCCTCAACTCCAGCTGACTGTTATGTGGTAGAAGACAGACCCCAAGGCCATTATCTCATCATCAGTCAGGGTTTGACTTTCTCTCTCTCTTCAGGATCTCTCTTCTGGGGCAAAGCCTTAAACTACAGACCAGCTTGTACATACTTTGTAACGGTTAGACGGTAGGTCAGTCCAAAGGGGGTGTACCAAGCGGGAAGAGGGCATCTGGGTGTCATTTAATGAGATCTCTTCTTCAGAAGGTGAGGCATCAGGGGAGGCCACAGCCCTAAAGTGCAGTCAGAAGCCTGGTCCCCGAGAAGTGCTGGCACCTTCATGGTCTAGAAAAGTCCTTAAGTCAACCCCTCTTTGGGTGGACCCTAAGGTCTTATTAAGTATACTATTTAATGTATCACTGTGACTAATCGTAAATATACTACTGCAAGTATACTGCCAGGAAGCCTGGGCAGCTGTCTCCCATCACACCAAGTTGCCCAGCTGGATTCCTGAAAGAAGGAGAACTAAAATGGCAAGTGGTAGGAGGAAGCCCCAGAGTCCAGATGTTCACCGCCCCTGAGTGTCTGCTGCCTGGCCAGGGGCCGTGGTCGCGTCTGGCTCAGGGCCTCAAGGAGACGAACCAGGACATCAGGGGAGGGGGAGGGAAGGCACTTGTGTGAAGACTCAGGACAGGGAGCGGACCTGGGATGACGCGCTGGCCTCAGAAAGGGATTAGCTTAAGGAATGTCCACTGAGAGAAAAAGTAATGCTGTGTTAGAACCAAGAGAAACGACAGTCAGCTCCTACGGTGGGGTCACAATGAGGGCAAGATGGGTCCTGAAGGGCTCCCCAGTCAAAAGAAGGGGAGTGGGGCCTGTGGAGCTGGGGACAGAGTGGGGATGTTCAGAGGAAGGAAGAGAATAGGAAGAAGAATCGGCAGGAAAAAAAAGGCAAATAAACACACACACTCCAGATGGGACAGACACAAGCCAGCCACACACACACACACACACACACACACACACACACGCACGTGCCGCGCTTCACGCGCACCAGAAACACGCGAGGGGATCAGCCGGTATAGACTCTCAAAGCAAAACCACCAAGCAAAAGCACACCCTGGGATAAGGGAAGGCGGACACTGTGCAAAGAAGGGCCAGGTGAGACGCTCCCACTCACACTGTGCTGAGTCTAATGGGCAGGGGCAGCCGGGCCACCATGGCTCCCTCTCTCTCCCCTCCTCCCCGGCACAGGCTCCCTGCCGCACCTTCCGGGTGGTTGCCAGTGTCACTGCGCCCTCCCCTCCGATTGTTCTCTCCGATCCAGCTGCTCCAATTCTCTCACTAGCCCCGGAGGCCTCTCTCACGCTCACTGGGGAAGCACTGGGGACCTGGACACTGATCCTACTGCAGATGGAACACCGGGGCTGGGAAACCTCATGCTGCCACTTGCACCTACCTGGTTGTGCATGAACTTGAGATTGATCCCTTCTAGGGTGACCTGCAGCAAGCCACCCTCGCCAGTCTTCATGTCCTGCACAGGGAACTCGCCACCCAGCTCCGGCCCTGTGGCGAGGGAGGAGGTCGTCAGCTAACTGGAAGGTGGGGAGTCCCGCCGCCTGACCTCCTCATCAGGCCTCCACCGCTCAGGACGGATGAAAACCAACAGAAGGCACGCGCCCAGGGAGCCGTCCTCCGCTCACCAGGTTTGATGCTCTGCTGTCGGGCGGCAGCACGCTCCATGCTGTCCTTCACGCAGTAGTACAGCTCCCGACACTGCGGCACAGTGGGGAGAGCTGTCCTGTCGTACAAGCTCTCCAGGCTCCCCACCCTCTACTCTAGAATGGCTGCTGGAGGCCTGGGCCGATGCCAGGACCTCAGAGACAGCTTTACGTGTTCCGCGCCACAGCCAGAGGCCAAAGTGGGGCTCCAGCGTGGATTCTGAACGTTAACTTCCCTGCAGGAGCTCCGCACTTTCCCTCAACGCCCAACCCCCAACGCACACCGAGTTCACGGGTACCTTCTTAGTATAGAATTTGTTGAGCTGGGTCTCAGAGCCGTTTCTACGCCACAAGCATAGCACCTTGGTCTTGGGACAGTAGGTCATGTTGATGAGCTTCTCATACCACCAGCGCTCGTACACTGTCCCGATGTTACTACGCAGCACCACGCAGTCGTCACACACCTGCAGAGGCACACGGGGCAGTCGGTGGCCCTGGTCTCTTCCCACCCCAGGCCACACTGCACGCTGCTCCCCACGGGGAAAGATGGGACAACTGGTCCTAGGAGCATCCCCAAGGTCAGGTTTTCTGTCTTATGCTCAGTCTCTCTTACGTGGAGACACAAACACTGAACTGCTGGACACATTGTCCACTAGTAGGTTTACCGACAGAGGAGGAGCCGTTGAAAGGAACTTGTGGGCAAGGAAGGAGGCTCACTTCACTTCAGTCAGTGTTCATTACTTCTTGCGTGTTCTGGACTTAAGTACGCAGAGGATATCTTATGCCTCCACCTTACAACCTTAGGAATCATCGCTATGGACAAGCACAAAGGCAGGGGATTAGGGCAGACTTAACCAAGGAGAAAAAAAATGGAACCAACACATTTTCTAATCCTGGCTCGGCTCTAGTTCTGCCTAAATCTTTTCAAAAGTTAATTACACAAGTGACACACGGACATTGCTTATTGCAAAAAAAAAAAAATTATACTACACAGGATGATATAAACTAAAAGGCAAAGTTCTCCACGTCCTCTTCTTGCTCAACATTCTCCCTCAGGTGGACACACCTGTTCGTATGCCTTCAGTTATGGTGGAGACATTATAGCACGATGGGTAAGAGCACAGGTCTAAGATCAGACTACCTGGATTTAGATTTAAGGCTGTCTCCTTACTTAGCTGTGTCACCTTAAGCAAGTTAATCTCTGTCTATATTTCCTCGTGTGTAAGATGGGGATAGTAATAACTTCATGGAGTTACTGTGAAGATTAAATAAGTTAATGTGCATAAAATTCTTAGAATCGGACTTCCCTGGTGGTGCAGTGGTTAAGAATCTACCTGCCAATGCAAGGGACATGGGTTCGAACCCTGGTCCGAGAAGATCCCACATGCCGTGGAGCAACTAAGCCCGTGCACCACAACTACTGAGCCTGAGCTCTAGAGCCCGCAAACCACAACTACTGAACCCCCATGCCACAAGTACTGAAGCCCGTGCACCTACAGCCCCGTGCTCCACAAGAGAAGCCACTGCAATGAGAAGCACGCACACTGCAATGAAGAGTAGCCCCCGCTCGCCGCAACTAGAGAAAGCCTGCACGCAGCAACGAAGACCCAATGCCAACCAAAAAATAAATAAATTAGTTAATTAAATAAATGTTTAAAAGAATTCTTAGAATAAAGCCTGGCACATAGAATGTACCCTGGAGTTAGCTGCTATAACAACAATACAACTATGATATAAGAAATATAACAATAATTATTATGACCACATTGATGATTCTCACATCTTTCTCCACATGAGACCTGTCTTCCTGAGTCCTGACCTCTCTCTATCTGGATGTTTCACTGGCAGCACTTCAAACTCATCATGTCCAAATCTGAACTCCACATCTCCTCCTGGGCAGCTCCTCCTTCTAAGTTCCCTATTTCAGTAAATGGCATCACCGTCTCCCCCCGCTGCCCAGGCCAGAAATGAAGGAGTGATGCAAGACTCCTTCCATCAAGTCCCACCATTCTACCCCAAATACCCCTGGAACACACTTCCCCTCCCCGACTCCAGCCATCAAGTCCTACTCTTCTTCAAGTCTAAGCTCAAAGGTCACTTCTGAAGGTCGCCCACGACTCCCAGACCCTCTGCTATGTATTCCCATAACACCTGCCCCCTGAACATCTCGCAATGCTCATTATATTTTATGACACTGGGTGTTTAATTATCTGACTTCCCCAATGGCTTGTCAACCCTGTTAGGACAACAGAAACTATGTCTCCCTTATTCACTGATATAACCCCAAACCCAGCAAACGAGTGCCTGGCTATGATATGCGCCCCATAAAAATTAGGTGCATGAATGAGGAATATACAAAATTACCAGTTTTAATCTACCATCTAAGACTTTACTGGGGCTCAAAAGCTTTAGGAAGAAGAGGGCCAACGTAGCTGAGTAGGAATTAGAAACTTGGATTCTAGCCCCAGTTGAACTCTGTGGTTCTCTCCATGTGGAAAATGGAGAATACCACTCCACTTTCCATAACCCTCTAAGAACACGATGGAAAGGAGAGGGACAGGTGTTTAGAAGAACATATGATTTCTAGGCTAGAGAGACGATGGTAACAATGTGTCATACCTGCCTATGCTGCTGGTAGAGGTGTAAACTGGCATAGTCTTTGGGAAGGCAATTTGGCAAAATCTATCAAAACCGTAAATGTATATAAGCTTGACCCAGAAATTTCACACTAAGAACCTATCCTATAGAAATTCTCAAGGGAGTGTGCAAGGATTTATGTTCAAGGATAGTCAGTGAAGCGTTGTTTAAAAAAAAAAGTGGGAGGGACCAGTTAAATAATGACACTTCCATATAACACCTCATGGTTAAGCATCCATCAAAAACAATAGAGACAGATTTCTATAATATGTAGACATATTATAGGTATGCCTGTGATACATTAAGTGAAAAAAGCCAAATTATTAACAATATTTGTAGTTTGATATCACTTTTATAAACACTGAAACAAAATTCCATATAAGCTATATTTATACAAATATGCACTTTTTTAAATCTGAAAGGATTCATGCCAAATTCTTTAACGGTGGTTACCTCTGAGACATGGCACGGGAAGGAAGTAAAGGAAAATTTTTACTTTTTACTTTATTTTTACTTCTATATGGTTTGAAACTTTTATGGCATATACTCTATTACTTTTGTAATTAAAATAAAAGGCAATAAAGATGATTTTTTTAAGTCTTTGCAAATTGCTATCCAATTACTCATGCAACCAGTAGGCTGTGCTGAGAACAGCTAAATCTGATAGCATCACGGTAGCCAGGCACTGATGGAATGAGCAAGGTACCCTTGCTTTGCAGTACAAGGGGGAGCATCTATGAGATGATGGACCCACCCCATGCTCCAGGGCCCTTGTATGAGGCTCCCTGTAACAGTGGTGAGAGAGAATCCTATACTTCAAGGAATCCTCTGGAGAAATTTACTGTGGTGCAGATGCCCTAAGTAGCCCTCAGTTCTGATAGGCACCTAGCCAAAGTCTAACGCTTCAAGGTGACATGAAAATGACTCCCTTCTCAGCTACATCATCATGTATGTTTCTGCCTCAGAGCAGAAATCCCACCCTATGTTTGACAAACTACCACTTCAAAAAGCTGTGAATGTGAAAATCAAATTCAACTAAGCCAAAAGGCAGCAGAATATTAGCTAATTTCACTACTTTATAGAGGAGCAGTACTTGGTCCCTAAAATTACTTAGAAAGAGATCCATTTGAGAATTAAAAACACAGAAATGAAGAAAACATGGCCAATTTCCTTTACAATACTGGATTAAGAAAGGGTTTTTCTAACTATGACTCAAAATCCAGAAGCCACAAAAGAAATGACTGATTAATTTAACTACACGATTAATTTTAATTAATTTAAAAAATCCTGCATGGTGAAAAATACCATAAGCTAGGGACTTTCCTTGTGGTCCAGTGGTTAAGACTCTGTGCTCCCAATGCAGGGGGCCCGGGTTTGATCCCTGATCAGGGAACTAGATCCCACATGTTGCAACTAAGATCCCGCATGCCTCAGCGAAGATCCCACATGCCTCAACAAAGACCGGGAGCAGCCAAATAAATAAATAAATATTAAAAAAAAATACCATAAGCTAAATCAGAAAACTAATGAGGAAGTTTGCAGTGGATAGGTCAGGTTGCCCACATGTGAACCCGTTGATCACTAGGACAGAGCCAACCATATGAGGCGACAGGAAGTATACAGCACCACCTCTTCTTGCCAAAATCCTGAATCTGAAACTGACCAAATCTCTAGATTGAATTACTAGCTTGTACAAATACAAGTGATAGAGAAACATGTTAAACAACACTAAGGAGATGCAATCAGCAAAAAATCTAAAATGTAATAGGGCACATTTCTTCAACAAAATAAATGGCAACGTGGGAGAGAAACTATTATATGTTAAGAGATACTTTAGAGTCATATCAACCATAATTATAAAGGCATTTTCCCTTTGACCCAGCAATTCCACTTGTGGAAATTCCTGGATAAACCTGTACATGTGGGAAATGAAGCAGGCACAGCATCACCCGGAGTCGCGCTACTGGCAACAGCAAAAATTTGGAAGAAAATCAAGGGTACGTAAATGCTGACTGGGTATATAAACTATGGTACAGTCACACGGCGGAACACTATACAGCTGTAAAAAGAATGAGAAAGCTCTTTTTGTAGTGATACAGAAGATCTCCAGGCTAAGTTTAATGAAAAAAAAAAGGTACAGATCAGTAGATATTATGTGCTACCTTTAGGTAAAAGAGTAGAAAAATAAGAACTTAAGCTCATATTTTATTGTGTCTGCATAGAAAACCACTGGAAGATACAAAGTGGTTATAAATAAAAGTGGTTACCTCCAAGAGGAAGGGGTGAGGTGGATGGGAAACTGAGTGGAAGGGGATAAGAATGAGAGCAAGACTTGCCAGTGTATACCATTCTATGTTGTTCTGACTTATGGACAATGTGACTATGTCATCTATGCAATCTATATATAAAAGAAATGATAGGGATGGACTTCCCTGGTAGCACAGTGGTTAAGAATCCACCTGCCAATGCAGGAGACACGGGTTTGAGCCCTGGTCTGGGAAGATCCCACATGCCGCGGAGCAACTAAGCCCGTGAGCCATAACTACTGAGCCTGCGCTCTAGAGCCCGCGAGCCACAACAAGAGAAGCCACGGCAATGAGAAGCCTGCACACAGCAACAAAGAATAGACCCCACTCACTGCAACTAGAGAAAGCCCGCGGGCAGCAACGAAGACCCAACACAGCCAAAAATAAATTAAAATTAAAAAATAAAAGAAAAGATAGGGAATCATCTATTATATTAATTTATTTGCATAAGAGCCTAACAATTTAATGATAAATGGATCATGAAGATGAATGAGATAAGTGGGGAAAAATATTCTGGCATCAGTTCTAGGAGTTCCCTGTGACTCTCAAATATTGCTTTGGGCCCCTAGCATGAACCAGCACCTACCTCCATGAAAAAGATATCTCCATTTGTGTCTGTCCCCGCATGTACCACAAATGTCTGCTTCTTCATGTGCCGGCTGCCACTGGACCGGATAGAGAGATCTCGTCCATTCTGAGGAAAGAGAGATCCTTTAGGGACAGCCAAACATCCCTCTCCCACGGCCCTCTGGGCCAAGAATCCCTCATTCAGCAATTCAATTCTTATCAGCTTCCTTAGAGCGGCGCCATCTGCTGGCCACTGGCCGCCATGGATGTGTTCTCAAACTTCCTGGTCTCAGGACTCCTATCCATTTTAACTTTATTGATGACGCCCCAAGAACTTATGTCTTTGTAAGTTTTACTTATAGGTATTTACCACACTAGAAATTAAAACTGAAAAAATTTAAATGTTTATTAATTCATTTAAAAGGAATTAATAATTCATTAATAAATCCATTACATGATAACATAAATAACATATACTTTTTAAATCATCGTATCTTCCAGAACAACAAAAAAAATGTGGTGAGTGGCACTATTTTACATTTTTTGCAAATCTCTTTAATGTTTGGCTTAATGAAAAATAGCTGTATTCTCATATCTGCTTCTACATTCAATCTGCTGTGACAAGTTGCTTTGGTTGAGGTATATTAAAGAAAATCTGACCTCACAGATACGTATCTGGAAAAGGGAGGAGTATTTTACTAGGCTTTCCAGATAAATATGCACATTCTTCTTTGATGCTATACCAGAACCTCAAGAAGTTTCTTAAAGTTAGTAGCAGTGTGTAATCTGAAAACACATCAATGAACACTTTGTCCTTTGTTACATTAAAATCCATTTGTCTGCGTTACACTTGGAGTGGATCTTTTATCCACAGTTGAATTTGTAACATCACACATCAGTCATCTGGAAAATACTGGTTCGCCCAGTTATGCAGCTCTTCCAAATGTTGATGCATTTCATTACACAATATCAAAAAATCACATTTATCATCAATCTCACTGGAAAAGTCTTTAAATATTGGGAAGCTTCATGCACAAGAAGTTTGCCAAATACCCAACTCCAAATAACAGTAATGTTAGTCATTCTTTCAAGTAAAAATGATGTCCCATGACTGGCTGCAAAGCTGTCAGTTCACCTTGGAATTCAAATCGTCACAAATTCCCTTTCCTCGAAACAATCATATTTTCATTTGCAGCAATATGCTTTATGTATATTTCTCATTTTGTCACATAGAATACTAAGAAGATGTATAATCACTGATCAGATTGAATAAAACTGATGATTTTAACTGCATCATCAAGGACATTCACAAGTGAAACTGGCTTTTTGTTTTGTTTTTAACTGAGAGTGTGTGGAGGTGGGGACACCAGTACGGTTTGGTGCCACCATCTTCACCGTGTTCAGGCACTAGTGGTTTTACCCACCATTGCATTTGCACCCTTAGTGCAAATGTCAACCCAGTAAAAAAGGCAAACAACATTTTAGTATTATCATGAAAACAGTATTCACCTTGTGGATCCACAGGGGTCCACAGACCACACAAACGTTGAAATGGCTGCACCGGGATGGTTTTAGTGCAGAGAATCCTATCACAGAACAGAAGGGCAAAAGCCTCATCTAGAGTCAAAGCCCTATTTTCAGAACTAGGGATTTTGAAAACATACGAGCCAAGAAATGACCTACGCGGAAGCCTCTGCCTTAGGCCATGAGGCCCACGCCTGCGAGGCTGACTAGCGCAATGCAAGGGAGCCTAAAGGACGGCCCAGGTGTGCTCACCAGGTTTGCCAGCTGGTCAAGCACTTCGTTGATTTGCTGGCTGTACACAAGCCCAATATGCGACCTTCCCATCAGGCGCCTCACCTTCTTCCGGATATCATTCTTATTTACCTGAAAAGCCAAAACAGGATCTTAATATCTTTCCTCCTGAGAAAAGTAGAATTCTAAAAGACCACATCACTGAGGATAAAACATTCAACTGTGTGTTCTGCCAACAGTCTGAGGAGAAAAACCCTGGTTCTGTCTCCAGGTGGCTTCTGCAGAAAAGTGGCTCTTAGAGAAGTTCTGGTTTAAGTGGACGGGGACTCACGGGGACACATCCTCCCTAACCCCCCAACCAATACCATAACATTCACCTCTAAAAACCCCTGGGGCTCCTCAGAGTGTGATTCTTAGATAGTAAGACTTAAGAGTAGCAATGTTCTTCACTCAGTTGTCACCAAGACACCATCTTAGGGTTAAAGATCACCACCCTTTCCCAACCAGAGTTTAACTGGTACCCCTGGAGTTCAAGAGACCCTTAAACAGAAAAGGAAACAAACCAAGAGTGCCTGCAGGGTATTCTCTGCATTTGATCAACTAATCCCTTCACATTTAGAGAGGCTGGGAGAACAGGAGGAGGAGAAACCCAGGAGCTCATTCTCAAAACAACTCTCTTCTACCCACCAAGTCCCTTTCAGAACAGGACTCTTCTATTTGGTAACACGGTTCTCCCACAGCTGTAAAAACCAAGTATAACCAAGTCAAACTAGAACCTACCATTGCTTTTTCAATGAGTAGCTCTTTTTACATCTATGGCAAAGTCTATATGATAAAGGACTAATGCTGAAAAGTAAATTCTGGGCATTCTTTCTAAAGTTGCAGAGCCTACTATGTAAAAAAAAACTTTTTTCCACTGTATTCTGTAGGGAGTTCTACAGGCATCCTAAAACTATTCAGCAAAGGAAGCCCATTTAAAATTCAGAATAAACAAGTGGCATGCAATCATCAATTACCTTTACAACATTCCTTAGCACAACAGCCCGGCAGCTTCAGATAAATGGATCATGTGTGAGCTGCAGAGAGGCCTCAGACTTTCAATGAAGAAGAGAGCCCCAGCAGGATGCTCTGACTGCTTCCCAACTGCCCCAAGATTTAGGCAACAGGAACAAGCCTTGCCCTCCACTATCAGCAGTAGCTGGGCGTAAGCAAAATAGACATTACCTTCATCAGCAGCATGTAGGAGATGAGGTTGTGCAAGAGCGTGGCCAGCAAACGATCTTCATCATCCTCTAGGCGCTTCCGGTCATGTTCTCCTAGGGACAGGTACCTGAGCAGGAGACCAGGACAAGTCAGCCCCCAGGTGGGAGAACACAGAATTAACTGGGAAGAGGCTGAATTTGCATTTTCCCAAGGGTTTCTAAGCCTCATACCTGTCTATCATTTCCTGGGGACCCTGGTCCATACCCATCCCTTCTCTCTCCAACATCACAGCATCTAAGAATGCATCTTCCCAGAACTGCATTTGGTCCCATAAAGTAGAACGCTCTTTGCCTGTGTGGAAGAGAGTTTTTTTAGGGGCTTATATAACATATAAAGAATATGGCTGCCGAACTAAAACAGAGTAAATTCCAGAAAAAAGGAAGTCATTACAAATTCCAGGGCAAAGGAAACACGAGGCTCTTCACCCCAGATCTAACATTCCTGCCACCAGCCCCAGCTGCCTCCAAGTGAGGCCCAATCCCTCCCGAGGAGGAGGGATGAACAGCACACAAAGAAAGGTGGTTACTTATAGAAAAGGTCTCCATAGCGGCATCCTCTAACTGGTCCCACATCGATCCTTTGTCCCTTCCTGCCGATTTGTGAGCAGGAAGGACCATGGTAGCAAGAAAGTAAAAGAAGACAGAAAGACAGAGGCTGTTGGTTAATACCAAACTTCAGTCTCTTCTAGTTTTCACCCACTGTTTCTTCCCCAGTAAGTCGCTTGCTTCAGATATAAAAATGTCCTCTAACGTCAGCACTGAGACCAGCAAAAAGCCAAGCAGCTACTTGTTCAGTGCCACCCTCTTCCCGGGCTGAGTCCAGCTTCCTTCCAGTGCAAGTGGCCTTCGCAGTCTATTTCTCACCTAGGAGTCCCTCGTAGAGATAGACTCGCTGGCTTACATCTTCAGAAAAGCGAACTGGGCTGCCCACCAGCTTCTCCTTTACACTTGGCTTCAAGCTGTGGGCTTTACCCTAGAGAGAAGAGGCAACAGGTCAGCTGCCAGAGGGAACAATGAATAGGGGCAAAGGAAACCAAGCAGTTCATTAAGAGGCTCACACACACTAGGCACCATCATTAGTCACATATATTCCAGTAGCCCTGCCTTTGCTACTCTGCTTGCCTCCATCAGAAGTCAATCTGATAATCCTGCTTTCTGTTACTGCCTCCCAAAACATGCAAGCAAGTTTTCATTTCTACTTACCTTTACCCTTTAGTCTCTGTAAGATTCTTTCCTCTTCAAAAAAAAAAAAAAAATTAGGTAAATTCTCTGTAGCAGCGTGATGCCGTGAAAAGAACACTGGGTTTGAAGTCTAGACTGAGCAATGTTCAGATCCCTGACTCTTACTAGCTGTGTGATCTTAGGTACAACGCTTAGCTTCTCTGAGAGTCATTTTCCTCACCTGTAAAAGGTTATAATACCTACCCAAAAGGACTATTCTCATTTAATATGAGAAAATACATATACATCACTTAATAGTGCCTGGCACATGGTTGGTATTTGATAAATGTTAAGTCTTCTCTTCCACCATCTCTTAGAAATATCTTCCCACATAGAAATACCACTAACTTCATCTACCACTTCTGCAATATTAGACTTTCTATTAATTCAAAAAAGATCTTCGGCTGGGTGAGAGGTAGTTTTCATGCCTGCTTCACAACACATGCAACAGCATAAGCAGAGAAGCCACTGAACAAAGGTTATCATTAGGCAATACCTAATTAGTGTGTCCAAATGCCAGCTTCCTGGTTCACAGCACAAGACTTTGTTCAATGAACCATATTAACCTAAGATAATTAATTTCTTACCAAAATAGCCCTTTTTGAGCCAAGAAATTTAGGTAACTGCTCTCAGCGACACAACTGCACAAAGAGCCTTGCCCAGAAGTACAGGAAAAGTAAGAATTTGGCCCAGGAAGGTGCCAGGAAAGGTAGCACACGGCTGAATGGCTTCTTGCGAGACTGCTACTCCATAACATCTATCTCAACCTCCAAAATGGAAGCACACTAGGAGGATTTAAAATACTCTTGGGGCTTCCCTGGTGGCGCAGTGGTTGAGAATCCGCCTGCCAATGCAGGCGACACGGGTTCAATCCCTGGTCTGGGAGGATCCCACATGCCGTGGAGCAACTAAACCCATGCGCCACAACTATGGAGCCTGCATTCTAGAGCCCATGAGCCACAACTACTGAGCCTGTGTGCCACAACTACTGAAGCCCACGTGCCTAGAGCCCGTGCTCTGCAACAAGAGAAGCCACCACAATGAGAAGCCCGTACACCGCAACAAGAGTAGCTCCTGCTCACCGCAACTAGAGGAAGCCTGCGCGTAGCAATGAAGACCCGACTCAGCCAAAAATAAATAAATAAAATCAATAAATGTATTAAAATAATAATAATAATAAAATACTCTTAATTAAAAGGGTCTGTTTAGACTCAGGGAGAGTTAAGGTCCATTAGCTTGAATGGCTCTGCTGACTCTCAATCCTATCCCCTACCTCCACCTTGGGATGTCACTTGCTCTATTAGAAACATGTATACAGAAGGCCCTGGCGGTGGGAATGATCACCAGTGTTAAATAATTTATTTCATTTCAATTTCGTCTTCCATTCTCCCCACAGACCAAAGAGAAGAACCTATGAGTTCGTGTAGAGAATATCCATTCTCAACTCTGCCTAACCAAGTGGTGAGTGTATCAGAACTCTTAAAGCTGCCTAAAGAGGCCTGTATACACTGAAGGGCAGTGGGTCTAAAGGCAAGGACTAAAAAGAATTCATTTAATTCCAACTGATCACTGGCTTATTGTATAACCTAGGGCAAGATCTTTTCTTCCTAACGCTTTGTTTCCCTCACCTGGCAGAAGAGATTAGTTGTAGCAATATACTGAATTGCAAACTTCTTGAACATGGGAATCATGCCTTATCATGCTTGTTTCTTTAGTACAGAATCTGGCATTTAGTAAATCACTTAATAGATGTTTATTAATGAAGGAAAGCTTCAAACATACTACATGAAATGAAGGAATATACTAAAATGAAATGCTATTTTAAGGTGCTATATAAATAAAGCAGTGACCAGAATAAAACTAGACTAGTCCATAAAAATAGGTAGACTGGTACAAAATGAGAGCTGCAACTGCCCTGACATTGCCATAAAGGCATCACTTTGCTTATTTTAAACACGGGGGTTACTACCACATAGGAGTCGAAGCCCTTATCTGACTGGGCAGGAAGCCTAACTCATCAATGATTCAGGAGAAGGTTCTAAAAGCCCCAGATCACGGAGTCAAATGACTCTGAAAAAAGCTAACTTAAGAGACATTTTCTTTAAAGTCAAATATATGAAGGTTATCCATTCCTTCCTTCCTCTTTTCCTTCTAATTGCCTCCTAACTTTTCATCCTTTTCTAACCCATCCCCATCCCACTGAAAAAAATGGTCTTCTTTTGTTAGTAAACAAACTTACAAAGATGGCACTGGTGGCAGAGTTGGTTTCAATTTCACTATCAGACAACGTGCCTCTAGAGCCTGCCAAGTGGGTGCTGCCCTCACCGCCTGGTCCATCACCTGCATTGCTGCTCAGGTCACTGTCCGCTCCAAGGGTCTCTCCAGAGCTATTACTCACCTGGAAAGGAAAAAAAGGTGGTAAGGGATATTCCCCAGGATGTGTCCCAGAAATGCCAAGCTGCTAGAGCTCTCTGCTACCATAAAAAAAGTATCCAACTGCAAAGGTGTGTCAGACAGCCTCTGGAAGTACCTTCTTTACAAGATGAGGAGAAGCCCTGGGTGAAATCTCGGGGTCTGATCCCACAAAGAAAGACCTGTGACAGGTAGACATCTCCACCAAGAGCCCCAACCTGACCTGAGACTAAGGACAGCCCCCAAAGCAGAGAGCAGCCCCCTTCTCCAAAGGGGGACCCACACCCCACCCACCAAGATGCCAGCGTGGTGTTCCCCTACCACGGTGCTAACTTCGGAGTCCTGACTCGAGCTTCGGATCATAACGGCTGGACTCACACCAAGGACAGAATCTGGATCAGTCCTCTGAAACAAGACACACGGACTCAGACACATTCGAGAGGTGTCCAATCTAGTCTCAGTTTCCCTAAGAAATACTGTATCTTCTTCCTTCTCTCCATCCCCACCCTTCTATTGTCATCCCTAGATAGGTCATGAAAAATGAACATTTTTCCTGAATATAAAATATATATGACTTACAGAGCGAGAAAAATAATGAACGTTAAAGAAGTACATGCTCACTACAGAAAATACACGAAAGAATGAGGAAATAAGAATAAGCCATAAACTTAGCACCTACGTTAATCTCTGTTAAGTCTTTAGCATACTTCCTTTGTCTTTTCTATGTATGTTTTAAAAATAAAATTTGAATCACACTGTATATAGCTTTGTAAACACTTTCCCATGTCACCAAATTTTTGAAAATACAGTCATTAGCGGATACTAATATTCTATTACATGGATATATTACACTTATTTCATCATTCCCCTATGACTGGATATTCATGTTGTTTCAATGCTGTGATTTTGTTCAGTTTTGATCTTAAAGAAGTATTCTGAGATAGCAAATTTTTAATGCTCGCAATCCTCAACAAGGCTGTCACAAACCTGGGGACCAGACGTCAGGCTCACACCACTGTCTGCGCTGACTTGGGACTTCTTCTCCTCTGTCTCACCAAGGTCAAAGGTGGGTTTGATTACTTCAGGCCCTGAGTAGGGGAAGACTTGTGTTACTCAGTACAAGAGGCTAGGGGCAGGCTGGCGAAGGGAGTGGGACAGCAGCACAGCCTGGCCCCAGACCAGTTCAGCATGTCCCAGTCACCTTTCCAGGGACTGCCACCCACTCAGGCCGCACTGGACGAAGTCCCCAGATGCCTTAAGAACCAAGTAGGAAAAATTAAACCTGGTCTCAAAGGGTTCTGCAGCCATTTTCTCAACCTGAGAAAATTTTGACCAAATCATCTTAAAGCAGAAAAGCTCCACAAACAAACATCGGAACCACATTCCACCGCACTCAGAATCAGAGAGCTTCACTCGTGCCTAAGACCCTTTAAGGGTCCCCAGGTCACTCTGCTTCCCAAACAAATATGTCTAAAGGGGCTAGAAAAGGAAGAGCCCAGTGAGATTAAAAAACACCAGCTGTTTCAGCGGACGCTGCCTACCCCCACCCTGCAGCTTCTGTGTTTGACATTAGAAAACCACCCCCGTATTTCCCGCCCGCCCACAATGGTATGGCAGAAGGACAGAATGACAGAAGGCAAGAAAGCGTGCCTAGGCAAGCCACCAGAGAGAGCTGGGAAGCTACAGACTCAACACGGAGGGACAGCAACCATCCCTGCCAACTGTGCCCACAGGCCTTCTCATGGGGTGAGGGAGACATCAGCCAATGAGGGGCACTGAAATAGGCAAACGTTCTCCCCACCAACTCGGAAGCAATAGAGAACCAAGCTCTGAGGGATTTTACACAGGAGATGCCCTGATTACTGCCTGATTACTACAAGGGGAGGGGCAAGAAGCAGCCTACAAGCATATACCTGTGAGTCACATACCACCTACCTGCTTTCATTCCAAATACCCGCCCCCAAGAGCAAATTTGGGGTGGGGCTGACAAACGGAGCCTGCCCCAACTGGGCCTGGGGAGTTGGCAGGTATGGGAGACTTGGGAACAGGAGGGGGCATTTGTTCCTTACTCTGTGTTTCCAAAGCTTTTTGCTTTTTCACTTCCTGGTGCTTGTTCCACAATTCTACCCCAGATGCAATGTGAGCAGGAGAGAAAGACAGAGAGAGTCAGAGGCTGGTCAGACAGACGAAATGGAAACCCACCCACCCAAGATGATTCGGTCTCAGGCACAGGATTACAAATCAAGAGATAAAAAGAGATCTTCATTGCGGGGGAGGGGGGTTAAAAAAAAATCAAGAGATCTAACACCTTCCCCCCAGGTCAAGAACTAAATTCCTATCCTAACCTCCATGTGGCAGTAAAAATCTCACAGAATGTTAGAGCTGGCAGAGCCTTTAATCAAGCTCCTTCATTCTGGCAGGAGGAAACTGATCCCAAAGAGGCTGGAGCACCTGCTCAAGATCAGGTAGCTCAGGACCAGTTTAAACTTCCACCACAGCACGCCCTCTGCCAAGTGAGCTAGGCAACAGCAAATTTTAAAGATTCCAGATAAGACAGATGATTACCTCAAGCAGCCAAAGGGTTTCAGAAGCATGAGCACAAACCTGTTTGATTCACTGGATTGGAGAGAGGCCACTCAAGGTAGGCAGTTAGCATCCCTTCTTGTTGCTACCAAACCCCCCCAACTTACCCTCAGCATCAGTGCCTGCCCTACCAAGAGACCCATCTTAGCCAGTCATCGGGAAAAAGGCTTCTGGTAGAGGTGACAGAGAACACTAAATGGTCAAGAAGAGCATCTTAGCAGGGGTTAAGAAGAGAGAGTACCGATCATAGCAATTCTCTTCCTGCAAGAACTTTAGAGTCTACTTAGTGCAATCTCCTTGTTTTCCAGATGAGGTGATAGAGACCCTGAAAGGGGAAATGATTTGCCCAAAGTCACTTTCCTAGTTGGGGGCAGATACAGGACTAAAACTCCAGACCTCCAGACTGGCAGGTCAGTACATTTTCTAGAACATCACAACAGGTAGGAGAAAAGCAAGGTTGACTGCCTCTAGGACAATATTTTGCTGGTTAGAGAAACACAGCTCTCCTAAGAAGGAAACTGGTTCCTCATTACCATTTATGGGAGCAAAAGGCAACTGCTAATGGATGTGGCAAAGAGGCACCGGCTAGAAGCACATTGCCCAGGGACCTAGAACCCGAAAAAGCAAGACACAATCTAGATGACTCAAGGTCAGGCAGGGAGTGAGTCAAACAGAGGTGACACCCAGAGAGCTCACCAAGGCTCTGCCTTAGTGGGAACGGAGAAACACCAAACGTAAGCAAGGTCTAATCAAGTCCAGTAAGGACATGTTTAAAGAAAAGCTGACTCAGAACTCTGTACCTCCAAGTCCAGAACCCAGGGAAATGGGGTTGCCGGACATGCCCCAAAGGAGCAAATTTGAGGGCAGCATAATGGTTGGATGGGGGAAAACTGGCTTTAGAGACCCAGACAGTCACAATTTTTAGCCCAAAGATGCATCTATGAACTTCCTTATAGCTTCCAGGAGCTCATGTGGCCTCTCCATTACGTGAAGAAATCCAGATGCAAATAAAAGAGAGGGACGGGGAGTACAGCTCAGACTCCTGCACTAAGCCTCGCTCGGCCCTCTAAGCAAAACTGCCATTCTTCCTCTAAGATGTAGGTGAGGGTGGCTGTAAATGAAGCATAAGGGATAGAGAAGTATAAAGAAATGCCATTAGAAAGGGACACAAACCTATTTTCCTGTCTACAGAGCAAAGCATGGGGAAGAGAAAGGCGGGATTCTGGATGAACTGAAAGGAGGGAGGGACATTAAGAAGCCAGAACTCCTCTGCCACACCCAACACAATACACACCGATAGATGCTACAAAGTTCTCCTCCTTTAGACTTCTGGTGTCCAGTTCCTTGGGACTCTTTCCTGAGGCACTTGGTGCCCGAGGTCCCAGCTGGGGGACTCTCAGCTGTGCCATGGCCTTTGGGTCCCCCCGCCAAGCCAGGCCAGGATCCTTGCCAATTGGTGTATTTACGCTCTCTGTTGGACTTCTCTTCCGCTTGTCTGGTTCTGAGGAAAAGATCAAATATAGGAAGAGGTCAAAAGGGACAGTGAGTGAGAGTCAAGGTGTGGGAATGAGGTGGGAGAAGCAAGGATAGAGGAGGATGTGGAAGGGAAGAAGTGCAAGGAAAGAAAAGCTGACATCGTTCTTTTCCGTGACAGAAAAACACCCACTACATACATACACGCACTAGAAAATAAAATCCCAAAGCCTAACAGGAAGCAGCTTGACACTGCAAAACTCATCAAGGGGCCGAGTTCATTCTTTCAGAGAAGAGTGGGAGAGCCGTGGACAGCATGCTGCCTTGCTGGTCCGATCCCTACCTTTACTATAGTAGTGGGTCTGGGCGATCTCCAGAAGCGCAAAGATGCTGGCCATGCCACCCAGACCTGCGTGGGCGTAGGACTGCTCCAGACTGAGGACCGTGCACTTGAGCAGGTCTAACATGCCCTTGTACACCTTCCGACCGATCTCCTGCAACAATAACCCAGGGGCAAGAGTTGGGACAACTGCCTCTGGCGCCCATGTCCCTCTTCCCAGTTGATTCCAACTCCCAACCCCCAGCACTGACCACATCTGGGATGATGTCCTGCTGGGCCTCGTCCTCTGACTGCACCGTGCGGCTCAGCTTGCTCAGGACAAAGACTCTAAGCTGCTCGCTCTCCAGCAGCCGTCGCACCTTCTTCGTGTTGAGCCAGCCAACTCCCTGGCCATCCAGCACGCTGTGCACCACCTCCTTCAGGAACTGCTGGTTCTCACTGGAGGGTCCACATACCACTTCTGTGGTCACTGGCTCCTTTGCAGAGCATCTCCCCCTTTCACCAGGTTAGATGTTTGCCTCCAAGGGCAAAACACAAAGCCACGTCTCCAAACATCCAAGTCCACTGCAAACCCTACCTCTCCAGGCGGCCTGGTTTGCCCGAGCGCCCACCACTGCTGGTACACTCTGCTCAGCACCATGAGCTATTCCTGCCGCATGGGGATTGCGTCAGGAGGGGAAGGGATTTCATTTACCCACTGAGAGCTTCCCTCCCTAGTGTTTGGTACAAGGATCACTACCTCTATCTGAGAACTTTTACAACAGCTCTGCCATTTATTACCTAGAATTGCTGGATCGACCCTGAGGTGACGGAGGCTCTCTTTTCACTGTTGGGCTGTGTTTAATGACCGATGACTTCTGGTCCACTAAGGCCCTCCTGTTTCCTACAGCCAGGAAGGTAGAATGAGAGATATCACAACTGTAGTCAGGTAGCTGGTGTCAGCACAGCCCTGGGTAGCCGTGTTCCACACCCACTCCCTGGCAGGGCTGGCTGAGGGCAGCACTGGGGCATCACACATAGGTAGAAAGCAGCCATGGCAATGTGGAGGAAGTGGGCATGGAGACTCAGGCCACTCCACATGCACCAGCAGCGCACCCCGTGGGCAGGCGTGGGCATCCCGGGGCACGGGGCAAGTCAGGTCACTCGAGTGATGCCGCTTGCTCCATGAGGAGGATGGCCCTCAGGCAGGCACAGGAGATGCTAGGAAAAAAGATCATGCATAGCTCACGGGCAAGACCCACCTTCACCACTCCCGGGGCCGGCTTCAGTAACAATCTCCATTAGAGTATTTAGCCCAAATACTGGGACACAAAATACACAATTAGTAGGTGCACCATGATACCACAACCCCTGTACCCCTCAGCGGAGCTGTAAGTCAGATAATCTGAGCATCCTCCCAAAGCTTAGTGCACATAACCTTAGTTCTTAGGCACCTCAGAGCTGGAAGCCAAGTGGCCACGAGACGACTGAGGCTCGAGGAAAGACCATCCTTAAGGCTATGGCCTCTCAAAGCCAGAGGCAGGGTAATAACACAAGGAGCCTTTAGGTCCTAAACAGGCACATGCGTGAAAGGGGACCATGGGTTTTCATGAAACATCTAGCACAGGGGTCCGGGGGGCTGCAGGTATGCAGAGGGAAGAGACCCAACTTGTAGATGCTGTCATGGGAAGGGGGGTGGGGGTGAGGATGGGAGCTGGATGGGAGTGATGAGTGCAGCAAATGAAGTGAAGCAACAGCATGCAATGAAAGCGTTTCAATCGCTCTCCCCTTTAACTATATCAAATGAAAGCCAGTGACGCTAACACCTTTCCATCCCTCACCTACTGAGCCTGTGTAGACTCACTCTACAGGGCTGGTTAGCTCCCTACACCTCTAGCTATGATGTCCTTTTGCCCATCTAGCCTACGTTCCCATCCCCACCAAAGAACATTCTTTAGATTCCTGACACTTTTAACACTGGGAAGAGAGGTCAGTTAAAAAATACATGAAGCTGCTTCTCATTGTGCTTCCTTCTGTGATTAAATATTTTAGCACAAAATCCAGAATAATAAACAGAAGTCAGAGTAAATTCAGAAGAGCCCTTCAGGGCTTCCCTGGTGGCGCAGTGGTTAAGAATCTGCCTGCCAATGCAGGGGACAGGGGTTCGAGGCCTGGTCCGGGAAGATCCTACATGCCACGGAACAACTAAGCCCGTGAGCCACAACTACTGAGCCTGCGCTCTAGAGCCCGTGAGCCACAACTACTGAAGCCCGCGTGCCTAGAGTCCATGCTCTGCAACAAGAGAAGCCACCGCAGTGAGAAGCCCACCCGCCGCAACAAAGAGTAGCCCCTGCTCTCCACAACTAGAAAAAGCCACGCACAGCAACGAAGACCCAACGCAGCCAAAAATAAATAACCAAAATAAATAAATTTATAAAAAGGAAGAACCCTTCAAACTGTCAGAGATCACAAAACGAAAATCAAATAAGGTCTTAATTGCCCCTAGAAGCCAACCAATGCTATCAGGCCCATTCATAGGGCCTAAGTTGACATGAAGCCAAAGTAAGAGGCTTCTTGACTCTATAAAACTGCCAGGCTCTTCACAACCATTCCCTGGGGGGCCAGCTCTTTAGGACGGAGTTTGTCCTAAGTTCACGCGGTAGGAACCTGGCAGATGACTGGTGGCAGCTGATGAGCCCTGTGTTAATTACGTGCCTCTGACAAAGGTTCCCCCCAGAAGCAGCAGTAATCCCCCAGTTGCCATTATCCTATATGATATAACAGGGCCTTCTCTTTAGCTACAAAAGACAGTTTTCCATCTGAAAACCAGCGAGAACTCATGATGTGCAGTGAAAGCCATGGGAAGCGATATGAGAGGCAATGGCCGGACCAAAGGATTCTTCATACATGGGGCTCCTGACAAGCACCCACAGGCCTGAAACATTTCCCAGAGGATCTTGGTTGGGCAAAAGGAGGGCTGGAGTTACCTTTCAGACTGGGGAAGGGCGTGGTTTTCTCTCGCGCTCCTTTGGTAGGCAGTGTGAGATTTGAAAGACTGAAGCTCGTACTGTGGTTCCGATACAGACTGCCTGTCAAGGGGAGCGAGTGAGAGCACTGAGTCAGAGGGATAAAGAATCAGAGCATTATGCTCCAATGACCGTATCATCCTCTTCGCCCTCCTCCTTTTCAAATGCAATCCCAGAACCTCTGACCTCGCTGAGAAAGGATCACGCCGGGGCAAACAAAGGGGGCCACTGCCAGGACTGCTCCTAACCCAGTAACAACTTTCTCTGACGGCTTCCCACGATAACATCCAAGTCTCTCCTCTACTGCTGACCCAGCATGAACGCCGGCAGTTAACGCGCTTCCGGGCTGATGTGGGTGCTGTCCCTCCTGGGCTTCTAAACTCACCATCACAATTATCCCCCATGTCGGCTTTCTCCGGTCCCTAGTCTGTCTTTAGTCTTTAACTGACACCACCCCTCATTTCTGGTAATTTTCTCTACGCACAAGTCAATGTCACATAGATTTCAAGGCGCGTTGATGAAAAAGTCCTTTCCCAGGCAAAGAAGATATTAGATATATACCCAAGTCAAATCTGACCAGAGTATTTCCACAAAATATATGTACAAGTGTATGATTTTTAATATAATGATTATTTTTCAGTTAACAGCTAGCTGTCTTACCTGAAACAGACTAAAACCTCCAGGTATAAAGATAACGACTAATCTGTCCCTGTTCTTCGTTGACCTCCCCTGAAAATACCTTATTCAGTATCACCCAAACGACCTTATCCGGAGCTCGATAATGCCAACCCAGCCCTATATCTGAAGCTCTAAGCCATACCTGCCGTGGTCAGGCCCTGCTGGAGCGAAGATGGGACAGAAGCGTGAGAGAGCTGAAGGCACTTACTGGCAAAAGACATGATGCCCCCGAAGCCCTCAGTGCTGTTGTTGGAGACGGTGGAGGTGGGCGAGCTCGCTCGAGAGTCTGACTCTGCATCTGAGTCACTTGCCAGTTTCAAGCTGTTGGGCCGCAGCAGCTTTTGAGCCCTTGAATGCACAGTGGCGCCTATAAGCCCCAGGCAGGGGTACCTCATCTTGGGCGTGTGGGCCTGATGCTACACTGCGGTCACCTCTCCCTCCCCACAGTTTCTAAATGCCTAGATCAAAGCACGACCCTCTGGGGACGCGGGACCATGAGAGCCTTCAGACTGCTCAGACTTTCTGGTTAACCCTCGCCCAGGGTCCACTGTAGTGAGGTCCTTCAGTCACCCATCTAGAAGGCAACCCCAGGCTCTCACCGACTGCCACTGACATGTTGGCTGAATCGGGGAGTGTAACCTTCCCCCTGCTCAGCATCATCTTCCTCAGGGGGAAAGCCATACTGGGGCTCGAAGTATGGATTATCATAGGTTCGCCGGCGCACTGACCCCTCTCCAGTTTCTGTCTGACGCCTGTCCACGTTCGCTTTGCCAATGCTGGGAGGCACGCTGGGGAGGGACCTGGAGATGCCTACCGCTGCCTTATCATCCATCTCCGTTGAGTCGGCAGGTTCCTAGGGGACATATTAAATAGAAAGGAGTCACCTGGTGCCCTGTGATGCCTTCCTATGTTCTCAGTTCAACCCAGGCCTGTCAGGTTGCTAGCCTAAGGGGTAGCTGTGAGAAAAGATCTTTGTTATACCCCTGTTCTCTATCTCCACAAATTATGCAAAGGGGATCTCGGCTAACCCCTGAACAAAGCTGGATGTCCTTCTGGGGTCAAACTGTATCTCACAGGCTCTAAACTATAGGATCTACGGAGAGGAAGAAGGGGGAAATGTGGAGAAAGTAGTAAATTAATTGAATAGCTTCATCCTAGCTTTCCTAACAGAGCTGAGGCCCATGTCCCAAGTAACAGTCCTCCCTTATCCACTCCTCCAAGTCCTCACGTACAGAACTGGTTCCATGGATAACGGTGCTGGGGCTACTGCTGGCGGTGGTGCTGGAGCTGGAACGCAGAGGGGGGTTTTCCTGAGAGTTCTCGCTGTCTGGGCCAGGTTCCTCTGCTTCCTTCTGGCTCTGCAGCTCATCAATAGCTACCTCACTGGCATCCCCCAGTGCCGCGTGTGTCAGAGGATCCACGTCTGCCAAAACCCAAGGATTATGTGTATGGCTGATTCACTTTGCTGTACAGTAGAAACTAATACAACATAGTAAACCAACTATACTCCAAGGACTTCCCTGGTGGCGCAGTCGTTAAGAATCCGCCTGCCAATGCAGGGGACATGGGTTCGATCCCTGGTCCGGGAAGATTCCACATGCCACGGAGCAACTAAGCCCATGCGCCCACAACTACTGAGCCTGAGCTCTAGAGCCCACGAGCCACAACTACTAAGCCCTCGAGCCACAACTACTGAGCTCACGTGCTGCAACTACTAAAGCCTGTGCGCCTAGAGCCTGTGCTCCGCGACAAGAGAAGCCACCGCGATGAGAAGCCTGCGCACCGCAACGAAGAGCAGCCCCCGCTCGCCGTATCTAGAGAAAGCCCAGCCAACGTGGCAATGAAGACCCAATGCAGCCAAAAAGATAAAATAAAATAAAAAATAAAAAAAAGTATACTCCAATTAAAAATTCATTTAAAAAAATTTTTTTAATTAAAAAAAAACAACAACAAGGATGGCAGGTACAGACCATACCATCACAGAACCCCAAACCCTGTCCCAAGCTGGCCAATTTCTCCAAGTACACTTACTAGGAGTATCACCATTGATGTCACATTTCATCATCTCACTGACAAAGTCACCAAGGGAAGAGTAAGAAGAGCTTGAGTCATCATAATCCATACTATCACTGCCGCTGCAGAGTGAAGAGCAAAAAAATAAAACAGAAAGAAGGGGCAGGGAGGAGAATCAGCATTAGGAAAAATAAACAGAGGAGCACTCTTAACTCAAGGCCAGGGAGCAAGATAAAATAAGGAAACTAACGCAAAACAATCAACCAAAATATAACCCAAGGCTTCAAGGACTGATGTCTAAATCCTATGAAATTCTGCAATTGTGCTAAATAACGGCTAGCAAGAGCCTCTTAGACTTCAAGAACTGTCTTGCTGCCATAAGGGGCTGCTCACCTGTCATCAGTAGGGTCAGAGTCAGAGTCGTGCTCCGGCGGCACACTCAGCGCCTCGGCCAGGTGGGAACTGCTGTCATACACTCGATAGTGGACAGGCTGCAGCTGGTGGGTGTACCACTTCGGCTTGTCGCCTATCAGGGCTGGATCGAATGTGTCTACCCACGGAGGAAAAAAGGAGAGAGTCAGCAATAAGGGAAAAAATCAAGCAAAACCTAAAAGAAAGGTGGGAAAAAGTCTAAGGCAAAATCAGAATGGCAGGGGCAGGTGGAAGATTAGAAAGGGAAAAAGCAAAGGGAAGAGCCATCAGGAGGACAAACGCAGAAGGAGGGGCAAAGCAGAGGTAGATGGACTCACTGTTGTGAATCCGCTGAAAGGCATAGTTGGTGGGGTTGAGGATCCATTCTCCAAAGTACTCCACAGCCTGAGTCCTGGCCAGTTTCTCAGCAAAAGGAGTCTGCCGGGGACGTGAGGCTAGAAAGGAGCCAGCTTGGAAAGCCACCACGGGCCGGGGGAAGAGACGCAGGGTACGCGTGTGCATCTGAAAGCCCTGCAGCACGTTGGGGGAGTTGAAGAAACGGACCATGGCCACTCTGGGGAAGAAGGGGATGGTGAGATGACCTGAGTCCCTCGCCCTGCAGAGCAAGGAGGCCTCAGACTACCTCCCACAGTCATCCTTTCACGGGCTTCCAACAGCAAGGGGAGAGGTATCTTAAAGAATCATCAATCCCCTTCTTCACACGAGGTCCAAGAGGCCTGCGAGTATGATTATTTCTTCTGTTTGCTTTTACTGAGGTGGCAAATGTAACCAAATATTATATACATTGTATACATAAAGAACCTCTGGCTCAGGGAGGTAATCTGCCCCAAGGTCACTGAGTGAGCAGAGACCCTCTTAAGAGCTTGTGACTGTGGGGATGGCTTGGCTGTACCTGGTTGCGACATCCACAGAATCCACGTCGTTGCCATAGATGAGTGGGTTGAATTCAGTGGAAGGTGTAGACTGCAGGTCATTAGAAGGCCTTCCCAAGAGAAGAGGGATCTCCTGGCCTTCGTGGAATTTCTCCAGATTGAGGATGGGCTGGGTGTTGAGACTCATGCTGGCGAGGGCCTGCGGAACAATAAGTCCCTCAGAGACGGCAGATTTCTGGGGCAGCCAGCCAATCTCAATTCCTAGAAAAGAACCTTCACCTTTGAAACAAAAATCCAAATATTTTAACCTTTAGAAAACAATCTGAATTATGAAATCTTCAGCTTAAGCCAATCTGACTCAAGGCAACGATCTAAACCTGAAGTCCGAGGCAACAGTTTTCAAATTTGTTTTAGCTACAAAATCTTGTTTTTCAATTGAAATCTACGTAGAAGTATAAACAATCGAAACATGTAAAAGTAAAGCTCCTCTGAAGGACATAAGGAACCCAGAGCCTCATATGCTCGGGGGTCCCAACCTAAATCAACCCTCAGCGGCTCCGTGGGGCAGTTTGAAAACCACTGGCCTAGCCCAGCAGTGTTTCTTAAATGTTAATGAGCATAGGAATCACCTGGGGATGTTGTTACAATGCAGATTCTGATTCAATATACTTGAGGTGATTCTGCCCTTTTAACAAGCCCAGGTGAGGCTAATGCTGCTGGTTCGTGGACCACACTTTGAGTAACAGGGGTCAGGATACAGGATCTGTGAGCCCCCAAATCTTAGCTCCTACAAACATTTAAACTCCAATATCATATATCAACCTCTCCATCTCATTAGTCATACTAAAGCAATCATCAAGAATGAAAAACACAGCAAAGGAAGACAGCTAGAGAACTTTCTGAACTTGCAATCCTCACCGGACTCTGCAGTAACAAGATATCATATTACATCAGTAGTGATGAAGCAAGTGAAAAAGAGAGAAGGATAATACAAAAATCACCCATTTATATCCAAACAGATTTCACCTAGAGGTATTTCTTTCTTCTTTTTTTAAAAAAATTATTTATTTATTTATTTATTTATTTATGGCTGCGTTGGGTCTTCATTGCTGCGTGCGGGCTTTCTCTAGTTGTGGTGCGCGGGCTTCTCATCGTGGTGGCTTCTCTTGTTGCTGAGCACAGGCTCTAGGCGCACAGGCTTCAGTAGCTGTGGCACGTGGGCTCAGCAGTCGTGGCTCGTGGGCTCTACAGCTCAGGCCCAGTAGGTGTGGCACACGGGCTTAGCTGCTCCGTGGCATGTGGGATCTTCCTGGACCAGGGCTCGAACCCGCATCCCCTGCACAGGCAGGCGGATTCTTAACCGCCGCACCACCAGGGAAATCCCCACCTAGAGGTATTTCTAAGAACTGAGACAACACAGACAGAGATTCCTGAAGACCCTTCAAATGACAGATTCCTAAAAAGAAATACAGAGCTATCTACTGGTGGTCCTACATAACACATACAGCAGCGCAGAGGACCAGGGCCTCATCACACTTTACCTTCAGGTACTGTGTTCAGCATGCAGAAGAAGAAGAAAATCAATTAATGAAAAATGTATTTAAGGGTTTTTACTCAGAGAAAGGAATTTTTGAAGAAATGATTCTATAGGGACCAGATCAATTCAAGAGGAAACCATAAAAGGAGCCAGATTATCCAAACTACTGACTCCCTCCTGTAACACTGAGAGAATGCTCCAAGGTCATTAAGAATGGCAGATGGGACAAGCAGCAGAAAGTGAAGGGCTGTTTTATACAGCATTACAAGGATGAGAGGGTGGGAGGGGGCACACAGGGAATTAAAAGGAATGTAAAAAGCCCTTTCTGAGATTCACCCTGCAACCCAGAAATGGGATACATCTCCTTTTAAGCCCACCCAAGGCTAAGAAAATCTACTCCACTTGAAGTCTGAAAGGAAACTGGCTCTTACAATAAGAGCTGTCTGCCTACAGCAGTCCTATAGGTGCTTGCTTTTCTTTTCTTTTCTTCCTTCTTCACCTACCTGTTTTAAATGTTTTTTCAACTCTAGTGATTCTGGTTCTGGAAGGATAGGTAGCACTTCTGCATTGGTGGGGGCAATCACCTGCACCAGAAGAAAGATAAAAGGCATGACCTTAGAATTAGCTGCTCCAAAGTTTCTCTTACATAAAGGTAAGTAACAAGAATAGGAGGTTATATATACGGTATTATTATATATATGCAAACACATATATTATATACACACATATAAAATACACACATACACACGTATATGACACCTATACACACCTGAAAGGAAATATTATACCTAAATGTTATTGGTGACTATCTCTAGATAATAGGATCATAGTTTTTACTGACTTCTTCATACTTATTTGCATTTTCTAAAGTCTTACAATGAACACATATAAGGGCTACCTACCAAAGTTTGAATGTACTCACACTGCAGAATGTTAATATACTTTTTTAAAGTCTGCCATTTCTTACTAGAAACTACACTCCCAGAAAGCCATTAGATGACCTACACCACAGTAATGATCCTGCAACCACAACTGCCCTACTGCTCTTGGAAGATGTGGGGAAGCATTTAACTCCAGCAAAACTAAATCTTATAATTCTTTGAGTCCTAACCAAGGCTTATTAAGCCAATAAAGTAAAAGCAGTATTTTTTAAAAAGCTGTTTCAATGAGTCTCATAACAGCAATCACCCACAAACTTAGGAACTTCCTGGGAGTAATCTAGAAAAAGAGAACACAATCCTATTCTAGACCCTACAATGCCTCAGCAAAGAGCCTCACCCTACTGCTGTCCAGATCCACTAGCCACACGTCGTCAGGCATTTTGAAGTCCAGTTTGTAGAGGAAGAAGCTGGCAGGGACGCCGATGATGTACGGCGTCGGAGCCAACAGCAGCTGTGGAAAAGACAAGAAACAAAACCAAAACCAACTGAGATCACATATTGAGTCACGATTTTTCTAGATAAGGAAAACGCAGGTCCACAATCCCTCTTCCAAATCCTTGAAGGTAGACGTGTTTCAAAGTTCAGAATTTTTCAGATTTTAGAAAAGTAATAGTGCATATTCTACATATTATGTAGCACCTGCAGTGGTGTAGCCAGCAGCCTATAATCATTATATTAACTGTGATAAATAAAAAACATAAATAGCATAGGTTTTGCCACCAGATCAGTTCAGATTTTGTAGACAAATAAATTATAACAAGGAATTCAGGACAAGTACTGATTTACAACTTCTCTGGGCATTGAGCCTTCGCCCTCAGAGCTGGACAGAGTTAGAACAGAGGTGACAAAGCCAGAAGACACCTTGAGACTCACCTGTTCTGCAGACGCCATGCAGGTGGGCAGCAGTGGAATAACAGGAAACATATACTCCAAGGGATAAATCATTGCCACAAATGCCATCACAGACATGGAGAGTGCGTTGTAGTCTCGGGACTGCAGCACCACCTGCAACAAGCCACACCACAAGGGTTACCCGACAGGAGAAGGTCTGTGAGAAAACTGCTTCCCACACTACAATTTAGTTTCTGTTTCACCAAGTCTACGGCTCTGGGAGCTTAGTTTCCACACTTATCACTGCCTCACACCCCATCCTGCCTGCCGCCTCCCAGCGCAAGCACTGCAATAATTCTCCCTTGAATCACTCCTTGTCATCCTAGTTCTTGTACCCCCAAATTCCAGGGTCACTCATTGGAACAGAACGACTGAAATTTTCAGAGAATCAGGCTGGTATAGTTAAGAAGAATTCAAATGAGTGTCAAGCCCTCTGAATATATCCCACACGATACTAGTACCTTAATTCAACCCACACCAACTGAGTACCTGTTGTATACCTGGTATCGTGTTATCTCCTGGAGACAAAATGATGCAAAAGATGTAGTCCCTATCCTCAGAGAACTCATGGGTCTAGCCTCTGCCACATTTCAAAGCCCTTTCCCTAGAACAGTCTAGAAAGCTGGCCCTCTCACCTTGTGCTCTAACAGGATGCAGGTTAGCACCTGAAGACAGGCATCCACACCCAGAAGTTCCAAGGGAAGGTGCAGTGGGAAATCCACTAGGGTGAATCGAGAGGGGTCTGGAAGCGCAAAGGTCAGAGCTTGCTGGAGCTCCTGGGGCAGGACCTCAATGTCCACTCGCTTCTGCCCTGAGACGGGTACTGGGGAGCGCAGCAATCGATAGATCCAGGCCTCAATCTCTCGAAGGTCGTGCAGAAGGGCACTTGACTTCTCCTCCACTAACAACGACCCAGTAAAGATGCGCCACATGGTGTCCCTGAGCAGCAGACAGCAGGAAACAGACGCATAAGCACTAGGAGCCGACATCCCACTGCAGCCCAGCCATAGAGGGTCTAATGACAGAAACTGGAGGAGCCCACCCTTTGGTCTCAGCTAGGATCACAGGGTATACATACGAATAATGACAAGGGCAAAAATGTATACACAGCAAGACTCATTGTCCTGCCCATCATGAAACACCAAACTCCTCAGCATCACTCCAAACACGATCATGGAAGGAAGTCTAACTCTGCAGTAGTCTTCTGCTTAGCACGGACTAACACAAAGCGCTTAAGGAGGTCTGAAGGATCTCAGGCTTTAGAGGAAAATTCCTACGCCCCTCACAAGCCAATGACACCTCAACTCTAGATGCCGCCCCTCTCTTCTGAGCATCAGCAGAGAACCGTACCTTTGTATGCCTCGAGGGATGCCCAGTTTCTTGCCCAGCAGTCGCTCACTACAGCAGTCCACCAGGCGTTTGAGGGTGTACAGACACTCCCGGAAGGTGGAGAAGAAGGGGTAATGGCTGAGCACACACAGGGACGTCAGAGTGCTGTTGCGGGAACGGCTCTCCGCCTTGGCCCGGTGTTTGCCCCGAGGAGACTGGTTCACATCCGGGGTAGAGTCGGCACTGGGAGGCTGCAGGGACGGGCCACTCTCCAAGCTCTCGGTGCCAACCTCTTCTGAGATGCAGGTGGCGTGGGGTCCTTCCTTCCCACGGGACCCTGCCCCGGCCTCCCCCTTTTCCTTAGGCACGCGCTTTTGGAAGGAGCGGTAGAAGTTAACACAGATGCCATAACGCGTGACTCCGGTGTCCTTGTCGGTGAGAGTGAAGACAAAAGAGGTGTCCTCGCGCAGGCTCATGCGCCGTTGTCGCACACTCAGGCAGCCCTCTGGCTGGCAGAAGAACACGACATCCGGGGGCAGGGGAAACTCGGCGTGATCCTCTAATGGGTATCGCCGTAGCAGTTCTGGAGTCTGGGCCACGCTATCACTGCTCGGGTGCCTGGAGAACAGAAAGACAAATTCAGCAGTCTGAAGGCACAGAACGCTCTTTCAAATTTTAACCACAGTCAAGAAATAAATGCTCTTTTGGATAAAGAAACCTAGCTGCCAGACCTTGGAAAACATGCCACATTTAGCTGTAGGCTAAATGAGGTCTGTGCTGCCATGAAGATCCCCACCCTGAAATAAAAGGAAAATGGCGACAATAAAATTATCACTAACACTTTGAGATGACTAGCATCTTTCAAGGTGTATTAGCTAATGAATTCCCAAAACAGCATATGTAGAGAGAGAAGGAGCACAATGTACTTTTCCTTTGTACGAAATAAGGAAACTGAAGTGTATAGAGTATATTTGCTCAAAATCACAAAAACGTTAGTTAAGAGCAGAGTTTTGCTCTGTCTCTGTTCCTCCAGGCCAACACTCTAAATCTACCTGTTTTGTTTCCCTTACTGGCAGCAAGGTTCCCATCAGGGTGAAATAATAGAAGAAGAATGAGATATGCAGGGCTTCCCTTAACCTTCCCACAGGTTAAGACTCTGTGCTTCCAATGCAGGGGGCAAGGGTTCAATCCCTGGTCAGGGAACTAAGATCCCATGTGCTACATGGTACGGTGGGGGGGGTGGGGGGATGGGGAAGAATGAGATACGCAAAGCAACGTGGAAACGGGGAAGGGAAATCATCACAGATTTTGTGGCTATCCCGGATGACAAGACAAAAATCAGTCACTTCTTGGTTACCTGGCCCCTACGATCACTAGGTAGTCAAGTAACCGAGGACAGGACTTCTTCTTTTGCACCATGGTTCCGATTCATCAGTTCATCTCAGAGAAACTTCAAGGCACCAAGCATGGAATCAATGTTCCCAGGAGGAATTCTGATATAATCTGAAAATCCAAGTCTAATAGGAAAAAAGTACTGATAAGATCCATTGCTGTGCCTAAGGGACTCATCCCTCTCAGCTTCATCCCAGCCAGGGACATAGGTCAGAAGATCTTCCATTTTAGTACTAAAGATAGGAGAACATGACACTTTTCCTAGCCTAGAGCTCTGTCCAGGCTTATGAGCTCACAGAGTCAAATGTCAAGAAGTAGGATAAATAATGGCTCACCTCTCCGTCCCTACAAACCAGCTCATTTCCAGCCTCACCCCTGGGGCTGTTTCTGTTTCTGAAAAACAGGCCTAGTCAGTCTAATCTGGACTCAGTTATTATGATAACAAAAATTAAGTCACTTTCAGGACTGCTCCAGGGTGGATCAGAATCAAACCAGACTCTCTAATCAGAACTAATCTGCACTCCTAGCTCTAGGTGGAAACCTAATTATTCTCTGTTCCAACATTCTGCATTCAGCTTGATGTGAAATTACCACATAGTCTATACAGTTAATTGCACTCAGACAGTAACAACAGCTGGCTACTCTACCCCATGCGTTCTCAAATGAAGAATATCTATGCCCCAATTGCTTCATCTAAACCATTTTTCTCCCCTCTTCAAGCAAGAAAGGGGCCCAGTGGCTACTGCTACTAGCTCTGCCCTTGGTGCTGAATCACAGTCTTCCACTTATATTCTGGTCCCAGGATTCGAATTACTAATACAATATACACAGATGAGGCCTTGTCCTTCTTTATCTTACAAAGATGAAGAATTAGATGCAGAAATAACAGTATTCCTGCAAGGACAGGGAGAGGTGCTCAGAGGAATTTCTAAGCCATAGTCCAAAAATTAGAAAAAGCTTACATGTCTTAACTGTAATTTATTTCCTGTTGGGTCTCCATACACTCCTCTAAATAAAATGTTTCACTCCATGACAAGGTTACTTTCAGTGCTTCCAGTATTCCCCCTCTGTGCTCCACACTAAGACCCTGTTCACTGTACACACAGAGAGAATCCCATTACACTACACACACCCTCACTCTCTTCTTTGCTGCCGTGTGCAGTCCCATACATACAATGTACACACTCCCTGTATGCTTAAGGCTCTATTTGACGTAGATGAGAAGCTCTATCTTTTTTCTCTCCTACTTATTAAAAAAAAAAAAAACTATTTACAACACCTCTCAAACCCTCAAAATACTTCTCCCTCCTTTCTCTTGCTCCCAATAGAGGACCTGCAGGTAATAGGATTCAGTTTTGTCTCCATAGCAACTCTGGCTCCAGCACTATTTATAGCAGAGTCACCGCCCCTCCCCTGCTTGGGGACCGCACAGTGCTATCAGCTGCTACTCCAGAGCTGGCCAATGCCCATAATAGTTCATCCTCCTTGAATCCAGAGACACCTCTTCCACTGATAGCACTTACTAATTGTTAGGTTATCTTCTCCCCCATGTGCCTTTAGTTTGCACTTTGTCTTAATTCTGGATTTTGAAAGAGATATCTCCTTTCTACACAACGAAAATGAAGTTCCCAGGCTTGCAAAATACTCATTTCTAGGCAACACTACCACCCCAAAAGCCCTTTGGGACTCTCCACTGCTAAGGACTCATAAGCATACTGCAGAACATGAGGCATTGCAGTATGAACTGTTAGAGAGCAGAGTTCAGCTCCTCCCAAGCAGAATGAGAAGGGGAGAGAAACACAGAAATGAAATGGGAGATGGGTAAAAGCATAATTCATTCTCTAAAGAATTATATGGAAAATGCCTAGTGAGAGCCAAAGTATCTTAAAATAAAACAGAGTTTACAGGACCAGAGCTCAAGGCTAAGCCTTAAAATCTATGTTTATGTTGAAAACCAGGAGCCCTTTCCAAATAAAAATCTCAAAGATCACACCTGAAGCATCTTCTAATATATTAGGCATCAGGCCTCTATCCTTGGTGGGATCCCAGCCCCCTCTCCACTGAGAATCACCTGATAAAACTGAAATCATTATCATGCACTACAGTGCTCACCTCCCTCCAAAGCCACAAGGACCCAGAGATCTTGTGACTATTCTAGCCACTAGTGATAGGATGGATTTTTAGTCTCAACTTATAGCTCATCAACAGCCCCTGCCTTTGGTTTTTCAGATTGCAGAGATAACCAAGGCTTTTCTTCCCATTCTCTCCCCTCTCCCCTCCTCACGAAGACTCTAAATTCTCTCGCATTACCTATAACTCACTCTGTCTTCACATCCACCCACTCTGCCTCTTGCCTCAGCTACACTTAACTAACGTACAGCTCCTCGTTCCTAGCCCCTATATTCCAAAGGCATCAAGCTCAAAATGCATATCTATCTGCTGAAGTTCTACACAACTACCATCCACTCCATCCACAGACCTTTAAATTATCTATGTCTTTTCAGCTTACAAATGGCCACATTAACCAATCCTTTGGATTCGCCCCTAATTTTGGGCAGGATGTCATAGTAAAACCACAGGAACCAGAGAGCGATATGACATCTTTGCTGACGTGAGCACAACAGGAGGCTCTCTCCCCTCCACCGCCTCCCCAGGCAGTGACCTTGCAAGCGCATCAGCACAGACGGGTCCAGCGTGGGGAAGAATGAGAGTAAAGAGGCAGGCAATAGGCAGGGTTGGAGAAGAGGGGAGGGCAGGAACAGGAGGACTAATTTAGAGGTGCACGAGGATGGGGAGGGAAGCAGTTGCAGGAAAAACTGAACGGTGTCTCCACTCTCCAACAAGCCAATTTTGAAACACCAAATTAAAAAAAAAAATTTTTTTTTTAAAGAACCAAACGTGCTTTTCAAACCCTAACCAAAAATAAGGCGCGCGGGTGCGCGCACACAAATATACTCACGCACATACACACGCACACACACGAGCCATGTGGCTAGCACGGCTCGGGCCCCCGAGCTGGACAGCTCTGGCCGCCCCCTCACCTGCTGGACAGTTCTCCCCCGCCCCCGCCCCGGAACCAGGACCGCCCGCCAGCCCCGCAGGAATCTCGCCCTGCAGCCGCGAGCTGCGCCTAGGCTCGGAGCCCGAACCCCCTCGGCGGCCCGGACGCCCCCACCTCTAGCCCTACCCTCTTCCCTACGGACCCCTGCTGTCCCTCTCGAGACCTACGCCCCCTCACACTCCTTTAGGGCCTCCTTAGAGGCCCCTTCGCCCTAGAGCCCCTGTTTCCTCCCAGAGTCCGTTTCTCCCGGGGAGCCTCGTCCCAAACACCCTTCCGGGGCCCCCAGCGGCCCGGACCCTCCTACCTCCCGAGCCTCGGGGGACCGGCCGGGTTCGGCCAGACGTCCCCCGGCAGCCGAGCGTCAGTCGCTCCTCGGCGCGGGCGCCGCTCCGAGCGCACGCCAGTTCCGCGTCTGCACCGTGAGCCGTGTACCACTCCGACTCGGTGAAGGAGGGGGAGGCTGAGGGGCCAGGGGCCGGACCATCCACCCCCGGGGGGGACAGGGCTGCACCAAGCCGAGCGCTGCAGGGTGGAGCCGGACCTCGGGAGAGAGATGGCTACGCACACACCTATGCTTGTGGGAGTGGGAACGCGATGGGGAGCGCTGGGCCAGCCCAGCGCCTCTACGTGACAAGGGGAGGACCCAAAGGAATACTTTTTGTTTGGGTTGCGCGCAAACATTTTAATTCGACACGGAAACAGAGCCCCTTTCGATGAACTGCGGATGAATCTGGAATCGACGTCTCAAGATAAGCTGCCCTAGGACTTCCTCACCGTTCCCCTCACCTCATCTACCTCCCCCGCTCGCGCTTTGGAAGTGCCCAGCCGCGTGGGCAGGAAAGCCTGCGGCCGCGGCGGTGGAGCCTACCAATTCAGGGGCGGCGGGGGGACTTGAGGCCGGAAGGCGCGGCCGCGGCATCTCCTCCACCCGGTGCGCTCCAAGGCAGAGGGCGTGAGCGGTGCCGCGGTGCGCGCTGGGAGAGGGAGTCCAGCCCTTCCGTGAGGCTAAACCCCGGACACAGCAGCCTACTCCTGGCCTCAGGGAACTTTTCTCGCTGTCCCACAGGGCCTGCGGGCCAAGAGGAAGGATTGTTGTACCTTCTTAAATATCAATGGAGAAACCAAGGCATTATACCCGCGCGCACGAACACAGGTGCACGACTGAGGCGTTAGTTCCGAAAATCCAACACCCTCTCCCTCACAGAAAGGCAACACGATCCCACCGGGATCACTGAAGGGGGGCAAGGGCGCGTCCCAGCCTCAGCCCTTCATTGACCCTTACATCGCAATGGGGCTGGTGAAAGGAGGTCCCCACTCACTGCCAAGGCTGTCACTTGTGACTTGTCTCCCTCCTCTGAGTTTGGAAACGGACCCGCAAGGACACAAGCTTCCCTCCTGTGTTGTCGGGCCCCACCCCCATTCCAGAAATTGGTTTCTCTCATTCTGAATTCGTTTTGGCCTTCCTGTACAAACAGTGCCAGGCCTATCGGTGAGGCAGCCCGGAGGCATTTATGGCCAAGCCGCAGGGTGACAGTGGAGAATTTATCTTGGGGCCCTATGGAGAAAACAGGAAGTGGTAGAGGCAGGATGGGCAGGGCCCTGGAGAACCTTGTGCAAAGTGGCCCCCAGTTTCATCCATTGGGCCCGGTTAGTACAGTCTTCACATGGAGCACCGTTTTACCAGGATCCCTACTACCCAGCAGCCACAAAACTCCCAACCCTTTGACTCTCCTTTAATGCCACTTGAGGATCTCCTTTGCCCAGCCCTCAGGAATGTTTGTCCTTCTCAGTCGGTTCCACCTCTAGGAGGCAGCCACCAGCCTCAGCCATCCAGCTCAGAAAACAGAAGATACAGCGGAAGATCGGTCACTCGTGCACATCCCAGATCTCAGAGAGCAGCGGGGGAAGCTTTTTATCCTGCAGGCGCAGCGCAAATACTTGCTCTGAATGGACACTGCTCAGTGTCCGGAGGTTCACCAGTTTCATTAGCATCCGTGGGAACATGAGTCGGTCCTGGGAAAGAAGGACAAGTACAGCCTTTGTCTCTCCCCAGGGAAGGGGAGCAAGGGTGGGGGGTTTGTGGGAGAGGTAGAGAATTGTCTGTGCACGATGTAGTCAGGGAGGGATTCTTGAAGGGAAAGTAGTTGTGTCAGGGGATGAGCCTGTGGAGAGGAGAAAGAGGGCACAGTGGGGAGACTCACATGGGGGTGGTGGATGGAGACGTAGGCATGCAGGGCCTCCACATATGTGTGTTGCAGCCTCTCTACCTGGAGCTGGTCCTGCACGTTGGGCCGGTCTATAGGTCACCAACAGAGTTGAGTAGCAGGTCTGGCCAGGGTCTTATTTCCATACCCCAAATCACAACCAAAAAATAGGGACATGCCCTACCCAACCTCTCCCATCCCAAAGTAACACAACAAGGGCCTCCACCCCCACGATTCTTGCCCTATGGGGCCTGCAGCCCTCTTTGGTGTGAGTCTCTTGCTCGTTTTCCCTCTTGCCCCTCCTCCACACCTGCAGAGAAGATGCTGATGGCAATGAGCAAGGCAAACTCAGCATCATTTAGTTGCAGCTCATTCATGGCTCTGGAGAACTCAAAGATGGGGTTGATGAACTCCACCTGCAGCCCTGGGGAGGAAGAAGAGAGGCTGGGTTGTGTGGCACGGGCAGCACTGCCTAACTGAGGAGACTACCAGGAACTCAGTAAGAAGCCTCCAGGGCTCTGCTGTATAACCTTGGGTAAGTTTCTTAACCTCTCTAAGCCTCATCTGTGAGGCGGGAATCATATCTGAGCTTATAAAACTGTTGTGATGGTTAAATGATAAAGCATACAGACCACTTTGCACTGCACCCAGCATACAGAATGTGCTGAGTTAAATGACAATAATTCTGTTAGAATTCTTCTTAGAATGCTTGAGGGCCCCACATTACTAGAAATAGAAGCAACCCTTATGTTTGTTTATGAAAAGACTGCTTCACTGGCAATTGGCCTTACTTATTTGAATACTAGCAATACATTTCTTGTTTCACATCACAGGGGAAACAAAGCAATGTGGTTGAGGGTGTGGACTCTGGTGTCAGACTCCCTGGGTTTGAGTCCTAGCCCTACCATTTACTAGGCTGTGTGACCTTGAGTAAGTTATTTAAGCTCTCTGGGCCTTGGTTTTCCCATCTCTAGAATGGAGATAATAATAGCACCTACCTCATAATGGGTCCTTAGAATAACGAGTGGCACATATGGTAACTCCATGTAAATGTTTGTTAAATAAATAATAAATTTTAAAAATAGAACCAGCCTTCTTACTGAGGAGACCGAAGTTCAACAAACCATGACCTGAAGTGGTGACATCTAAAGAACACTTCTCCCAAACACACTGTCAAAGTCTCCCCAGCCCATGCCATCCCCTAGTTTTCTCAGATGTCTTTTAGCAACCATCTGCTAACTTCCATTCCAGGCTTCTTGATTAGTCACTTCCTGTGCTTTCACCCCGATGTTTATCAAGTGTGTGTTGATCCATTTAATGGACAAGCCCCATTTAGAAAGCATTTCTTGGTGAGGTGTCCAGCCTTGAATTGTGCTGAACAGCCCCTTCATCCAGAGAGGACGAGCAAGTTCTAGAGTTACGCCCCCTGCGAGGGTCGGCTACTGCTCGCTGAGTGGACGCCCCCAGTGTGATCGGTTCACATCGTTAGTCACACACGCGAGCAGCATATGGTAGTGGAAGTAAAGGAGGAGGGAGAACTGACCAAAGAGCAGCCCTGTCTCTTCTCCCCGCACTGAAAAAGTGAGAAATGAAAAACAAACATGATGACATAAAAACTGCTTATATAAATGAATCTATAAATAGATACAGATTCAGACAGCACAAGTCCGCAAGTGCTGAAGGAACACGCAGACATGAGAACAGGGAAGAGTTCAGAAAGGAGGATGTTATGAAGGAGAAGGCCGTGGTTAAGAAGGACTGGGGTAATAACCATCTGGGGAAAAGGTGATTGGGTAGAGAAAGGGGGCAGGACTGGGCTTTTAAAACTGGAAAAAGTCATTACATCACTCCTATTAGGTGCCTATACATTCAGGCAGCACACGGGGCACTACAGCAGGCAAGAGGTGTCAACACAGCCCTGCCGTACCCTATAGTGAAGGGAGGCCTACCTAGAAAGCTCACTGGGTGGCCTGTGATGGGACAAGAGCTGGCCTGGGTCACCGGAAACCTCTGTGAGCTCTGCACTGGAAACCAGTATTCTCCAAACCCGAGGATGGAGTCAGCATCAGCCACATTTTACAGACCCGCCCACTCAGGTGTTAAAGCACCAAGTCTCTTGTTCAGCCTCAGTCCTGTCCCTCCGAAACACCTTCCACCTTCCATCCTTTCCCAGCCCTCCTCCCACAACACAAAGCAACCATTGAATATGAGGAAACCAAAACTGCTTAGCCTGCAAGCAAATGTCAGCTAGAGAACAGCATTGTGAACTAATTCTTGGAGAAAGTACTCCAAGATACTCCAAGATGGGGATAGAAGTGTTCACTCTTATCCTAAAACTGCCTCATCTGGGCGCATCTGCCATGTTTTAATGCCAATTCCATGGCTCCTCGGAAAGCACAGCTGAAGAGGAGGAAATCAGTCCGCATGATCCTTATAGAGCACATCTGAGAAAGACTTTTCAATTTTGACTACTAAAAGGCTTGGTGAGGTTTTCAAGTTTCTTTTCCTAGCTGTAAAGTCTTTTCTTCAAGCAAAATATTATTCAGAAGCACAATATATAACGCAGATTTAAATGGAGTTTCTGGTTTGGCTAAAGTTAGGGTGAAGGACGTTTTTCCTCTAAGGTGACACTTCCACGGAAACCCCCCCTCAGGTTCCTGGTAACACAGTTTGAGAACCACTGGCCTAATGCAACAGAGGACAGGAATCTATCTGGGGCAGTTAAGGGAGACCTATCAGCATTCCAACTTTCTGTCTTGGAAAAACAAGTGGATCCTTTGTAGCCACTCAAACCCTGGGCCTGTAGCTCTGTAGTCACTATGGGCCCCACGACAAAATGCATCTGTTCATCCAACCCAGTCCCTTTGTGATCTCAGTTCTCACCTGCTTTGGCAAAGTCTTCCCGGTTATAACTGAAATCCTTGAGGAAGGTAATACTCTCACTTCCAGGGTTGTACCTCCGAGATGTCTCCAGAAGCATCACCTGCACACAAATATTGGGCTGGTCTCGGCCCAGGGCCCCTTCAAGGGAAGGTCGAGCCCCTCATCCCTACTTCCCAGTGCATGTGGCTTCCCAGCTGTCTGGCGGGGGCCCCCTCCCACAGACATCCCGCTCTGGTCCTCCCTTCACCCTCGGCCTTGCCAGCCACCTCAATTGCAGAGGTCTTCAGGAGTGCGATCTGGTCCTCCCGGCTGAGCTGCAGGAAGCCCGGCAGCTGTTTGGCAAAATCAACGATCTCCTGCACAGAGACAATGGCCAGCTCCGTGAAGTGGGCAAAGCGTTGCTGACGGGCCTCCCGACTCTGGGGATCTGGTGCCATGGGCCAAGGCTACCCCGAAAGGCAAGGAGGAAAGAAACAAACCACTCTGAGTCAGGCATCAAGAAGCCAGCTGGTGCTCTGGGCACAGCGACCTCTCCCCAGGCCCCTCCGGTACCGTGACTCGAAGCCGGTCTGAGAAGGAACGTCTGTTACACTGCTGCTGGGCAGCCACCAGCTTCTCAATCATGCCCAGCTGCTCCGGGCTGAGCTGGGGCAGGACTTGGGGCGGAGAGGAAGCCCTCGGGGGCACGGATGTGGCCTGAGCCTGTTCCTCCTCTTGCCGCTTCAGTTTCTTCAGACGGATCTGTTCTTCTGACAGAACACCTGAGAACAGAGCCAGATGTGAGGAGGGGAGAAGAGGAGGAGACAGGAAGTGGGGATGGGGCAGAGGCATAGTTTGAGCCTCCAGAAAAGCAGAGAGTGTTAGGTAAAGACAAGGAAGAGATTTTAATCCACACTTAGGGACCGTGTAGCAAGGCCCATAGGCTCAGCTGCCTTTCTGCCCCCAGACCCTGGCACCCAGACATGCCCTCTTCCCCATCGGCCTAACCACACCCCTCCCCCAGCTTCAGTCCCCAGACACTCACACTCCTCCCGCATGCCGGCCTGGCGGCATTTGCGAAGGCGGCACTCCTGGCACTTGCGACGCATGTAGGTGTCCATGGGGCAGTGGCCCCCACTGTGGCAGACGTAGCGCGCCCCTTTGATGACACTGCGGCGGAAGAATCCCTTGCAGCCCTCGCAGCTCAGCACGTTGTAGTGGAAGCCGGAAGCCTTGTCCCCACACACACTGCACAGCTCATTCCCCAGCATTTTGGGGGCTGGCCCCTTTTTCCGCTTTTGTGGACGAAGCTCTGGGTACAGGAAAGAGCCTTAGTGTTCTTCTTCAGGGAAAAGGCTAGGTGCCCAGCTGGCCACTGCCCTGAGCACTCAGTGACCTTCATTTACTTCACTGTACAAAGTCTATCCAGTCTCTCTATTCTAAGAAAGTAGCTCTCGTATGCAAAGTGCTATTTATGTCCTAGGTACCGTCTGAGCCCTTTATACGCACTGATCCTTACAACCATAAGAGATAGGTACTCTTGTTATTTCCATTTTACAAATAAGGAAACTGAGGCTCAGAAAGGCCTAAGAAACAAAAGTTACACTCGGATCACTTAGGTCTAGTTGACTCCAAAGCCTGTGGACTTAACCATGATCTTATAAGGTAAAGAGCCCTGAAGTTACCCCTCCCGGATCCAGGGAGCCCTTACCTCCTCCAAATCCAGCAGCTCCTCACCTGTGGACTCTGGAGGGGCCTCCACCCCGGGGAGCAGGGCTGTGGGCTCTGTTGCCTCCAGCCCCACCCGTGAAGTGCTCCCAGCAGATTGGGGTGTGCTAGATTCCTCCCTGAGGGTATAGCTGCTGCTTCCCAGAGGCTGGCTGCTTGCATCTCGTGCATCTGGCTCCCACAGCTCCACTGCACAGTCTGAACCCCGAAAGAGAGGCACAAGGGCGTCTCAGGGCCCCAGCATTCTCCTGGGAAACTGCAAACTTATCTCCACCCATAGAGGGCAGTAAAACGTCGGCTCCGGCTTTGGGACCCTGCGATTTGTGTGGGCTCTAGGGCTAATCACTTGTAGTCCCCCGCACCTCAATACCTTAAATAAGGATGTTAACCTTTGTCCCCTTTCGGGGCTGAAGTGCATCCATCTCAGAGGTCAGACAGAACTCTTGGAGGCCAAGCTGGATAAGCATTGGACATGCCAAGCCTCCCCAGCAGCAGGCCCGGATTGAGAAGGACGGACGAGTATCTGCAAGGGCCAGGCACCAGGACCAGGGCAGAGACAGTGTGGGCAGAAGGGGGCAAGCAACACCAAGAGTAGCTCTGGACTGCTCTCCACGGAAGGGCAGAAGGTAGGCAGTGAAGGAGGCTGATTCCCGTGGGAGGAGAGGAGTTGGGGCCTGGGCTCAGGGGAGAGGGCTGGAGTGAAGAAGCTTACCAGGAGAAACATCAGGCACAGGGGCCTCCAGCCACAAAGACATCTCTTCCTGGAGCCCTGGACATTACCAAGGGACTGTCCTGCAGGAATGGTCCAGGTTACACTCTTCCCAAACTGGGTTCCCTCCCCTCCTGATCCTGCTTTTGGTCTGTACTCACATATCAGCTAACATTTACTTGCCATATATGTGTCAGCTGTGCTAAGGCTTTCCATGCCTTCCTCACAATATCCCTACGAGGTCAGGGCTATTCTCAAGCCCAATTTACAGATGAGGAAACTGGGGCTCAAAGACATTAAGAAAATAGCCTATGGGCACACAGTTAGGCAGTGGCAGAGCCAAGACTCCGACTCTGGTCTCTCTGACATCGAAGTCTGATTTCTTGGCTACCATGCCACCTTCTCTCCCCAGGACACCCTCCAGGCCATCAGGGAATGTTTGGGCACAACTGCCCTGCTTCTGTCAGAGCCCCTTCCCCCGCACTCTAGCACTGGGGACCGCCAAAGTTGGGCAGAACCAGGACATGTGATCGAGGCTCCCTCCACCCAGTGAAACACACTGCTGGTTAGACAACCTCACTCCTGCCACCTTCCAGGGTCCCAAGACAAAACTCTTGCCTCCAGAAGTCACCCCAATTCACATCCAGGACCTCCTGCCCCTGACCCCCTCAGAAGTTATCATGGGACATAAACAGAATGCTGTCGCTGTCCGAGCTTCCGTCACCATCATCCTTTTCACTTCTCCCCAGAGACCCCTTTCTAAACGCACAGGACACCCCGCCGCCCCCGCCCCCACCCGCGCCCCAGACACACAGGCAGAGCCCCAGGCCAGCGCTGACGAGCAGACCCACCGAGTGCCCAGGCCGCCAGGCTCTGGCTGGGGCAGTCTCTGGAGCCCCCTTGCTGGGAGAGGAGGATGGTGCAGTCCCTGGTCCACAGGCCTCAGCGGCCGGGGAGCCGGAGCGGAGCAAGAGAGGGTCCGGGAGCCGGGAGCCGACCGACCGAAGCCCTGGCCTCCTCGCCCCCGCCCACGGGCCGCTTCCCCACCGTGCTGACTCCGCCCCCTGCCGGCCTGCCACCCCCTCGGCCCGGCGCCACCCCCGGCCCCTACCCCCAAGCCCGAAGGCCGCATTTTCCTGCAGATCTGCCCGGCTCTCCCCTTCCTCTCCTCACCCTGGCGGCTCTGAGCTGCTCTTACAGGCAGCTCCCAGGCGCCCCCACCCCACTCCCGGCAGCCTCCAGAGTCGTTTCCTCCCTTCCACAGACACCTCGCGGAGCAAAGGTCCCGGCCCGGCCCGGAATTGCGACACCGAGCCCAAGCTTGCTTTCCCGGCCTCCCTCCTCCTCCTGTACCTCTGGAAAGGGGCCAAGAAGCTCTCCCCACTAGCCCCAGGCCTCTACCAAGCTGATAGAACTACGGGGGTGGAGACAGGCAGGTGCTGGGCCTTCCAGGGAGTCTCTGAACGTGGATGCCCTGCGGAGGCCAGAGAAGGGAGGAGGCCAGAGGGGGAGGTGTGTGGGTGGTGGAAAGAAGTCGCTACAGCAATGGATGGTCTGGGACGGAAGACGGTAGATCTGGGTGCCAGTCCAGGATGGATCTGAGAGGGTATGCAGGTACCCTCATCTGGGGAAGGGTTCCGTCAGAAGTGAGGGCAGGCTCTGTCCAGCATCTACTGAGACTGTAGCCGTGCCTTCTCGCCAGAACATGAGGTCCATCCCTGAAGGTAGACACCTCATTTTACTGATTTTACCTCCCCTGAAACAGGGCCTGCCATAAAGTAGAAACAGAGTAGGTACTGTGGTTCTGTTTGTTGAATGAATAAGTAAACAAGAAAAATAGTATCATCCTCTTCTATCCCATACTTGTTGGCTCTAGTCAATTTCATCATTGCTTTAGTGCTTGGGCTCTGAGCTCAAATTTTGGGTTCAAATCCAGGCCTTGCCTCTGCCTCTTATTTGCTGTGTGATCTTGATTAAGCAAGTTACTTAATGTCTCTGAACCTCTGTTTCTCTATCTTTAAAACTGGTATAATAATAATGGTTTTTGCCACATAAGGTTGTGAGAATTAAACAACGTATCAGAGCACACAGTAAGAGTACTAGAAATGGAAGCAGTAATTAAACTCCCAATCCTTTCAGCTATGGGTCTTCCCATCACCTTGAATCTGTACACTGTTAACCTTCGTGTGCTTATTTCCATCTACAAACCCCTCACTATCTCTTCTGGTCCTTAGAGCAGCCCCAGGAGGGAGGGAGGGTACAATAACACTGAGCTCATGGGAGAGTCTTTTCCAAGACCACACACAGTCAGTGGCCAAGCTGGGATCAGAATCCAGATGTCCTCACTCGCGTCCCTGTCCTCTTTCTTTCTCCTGTGTCAGAGTCCAGGATACATCTTGTTGCCTCTCAGCTCTGCTGGACCAGTGAAGCGAGATGGACGAAGCTGGGGCTGGTGGGCTGCAGTGGGAGAGGCAAGGGGCCCTGGGGATGCTTCAGTCCAGATGTGGGAGGCAAGGAGCTGAGGTTACTGCTGGTTGTTCCCCCCCTACCCCACTCCCAGTTTCCTGCTCACAGGCTCTTCCTGTTTTGCTGTGAACTTCAGTTCCCATGGGCTCCACATGAAAGCACAGAAGGACAGGGGGCCAGGGCAAGCGGCCAGAGGTACTGAGACAGAGATGAACAGGACACCAGGGAAGAGGAGAAGAGAGCGAGTAGGGAAAGAGTGGACATGGGGTGTGGGGGAACAGGACGGGAGAAGGACAGGGAAAACAGAAATAGAAAGGAGCTCGGTGAAAGATGGGAGGAAGCACAGGGTGGGGCAGGAGGAACAGGCAGAGGTTAGGGAGCAAAACTTGAGAAGACAGCAGGCTGGATGGTGTTGCAAAATCCGTCCATGTATTCATTTTCACATTTCAGAAAAGCCCCTCTGACACCCCCATCTCAAAGTTCTGCCTCCAGCTTTTGCTCTTGTTCCCTCTCATCACAAGGTCATCCCCTCACAAGGCCCCCACCCTGGTCCGGGCATCTCTGAGTCATGAGCACAAGGCTCTCCATGTCTCTTGCTTATGTTCCCTCCCTGATTTTTACAAGGCCCCAGCTGTCCTGGGAAAGTAAAAACCAGGGACCGTATCCCCTGGGAAACTAGAACTGTCCTGTCTTAGCACCCACATCATCGTTCCAGCGTCCTCCTCCACCTTTCCGCATCCCCAGAAGCTCCAGCACAGAGGCAGAGTCAGCGATGTCACTGAAACACTTGGTTCAAGGAACTTGGGATGGAACATTGGTCTGGGGGCTGATATCTATCTTCTGGGAGTTGCGAGAAGACCCATTCACTCCTGATCCTCAGCTCCCTCTCCCGACACCCTGGTCTCCCCACAGGACAGGACCCAGCAGTACACACAAGCCGCATCGGGAGCCCTCTGACCCAGGCTAGAGCCAGTTGCTGAACAAGCAGGTTAGGGCGCCATCTCCCCCACACAAGGGATTCAGCCTCAGCCTAATCTCAAGTAAGGGAGGAGGAAGCATTACTGCCAGAGTTACCCCTTCAGGTTACGGGGGTTCAGGAGCCTCCCCCGCATGAAGATGGGAAGGGAGAGCAAAAGGGGTGAAGACCAAAACCTGTTGGTGGTATCTCCACAAAGGTTCTAGAGATTAATGACTGGGACTTCTTCCCCAAACCAGGGCAAGTAGTCAGGTGATCTGCAGTGGGAATCACATGTCTCATTTTGCCAGACACCCCCCACCCCCAGCCGCCACTGTGCAGTCCCACCAGCCCACTGGAGGTGTTAGGTGCAAAGCCTCCCAGCCCCATGGGGCCTTTCCTATGTTTTCTTGGCTCCTAGAAGAGGCAACATGCCTGGGAACTCCTTTTAGGGTCTTCCAGGTCACACTTCTGACCCCCAGAACCTCCAGAGGCTCCTCCTTGCAGCAAAGGGAATCTTGAAGCAAAGATAGGAGCATTCACCAGCCCACAGTTATATGCACAACTGGATGGCACTCCCATGAGGCAGGCCACAAGGTACAGTTTGCAGGGATGGACTGGGGCAACGGCTTCTTGCTGCCTCCATCACCATTCTGGAAGGCTGCAAAGTGTGGGGGTCATCTTGCATGCTGCTCAAGTGACTCCTCCCCAGCCTCCCAATCACAGGAGACAGAAGAACCCAAGAATTCCTGCTTCCCAGGTCTATGAGTTCAGAGATGATATAGACAGCAGAAAGAAGAAAAGTAACATTTATTAGGCCCTACTACATACATTTATCTTTACATGTATTATTTTATTTCTCCTCATGTATAATCCTAGAAGAGAATACTAGCAAGGGGTCAAATATCAAATTTGAATACATGTATAGCTGACTCAAAACTCAAACAAAAAATGCCCACCTCTCTGTATTACACAAAACTGCCCCCCCAGATAGGAAAAACAGTCCACTCACCTGGATTTAGGTTTGCTTCTGCCAACACAGGGTGCAGCAGTAGTTCCCAAACCTGGCCTCATTTTCAGAGATTCTGATTTATTTGGTCTGAGGTACGCCCATGTATCCATCTATCTAACTATCCATCTACACATCTATTCTTTTTGCATCTGTAGTTAGAAACCAAGGTGTGGGGACCACAGAATCATCTGGCAGAAAACATGCAGAAGCTGGGGGTCAAGAAACCAGGGCTCAGCTCTTGGCTCTACCATGTACTTGTGGTGTAATCCTTACCCTTCCTGGGTTTATTTCTCACCATAAAAAGTGAAATAGGGGCTTCCCTGGTGGTGCAGTTGTTGAGAGTCCGCCTGCCGATGCAGCGGACACGGGTTCGTGCCCCGGTCCGGGAAGATCCCACATGCCGCGGAGCAGCTGGGCCCGTGAGCCATGGCCGCTGAGCCTGCGTGTCCGGAACCTGTGCTCCGCAACGGGAGAGGCCACAACAGTGAGAGGCCCGCGTACCGCAAAAAAAAAAAAAAAAAAAAAAGTGAAATAATATCTTCTCCATCAATCCTTCCTACATCGGATGCTTGCAGGCACAACTAATATAGAAATACTTGAACAAGTGGGAAGAAAAGCAAAAGATGAATTTAAGGGATTTTTGTTCTACTTGCCAAAATTTAATAAGCTCGGGATTTACATTCTGAAATCACAATGCTCTGGCTAGTTTGCAAGGAGAGTAAGGGGCATATTAAAACAAAAGACTCAAAAAGTCCCACTAATATGTAGAATTTTGCCAATTAGCCATGTCCCATCCAACCCCACCAATGTGAAAAGGTTTCCTTTGCTAGAAATCTCTTCATTGAAAGTATCTGAGGGCCACTGAATACAGTTAAGCAATGCAGCTTGAGTAGCCTGTGAGAAATAAACCATTTTAAGGGCTATTTGACTGGAAATCAGAAAACTTGAGTTTTAATCCATTCTCCTAAACTGCGTGACCTTGGACAAGTCACTTCCTCTCTCTGGGTTTGTTTTCTTATCTGTGAATTAAGGGGACTAGGTTAGATCAAGGATTCAGAGATGCTGATTTATGAAGCCTCATAATGGTCTTCATGAACCTCTTGGGATTGTATGCAAAATTCCATTTGTGTGTGTGGACATTTTTCTGGAGGAGTGGGGACTAAATTTTCATGATTCATAAAGGGGCCTGTAACAAAGAAGAAGTACAATTCTGCAGCTCGTGGAAGGAAAAGCACATTCACAGAAAGACAGACAAAATGAAAAGGCAGAGGACTTTGTACCAGGTGAAGGAACAAGATAAGACCCCAGAAAAACAACTAAATGAAGTGGAGAAAGGCAACCTTCCAGGAAAAGCATTCAGAATAATGATAGTGAAGATGATCCAGGACCTCGGAAAAAGAATGGAGGCAAAGATCGCGAAGATGCAAGAAATGTCTAACAAAGACCTAGAAGAATTAAAGAACAAACAAACAGAGATGAACACTACAATAACTGAAATGAAAAATATACTAGAAGGAATCAATAGCAAAATAACTGAGGCAGAGAACAGATAAGTGACCTGGAAGACAGAATGGTGGAATTCACTGCCACGGAACAGAATAAAGAAAAAAGAATTAAAAGAAATAAAGACAGCCTAAGAGACCTCTGGGACAACATTAAATGCAACAACATTCGCATTATAGGGGTCCCAGAAGAAGAAGAGAGAAAGGACTTGAGAAAATATTTGAAGAGATTATAGTCGAAAACTTCCCTAACATGGGAAAGGAAATAGCCACCCAAGTCCAGGAAGCACAGAGAGTCCCAGGCACGATAAACCCAAGGAGGAACATGCCGAGACACACAGTAATCAAACTGACAAAAATTAAAAGACAAAGAAAAATTATTGAAAGCAACAAAGGAAAAACAACAAAATAACATACAAGGGAACTCCCATAAGGTTAACACCTGATTTCTCAGCAGAAACTCTACAAGCCAGAAGGGAATGGCACGAAATATTTAAAGTGATGAAAGGGAAGAATCTACAACCAAGATTACCCTACCCTGCAAGGATCTCAATCAGATTCAAAGGAGAAATCAAAAGCTTTACAGACAAACAAAAGCTAAGAGATTCAGCACCACCAAACCAGCTCTACAACAAATGCTAAAGGAACTTCTGTAAGTGGGAAACACAAGAAAAGAAAAGGACCTACAAAAACAAACCCAAAACAATTAAGAAAATGGTAATAGGAACATACATATCAATAATTACCTTAAATGTGAATGGATTAAATGCTCTAACCAAAAGACAGAGGCTTGCTGAATGCAAAAACAAGACCCATATATATACTGCCTACAAGTGACCCACTTCAGACCTAAGGACACATATAGACTGAAAGTGAGAGGATGGAAAAAGATATTCCATGCAAATGGAAATCAAAAGAAAGCTGGAGTAGCAATACTCTTATCAGATAAAATAGACTTTAAAATAAAGAATGTTACAAGAGACAAGGAAAGACACTACATAATGATCAAGGGATCAATCCAAGAAGAAGATATAACAATTATAAATATATACACACCCAACATAGGAGCACCTCAGTACGTAAGGCAACTGCTAACAGCTATAAAAGAGGAAATTGACAGTAACACCATAATAGTGGGGGATTTTGACACCTCACTTACACCAATGGACAGATCTTCCAAGCAGACAATTAATAAGGAAACACATATTAACTAATATTAACAAATTAAAGAATAAAAACCATATGATCATCTCATGCAGAAAAAGCTTTTGACAAAATTCAACATCCATTTATGATAAAAACTCTCCAGAAAGTGGGAATAGAGGGAGGCTACCTCAACATAATAAAGGCCATATACAACAAACCCACAGCAAACATCATTCTCAATGGTGAAAAACTGAAAGCATTTCCTCTAAGATCAGGAACAAGACAAGGATGTCCACTCTCACCACTATTATTCAACATAGTTTTGGAAGTCCTAGCCATGGCAATCAGAGAAGAAAAAGAAATAAAAGGAATACAAATTGGAAAAGAAGAAGTAAAACTGTCACTGTTGGCAGATGACATGATACTATACATAGAGAATCCTAAAGATGCCACCAGAAAACTAGAGCTAATCAATGAATTTGGTAAAGTTGCAAGATACAAAATTAATGCACAGAAATCTCTTGCATTCCTATACACTAACAACGAAAGATCAGAAAGAGAAATTAAGGAAACAATCCCATTCACCACTGCAACAAAAAGAATAAAATACCTAGGAATAAACCTACCTAAGGAGGTAAAAGACCTGTACTCAGAAAACTATAAGACACTGATGAAAGAAATCAAAGATGACAGCAAGAGATGGAGAGATATACCATGTCCTTGGATTGGAAGAAACAATATTGTGCAAATGACTATACTACTCAAAGCAATCTACAGATTCAATGCAATCCCTATCAATTTACCAATGGCATTTTTTACAGAACTAGAACAAAAAATCTTAAAATTTGTATGGAGACACAAAAGACCCCAAATAGCCAAAGTAGTCTTGAGGGGAAAAAACGGAGCTGGAGGAATCAGACTCCCTGACTTCAGACTATACTATAAAGCTACAGTAATCAAGACAATATGATTCTGGCACAAAAACAGAAATACAGATCAATGGAAAAGGATAGAAAGCCCAGAGATAAACCCACGCACCTATAGTCAACTTATCTATGACAAAGGAGGCAAGGATATACAATGGAGAAAAGACAGTCTCTTCAATAGGTGGTGCTGGGAAAGCTGGACAGCTACATGTAAAAGAATGAAATTAGAACACTCCCTAATACCATACACAAAAATAAACTCAAAATGGATTAGAGACCTAAATGTAAGACCGGACACTATAAAATTCTTAGAGGAAAACATAGGAAGAACACTCTTTGACATAAATCACAGCAAGATCTTTTTTGATCCACCTCCTAGAGAAATGGAAATAAAAACAAAAATAAACAAATGGGACCCAATGAAACTTAAAAGCTTTTGCAAAGCAACGGAAACTACAATCAAGACAAAAAGACAACCCTCGGAACGGGAAATATTTGCAAACGAATCAACGGACAAAGGATTAATCTCCAAAATATATGAACAGTTTATGCAGCTCAATATTAGAAAAACAAACAACCCAATCAAAAAATGGGCAGAAGACCTAAACAGACATTTCTCCAAAGAAGACATACAGATGGCCAAGAAGCACATGAAAAGCTGCTCAACATTACTAATTATTAGAGAAATGCAAATCAAAACTACAATGAGGTATCACCTCATACCAGTTAGAATGGGCATCATCAGAAAATCTACAAACAGGGCTCCCCTGGTGGCGCAGTGGTTGAGAGTCCGTTTGCCAATGCAGGGGACGTGGGTTCGTGCCCCGGTCCGGGAGGATCCCACATGCCGCGGAGCGGCTGGGCCCGTGAGCCATGGCCCCTGAGCCTGTGCGTCCGGAGCCTATGCTCCGCAACGGGAGAGGCCACAACAGTGAAAGGCCTGCGTACTGCAAAAAAAAGAAAAAAAAGAAAATCTACAAACAACAAATGCTGGAGAGGGAGTGGAGAAAAGGGAACCTCCTGCACTGTTGGTGGGAATGTAAATTGACACAGCCACTACAGAGGACAGTATGGAGGTTCCTTAAAAAACTAAAAATAAAATTACCATATGAGCTAGCAATCCCACTCCTGGGAATATACCCAGAGAAAACCATAATTCAGAAAGACACATGCACCCCAATGTTCATTGCAGCACTATACTTACAATAGCCAGGTCACGGAAGCAACCTAAATGCCCATCAACAGATGAATGGATAAAGATGTGGTACATATATACAATGGAATATTACTCAGCCATAAAAAGGAACGAAATTGGGTCATTTGTAGAGACGTGGATGGATCTAGAGACTGTCATACAGAGTGAAGTAAGCCAGAAAGAGAAAAACAAATATCGTATATTAACGCGTATATGTGGAACCTAGAAAAATGGTACAGATGAACTGATTTGCAGGGCAGAAATAGAGATACAGATGTAGAGAACAAACGTATGGACACCAGGGGGGAAAGTGGCGGGGGTGGGGGTGGTGATGGTGTGATGAATTGGGAGACTGGGATTGACATACACACTAATATACATAAAATAGATAACTAATAAGAACCTGCTGTATAAAAAGTAAATAAAATTCAGAAAAAAAGGGGGGGGGGGGCTTGTGACTAAATAAGGCTAACTTTTTGACTACCTAGTCTTCAGCTCTCAATTTCTATTCGCTTCTCCATAACAATTCTGGAAGTAATGTTTAGATTCTGAGGTATATATAAATAATTCAATCTGGAGTCATGGGGCAAGATACTGACCCTGCTTTCTTCCATATATTCTGATCACGTTTTATTTCTCCAGTGATCTGAGGTGGTTTGCTATTAGGGGGCAGATCTAAATCAAAGCATCCCAAGGGCCTACGAGCTGACCTCCTGGAGCTGTGAGTCCCCCCAAGCTGAGTCACAAAGCCCTGAAGCCAACTGGCTGCACCTGTATCCTAATGGTCAGTGCCAAGAGGGCCTCTCTGATTCTGTGGAAACCCCACCTACTCCCACCGTATATGCTCCTTCCCCTTACCCCTATATATCTCCCCACTGGTCTGAAATTTCGCCCCTACGGATTCACTGCTTTGGTTTTGCAAAGTCTGAACATCCTGTGCAACCCAACTCCTTTGAGAAGAGGCATGACATCTTGATTCTAATTAACTAAAACTTGGAAGTGGACGGGTGGGAGGACAGGGAAAGGACTGGAAGGGGGAGTGAGAGGAGTCCTGAAGCTTTGCTCAGGAAATGAGCATTGGCTACACTGGGACCAACCTCAGGGACACAGGAGTCCAAAGGGCTGTTTACACGCTGTGCCCTACACCCAAAACAAGACTTCTTCCGGGGAAGAGAGCCAGTGCCAAGGCTCAAATTCCACCCGAAGGAAGGGGTGTGGAGAAAGGCGCCCTATACCACCCCTCGCCCCAATTCTGCACCCGCTCTCGCTCTAGGTCAGGCCCGGCAGCACCCCGGCCCGAGGGGGTCGCTTGCTGTGCCGGCCACGGTCCGGCCTAATACAAGAGCCACCTTGGTACTGGGTCTCCGCGGGCAGAGGCAAAACCCACGCTCAGTGTTCTCTTTACCAAGACGAGGTCTTCAAGCCCTTTCTGCAGGGCGAGGTCGCGCTACATTCCCACGCTTCTCCGCCACGGCGGGATCGCGAACCTCCTACAGGAATTCCCTACATGATTCCTCCTCCCTCCATCCCTGTCCCCACCTTTAGCAAGATGGCGGCGAGAGCACTTCCGGCGTGTGTCCTTAAGGGTGCGTCCGGGCGGCTGCTGCAAGTGCCACTCAGCGGGTTCCAGCCTCTTTGCTGCACAGACTACAGCGGTGATGGCGGGCAGACAGTTCGGCTGGAGCTGGGTGGCTCTTCTCCAGCTCTTCCTTGGTGTTAACCTGATGGTGATGCCACCTACCCAGGCCCGGCGTCTGCGTTTCGTTACCTTGGTAATGAGATGGGGTCGCCAAGGGCTCGCCAGTGCTAGGAGGGCACCGGCCTGCGGGTGGAGGGATGGGCGGGGCTTTGCTGGGGTCTGGGGTCCATTGGAGGAGGAGCTGGTTTAAGAAGAGACGACCGGCCTGCGGGGTTGGAGGCCAGGGTTCGCAGTTTTTGTGAAGCTCTGGGGTATTTGGGGGGGCAGGGTGTACGGAGTTCAGTATTAGAGGATAGGTCGGGTGAGTCTGCCTTGGGACAGGGATGTAGCTGAATGGTAAGAGGCTCGCGAAGAAAACCTTTGGTGATTTTTTTTCCAGTTTCCCCCACCATCTGCATTGCTTTTATTTCTTTTCCTTTCCCACCTGTACTTTTGATTTTCCCAAGGTCTCCAGTGACATTGCTTAGCCAAGTTAGAACCTCTGGAACCTGGAGGAAGTTACTGACTTCTGAGTTGGGGTCTTTTGCAGTTGGTAGAGTTAAGGCTTCCCAGAGTGAGTGACGGCTCCTTCTCAACATGGGGCAGAGTTTGGCTCTGTGTCCACATCGAGGGGACCCTTCTGACCTGTAGGCTAACCATTTTCTTCCCTCAGCTGTACCGACATGGAGACCGTTCGCCAGTGAAGACATACCCCAAGGACCCCTATCAGGAAGACGAATGGCCCCAGGGATTTGGTCAGCTAACCAAGGTGGGTCAGAAGCCAGCTCTCTCTCAGGATGAGCTGTAGAATGAGTGACCTCTAGAGCAGGCTGCAGAGCTTGGGGCCTCACCAAACTGCCTTTTCCCATGTGGGTGCTCATTTTGACCACATTTCTTAATCTTACTTTCATCTGTGCCTAGATTAAAATGGGCATACATAATGCCATGCACAGTCGGCCACTTAATAAATGACTCCTGGTATCAGATTAATCCACTCCTACTTTCAACCAGGAACTTAGAAAGCAATAGTGGCTAGGCCCTGTGGTAATTGTGAGCCATCCCTTCCCTGTGGGCCTCTTAACCCTTGGGTTTGCCCACAGGAGGGGATGCTACAGCACTGGGAGCTGGGCCAGGCTCTGCGACAGCGCTACCATGACTTCCTCAACACCTCTTACCACCGGCAAGAGGTAAGGCTGGGAGTTCTAGAGGCAAGGGAAATGGGAAGTGCTGTTCTCACCCTCTGCCCTCAGGGAGACTACGGGTGAGGCTGGGCACGCCTCCCTCCATGCACTTTTAGTTACAGCACAACTACAGGACAAAACATCCAAGGGCTGTCTAAAACAAAACCCTAGAGGCTGAGTTGCCCCTGCTTGGCTTGGAGAGAGGCAAAAGTGATCAAGCATCCAAGCTGACTTAAGGATCTAGCAAAGTAGTTTCTGACTCTGTGAAGTAACTCAGGCTTTCCATCCAAGACACTTACTGAGTACCTGTTATGGGGCAGGCACTATGCTAGCATTGCACATAATGGTGCGCCATACAGATCTGATCTTTATGCCTAAATGTTGTTATTGTTTCCTTGAGGGCCAGCCGTATCCTGATCTTGCCCTTTCTCACAGCTTAATCCTCCCTTTTCACAAGCAAATATCTCTGTTCCTTATTTTATTTCCTCTCCTGGTCTCTAAGACAGTTATAAAGGGAGGTGTGATTGAAGGCAGTTTCTGCCCTTAAGGACCCAGGCCTAGATAGGGAAACAGGTGTTGTAATAAACCAGGCAAGCAGACAGACCTGAGAGCCTTGTTGACTAAGCACTTTGGACTGGGAGGGGCTTTGAACTAGAGCCATTCCCACAGGAGTTCTTCACAGATGGGGGACAGCTACGCCCCCAGCTGAGTGGCCCTTGGCTGGGAAGAGGGATGAGGAAGGCCAGAGAAGGGGAGAGGGCCAGATGCATGGTTGATTTATAATTTGCTAGGTGACCATCAAGAACAGAACCACCCCTGGAGCCCCAGTGAGGGGCCAGAGCTCTCCCACCCCGCTCCCACAGATGAGACTTATGTTGTCATCTCTGCAGGTTTATGTGCGAAGTACAGACTTTGACCGGACTCTCATGAGTGCTGAGGCCAACCTGGCTGGACTCTTCCCTCCCGACGGGATGCAGCGCTTTAACCCAAACATCTCTTGGCAGCCTATCCCCGTCCACACTGTGCCCATTGCCGAGGACAGGGTAAGACCAGCCAGCTCTTCCCTAGAGGTGGTGACAGGGACAATTCTGGCCGTTGGCCTGCTGATCCCCGACTCCTTCTCTGCCTCTGCTTCCCCGCTTTGGTCTGCAGCTGCTGAAGTTCCCATTGGGCCCATGTCCCCGTTTTGAACAGCTGCAGAACGAGACCCGGCGGACACCGGAGTATCAGAATGAGAGTATTCAGAATGCAGTGAGTGGGGCTGAGGTGGAGGTCACCACACTGTCCTTTCCCCCAGGGCAGGACTGATCCCCTGATCCATTTTTCATAGCAATTTCTGGATATGGTGGCCAACGAGACAGGGCTTACGGACCTGACACTGGAGACCATCTGGAATGTCTACGACACACTTTTCTGTGAGGTGAGCCGGCTCAGGGTCCCCGGTGTGACCACTCTTCTCTCATACCTCGACAGGCCTAGGTGACCAGGCCAAGTAGAACACAGTGCCTGGACACCATGCTTACTGGGGAGGTCCAAGCAAGCCACCTCTTGTGAAACAAGGGAACTTCCCTCACGGGTGAAAAAGAACCTCAGAGTGGGAAACAGTTTATCAGTCGTCAGCAGTTCCTGCTTCTGTCCACCCAGAGCTCTCGTGGTATCTGACTCCATTCTGCTGAGTCACACTTCTCGCTCCCAAGCCTGCTTTCCTGTTCCCTGCAGCCTATGTCTCCTGGTTCCAGTCCCTCTGCCTCTCCTCTCCCTCCCCTCTATCACACACACACACACACACAGGTACTGTCCCACGTGGGAAGAGAGCTGCTCTCCGGAGAGGCTCTGGCCTAGGCTGGGGAGCTAACCTGCCCGCTGCCGTACACAGCAGACACACGGGCTGGTCCTGCCGCCCTGGGCCTCGCCCCAAACCATGCAGCGTCTGAGCCGGCTAAAGGACTTCAGCTTCCGCTTCCTCTTCGGGATCTACGAGCAGGCAGAGAAGGCCCGGCTGCAGGGGGGTGAGTGACAAAAGCAGCATGTCACTCCCCTGTCAGAACCCTACAGCATTAGACATCTGCTCCTGGGGGCTTCTTACATGCTTACTTCTCTGCCTGAGGTGTTCTCTGCTCTTTCAGAACCAGATCCCCCTAGTTATCCCGTCAGCCATCCAGTCTCCCCAGTTCTGCAGATACTTAACATGTTTGTCACTGTGTGAGTGACCACAGTTAGGTTTTTGTGCTTTTCTGCCATTCATATCCTTAAGTTTCACCCATGTCAGAAGACCCTCCCTTCCCTCAAATGACTTCCTACCTCCAGAGGACCACCAGGGGCCACTCTGAAAGGACGCTGAGAGTAATACACGTCAGTTTCTTCATCTGAGCACCCAAGGGAGTGCCAGCCGCCAGACCTTTCCAACATCTAGAAAGTTTTCAGAGCCTACACATGACAGAGTTCCCCTGGCCTGGAGCCCCCATCCTGTGTGCTCTGAAGCAATCTTAAGTTTATATTTATTCCCAACTGGAGTAATTCTTCAAACATGGGCAGGGCCTCATAGCTCCTTTATAAATAAATGGGCAGGTTTCCGCACCTGTGAGAAATATAGATATCTTGTTTTGTCTTGCTTCCTTCTGTAAATTTGGAAGTTATTAGAGAGCAGGGGCTGCTGTAGAGTTTGCGTGGTTCCCCTGAATCTAAAGCGTTCTCTGTGCTGGTGATCAGACCCAGGACTGGCAGAGGGGGAGAGGACCTCAGATAGGTCTAGTCAGAAGACGGTGATGGCTGTAGCCACTGACACTGGGGACTCTCTCCTTCAGGAGTCCTGCTGGCTCAGATACGGAAGAACCTGACCCTGATGGCAACCACCTCCCAGCTCCCTAAGCTGCTGGTCTACTCTGCGGTAAGCTTCCACGGTCCCCAGTGTGCTGACGTCACGTAGGAGCTGGATCTCTCCTCTCTTCAGCGCCTGGGGGTGTGGGGGGCAGTGCTGATGGGGAGCCCTTCTCTCTTACAGCACGACACCACCCTGGTTGCTCTGCAAATGGCGTTGGATGTCTACAATGGTGAACAAGCCCCCTATGCGTCCTGCCACATATTTGAACTGTACCAGGAAGATACTGGGTGAGTGGAGCTATGGGTCTGCCCTGAGGAGAGGCGCTCACGTGGGGACTGTGGGCAGCTCCCATCTTGTCTCCTATCAACCCTCAGGAATTTCTCAGTGGAAATGTACTTTCGGAATGAGAGTAACAAGGCCCCCTGGCCGCTGATCCTGCCTGGCTGCCCTCACCGCTGCCCGCTGCAGGACTTCCTTCGCCTCACAGAGCCTGTTGTGCCCAAGGATTGGCAGCAGGAGTGCCGGCTGGCAAGCAGTCCTGCAGACACAGGTGAGCTGCTGCCTGCCTCCATGCTGGCCGTGTCCCAGAACAGCTTACAATTCATATCCACAGGTCTCGAGAGAGCTGATGCACTTCCAGCCGTCCTGTTGCAGGGATGGCAGTCCTTTAGCCAGCTCAGACGCTGCATGGTTTGGGGCGAGGCCCATCCTATCCCTAGACAGTTAATTTCCCACCCTGAGACGTACTCCTCACCCTCAGGCAATGCCCCTCTTCTTATACTAAGAGAAAATAAAAGCAACCGGGAGAAAACTGTCTTGTCCTCCCACCACCAGGTGTTCCAGCTTACTCGCTGGTACAAGCCACCACTTGGAGCCAGCCTTTCCACTTACACTCTGGGTCCATCTCTTCTCACCTCCACACGGACCCCGGTGCTCAGTGTTACTGCTCTCCTGGATCAGTGTCATCTCAAAGCCTAAAAAAACCTCTTTGGCCCACGTCCTTCTCCAGCTGCCACTCCTTTTCTCTCTCCCCTTTTCGGGTGTAATCCTTCAAAGGGTTGCCTAGACTCTGGTGTCACTACCTCAGTGCCCATTCTCTCAGACTCACACTGGACAGTCTTATGTCACCTGCCACTCCATGGAAACCACTCTTGTCAAGGACCAATGACCTCCTCTTACCAAAGCCAGTGACCAATTCTTAGCTTCTCTCACCTCTCAGCAGCATTACAGAATCGATCACTCCTTCCTTAAACACTTCCTTGGCTTCTCTGGTTCTTCTCCTAACTCATAGGCAGCTTCCTTTACTAGCTTCTCCTCCCCACTAACCAGTGGATGGCCCAGGGCTCAGCCTCGCTCTTTCCCCATCCATGCCTGCTCCCAAGGTGAGCTTACCCAGCCTTATATTACCATCTCCATGCTAAGTTCTGTCTTTTTATGACTCACAGATTCATGACCTCTTCTCTGAGCTGCAGGTTCACATATCCAGCTGCTGACTTGAGGTCTCTACGTGGATGTCAACTAAGGCATGTCACAGTTGAAGTCTAAATCCAAATGCTCAAAAATCAATCAATCCATCCAAATGCTCTTCCCCCAAATCTGCTCTTCCTCCAGCCTTCCCCACCTTAGTAAATGGCGCATTAGCCACCTAGGTGTATAGCATAACCCAAAGCGCTATTCTGAATACCCTCTTCCTCAGACCCCACCTCCAGACCACTAGCAGATCCTACCAGCCCAATCTTTGAAGTACACGCTCTTGCTCCCTAGCCCTGTCTGCCATCATCTCTTGCCTGAAGTACTGAAAAGCTTCCTAACGTTCTTTCTGATTCTGTTCTTGGCTCTACCAGTGTTTCAGCACAACAGAGTTAATTTTTTTTAAACATAAATCAGTTCACATCACTACTCTTCTCAGAATCTTCCAGTGGCTTCCCATTACATTTGGAATAAAACCCAAGTTCTTGGGCTTCCCTGGTGGCACAGTGGTTAAGAGTCCACCTGCCAATGCGGGGGACACGGGTTCGGGCCCTGGTCTGGGAAGATCCCACATGCCGCGGAGCAACTAAGCCCGTGCACCACAGCTACTTAGCCTGCGCTCTAAAGCCCGCGAGCCACAACTACTAAGCCCGTGAGCCACAACTACTGAGCCCACGTGCCACAACTACTGAGCCCGTGCGCCTAGAGCCCGTGCTCCGCAACAAGAGAAGCCACTGCAATGAGAAGCCCGCGCACCACAACGAAGAGTAGCCCCTGCTCGCTGCAGCTAGAGAAAGCCCACATGCAGCAACAAAGACCCAACACAGCCAAAAATACATAAGAAAAATAAATTAAAAAACAAAACAAAAACAAAAAACCCAAGTTCTTTACCATGGCCTCCAGGCCCTACTTGGTCTGGTCCTCTGCCCTCATCTCCTGTGCTTGTGTATTCTGCTCTAGTGATACTGACTTTCTTGCTGGTCCTAGAACATGCCAAGCAAATTCCCTTTTGCATTTGCTTCCCGTCCACCCACCCCACCCCCTGACCCCTGGCCTCAGGACACTCTTCTCTCAGATCTTTTGTATGTCTCAGTGACTCCAGGTTCAAATGGTCACTTTCTCAGTGACACCTTCCCTGACTGACCTACCTCTCCATCATTTCCCCCTTACCCTGCTTTGTTTTCCTTTATGGCATTTGCCACTAATCCATCATGTCTATCATTTGCCTGTCATGGCATCTCCTCTCCTAGAATGTAAAATCTACAAGGGAGACTTTGTCTTGGCCCTCTGTGATATCCCCATTGTAAGAACAGCACCTGGCATGTGGTAGGCACTCAGATATTTGCTGAATGAACACTGACATGACCTTTCTCTCGCCCTCCCTGCCCCGTGCCCAGAGGTGATCGTGGCCTTGGCTGTATGTGGCTCCATCCTCTTCCTTCTCATAGTGCTGCTCCTCACCGTCCTCTTCCGGATGCAGGCCCAGCCTCCTGGCTACCGCCACGTTCCAGACGGGGAGGACCATGCCTGACAACCACTCAGCCCCCTTCCCTCTGCCTCCTCGGGGAGGTGGGCTGGGCCTTGCTCCTGACTGTTGCTGCTCCCCAGCCCATGGACAGGAGACCCTGGGTTGGGCCTCCCTCTGGTCACCCCAGCCTAGATGAACAAGTGGGGCTCAGCTTGGCCTGTGGCACCTGTCACTCAGCATTCATGTGCCTGACGTTAACCAAGTACTATGTTGGACGCTGGCTTTCTCCAAACAGGATTTGCCTCCTGCATGCTCCCTTCTAAGGACCTGAAATGTAGACGAGTATTCAAGTTTCACTCAGGACCTACGATAAAAAGGCTGAAGGAGTTGCCACTTGATCTACTTTGCCTCTCCATCAAGCCCTGCTCACTCTCTCTTCCAACCCAGAGTGTTTGGCAAATGGCCCAGAGGACACAGTCTTGCCTCTCAGTGCTTATTTTAGTGGGAAAAACTGCAAAACACTGGGGGTACAAACACTGGCCACCAAGGAACCAGATCACCCTAGAGCCAGCCAGCGAAGTTTTCCTTTGTCCAGCTGAAGCCACCATTAACTGGAGTCAGACATAATGCTTCCAGCATCTTTGTCACCCCTGCACCTTGAGCAGGTCGGAAGGATGTGGGTACTTGGGAGGGAGTCGGGGGAGGTGTGGGGGGGTGAGTTGTACAGAATCACGAAACTACTATCCCTCTCATCTAGGCTGGGATCTCCTGGGATCTGCCAGGGATCTCCAGCTGGCAGGTTGTGAGCTGAATAGCTCCTGACTGTGGCCCAGAATAGGGCTGAGACAGCTTCCAGAGAATGAAGGTTTTGGACTCTTAGTGCTGTTTTCTGTGCCTTTTCTTCATTTTGGGGACCTGAGAAGCCCTTTGACCAGGTCAGTGCTGGAAGACCCACTCAGAAGCTCAGTCGGGTATGGTTTTATTGGCCATGTGAATAGTGAACACAAATCGAAAACCACTACCTGATCCTCTGCCACTGCATGTCAGAGAGGAGAAAAGAGAAGCTTGGCTCCAGGCTAGATATAGCAAGGACCCTTGGGGCAGCTGGGTCGCCAACTCTGGAGTTTCTGGAGCTACGTCCAGAACAGTACATGCCAGTGTCCCAGTCCCAGTGTCGCAGTCCCAGTGCCCCTGCTCCAACCCTAAGGACTCGGATACCTCTGGCCCTTTAACACAAAGCCGCCTCTTCTCGCAGAACTTGTTCCCATGGGGCTCCAAGCCCTTGCTTGGCCCCCACCTTCATTAATGTCTCTCATTTACGCTTCCCAGCTTCCTCCTGGCTCCAAATGAGAATGTGATAACCTAGGAGGAGTGAGACCAGTCTGACTCGCACCATCCATTATCAGCCTCTGAAAACTTGGGGCTGGCGTGGGGAACCTAGGACTTGGTAAGGAGATACCAGGAAACTGGGCAGCAGCCAGGCATTGCTGTGACCAAGACAAAGCAAGAGGGATGGAGGGCCTAGGCCAAAGAGCCCGCTGTCCCCTGGTCATCATCTTTACTGACTATGACCCTGGGGTGAATGGAGCAGCACTAAGCTGAGGTTAACCTGCCCTGAACCTTGGGGAGTAGGGTGGGCTTTACCAGCCTGAGATTCACTCACCCATCACAGAGGCCAGTGTGTCCCCCATGGGATTGAACTCATTGAGCTGCAGAGACAAGGGGATAAGCATGAGGAGGGAATGAGGGTACTGGGAGAAGGGCACATAAGGATTAATTTCTGGTCATTTTTGATCCAATAAGGTAAGGTGAATCCCTGCTTCCTCCCATTATTATTTGAGGGCCCAAGCCTCACCGACATGATACCAGAAGATTCTGGGTCATACAGCTGATACATCATCTTTCCTGAGCTTCCGTCAAACACATCGATCGTCCTTAATTCATGGGAGGTACAACTTTTGAAATTAGGATCTGGGTATCGGCCCACGACAATGAGGTTGTACCGAGGATGCCAGGTTGCCTAGGAGATGGAGAGGCAGGTCACAAGAGTAAACGCAGAACACTGTCAAGAGGGACATCAAAAGTATCTTTGCCACTAACAACACTTGTTCATACAACTGCCAACAATTTAATAATGGAGATAAGACCTACATGAAACAACAGGAATGGTTTTCAAGTGCGTGCGCATCTACCGTTGCAAATTTAAAATCCCCAGCTTGCCTCCCTGACCCTTAGGACACCTTCAGGCCTTCTCTCTCCTTTGCATTTCCTGAGATCATACCAACTGATAAATGTTTTAACATCAGCCCGACCCAGACATGAACCAAAGAGGTAAGCCTACAAAGCGAAAAGCCTCCGGTAAGCAAAACCAAATAGGACCTAATAAGTTCTGAAGTAATCCCACTACTCTCCCTCCTCCATCAAAGTCAATGAGTTGAGTAGAAAATGGCTAGTGACTGAAGAAGGGGAGGACACCTGTGTTCCTCAGATCACCCTGCTCAAAACAGATCTGGCAGCTGTTGGAATGACAGAACTTGATGGGATTTTCCCAAGAAAGCTTTTCAAGGAAGTTCTGAAGGAGAAAAGACATGGTTAGCAGGAAGGAAGAAGTGCTACCGGCAGTGGCTTGGAAATAAGTCACAAACAAGTCACACCTGGGATGCTGTTGGTTGGGCTGGCTGGATACCAAGTGGGAGATAAGGAAGGAAGGATCCATGGGGAACACCAACTGCTAAAGGACCCTGATGTTACTGAGAGCTTGGATTTGATCTGAGGTACGTGGGGACCACTCTACTACCAAGTCATCACTGTTTACTGAGTACTTACTAGGCGCTAAGCATGTTGCCACGTGCTTTAAGTATAAGGATTTATCCTCACAACAACCTTGTCAGGCAGATACCATTATTCGCTTTTTATAGACCAGGAAACTGGGATCCAAAATTTGAGTAATTTGCTCAAGGATTCTAACCCCGGGGGTGTCCGCCTGCCTGAACTATGCTATACTGACTAGAGAAGTACAGGCATGAGATCTGGAGGTCTGAAGAGGGGCTGTGGTTCTAGGAAAGAATATATACTAGTAAAGCAGAAGGACTGGCAGAGTTCAGACTGCTTGGGGCATGAGCAGGAAAGAATCACAGGACTTGAAGACTGTAAGCCTTAGGGACTGAGGCCAGAGAAGCCGCTAATGAGGGCTAAGATTAGCTTGCAGATCAGCTGCACACACAGGTAACTGAAACTAAGGGCAGAACCGAGGGTTAGGATCTCAGAAAGTGCCCACAGTGAGATCTGGGCTGCGTGGAAAAAACTCAGGGAAATAAGCTTATCAAAGAGACATGAAGAAAACTCAGCAAAATGGGATCACAGAGCTGGACAAAAGGTGCAGAGAGAGCCAGAGAATAAGAGATTGCTTTGTGTCAGCACAGGAAGAGGTCTAGCATTGAAGGCTTCTGTATCTGCCCCCTTCTCCCCACCCTGGTAGACCTGATCCATCCCACGATCACAGCTCCCTTCCCTCCATTACTTACCTTGATGGGTGTCAGGTGCTGGAAGTGGCGATGAGGGTGTGGGATCAAGCTTGGGGGGCAGTCCCACTGGGAGGCAGAGTAAACACGGATCTCACTCTTCTGGTCAGTGGTCAGGAGCTGGGCACCGTCGGGACTGAAATGAGCTGGCAAAGTGAAAAGCCCCTGAGCTCAGGGAACCACGGGCCCCCTGTTGTCCTGGCCCTCACAGGCCTCTTGCAGGGGCACCCTCCCTCCCTCTCCTTTCTAGAGACAGGTGGAAGGGAGGTGAATCTGGGCTGCGAACAAAAACATCCTAGAGGCTCAGCAGCTGATACGAGCAGCTAGAGTCAGAAAGGCTTCAGGACTTCAGCTTGGCCGATGCTATCAGGGGTATAAAGGTTTGGCTTAGTGGCTTCTACACTTTGAGGGAAAACCCCTGAAGCGGTCGGGTCAGCAGGGTCTGCAGGAAGGACGAGGTCTGGTATATCACACCTGCGTTGACGGGATGCCTGTGCAGCAGCGAGTAGAGGAAGCTGGATTTCCCTCTAACCTGGCGCAGGTCCCAGATTTTCACTGTTTGATCTACGGAGGCTGTGGCCAGGAACCAATCACAGCACGGGTTCAGGGCCACGTGGGTCACTTTCTTTTTGTGCATTCTCAGATTCCAAAGCTGCAGAGAAGAGCTCGGTTCAGGTGGGGGGTGCAGAACCGAGGCTGGGGGTCAGGGAGGGAAGGGGAGGACCTAGGCTCCAGAGAACGCACCTCCCTGCCGTCCATGTTCAGCAGGATCACGTTCCCCACGTTATCTCCTGTGACCACCACTCGGCTTCTGACAGACACATCCAGGCTGCAAAACCAGAAGCTGGAGGGAGAGACTGTGCTGTAAGATTCTTGGGGACAGAGGCAAGTTCCATTTATTCACTGTTGCAGCTCACGTATATTAGACAATAAATATTTGTTGAATGAATGAATAACTTGTCGTGGACTCCCAGTGAGGAGCACTCAGACTTGTCTACCATCCCCACAGAGGTTGTGGGGGTGGTGGGGCTCAGAAACTTGTCCAGTTACTGCCGGGCCCAGGATCCTCAGCTACTCAGAGTCCCTGAAGCAGCCAAACCCAGAGCCATAACGCAGGTCCCCAGGCGGGCTTGCCCCCTTCAGCCCTGGGTCCTGAGGAAGACTCAGGTATTGCTTTCTCCCTTCACCCTCCACCCTTGGTCGGGCCAAAGGAGATGTGACACACCAAACAGGGACTGCCCAGCTCTGTTCCTCACAGCTGGCTAGAAAGGAACTTCTGCCCCCTTCTGAGCATTCAGGGGGAAAGGCACACACAACTCAGAAGCTGTATCTTGCTCTTTTGTCCCTCAGACTACGTGATGTGAAGAGATGGGGTTGGAGGGTGCTTCAGGGATCCTGATACCCAGCGAGGAGAGCTCAGATTCACATTTTTTTCCCTCAAATCCTTGCTACACTGCCTTTTGCATCCCTTGTAAACATCTTTCAGGGGGAGGGCTTCTTGTGGAAGAGTAAGTCTATTCTATCACCTGTCCTATTGCTCCTGTATTTCTTACCCCTGTGGGGCAGCCCAGTGCTAGTTAGACCCCCACACCCCCAAATACTTAGGGAGCAGAGTCATGTCTCTGGCTAGAAATCAAAGTGACAAGCATTTTGTAATTTCTCCAGCCACTTGCTCTTGGGGAGTCCAGAGTGCTTTATGGACATGATTATATCCATTTAAGCTTCCATCAAGGAACTGGTCAGGTCATTACATCCCAGTGAATGCAAGGAATGGAATCTTAAGTTCTTCATTCCTGGTCCAGGCTTTAAGTGGCTTTCTAGACAAATGCCATGTTGACTTGTCCAGTGAGAATCAAGGTCTAGTCTAATACAGGAATGACTGACATAAGAGCTGAAGCTCCAGAACCGCTCCCTGAAGCAGTAACCCACCTGGCCCAGAGTAAGAGCAGCTAAAGAAAAAGACTGAGAAAGAGAGGGAAACGTGGAAAGGAGCTAACACCTTTCCTTTCTTCCCCGTGCCAGGTTTGGGTGAAAGAAATGGGACCTGGATGCTCTCGCCAGAACTACACCGAGAGCCTAGAAGCCCTTTCCCCTCTGAGTTAAACTACTCACTTGCAGGTGCCTGAGCTGGCAAAAACTCGGAGAGTGTTGCCTTTAAAGTCTTGCAGCCTAGTTGTTCCCTCCATTGAGGAGGTGAAAAACTGGTTGGTATTGAGAGGGTTAAACTTCAGCCCAGTGATGCTCCCTCCAGCTCCAATCTAACACAAGGAAGAAAAAAGCCAGTGAGTGACAACGGCCCAGGAAGAGGACCAGGCCTGGGTGCACATACTCCGCTCAGACACAAGAGCCAGCCAGACTGCACTTGGGGCCAGGCCAGCTTAGATGCCTAGACAGTAGGATGCTCTCCACAGTACTGTTTCTTAAGGTTTTAGTTTTAATTTCATACTTTTTAATTAACATACAGTAAATTTGTTGTTTTTGGTATACAGTTCTATGAATTTTAACACACGTATAGATTTGAATAACCACCACCAAAATTAGGGTGCGGGACAGTTGTGTCACTTCCCCCAAAATCCCTTGTGCTCTCCCATTGTAGTCCCATCCTCCCCCCGACTCCTATCCCCTGGCAACCACTGATCTGTTCTCCATCACTATACAGTTGTTTTGCCTTTGACAGACTGTCATATAAATGAATTATACGGTATGCAGCCTTTTGAGACTGGCTTCTTTCATTTCCCTCAGTGTAATGCCCCTGAGTTTCATCCAACTTGCTGTCTGTATCTATAGTTCATCCCATTTTATTGCTGAGTATTCCACTGTGTGACTGTACCATAATCTGTTTATCATATAACTGCTCTTTTCAGAAGAGCTTCAGCTTGGAACAGTGGCTGGGTTAGGAGGGCTGATGTCAGATCTGAGCTCCTTCCTGTTTTTTCCAGACATCTCAGACAATGATGATGAAAATAATCATGACATCAGTAGCATAACCTTATTAAGTGTTTATTATATATCAAGCACTGTTTTAAGAACTTTACATCCTCAAGGCTCTTCCTCCACTTCTCCCGTATGCTGTTGCTATCCCAGCCTTAGTTCTACAAGGCCTCTTACACAACATCCACTTAACTCAATCAGCATACTAACTGGTACTTTCCATTCCCTCTCTAAAACATTCTGATGCCCATGGTTCACCAAACCCTGCTGCTATATGATAATCTGCTCCCACTAGCTGAGTTCTATGCTTACGAAGGGTTAGTTGTGTTTGTTCTTAAACCTATGTATGCCAGTTGTAGTTTGTGTTGTAATCATGTAATTTAATTTACATGATGTGATTTATTAAACATTTAAACTTTAAACACTTAAAACATTTCATCAAACGTAATTTAATTAAACTGATGAAATATGTGCAAAAAGAAAGACTATTGTTATTTCTGTGAAATCCATATGAACACTTTGGAAAAACTAGATAAAAATGATTTGCTAAAAAAAAAATGATTTGCTAAAAATAATAGTTGTTGAATTAAGTATGGGTGAGATACTTATAAACAATTAGGGTGGGAAACAGTAATAAAAATTTAAAAGGAATCTGCAATCAGATTGCTCCACAACTAATTTTAAGTTATGTCTCCACTTTTGGGGAATGGAAACTAGACCCTATAAAAAAGGCATTATGGATATGGTTTATGTAAGACCAGGTGAACCCTAATCAGTGAACACTTACTCCAAGAAAAGGACTGGCCCTATGTCAAAGCGTTAGTAATAAACACATGTAAACAGTTTAAGGTAAAACGCATGAGCGTTCTAGCAAGGGTGGGCTAAATGGTTATGACCAGCTCTTGCACTGAGAAGGACTAACCAAACCTGGACAAAATATGAAAAAGAGATATGTTTGAGACTTCCAATTCCAGTGATGGTGGGTTAGCTGGTGTCAGGCCAACCTTCTGTCAAGAAAAACTAGAAAAGACAGAAAAAATACATGTTTTCAAAGGAAAGTCTGAAGTCAACAAAGAGCTATCAAGGCATCAAGGACTTGAAGAGAAGAGAGAGAGAAGAGAAGCAGAGAGGTACGCCTGACATTTCGATGCTGCTTTTCCTCTTGAGTCGTATGCAGATAAGAAAGTGGTGGCTGAGAAGCTGAAGAGAGGTTCTGTCCGTCTCAAGAGGGGCAAAAACTGGAGTTCAGACCTGTCAAGGAGGAGAGGTCTTGGGAAAAACCCAGCTTTTAGCTAGGATCCCCGAAACCCTAAAAATAAGAGCAAACTGGAAACAGACCATCCCTCACAAAGACTGAAGTCCAGATTCAAATCATTTCAATCGCTGATCAGATTAAGATGATCTGATTCCACCTGACCTGCCTGCCAGAGGAAAGAAATTCTTTCTGGAGGAAAATAACAGCACTCAAAACTTCAAATTATATCTCTACAAGTTTTTATATGCAATATTTGGCATCAAATCTAAAATTACCCAGAATATCAAATAACCAATAACTAAGAGAAAAAACAATAGTTGAAAGACACTCACAGGAGATCCAGGTATTGGTGCTATTAGACACAGGCTTTAAAATAATTGTAATTAGTATACATTTAAAAAATAGGCCTAATTTAAAAATGGACAAAGGGAATTCCCTCGCGGTCCAGTGGTTGGGACTTGGCGCTTTCACTCCTGTGGCCCAGGGTTCAATCTCTGGTTGGGGAAGTAAGATCTGGCAAGCTGCACAGTGCAGCCAAAAAAAAAAAAAAAAAAAAAAATGGACACAGGATTTCAACAGACATTTCTCCAAAGAAGATACACAAATAGTCAGTGGCACATGAAAAGATGCTCAACATCATTAGTCATTAGGGAATTGCAAATCAAAACCACAATGAAATACTATTTCACATCCACTAGGATGGCTATAATCAAAAAGACAATTACAAGTGTTGTAAGACAGCCTATGGAATGGGAGAAAATACTGCAAACTATATATCTGATCAGGGGTTAATATTAACAATATATAAGGAACTCGGACAGCTCAATAGCAAGAAAACAATCTGATTAAAAATGGGCAAAGGATTTGAATATACATTTTTCCAAAGAATATATACAGATGGCCAACAGGTATATGAAAAGGTGCTCAACATCACTAATCATCAGGGAAATGCAAAACTACAATGAGATATCACCTCACACCTGTTAGAATGACTATTATCAAAAAGACAAGTGATAACAAGTGCTGGCCAAGATGTGGAGAAGAGGGAACTCTTGAATACTGTTGATGGGAATGTAAATTGGTAGAGGCATTATGGAAAATAGTATGGAGGTTCCTCAAAAAATTTAAAATAGAACTACCATATGATCCAGTAATTCCATTTCTGGGTGTATATCAAAAGGAAATGAAATCAGTTTCTCAAAGAGTTCTGTCCTCCTGTGTTCACTGCAGCATTATTCACAATTGCCAAGATACGGAAACAACTTAAGTGTCTGCTGATGAATGAATGGATAAAGAAAATGTGGTATGTGTGTGTGTATAATGGAATATTACTCAGCCTTAAAAAAAAGGAAATCCTGCCATTTGCAACAACATGGATGAACATGGAGGACGTCAGACACAGAAAAACAAATACTGAATGATCTCAATTTCATGTGCAATCTAAAAAAGTCAAACTCACAAAGGCAGAGAGTAGAATAGTGGTTGCCAGGGGCTGGGGTGGGGGGAGGGGAATGGGGAGATGTTTGTCAAAGGGTACAAAGTTTCAGTTATTCTTGAGATCTAATGTACAGCATGGTGACTATAGTTAATATACTGTACTGTATACTTGAAATTTTCTGAGTAGATAAGTGTTCTCAGCACGCATGCGCGCATGCACACACAAAAAACTATGTAAGGTGATGGATGTTAATTAGCTTGATGGTGTAATCATTTCACAGTACATACATGTATTAAAACATCATGTGGTACACCTTAAATATGTACAATTTTTGTCAGTTAAGTGTTGGTGAGGATGTGGAGGAACTGAAGCCCTCCTACATTGCTGGTGGGAAAGTGAAATGGAGCAGTTGCTTTGGCAAACAGGCAATTCCTCAAAAAATTAAACATAGAGTTACCATATGACCCAGGAGATATATACACCCAAGAGATATATACTCAACAGAAATGAATATGTTGATGTAAAAACTTGTATGCAGATATTCATAGGAGCATATTCATAATGATAGTTAAAAAAGCTAAATATCAATGACTCAAACATCCATCTCAAGGAGCTGTAAAACAAACAAGAAGCTAAAACCAAAGAAAGTAAAAAAAAAGAACAGAAATTAATAAAATAAAACAAATACACTGTGGAAAGAATCAACAAAGCCAAAAGTTGGTTCCATGAAAAGACTAATATAATTAAATTGATAACTCCCTGGTGAGAATGACCAAACAAGAAGGCACAAATAACCAATTTAATGAATGGAAAAGATTATCAATATACATCTTAGACATTTTAAAAGATAATAAGAGGACATCATAAACAATCTTTTGCCAATAAATTTGAAAACTTAGAGTTAATAGTCAAATTCCTAGAAAAGTACAAACTTGCCAGACTGACAGAAGATGAAAAAGAAAAATCTGAATATGCTGGTATCTATTAAAGAAACTGAGTCACAACTAAAAACTTTCTTGCAAAGTAAATTCCAGATCCTAATGGCTTCAGTGGTGAGTGTACTAAATATTTAAGGAAGAAACAATCTTTTTTTTTTAAACTTTATTTTCAAACTATCTCAAACTCATAGAAGAGTTGCAAGAATAGCACAAGGAACTGTTTTTCCGGAACCATTTGATAATAAATTGCCAACATGATGTCCCATCACACTCGAATACTTTATTGTGTACTTCCTACAAGAATACTCTCTGACATAGCCACAGTAAAACCGTAAAACCACCAAAACTTAGTGGTATCTAAAGTAGTTCAAGCTCATAGAAGCAGAAAGTAGACCTGTGGTTGCCAAAGGCTGGAGGGAAGGGGAAATGGTGAGTTGTTATTCAGTGGGCACAGTTTCAGTTTCACAAGATGAAAAAGTTCTAGAATTCTGTTGCAAAACAATGTGAATATAGTGTTAGTGCACTGAAAAATGGTTCAGATGATACATTTTGTGTTATGTGCTCTTCCCACAGTTTTTAAAAGAAGCAGTATCACTTGCTAGAAATATAACTGTAAAGGTAAGAGTGAAAAAAATAACATTTAAATGAAAAAATCGACTATAATAAACCAAAACAAACAAAAAACAGTGTAGTTTACCACATTAATAGAATAGAGGAAGAAAATCATTGCTGACCTCAAGAGACAAAAAAGTATTTGATGAAATTCAATTATAATTCACGATAAGAGCTTCTGGCAAACTATGAATAAAAGAGGAACTTAATCTGATAAAAAGTATTTAAAAACAAGTTTTAAAAACAAACAAGCTCTTAGGTATATACACAAAAGAACTGAAAACAGTTCTAACAAAAACTTGTACATGAACATTCATGGCAGCTGAATCATAACAGCAAAAGGCAGAAACAATCCAAATGTCCATCAACAGATGAATGACAAAACAAAATTTGGTGTATTCATACAATTGAATATTATTCAACTACAAAAAGGATAACATGGTTGAACCCTGAAAACATTATGCTAAGTGAAAGGAGTCAGACCCCAAAGGACAAATATTTATTGTATGATTCCACTTATATGCAGTACCTAGAATAATCAAATTCAGAGACAGAAAACAGATTAGTAGGGCTGAGGGGAGGGGTAATAGAGAGTCATTGTTTAATGGGTACAGAGTTTTGGCGATGAAAAAGTTCTGGAGATGGATATTGATGATGGTTGCACAACAATGTAAATGTACTTAGTACCACTGAGTTGTATGCTTTAAAATGGTAATTTTCATGTTATGTATATCTTATCACAATAAAAAGTAGCAGAAACCTTGTTTAATGACAAAAAATAAAAGCCTTCTATAATCAAGAATAAGACAAGGGGCTTCCCTGGTGGCACAGTGGTTGAGAGTCCGCCTGCCGATGAGAGGACACAGGTTCGTGCCCTGGTCCGGGAGGATCCCACATGCTGTGGAGCGGCTGGGCCCGTGAGCCATGGCGGCTGAGCGTGTGCATCTGGAGCCTCTGCTCCACAGCGGGAGAGGCCACAACGGTGAGAGGCCCGCATACCGCAAAAAAAAAAAAAAAGAATAAGACAAGGATGTCTGTTATAGCCAACATTCAACAAAGTAGTAGAGGTCTTAGCCAATGGAATAAGGCAAAAAAAGAAGTGAAAAAATGGTAAAGTGAGAATTCAAACTCTCATTTATTTGTAGATGACAAAACTGTGTAGGAAAAAAATTTAAATCCTCAGAGAAACTATTAGAATTAGTTAAGTATGAATTTCTACTTCCAGCTATGATGGAGTGTCAGAAACCAGATATATCCTCCTGCCTTACACAACTAAAAAAAAATGAAAAAATACATGAAATGAGTTTTCAGACATTGGGCAACAGGCAGCACAAGACAAGAGGGCAAGAAATGAGGTAGCCCTGCAATTGTCCCAGCTTGCTGCTTGGAAAGAGTATCCAGGCTGCAGCACAGGGAGAGAGGACCCAAACAGCCTAATAGTCTCATTAAGCTGAGGTGACAAGTTGGGAAAGCCAACAAGGCAAGAATTTGTGGGGGAAAATGCTGGAGGGGGAGATATACAGAGAGAGCATTCTGGAGATTTTCAGAGGGGTCCCCTCAGGCCTTGGAGTAAATATTGTTGGGTAAATATGTATAAGGAAACTACATAAGGCTGAGGTAAAACCACGAGAAGTGAGTAGAAGGAGAAATCCTCAGAACAGTCTGTATTCTCACCATCCAGAATGAAAAAATTCTTAATATACAGAACATTGAGTAGAGTCCTCAGAAGGGTACTGCCTCAGGGTGAGGTCAACTCACATCTAAACTACAGGCTGCCTTAGACCCATGCTAACTGGAGTAGGTTGAATAATGGTCCCCCAAGATGTCCATGCCCTGATCCCTGGAACCTGTGAATATTACTTTAGATGACAAAGGGACCATTTTTAAAGCAGCCAAAAGAAAAAATGAAAAATCACATGAAGAGGAACATAAGAATGAGAGCAAACTTTGCATCAGAAATTATCTTTAAAGTACTAAAAGAAAAAAAAAAGCCCTATGAACCTAGAATTCTATACCCAGCAAAATTACCTTCAAAAAAAAAAACACAAGAGGGGAGGCAAAATAAAGACGTTCTCAGACAAACAAAAGGAAAAAGCATCACCAACCAACCTACATTACAGGAAATGTTAAAGGAATCTCTTCAAGCAGAAAGAAAATGGAAAATGTTACCAAAAGGAAGTCTGCATCATACAAAGGAATGAAAAGCCCTGGAGATGGCAAATATGTGGGTAAATATTGAAGTTTTTTCTCATTTAAAAAATATCTTGGGACTTCCGTGGGTCCAGTGGTAAAGCATCCACCTTCCAATGCAGGGGACACAGGTTCGATCCCTGGTTGGGGAACTAAGATCCCACATGCCACGGGGCAACTAAGCCCGTGTGCTGCAACTACAGAGCTCGTGCGCCTCAACGAGAGAGCCTGCCTGCTGAAAACTAAAGAGCCCATGTGCTCTGGAGCCTGAGCGCCACAACTAGAGAGAAGCCAACGTGCCACAAGAGAGCCCACACTGCAATGAAAGATCTCGTGTGCCTCAACGAAGATCCCGCATGCCCCAATTAAGTCCTGACGCAGCCAAAAATAATAATAATAATAAAGTAAATATTAAATAAAAATTATAAAAATATCTTTAGGGACTTCCCTGGTGGTCCAGTGGCTAAGACTCCACGCTCCCAATGCAGGTGGCCTGCGTTCGATCCCTGGTCAAGGAACTAGATCACATGCTGCAACTAAGAGTTCGCTTGCCGCAACTAAAGATTCCGCATACCGCAACAAAGATCCCATGTGCCACAACTAAAACCCAGTACAGCCAAATAAATAAATAAATATTTATAAAAATAAATTTAAAATATCTTTAAAAGATACCTGTCCTGCAATCCAGCTATTCCACAACTAGGTATTTACTCGAGAAAAACGAAAACATATATCCACACAAAGACTTGTACATGCATGTTCACAGCAGCTTTATTTGCAACAGTCAAAAACTGGAAAAAGTCCAAATGCCCTTCGACAGGTGAATGGATAAACTGTGGTATATCGATACACTGGAAAACTACTCAGAAAGAAAAAAAATACTACTGATACATGCAAAAATGTAGACGAATCTCAAATATTTATACTGCATGAAAGAAGCCAAAAAAAAAAGAGTATATATTGTACGGTGCCATTTATATAAAAGCCTTGAAAATGCAAATTTATCAATAGGGATAGAAAGTGGATCAATGGTTTTCAGGTGTCAGAACAGAGGGAAGAAAGGGATGGATTTCCAAGGTGTGTGAGGAAACTTCGGGGGTGATGGATATGTTCTTTATTTTAATTGTGGTGATGGTTTCATGGTTGTATACGTATGTCAAAACTCATCAAATCGTACACTTTAAACATGTGCAGTTTATCATATATTAGCTATATCTCAATAAAGATTTAACAAAAAACAGAAACAAAAAGATAATTGTGTAAAGCAAAAATAAAAATGTAGGGTTTATAACATACGTAGAAGTAAAATGTAGGACAATGACAGAAGGGAGAAAACAGAAGTAAATATATAGTTGTAAGAGTCTTACAATACATGTGAAGTGGTATAACATTATCTGAAGGTTCTCTCTTACATTAAAGATGTACATTGTGGGGAATTCCCTGGTGGTCCAGTGGTTAGGACTCCTCACTTTCACTGCCAAGGGCCCAGGTTCAATCCCTAGTCAGGGAACTAAGATCCCACAAGCTGTGTGGTCAAAACAAAGAGATGTACATTATAAACCCAAGAACAACTACTAAAAGAGAGAAAAGAGAAAGGAAAAGAAGTGTAACTAATAATCCAATAGTGGAGATAAAATGGAATCATAAAAAGTACTCAACCAAAAAGAAGACAAGAAAAAAAGAAAAATGGAGCAAAGCAATGGGACAAATAGAAATATAAGATAACAGACTTAAACCCAATCATATTTATAATCATATTAAATGTAAATGGTCAAATGCTCCAATTAAAAGGTAGAGATTTGGGGCTTCCCTGGTGGCACAGTGGTTGAGAGTCCGCCTGCCGATGCAAGGGACACGGGTTCATGCCCTGGTCCGGGAAGATCCCACATGCCGCAGAGCAGCTAGGCCCGTGAGCCATGGCCGCTGAGCCTGTGCGTCCGGAGACTGTGCTCCGCAACAGGAGAGGCCACAGCAGTGAGACGCCTCCGTACCCCCCCCAAAAAAAAAAAAAAAGAAAAAAAAAAGGTAGAGATTGTCAGATTGGATTTTTTTTTTTTGGCTGTGCCACCATGTGGCTTGTGGGATCTTAGTTCCCCAACCACGGACTGAACCCAGGCCCTCAGTAGTGAAAGCACCAAGTCTTTTTTTTTTTTTTTTTACATCTTTATTGGAGTATAATTGCTTTACAATGGTGTGTTAGCTTCTGCTTTATAACAAAAAGCACCAAGTCTTAACCACTGGACCACCAGGGAACTTCCCACAGGTTAACTTTATTTTAAATGAAATTTTTTTAAAAATTACTGAGATATTGACATATAACACTGTATTAGTTTTAGGAGTCCTAACCATTGGACCACCATGGAATTCCCAGATTGGATTTTTTTTTACATGCTATCTACAGGAAACTCATTTATATACAAATACACAAATACATTAAGAATAAAAGGATGAAAAAAAGATATACAATGCAAATACTAATGATAAAAAAGCTGCAGTGGCCACATTAATATCAAACAAAGATTTCAAGACAAGAAATATTACCAGGGGTAAAGGGAGACATCACACAATGACAAAGTTGTCAATTCATCAAAATGACATAATTTTAAACGTGTAAGCACCTAATAACAGAGTTTCCAAATGCTTGAAGCAAACACTAAAGGAAAATAGACAGAACCACAATTTTATAGTTGAAGATTCCAATATTCCTCTCTCAATAATTGATGAGACATAAAATCAATAAGGATACAGAACATTAAGAAAAAAAAAGATACAAAATATTTAAACAACACTATCAACCAACTTAACCTAACTGACATTTAGAGAATAATTCACCCCAAAACAGGGACTTCCCTGGCAGTCCAGTGATTAAGACTCCATCCTTCCACTGCAGGCGGCATGGGTTCTATCCGTGGTCGGGGAACTAAGATCCCACATGCTGCACAGTGCAGCCACAGGAAAAAAAAAAAAAAATTCACCCCAAAACAGAAGAATACACTTTTTTTTTCAAATGCATATGGAAAACTCACTAAGATAGTCCGTATGCTCAGCCAAAATACAAATAAAAAATGTAAAATGACTGGAAATCACGTAAAATGTCTTTTGTTCGTAACAGAATTGAACTAGAAATCAATAACAGGGAGGTATCTCAACAATGCCCAAATATTTGGAAATTAAACAAAATAATTCAGAATAACCCACAGGTCAAAGAAGAAATCATAAAGAATTTGGGGGGCTTCCCTGGTGGCGCAGTAGTTGAGAGTCCGCCTGCTGATGCAGGGGACACAGGTTTGTGACCTGGTCCGGGAGGATCCCGCGTGCCGCGGAGCGGCTGGGCCCGTGAGCCATGGCCGCTGGGCCTGTGCGTCCGGAGCCTGTGGTCCGCAGCGGGAGAGGCCACAACGGTGAGACGCCCACGTACCGCAAAAAAAAAAAAAAGAATTTGGAAAATAATTTGAACTGAATGGAAACAAAAACACAACAAAATCTGTGAGATGCAGTTAAGAAATAGAGGGAAATGTATAGCATTAAATGGTTATATTAGAAAAGAAAGGTCTCAAATAAACAATTCAAGTTTCTATCTTAAGAAACCAGAAAAAGAAAAGCAAATTATACCCAAAGTAAGCATAGGAAAGAAAATAATACAACAAAAGTCAACAAAAAAGAAAACAGAAAAACAACAGAGAAAAAAAATCAATGAAACTAAAAGCTGGTTCTTTGAAAATATCAACAAAATTGATAATCCTCTAACAAGACTGATTAGGGGGAAAAAAAAAAGAAGACACAAATTACCAATATTAAGAAATATGAGGGGGCTTCCCTGGTGATGCAGTGGTTGGGGTTCTGCCTGCCGATACAGGGGACGCGGGTTCGTGCCCTGGTCCGGGAGGATCCCACGTGCCCCGGAGCAGCTGGGCCCGTGAGCCATGGCCACTGAGCCTACGCGTCCGGAGCCTGTGCTCCGCAACGGGAGAGGCCACAGCGGTGAGAGCTCCGTGTACCGCAAAAAAAAAAAAAAAAGAAATATGAGGGAGGACATTACTACAGATCCTATGGATATTAAAAGGATAATAAGGGAATACTATGATCAACTTGACACCACTAAATTCAAAAATTTAGATAAAGTGGACAAATTACTTGAAAGAAACTACCAAGCTCCTTCAAGAAGAAACAGATAACCTAAATTGCCCTGTATCTATTAAGAAACTGAATATATAGTTAGAAACCCTCCAACAAAGAAAACTCCAGGCCCAGATGGCTTCACTAGTGAATGCTATTAAAAAATTTAAGAAAGGAATAGTACCAATTCTATACAAATTATTCCAGAAAATTCAAATGGAGGGAATACTTCCCAACTCTTTACATGAGGTCTACATTACCCTGATACCAAAACCAAAGGCATTACCAAAAAAAGGAAATAAGATATATATTTTTAAATTTTATTTATTTTAATTTTTTAATTAAATTTAATTTTTAATTAATTAAATTTTAATTTTAATTTTATTTATTTATTTTTGGCCCAGTAGCATGTGGGAATCTTAGTGCCCCAACCAGGGATCGAAACAGTGCCTCCTGAAGTGGAAGCATGGAGTCTTAACCACTGGACCGCCAGGGAAGTCCAGAAAATAAGATATTTTTAAGTGGTCGTCATCTGGTACAAGATGACTAAACTAGGATATGATCTAATAAGTAAAATAGATATTAGATAGATATTCTAGGATAGAATATTTACATAAAAATATAAGTAGAAGAACGGGTGTGTATAACAGTATATACACGCACATAAAGATGCCTCAAATGGGGATTTCAGGTAATAGTTACTTTATTCTTTATACTTTTTTCTGTATTGCCTGAATTTCTTGCAATGAGCACAGGTCATTTTTACAATGAGAATAAAATAATCTTCATTTTGAAAATGTAATACATGTCCCCTTGCCAAGGGCCTGAAAGATTAAGATCAGAGCCAAGGTCAGATGACTAAAGAAATGACAAAATGAAGCACTGCTGCTCCCTCAGTCACTGGTCTCAAATCAACTTTCTGCTGTCAGTTCCTGGGAGTAAAAACAGACAGTTCTCCAGACCACCTACCCTTCTCCTGCTACAACCTAGTTCCCTACTAGTCACAGAGTTCAAATGCCCAGACCAATCTCCACAACAGTGTGTAAGGAAACTTCACTTAAATGCACATCACAATAAAGGGTGATATAAACCAAAAGCAGCTTCAGCCTGACACAAGTTCAAAGCAGTTATCATTCCCCTTTTTGTCAGGAAACTCTTCCCCTAGAACACTCTTAGGCTGTTTCTTCAAATTCTCTATTCCCATGTCCTGGATGCCTAGGGAAAAAACCAATCTCCTCCTGCCTGAGCTCTGGGTTCTGACTTCAACTTAAAGCTACCCCTCCTGGGGGTCACCTGTCTCACCAGCTGGGTAGACAGACCACCAAGTAACCCCCTGGCTGCCTTTCTTTGGGCTTCAGGCACTTATTTTCTTGAACACTGATCTCATACCTTGAATCCTAATCTTCAAGCCTGCCTAACCTGGCCTTTTCTGATGAGCTGCTCTCCAAACCCTCCACTTAAAAGAACTCATCCTGGGTTTACCTTTGGCCTCTAAACCTGAGGTAGAAAAACAGTGAGCTAATGCAGAATCCAGTTCACAAATGTGTTTTGTTTAGCTACAGAGCATGTTCAATTTCACTTAATTCCCAACATTAAAAACCAGGATATTTTAAATTGAAACCCCTGAGTACTGTTGGCGGGAATGTAAAATGGTACAGCCTCTATGGAAAACAGTATGGTGGTTCCTCAAAAAATGAAAAATAGAGTCACAATGTGATCCAGCAATTCCACTATGGGTACATAACCAAAAGAACTGAAAGCTGGGGCTCGAAGAGATATCTGTACAACCGCGTTCACAGCAGCATTATTCACAAAAGCCAAAAGGTGGAAGCAACCCAAATGTCCATCAACAGATGAATGGATAAACAAAATGTGGTACATACATACAGTGGAATATTATTCAGCCTTAAAAGGGAAGAAAATTCTGACACGTGCTGCAACACGGATAAAACTTGAGGACACTGTGCTAAGTGAAATAAGCCTATCACAAACGTACAAATACTGTCTGATTCCACTTGTATGAGATACTTAGTCAAAATCACAGAGACAGAAAGCAGAATGTGGTTGCCAGGGTCTGGAGGGAAGGAGGAATGGGGAATTAGTGTTTAATGGCTACAGAGTTTCAGTTTTGCAAGATGAAAAAGTTCTGGAGACTGGTTACACAAGAATGTAAATGTACTTAAAGCCACTGAGCTGTAAACTTAAAAATGGTTAAGATGGTAAATTTTATATGTGTTTCATTACAATTTTTTAAAGTCAGAACATTTCAGTCTTCATTTGAAAAAGTCAGATCTGATACCTCAGGACCTAGATTCCCACCTGTCAACCATCTCCAATTTACCAATAACCACCATCCTACATCATTCTTTTATCTGTCTGGCTTCTTTACGCATGTGAATTTGTGGCTCCTGCTCTAAACCCAGAGCATCACCTTTCACAGTATAGCCCTCCAATGTCAGTCCCCAGCTGGGCAAGCTAACGGTCTTGTCTTTGGTGGAGGGGCCAATACCCTCACCCCTCAGTGACTGATGACAAACACTAGCACAATTAAGAGCACCCCTAAAAAGCTCTATGCCAAACCTTGCCCCAAACACACTCTGCCTTTCCTCCTTTTCTCTCCATTTATCTAAATATTGTTCTTCCTCACTCCTCACTCATCTATGAAACCTCTATTGACTCTAATTCACAAGAGGTTCTTCCTTCTCTCATGTTCTGTATGTAGCATTTAGCATCTGTACTGCTGTATTGTTAGTTATCTTGTCGGTAGACATCCCACCTATCCAGTTATACTCCAAGCCCCTCATTCATTCAACAAATACAAAGCAGCTATCTAGGCCAAACATTGTTTTAGGTACTGGGGTTACAGTGGTAAATCAGAAAAACAAGGTCCCTGCCATCATGGAGCTTACCTTCCAGTGGGTAAAGAAGTAAAACATTTCAGATATTGATAAACATTGTGGGGGAAAAGTGAAGCAGGATAATGAGATAGGGAGTCATCAGTGATTAGGCAGAGCGGTCAGTAATAGCCTTTTTGAAAAAATATATTGAGCCGAGACCTGAATGATAAGAGGGAGCCAGCCATGAGAAAACCATGGGAAAGAGCACTCCAGTCAAAGGGAACAGCAAGTGCAAAGACTCGGCTTCAGGAATAGAAATAGCCAGTATGGCTAAAGCATAGGGAATGAGGAAAGACAGTAGTACAAGATGAGGTCAAGGAGGTAAGAAAGGGCTTAGATTCTAGGTGATTTACGAGGGTGATCAATATTTCATACTTCCTAATATTTTAAGGGCAGGCGTTCAATAAAGAGTTGAGTATCATCACCATTGACCCGTTTGAAAATACCCACAGTTATTTTTGATCCCAATTATCTCCTTGTTACCGGATGACTTTTCATCCCTTCAACACACACTTCTTCAGCACTATCGTCTGGCACAGGGAACTGCTCACCCCTTTAATGAAGGTGGGTTTGTCCTTTATGCCAAAGTTCCAGAGCAAGATATCTCCCCCTTTGGAACCCACAGCCAGGGTGCTGGGGTGAGTTGGGTGCCACGCCAGGGATGTGGCCCTCCTGTCAAAAGGGGCAGCCTTTTGGAATATCCGGTAAGAAGCCAGAGAGTTCAAAAAGGACTGCTGGAGACCCTGATACAGAGAGAAAAAAATTAAGTTGAATTAAAACGTAAGGGTAAATTGCCAATCTCTGACTCCCGCATAGATAAGTGGGGTCAGGTCCTCCCACTAAAGGAAAAATAACTGCCTGACTCTGTGCATAAAAATATTTGCAATATACATGATCTAATCATGGAAAGCAAGGAGGCAGGGTGCATTCCTGCTGGGACGCCCTACAGCATAGGACTTCTACATGGCTGAGTGCCCAGTGGGCACTTCTACATGACTGAGTGCCCAGGAGTCAACAAGATGGGGGTGATCTGACCACTCCGCCGACCCACTGAACCAACCCAGCATCTAATTTTGGACCATCCAGCAGTAAAAAAAAAAAAAAAGGCACCATGCAAACCCTTGAGCTCTTCAGCCAGGAAACGCCTCACCTGCTGTAGTGATGGCCAGGCAGCTGTGCCCAGCTTATGCTGGTGGAGGGCCCTGACGATGCTGCATGGTGGCGGGACCCGCAGGCTAGCCAACCCCGCCCAAAGGCAGCCTGAGTCAAATCTTCTGCTAGGACCTGCCAAGCAGAACAGACACATATTTTCCGCTCCAATCTCACTCAAAGATTTTTCTGCTGAAACATCCCCAAAAGAAAGCCTTGTTCCTTCATTCGGCATAGACAACCTCTCTTATCATCTCCTAAGGTTTTTCCACGTTCTGCTCAGTCTCACCCAGCACAACAAATAAATAGTGAGTAGGAATTCAGCCCCTTCCAAAAAACATTCCCCAAAATAGTACTTCTGAAGTGAAACTATGATCTTGCGGGGTTCCTGAGAACTGAGCCAAAGAAACACATGAGAACTGCAGAACTCTTCCCAGTTTGGGCTGGAAAACTAGTGATAGGGTTGGGTGACAATTTAAAAGTTATATATAAAGCACAATAAAAAGATTTTAGGACAGCATAGAAGTGACTTTTTGGGAAAAGCAGTTTCTTTAAATCCTATATTAAAATAATGTAGAGGTGACCAGTGGTTGGCCCTAAGTCCAATCTCTTCTCCTTAAAACCAGCAGATCCATAGGGTCCGGTGTGGCGCTAAAGTCGCTAGGCTACTTTGGGGAAGGCAGATCCACCTAGAATAGGAATAAAGCAACTCTGGATTACCAACATGTATTTGAGGACCTGATCTCTATGAATCCCGCCTCGTGACAACCGATTCTTTCTTCTCATGAACAAAAAAAACACTTCATCAACAACCCCCTGTCTTTGGAGTTCCCTACATTCCTTATAGCCCCAGGTTCAAGCCCCAATAAACCCCTAAGAATGAGTTTTCGAAGGAAGGAAGGAGGGAAATGGGAGGGTTTCCGCAGTTAAACCAAGGACATACAGCTAGCAATCGTGACTAGAGAAATTAAGTACACACACCACTAGGCAAAGTAGGATTATCTTAAGCAGTCCTCAGTGTGTAAAAATTCTGGTACAAACAAGGAATTTGAAAAGTCCATTGTGTCTGTTGTAATGGAGCTCATCTGCCTCTTCCTGTCACCTGAGGGAGGTTAAGCGCAAGCTCTAAGGTGTCATAGGACCTGCAGACAAAATGCAGAGCCTGAGGCGTTCATGATTTGGGACGGCCTCAGGGACCCAGGCGCACCCACCCCCCACTCCAGCCTCCTGTGTGAGAACCCCAAATGGCGGAATTAATTAAAGCAGCAGGCGCAGGCAGTACCGGGGCCCTTCAAACAGAGCTTCTTGGCCTCGGGCTCCAGCTCCCAGGGGCTTCTGTTCCTCTTGCTCTTGGGGCGCACAACCACCTCGGGGGTCTTCTGGGTTTCTGGGCGTTTCCTGGGAGCCATGGCGTCCTCCGTGCGAAGGGGTACTATGCCTTATGCCGAGATGACCGACGAAAGATTGAGAAGCTTCTGGGGAAAAACAAGGCGGGGACCACAGAACCCGCGGAGCCACAGGTAGGCCAACTAAGCCAACTTCCCGCCAAACAGGCTCACCGGCAAGGCGGGGGCGCGCGCGGAGAGATGGGAAGTGTGTGAGGGGAGGGCCTCATCCGCTCCCCAGAGAAAAGGGATACCGCCTACGTGTTGGCCCTGAGCTAGTCCAAGTCAGCTGACCTGCCAGAAATAAACATGGCCGTTGGTGTTCGGCCTCGCAACTTGAAGCCTCTTCAGACGCGGCGCTGCCAGGCCTCTGGGCCCCGCCCCCCGCCCCAGACCGGATGCTAATCAAGGCTTCGGCTCCGCCTTCTCCACCTTCTACTTGGCGACCACGCCCTCTCGGGTTGTGTGATTGGCTGATCCGTGAGTAGGCTTTGTAGAAAGCAAACCGCATCCCGGCGGTGGAAACCGAGCGGATTCTGCCTGCTGGCTTTGCGGTCGATGTCAATTGCTTATACTTCTCCAGCTTTGACGAATCCCTTCGTCTCTGTGGAGAGTGGTTGAAACTCGCAGCTTTTAATTAAAGTTTCCCCAAACCTGCTTAGTGTCCTCCTAAGGAGCAACCCGGGGCAGTGATGATGGGCCGGAGAGCGTGCGGCTAACTGCCCAGGCTGAGGTCTTGTGCCAAAGACCATTGCAGTGAGCCTCATAGGCGTCCCACCCGGCCCGACAGGAGACAGCTCTGATGCACCCCGCTTTCTGCGTCGAGCCAGGCAGGAGATGGGGTTGGTCGGGAACTGCTGGTCCTTTCCTTCCACCATCTAAGTCAGGTGCCAGGTGCTTTGGGAGAGTGACAGGAGACAAAAATGCATTAATGGTAGATCCTGCATTCAAGGAGCTTTCAGACAGGTAGGGACAGGAGAGAGTGCCAAAAAAAATAATAACTCTTGGAAAGAAATGATTGCTCCTAAAGAAAAATTGGAAAAAGCTTTCTTGATGGGAAGATCAGCTCAGGGTGTTAGAAATGGCAGCCAGCAGGGGAAAGGGCAAGCTAATGGTTTCTCCCCTGCAGGCCTGTAGCTGTGTTTTCAGAGCTGTGTTACAGAAGCAAGCTGCCCTCTCCCCCTTACTCAGACCAGCCATTCGTTTCACCTCAGCGGGCGCTCATTTCTGGAGGATCCTGAAGTATGAGAAACAGCCCTGCCCCTAAATAAGGTTTACAATCTACTAAGAAGAAAAATACATGCTAGGGCTTCCCTGGTGGTGCAGTGGTTAAGAATCTGTCTGCCAATGCAAGGGACACGGGTTCGAGCCCTGGCCCGGGAGGATCCCACATGCTGCGGAGCAACTAAGCCCGTGCGCCACAACTAATGAGCCTGTGCTCAAAGGCCGCAAGCCACAACTACTGAGCCCACGTGCCACAACTACTGAAGCCTGTGCGCCTAGAGTCCGTGCTCCACAACAAGAGAAGCCACCGCAATGAGAAACCTGCGCACTGCAACAAAGAGTAGCCCCCGCTCACCGCAGCTAGAGAAAGCCCACACACAGCAAGGACGACCCAACACAGCCAAAAATAAAAACAAATAAATAAACTTATTAAAAAAATATACGTGTGAAACAAGTCAAACAATTCAGGCTAGAACACAGTTGAGTACTAAACTGTGGTATGCCAACCAAGACTTTTAGATGCATTCAGAAAAGATAACTCTAATGGAGAAAGTAGTATTTAGGAAAGCCTCACGGGGAAGATGGGGTTTTGTGGAGTTTGCTGGGGAATGGAGAATAGCATCCTAAGAGGAGAAACAGATTGATGAAAGTTAGGAATGGGTGTGGGTTATGAGAAAGAGAAAAGCAGCTCCTGGCATCTGGGTGCTGGCCTGGTATTATTAGCTAGGCCTTAGTGTTCTGTAGAAATAATTTTGCAAATCATCAGCACAGACAAGGCCATTCTGTGATCACGATAGATCAACACAAAAACATAATCACTGATGTTTGAACACAGGCAAAAGTATGAACATTATTCTAACCACAGAAATGATCAAACATCCCCCTGTTATTTTGGCTAATATGAATGACTGCAGATTCTTTGTTAATCACAGCCTTAGCTTTGCTTCATTCTTACTGATAGCCAATCACAGAATCGCCCCTGTTTCCTGACAGCCTCCAATACAGAGCAAAACCCCACTTCTCTGATCCGTTATACAAACCATCCAACACAAGCCAATCCTATTTTGTTTTTTGGGTTGTTTTGTTTTGTTTTGTTTTTCTGGCCGCAACGCACAGCATGTGGGATCCTAGTTCCCCGACCAGGGAATTCGGGCCCTTGGCAGTGAGACCACGGAGTCCTAACCACTGGAATGCCAGGGAATTCCCTCCTATTTCTTTCTAATACTTTCTTCCAGAGATGTCCCACCCTTCCCCATGGTATGCATCCTCTGTTGCAATGAGCAATAGACCCAGAGTTCAACTACAGGAGTGTCCCTGATAGTATTTGGCTTGGGGGCATTTATAGGTAGATTAGGAGGCAGCTTGAAGAGGAGGAAATTGATCACATTAAGGATTTGGGCAAAGTAAGAGAGGACAGATAAAGGGGGAGGTTGAATGGCAAGCAGAAGAATTCATTCTACTGACGTTTATCAAAAACCTACACTGTTCCTGGCATTATTCCAGTCAAAAAGAATGCTGACTTTGCTGTACAGTAGAAATTAACACAACATTGTAAATCAGCCATACTTCAATAAAATTAAAAACAAAAATGCTGATATGAAAAATGTTCTTTCCCCCCATGGAGTGTGCCTTTTTTTTTTTTTTTTTTTTTGCGGTACGAGGGCCTCCCACTGTTGTGGCCTCTCCCATTGCGGAGCACAGGCTCCGGACATGCAGGCTCAGCGGCCATGGCGCACGTGGTGTGTGCCTTTTAACAGACAAATAAACCTAAAGCTACAGTATTGTGTGACAAGCTGGGTGAGAGAGGAAGCGTTGGATTCACGTGGGGTGGGGGTGGGGTACAGAAAAAGGATGCTTGAACTCAGCTTGGAGTGGGGTAAAGAAGGGGCAGTGTTGGGACTTCCCTGGCGGTCCAGTGGTTAAGACTACTCACTCCCAATGTAGGGCACGCGGGTTCGATCCCTGGTCAGGGAACTAAGATTCCACATGCCATACGGGCACGGCCAAAAAATTTAAAAAAAAAAAACAGTCAAGGAAATGTTCCCAGAGAAGGTGACACTTAAGCTGAATCTTGAGAGAAGACTGAGGGAGGGGAGAGTGGGAGAACATTCCAGGCAGAAGGAGTAGAAAATGGAAAGGCAGGAGGGTTATAGCCGTTCATGAGCAAAGGAAATGTCCTGCTTAATGCCAGATTTTCCCACCATCCCTTTTTAGGATCGAGAAGTCTTCCATGATGGATTAAAAAACAAACAAACAAACCACTGTGAGCAGTGAAAACCTGCCTTGCACATACCAGTAAAGCGCTTTGCCTCAGGTTGTGTGTTGGGCCATTCTTACCCTGAGTTTTGCTGTTCACTGCAAAGCAGCTGCTGAGGGACTTGATGTCATCCATTCCCATCTGATGAACCGTCGGGTGCAGGGTGGATAAAAGTATTTAATACATTTTTTTTGACGCAGCTAATCTGATAATGAGGTGAATGGTACAGTATTGCTCTGGTTTCATGCCACGGAGAGGCTGTGCCATGACACCACGTTTACAGATATCTTGGTTCTAACTGTGACACTACTTTTGACATAAGGCATCACAAGGCAATTCATTCAAAAGCTGCTGGTGATAACAAATCAGGGTCTCGTGTTTGCACTGGAAGCTGGGCAGACCATGAGCGTGACCCTAAATAATGCCAGTTTCTTTGATCTGCAAAACAATATGTGGCTTAGGTGTTTTCTGGAATAAATACTATGGCACGGTGGAAAGAGCATTGTACTTAGACTGTGTATGTGATCTTGGAGTCATCATTTCACTTCTCTATGCCTTAGTTTCCTCATCATAAAATAAAGGGGAGAGAAGATGTGGTCTCTCAGATCCTTTCCAGTTTTAAAATCTGTGATTCTATGACTTGCCGTTAAAGCAGCAGAAACCAGTGACTGCTTTCAACTCTGGCCTCCCTGTGGGAAGTTTCCATCTAGTAGGAACTATTTTCCTGTTGCAGGCTGATACATGACTCTGATTCTGATCAAGCTGTCGATGGATCCAAACATTCTGCTGAGTCTGCAACACCATCCATAATCCACACGGATGGTGTGTGCAGGCTTCCCACACACAGTTACTGCATGAAGTGGTTTGCAAATGACAGCCTCAAGGACTCTGCAGCATTTGCAGGGAACTGAAGTTTAAATTCCTCCTAAAGGTTTGGAAACAGACTGAATACAGCATCCAGGGTCCTTGTTGCTTGGCATCTCCAATACATATTTAACTGCCCCGGTATGAATAGATTTATAATAAAGCGAAATGAAAGCATGCTTCCTGCCCTCTGGGAACAGCATCAGTTTTCAAAAATATAATTTTGGGTAGCTTTGGAAGTGTCAAACAGCTGTGTAAATACCCCAAAACCCCACCTTCTGTCTCTGCTGTGCGGGATGAGGCACCATCCACACACTAAATCAACATCCTGTCATGAAATACCACTGGTGCAGGATGCCAGGAAACTTCTCTAGGAAGCCAGAGTTACAGGGCAGTTGCCAGAGTGCTGAAATAATATACGAAAGTGCTTTGCAAACTGTAAAGTGTTCTACAAATAGAAGTTGTTATATAATCTCCCGGCAGCATGTTATTTACTGATAAGGTTTGATAAAGGTGGTGAAGAAGCTGTTCTCAAGAGTTCTCACCAGTCGCTAAGCCATCATGGAAAGAGTGGGGACCAGAGAATCAGAAACCAGGGGTTTGAGTTCTGCCAATGCCTTCTCCTCACTCTTTTCATGCCAAAGGTCTCGAGGACTGCAAAAATCCCAAGTGGCAGAAATAAAAATGATTCTCTCTGTGGTACAGCCGAGCCAGTGCTCTGCGAGCAGATGAGTCACAGGCTGGTGGGACCGGGAGAACTACATTTACATCACTTTACATTCCGCTCTTCCCACTCGCCTCTCCACTGCCCTGCTTTGGCTCCTGTCCGTAGGAGCCAATGTCCTGTTATTAGGTCATTGTAACTTCAGCAGCATGTGACAAGAAGCTCGCCCAAGGAACCTCGGCTAACATTCTCCTTGTGGAGGAAGGTGGTGAGCTGCCCAGGTAGCTGTGGTTATAGGTGAAACCGATAGCCTCGGGAAGAGGGTGTTTCTAGGTACAGATTCACACACAATCTCCCCAACACTCCACACTCTGATTGGGCATCATTGCTGGCACATTTACTGTAATTCCCTTCTGTGCTCAAATATCCCGTGTCTAAAGGCCCCAGAATCTGAGCATTTTGTCATAATTACAGGCAGTCTGGAAGAGCAAGCCACATTTGTGTTGGCAGCATTTAGGCTGCTGATCCATTCCACAAAGAGGCACATTTGTGAAATTGGATGAAGGAAGACTGAAAGGCAGCCTGTTTTTTAAGCTCAAGAAGCATTTTACTAGATTTCCAAGATCAGCAGCTCTGGCCTCCTCTAGCCTCTTGTGGTGGGTTGAATGATGGCCCCTGAAAAGATATATCCATATCCTAATCTCCAGAACCTGTGAATGATACCTTATTTAGAAAAACAGTCTTTGCAGACGTAGTTAAGGATTTCAAAATAAGGAGATCATCTTGGATTATCCAATTAGATTGTAAATCCAGTGGCAAGTGTCCTTAGAAGAGTGAGGCAGAGGGAGATAAGACACAGAGACAGACACACAGAGAAGATGATGTGAAGAAAGAAGCAGAGACTGGAGTAATATGGCTATCAACCAAGGGATGCCAAAGAAGCTACCAGATTGCCAGCAGCCAACAGCAGCCAGCAGAAGGGCAAGGTAAGATTCTCCCCCAGAGCCTGGGGAGGGAGTGTGGCCCTACCAACACTCTGGTTTTGGACCTTTGACCTCCAGAACCGTAAGAGAAGAAATTTCTGCTGTTTTAAGTCACCAGTTTGTTCTATTTGTTATGGCAGCTCTAGGATGCTAATATACTCAGTATCTGCCATGGGTGGTCAGTATCAGCAAGAAGGAAAAATCCGCTGGCGAGCCCTCACATTCCCACTTCCTAGCTGTGTCCTAAAGCGGATCTGCACCTCTCTAAGTCTCTTTCCTCGTTTGTAAACTGGGAAGAATAAGTCCAACTGGACAGGGTTGTTACGAGGCTGAGGTGACCAAGTGCTGAGCAGCATACCTGCGATTCCATAGATACTCCACAAACTTCCCCCCCGATCCCCTTTGTCCAGCCTCACCTCAGGCACAGAGCTCCCATTCTGAGGTTGAGCTGCACAGTTTCTATACCTTCTCCCAGGTCTCGGGCTCATTAGTGAGATTCAGGATAGTGCCTGGCCCTGCCTTTTTGACACATTCTCAGATCAACATCTCAAACCTAAACTGTCCAAAGTGAAGTCTGTGGACTTCCCTGGTGGTCCAGTGGTTAGGACTCTGTCCTTTCACTGCTGAGGGCCCAGGTTCAATCCCTGGCCGGGGAACTAAGATCCCACAAGCCCTGTGGTATGGCCAAAAAAAAAAAAAAAAAAAGACAAAGTGAAGTCTGATCCTCCCCTCTTCTCCTGCCTCTTTACCATTTTCCCCATCCCAGTAAATGACCTGTCTATGTAGATACTCAAGCTGAAAACCAGGGAGTCATTTTTACTTTGTTTTAATCTATTTTTATTTTTCAACTTCTCATTTTGAAATAGTTTCAGACTTACAAAGAGTTGCAAAAACATTACAAAGAACTTTTGTTTTAATGTTTATTTATTTATTTTGGCTGCACCGGGTCTTAGTGGCGGCACGCAGGATCTTTAGTTGCAATATGTGGACTTCTTAGCTGTGGCATGCATGCAGGATCTAGTTCCCCGACAAGGGACTGAACCCCGAGCCCCCTGCATTGGGAGCGCAGAGTCTTACCCACTGGACCACCAGGGAAGTCCGAACAAAGAATTTAAATATACTCTTCCCTAATTCCCCAAATGTTACATCATACAGAACCACAATACAATGATCAAGGTGAGGAAATGAACAGGAACGACACTATTACCTAATCAACAAACTTTATTCAAATTTTGTCAAGTGCCCCACTAATGTCCTACTCTGAGTCCTCCAAACTCATGGGAGGGAGTCTTTTTTTAAATATTTATTTTATTTATCTATTTATTTATTTAGGCTGCACCAGGTCTTAGTGGTGGCACACGGGATCTTTGTCACGGCACGCAGGATCTTTAGTTGAGGCATGCGGGATCTTTTAGTTGTGGCATGCAGGCTTCTTAGTTGTGGCATGCATGTGGGATCTAGTTCCCCGACCAGGGATCGAACCCCGGCCTCCGGCATTGGGAGCCTGGAGTCTTATCCACTGGACAACCAGGGAAGTCCCTGGAGGGTGTCATTTTGAAATGTCTCTCCCCCCTACCATGCACACTTGAGCAAATTGTACCGATTCTCTCCCTCGGCTACTTCAGGCCACGCACTGAGCACCTCCACGGCTACCACCTAGAACAGGTCCCTATCATCTTGCACCTGATGACTACAGCAATCTCCTAATTGGTCTTCTTCAAATCCAGGAGCCGGTGTAGTTTTTGTGTAAAGGGCTTGATAGTAGATATTTTAGGCTTTGCAGGCATGCAATCACCATTGCAACTACTCAGCTCTGCCACTGCAGTGCCAAAGCAGCCGTAGACAATTTGTAAGCAAGTGAGTGTGGCTGTGTGCCAATAAAACTTTATTGAAAATTTTAATTTCAATAAATAATTGAAATTATTGACACTGAAATTTGAATTCCTTAAAACCTTCACATAACACATAGAGTATTCTTCTTCTTTTGATTCTTTTTAACCATTTAATGATGTAAAAACCATTCTTAGGGCTTCCCTGGTGGCATAGTGGTTAAGAATCCGCCTGCCAATGCAGGGGACACGGGTTTGAGCACTGGTCTGGGAAGATTCCACATGTCGTGGAGCAACTAAGCCTGTGTGCCACAACTGCTGAGCCTGCGAACCACAACTAACGAAGCCCGCACATCTAGATCCCATGCTCCACAGCAAGAGAAGCCACAGCAATGAGAAGCCCGTGCACTGCAACAAAGAGTAACCCACGCTCGCCACAACTAGAGAAAGCCCGCACGCAGCAAAGAAGACCCAATATGGCCAAAAATAAATAAAGTAAAAAAAAAAAAAAGGATGACTTGTATCCTTCTTTAAAAATAAATAAATAAATAAAAACCATTCTTAGCTTGTGGGCCATCCAGGCTACAGTTTGCTGATCCCCTGCTCTAATCCATTCCTCACACAACATCCAGAAAGACATTCAGATCTCTTCTGCTTAAATTCTGCACTCAGAATAAAACAAAGCCTGCAGTGTCTGGGTGCTGCCTGCCCCTCTTTACCTCACCCTGGCCCTCTCACCCTCTCACTCACCATGCCCTACCCACTCTACCCTTCTTTCCCAGGTCAAGTTCCCATTTCAGAGACTTTGCACACATCAGTCCTTCTGCCTGGAATCCTGTTTTCTAGGTTCCCTCTTTACTTAGCTAACTTCCATTTGTCTTTTGGGCCCTTATGGGGTAGAGAAGCTTAAACTTCCTGAGAGACATCTTCTCTGACCCTCTGCCAATTGAAATTATTTTCCCCTTGTTATTATTCTCTCATAGCACTTATCTTTTTTATTGCACTTTAAGACACATATCACAATTTGTAATTATGTACTCAGGCCTTTGACTTTAATAGGAAACCCCACGGAGTCAGGGACCATGTCTGCTTTGTTTGCACTGGACCAAGCGCCCAGCATTGTGTCTTGCATAGTAGGTGTTCCCTGAAAGTCAGCTAAATTAATGGATTCCCCACTAGAACTCCTCTTTCACCAAAAAGGAGGTCCCCAGTGGACTTCGGGGAAGGGCCCCAATGAACTAGGGCAGGCCTGCTGAGCAGAACCCTTGCCTGTGGAGCTGAAACGTGGACTGTGCAACTGGACCTTCCAAAGAATCTGCCCGGGGCAAATTCCTGACCCTGGAGAAACTTCCTCTACGGCCCCTGCTCTGAAACCTGCTACACATTCCCACTCTAATGCCATCCGTCTGCTGTTCTTCCTGTGTTCCAACCCAGAGACAGCCTCCCCCACTGAGGTTAACCCTTCTCAATAACTCGGACAAGTTTTTCCACCTGGGGTTGCCTGAGATCTGAAAAATATAGCTGTTGAATCAGAGTACTTTACTCAGCTGCCCATCTGGAATGCTGGGGCAATGTCCAGAGGCCACAGAGACAGACAGCAGCCTTCGGAGGAGATAAACCTTGCCTGCAGCCCTCTGCCTGCTCTAATCTACACTCTGAAGGGCTGCCAGAGTTATCTTTTAAAAGGATAAATCTGATCTAGTCACTTCCATTCATACTCCTCACTGTCTATAGGATAAAACCCAAACTCCTTAGCCCATCTTGCAAATCACCGTTCAATCCCAACCCATCTTTCCAGCCACATCTTTCATCTGCCTCTACCCCATCCTGAACTCAATGTTCTAGATATTCTAGCCGGGAACTGTCCAATACAGTTGCCACTGGCCACACGTAGCGAATACATTTTTAATTAATTAAAATTAAATTAAATTTAAAATTCAGGAACTTCCCTGGTGGTCCAGCGGGTAAAACTCCATGCTCTCAATGCAGGGGGCCCAGGTTCGATCCCTGATCGGGGAACTAGATCCCCCATGCATGCTGCAGCTAACAGTCTGCGTGCCGCAACTAAGAAGTCCGCATGCTACAACTAAAGATCTTGTATGCCGCAACGAAGTTTCCGCGTGTCGCAAGTAAGATCCGGTGTAGCCCAAATTAATTAATTAATTAATTTAATTAAAATAAATTAATAAAATTCAGTTCCTCTATCACACTAGCCACATTTCAAGTGCTCAATAACCACACGTGGCTAGTGACTACCATATTGGATAGCACAGCTATTTTCCATTAATGCAGAAAATTCTATTTGGACAGCACCGTTTCAGACAATAAGACCCATCACCATCTCCTAAAACAAAACTCTTTATCTTAATGATATATTTTACACATAAGTACATTCTCATTGTTAATTTTCAAACATTACAAAACTCTCCCTCACCAATTCTTTCTAGACAGAATCATCAAAATCAGTTTGGTGTATAGTCTCTGAATATTTTGAGTGTTCTGCTTTTTCTTCAACAGTGTCTTGGAGGTTTTCATATAAGAGCACATCTCTACCTCCCCTGTGCTTTAGTTATTGCAGAGTAATCCAAGAGCATGAATGGACTTTAGGTTATTGAACCATTGCCGCCTTTTTTTTTTTTTTTTTTTTGCGGTACGCGGGCCTCTCACTGTTGTGGCCTCTCCCGTTGCAGAGCACAGGCTCCGGACGCGCAGGCTCAGTGGCCATGGCTCACGGGCCTAGCCGCTCCGCGGCATGTGGGATCTTCCCGGACCGGGGCATGAACCCGTGTCCCCTGTATCGGCAGGCGGACTCTCAACCACTGCGCCACCAGGGAAGCCCCATTGGCTTCTTTTTTTAAAAAAATTAATTTTTTTATTTATTTACTTTTGGTTGTGTTGGGTCTTTGTTGTTTCACGCGGGCTTTCTCTAGTTGCCGCAAGCGGGGGCTACTCTTCGTTGGGGTGCGCGGGCTTCTCATTGCAGTGGCTTCTCTTGATGTGGAGCACGGGCTCTAGGTGCACAGGCTTCAGTAGCTGTGGCCCGCGGGCTCTAGAGTGCAGGCTCAGTAGTTGTGGCGCACGGGCTTAAGTTGCTCCGAGGCATGTGGGATCTTCCTGGACCAGGGATTGAACCTGTGTCCCCTGCACTGGCAGGCGAATTCTTAACCACTGTGCTACCCAGGAAGTCCCTCAACCATTGCCCTCTTGATGGACATTTGTTTCCAGTTTTTCCCTATTGCAAACAATACTATATGCAAACATCCTTGTATCCTTTTCTGGACTTGTACATGTTTGTCTACGGTAGATACCGAAAAGTGGAATTGCTGGGTCACCAGGTCATATGCTAACACCTCTGGGGCTTGGCACACCCAGGTGCTCCCGCCTAGAATGCCTCTCCACATGACTAACTCCTGCTTATCAAAACCAGTCAAGTGTCATCACCTGGTGAGAAGTGGTCTCTTCTGCTTCTGTTTTCCCATAGTACTTCCTGTCCATATCGTATCATTGTCATACCCTTAGGACTCAGCCTTATTTATCTTTGTATTCAACATCCAGCATAGGGCTTAGCATAAAGCAAAAATTTAAATGTTTTCTTAACTGGATGAATGAATGAATAAATAAACACATGAAGGTACAGTGGTTAGGACATTCCAGAAACTCAAGGTGAGTGAGTCTGTGAATGTTGTGAACTTGGGCTTTGGACCAACCTGCCACCTGGTGCCCCGGGCCAAGCTACCTCTGGGTTTCTGTCTATCCAGCCCTCTGACCTTGCGCATCTCATCTTGAACTCTGTTCAAGTTGGGTACCTCACTGATGGAGCCGTGTGAGTGTGTAGGGGCTCTGGCCGCAGCACAGAAATCTGAGCACTGGGGCAGCACTAGGATGGGGTTGGCTTTCCAAGGTCAGCTCTGTCTCCTTTCACCCTTGAAACAGCTCAGTATGCTCAGGTTTTGTTGTTGGTTTTTTTTCTCTCCCTACAGTACCTTAGGGGCAATTAAGATCAGCGGCAACATTTGTGCTCTCTGCCTCCAGATTTGAATCCAAGGGAAGCCAGATGTTTTCCACTCCGCATTCCCTTCTCCTTGTGGTCTGATGAATAGCCCTGGTTTTTTTTTGTCTCTCTGTGGCCTGGCTTCCCTAGATCCCAAAGCCTGGCTTGCAGTCTTTATTTTTAATAGGGTTTTAATAGGTGGCTCCTGTAATTAATTTCATTCTTGTGTTTTCACACTTTCTCTCCAGGTGCCTAAAGCCCCCAGGCACTTGGTGGGATGTTAACTGATTTTGAATAATACAAAACAGTATGGCTGTCATTAGATATTACCTCAGCTCCTCTCATTTGCAGTCGTTTTATAATCATTAATTGCCTGGGGCACATGCCCGTTTGGGAGGTCAGCCCAGTCACCTGTCATGTTTCATAGAGGTAGAAACAGAGAGATGCAGAAAAGGGACTTGTCCAAGCCCCAACAGAGAGTGGGTGTTGAAACTTGTTTCAGAAGCTGCACCCTGAAAGCGCCAAGTCAAGGATCCACTACTCAGGTACGATTGGCCAAACACGGCTTGTCTCGGGTGCCCCATAGGCGGTTTCACCCTCCCACAAGGACTGCGGAGCGAGTCAGCCCTCAGCGGCTAAAATTACCACCTGAAATTACCCGCCATTCTCTTCAGGGCCCCTTTCCATTTTACGAGCGGATTTATCTGCACAAAGAACGCGTCCGTGATTCCTCCCGGATTTAGAAACTACATAGTTTTGCTATTTTTAAAGCCGCCGTTTACAAATCCATACACACGTACTCACACTCCTCGGGGAGTGGGGGTGGGACGGGCTTGCGGGGAGTGAGGACGAAGAGTACGTGCTGGAAAGAGAACAGCGTGGCTCTTGGCTTCCCAGAGAGCCGCGCGGTCCCCTGGGGGCGCACTCCTCGGAGCGCGCGGCGGGGTTCGCAACCGCCAGCCATGTGCGCGGTCTAGACCATCTGAGTACCCCCGGCGTCGGACCAAGCACACCTGCGCTCCCTCCCTCCTGCCAGGCCGCCTGGTCACTGGGCCCAGGAGGGAGAGGGAGGGGCGGGGAGGGAGAGGGAGGGGCGGGGAGACCGAGCAGGTGGCGATTAGGTCAGCCTCAGAACATTCTTGGACCGCTCCAGCAGTGGATATAAATAACCGATGGACAGGCTCCGAAAAATCCCGGGGTGGGGGGCAAGGGGGTGAGGAAGAGGGATTTATTAAGGGGCGGGGGAGTGGCATCGTGGCGATCTGCAAAGATCTACTAACAAAGGGGGTGGAGGGGCGAAGGGATTTAAGAATGAATCGTGGTACAAAATCTGGGAATAAGAACACGGAGGGGGAGGAGCTCGTGCCGTTCTGCCCCACCTCCACTACTTGTCTGCCCAGTCCTCAGAATGGGCCCTCGGATTGGTAAGGAGGGCTGTGCAAAGAAAGGGCACGGCTTTGGGGTCCCGACCCTGCCCGACTACAGATCTTGTGCAAGCTATTAAAGGTCACTGAGCCTCAGTTTTTTCATCTATACGATGGGAGTCCTAATGCTTACAAGGAGATGATTGTGAGCCTCGTGGGAGTTAAGAAAGGTGTGCTCAGCAAAAAGAGTAAGGCAGGGTAGCCCCCAGACCTCCCTCCGAAGGGAGCCAGTGCAGGCCCGATCCCTTCGCATTTCCACCGCTCTCCCAGGCTCTGCGGAGGCCGGGGAGGGGCAAAGCCGAAATCTGACTCCCTATAGCCGCGCGGCGCCACCCTGGGGAGTCGGCCCTGGCGCTTCTCAGGCGGGAGCCGAGACCCCACGGCCCGCGCCTCGGGAAGCGCCGGTCGCTGCTATGCCGGCAGCCCCTGCCCCGGCCGCTGGCCGGTGGGGTTGCGGCCGCAGCAGCGAGGAGAGGGCGGGGCCGGGGGCTGGGCTTCCCGGGGGAGGGCCCGGCGCGCACCGGGAGGCGGCGGCCCGGGCCCGGGAGCGGCAGGACTTGGGCCGGAGCGTGGCCGGACCCCCACCCGCCGAGGCGCCCAGGGAGGACGCGGTGAGTGCTGCCCGGGCGGGGCGGGGAGGCGGCGGCGGGAGCCGCGGCTCGAGCACGCCCTCTCCTCCTCCGGCTCCTGAAGTTTGCAATGGCAGTGACTCCCTCCCCGAGCCCCCGGCCACCGCGCTCTGCGGGAGGACAGCAAGAGCTGCCGCCGAGCCGAAGGGGTCTATTATCTGCGGCGCCGCGCACCCGGCGGGGACCTGCCGGGGAGAGGGAGGCGTCGGGGCTGGCGGGCCACACCATCTCCTGGGGCCCCTAAAAGGCCCCAATCCGCCCTGGGACCCCAGTAGGGGTCTTACTCCCCAGGACCCCTCGCCCTTAGCAAAGAGCCCCAGTTCCTGGGGCCGCAGCCCCGGGCAACCATCTGCAGTTCGAGGCGGCGCCGGCCAAGGCAGGGTGCGCCCCCTCCCCTCAGCGATGACCGGCTGGCCCCACCCCCGCCGAGACCAAGTTCAACAAGTTTGCCCAAGAAGTCCTAGCTAGAGTCTCCATGGCTAGGCCTGGCCCGGCCGCTCCGCGTGGGCTCCATGGGCTCCGGGTCGTGCAGCGCCGGGCCCGCAAGAGGGCCAGGTCGAAGGGAGCCGTCCTTAAGGGTTGAGGTTAGAGACGGCAGCCCCTGGCCTCCGAGGTCTGGTGTGAGCGCTCCGGCTTTGGAGCGCGTCATCAGGGAGCAGGCACCTCAGGCGGCAGGTCGGGTTTCCAAAAGCGCCCCTTTGTTATGCCCCTCCCTGGCCCTGCCTCCTCTTCTTTCCCCGCGCTACCCCCTCCCCCAGGCTCCCGGGCCTCTCTGGCTGCTGGTTCCAGTCGCTCTTGCCTAAGTACCCCTCTCTGGACCAGTCGACCGGCCCCTTCTGTGCCTTCAAATCCTCGGGCTGCGGGCGGATCGTGAGGGGCGGCTGGGAGAAGAGGTCCTGAGGCCAAGCCCGTGCCTCAGGACAGAGGATGGGCAGGGCAGGGCAGCAGTGCTCCCTCCCAGGGGCATGCCCCCGGCTTCTGGAAAGGGTGGGGGCTAGTCTGGTTGGGGGTACATACCAGCCTCAGGTAAGGGAGTGGGTTCTTCCCTGAACTCCAAGACTCCCTACCTTGGCTTAGCAAGCTGTGAGGAGACCCTGCCAAGCCCCAGAGGACTTGTCCCAGCCCAGTAGGTGCTGGCTCCATGGGCTGGGAAGGTTCATTATCTGCTTTCTGAGCACTTGCTGGTGGTGGAGTGTGTTCTGGGGACCAATCTGGGTCTCTGCTGGGGTCAGGAGGCACAGGGTGCTGGCCCTTCTCCGCAGGGGCCAAGGCACAAGGCCCACCCCTGCTGCTAGGTCCCGTGGGGCAGTGGGGCCTGGCTGTGCCTGGGGCTTGGGCTTGTGTTTGCTCTGGGAGGCTGAAGGGAGCAGTGCCAGCCCTGCACACACAGCTTGCTCTGTTCTGGGGCCAGAGAGAGGGAACGGGTGGGGGGCAGCTCTCCCGGGAGCCAGGAGCCCAGAGGCTGGAGCAGGCAGGGGGCCCAGGCCCCTGGATGCCTGACTGGGACAGCTCTGAGGCCCTGGGATTTACAGCTGCAGCTGGGTTTCTCTCCATCTGGTTGGCAAGTCCTTTCTGGGTAAGTGGGACAGACTCAAGAGGAAGCAAGGGGAAGTGCTGAGGACCCTGGTGGGGCCAGCTGCTCTGCTCCTCTCCTGCTCTGGGCCCAGGCACCTCCACTGTAGGCCTGAGCTCTCCCTCCTGTTAGCTGAGTGGTGGAAGCCCACTCAGGCCATGCTTTCTCAAAGCTGCTATAGCCAGTGGGTTTCCTGGTCTTCAGGTGGATGTCATTTGTTTTCTCATTCAGCTACTAACTAACTCCAGTGCCTGCAGAAACACAAACTGGACCCTCAGGAAGTCTCTGCCAGTGACTGGGGACAGATCCTGTCCTGTAGTCACAACCCAATGGGATATAGACAGGTGGGAGATGGGGATGGAGGAATGGGCGGGGGGCTGGAGAAGGTGCCTCACTCTGAGTTTTGAAGGATGGGGAGAGATTTACCAGTTTGGGGAGTACTGTGATAGAGCCCTGCTTTGGGAGCAACAAGCACACTGTCCTCCTGGGTCTGGCGGTGTCCCTTGGGCTTGCTCAGAGGAGGAAGTGATTTCCTTCTAGGGGCTTGAATTGATGCTGGGGACAGCTGAGACCCTGCCCAGAGACAGGAGGGGAGTGGCCGCATGCCACTGTGTCCTCTAGCCCCTGGGGGTGGTGGCTCTGGGGTTGGAATCTGCCTTGTCCTCCTCCGCAGTTCTGGAGCACACTGTCATAACTGGCTGATCACCTGTCTGACACCCCGTGCTGCCCCATACTCTGGGCTTTCTGAGGGTGGGGCTGAGTTACTCATTATCCACGGAGCCCTTTGGGACCTCATAGTGGATGCTGTGGAGCGGGATGTGTGTCCCTCGTGACTGTCGGGCCCCTCACATTTCTTGTTCATTGCCTGGTTTGAGTCTTGTACCGGCCCTGGCACGGAAGCAGACCAGGAGGTGGAATTTCCATCTTAGGAGGGAGCTGAAGCCCCTTAGGAGAGGACAGTCTAATGCACTTGTTCGAGCTTCATGGCCAAGATAAGACTCAGGCCTCTTGGTTCCCAGTCTGCTCTTCCCAGCACGGGGAGCTACTGCAGTGTGGCTGGGCACCCTCTGACCTGGCCTGGTCTGGTAAAGGGTCGCCTTGTTCAAGGAGAGGCCACAGAGCCCTGGCTTGGGCAGGCGTCCTCTTGTCTCATCTGCGGTTGGGGCAGTGAGAGGCTCTCTGCCCACTACCCACCCCCGCCGGCCATGTAATCCCCAGCTGGACCATGTGACCCGACTGGCATTCTCCTGGTTGGAATCTGGCGCTTCTGACAGCAGTTGCTATATTGGGGGAGCTGGGCACCGCCCTGGACACTGTCAGCTCCACCCTCACCCCCTGCTTTGCTCTTGTTAGCTCCAAGGCAGAATCACAGTGGCAGCTTTGAGAGTTGGACCCTAACCCAGGTCCCTGAAGTGAGCTCTAGGCCCCAGGTACATGGAGTGAGGTGGTGGCGAGGGCAAACCAGGGCGAGAGGAGGACCTTTGAAACTACCATCTTTGCCCCCACCCTGGGCCCTCCTGGGGACTTCCAGACCCCTGCCTGCTAAGTCCTGGCTCTTAACAGTTCCTTGGGTAGTGGGGACGGCAGTGGGGGGCAAAAGCCAGGGATAGGAGAGGGTCTTTTCCTATCCCCAAAAGTGTGCGTCTGGCTTCCCTGCTTACCCCTCTGCCCTCTACAGCTCTAATCCGCCACCATTCCGTGCTGCGGGGACACCATGGCTCCAGAGGAAGATGCTGGAGGGGAGGCCCTAGAGGGCAGTTTCTGGGAGGTGAGCAGCTAGCTGGGTCCCAGGTTTGGGGGTGGCACGGAAATGCTCACCCCTCTCTGGGCCCAGTCATCTGTCCAAGGGAGGAGCCTAGCTGTCAGCCCCGGCCCCTGCCGGGGGCTTCTCCCTGGTGACACTATCCTTCTCGTATCCTCCCCAGGCTGGCAACTACAGGCCGACGGTGCAGCGGGTGGAGGATGGGCATCGGCTGTGTGGGGACCTGGTCAGCTGCTTCCAGGAGCGCGCCCGCATTGAGAAGGCCTATGCCCAGCAGCTGGCCGAATGGGCCCGCAAGTGGAGGGGCTCCGTGGAGAAGGGTGAGCCTGTGCTCGGGCCTACTGGGAGAAGAGGGCTGCCGCGGGTGGGGTGACCAGGCAAGGCAGCTTCTTTTTGCACCTCTCGTGGAAAAGTTCGAGGCTTCCACGTCTGCCTTCCCTTTAAAGCAAGACGATCCTCCCGGTTATTCTTATAGCTGTGCTGTTAGAGTTCCCAAAGTACTGTCATGAGTCATTTTGATATTTCTAACAACCCTATAATGGAGATGGTCTTCTTCTACCCATTTTCCAGAGGAGAATGTGGCAGTTCAGAGAGGCTAAGTGACTTGCCTGAAGTCACACAGCTAAGAAGAACTAAAGCTTGAGCTCAGGCCTTCTGACTCAGGAGCTTGAGATCTTTCCATCCAAACAAGCTGCCTTCCTTGGGAACGGACACTAGTTCTTCCTTCTGAGGCAATAGAATATAGTGGATTATACCACAGTCCTGGGTTTGAATTTCAGCTCCAATTGTAGCTATAATGCTTTGGGCAATTACTTTCACTTCTCTGGGCTGCCTTTTTGCTGGTTCCATGTTGTTTGTGACACTGTCTTCACAATGGTGGATGAGACAAGGATCCAGTGAGATCTCGTATGTCCAGGTACAGATTAGGTATTCAGTAAGCAGCAGCTGACATTATTTGTTGTTATCTTTGCATTTCTGCTCCACGTCTGGCACCCAGAGCAGCACCCGACGAGAGGGGGTGGGCTCATTGCAAGTGGCATCCCCGGCCCAGCCCAAGCCCCTTCCCTCCCTGCAGGCCCTCAGTATGGCACGCTGGAGAAGGCCTGGCATGCCTTCTTCACTGCGGCCGAGCGGCTAAGCGCCCTGCACCTGGAGGTGCGGGAGAAGCTGCAGGGCCAGGACAGCGAGCGGGTGCGCGCCTGGCAGCGGGGGGCCTTCCACCGGCCTGTGCTGGGCGGCTTCCGCGAGAGCCGGGCTGCCGAGGACGGCTTCCGCAAGGCCCAGAAGCCCTGGCTAAAGAGGCTGAAGGAGGTGAGCCTGGGCGGGATGGGCAGCAGAGGCACACGCCTTCCTGGGTCAGCCTGGGGCTAGAGGGGGCCAAAGCATGGCATGCAGGGTCCAAAGTGGTCCCTGTGTGTGTGCCAGGTCGAGGCTTCCAAGAAGAGCTACCATGCGGCCCGGAAGGAGGAGAAGACAGCCCAGACTCGGGAGAGCCACGCGAAAGCGGACAGCGCTGTCTCCCAGGAGCAGCTGCGGAAGCTGCAGGAGCGGGTGGAACGCTGCTCCAAGGAGTCCGAGAAGGTACCGGCTGAGGGACTGGGCTGGCCCAGGTCAGGGCTTCCTGAGTGCCTTTTCCAGTCCCCAGCAGTTGTATTGCTCTCATCCTCACCTGCCACCTTCTCTCCAGATTATCAGTTAAGGGAGGAACCTGAGAAAGATGATGCTTTACTCAGGAGAGAAATGGTGTGGTTTCGGGCACTGGGATAATCTTCGCAGTTGCGGAGAACTTCCCAGCTCCTTTCCTTTCACAGTGTCCCACCTGGGACAAGTTCTCACGTTGTCTACCCTGCCAGAGCGCCCTTCCTCCAGCTCTGCACATCGAGCTCCTCCCTGTCCTCTGAGGTGCTGCTCAGTTTCCACCTCCTCCGGGAAGCCTTTTCTGATTTCTCCCACTGCTCCCCATAGGTTGACCTCATCTCACTCTCCACCAGACTCTTAAAGCTGCTGTGCCTGAATGCCACCTCCCTTGTTAGGCTCCTGGGGTTCCTCAAGGGCAGGAGCCAGGTTTTGGGACCCTGGTGCCTAGCCCACAGGAGGTGCTCAGTAAATACTAGCAATACAAGGTCTTGTCCTCACCAGACCCCCTCCTCTCCCACCCAGATGAAAACCCAGTACGAGCAGACGCTGGTGGAGCTGCATCGTTACACCCCACGCTACATGGAGGACATGGAGCAGGCCTTCGAGACCTGCCAGGCTGCCGAGCGCCAGCGGCTTCTCTTCTTCAAGGATATGCTGCTCACCTTACACCAGCACCTTGACCTCTCCAGCAGTGAGAGGTATGGCCTGCAGGGTGGGCATGGAGATCTGGGTGATGCTGGGTCTCCTCCATCTCCCCTGGGCTCTGGTTGGGCTGAATGAGATTGGGGTGCGCAGAGGCCCAGGGCTTCCCAGCCTGAGGGTTGTGCCTGGGGCACAGGTTCCACGAACTCCACCGAGACCTGCATCAGGGCATCGAGGCAGCCAGCGACAGGGAGGATCTGCGGTGGTGGCGCAGCACCCACGGGCCGGGCATGGCCATGAACTGGCCCCAGTTTGAGGTACGTGTTCCAGGCAGGCTGGGGCTGGGAGGTGGGGTGGGCTCCCACTGGGCTCAGCCTGGACCTCAGGAGGGAGGCTGGGGCTTGGGACGAAGGAGGTCAAGGTGGCCTGGGTGGTCGGCCACCAGAGCCTGCAGCCCCGCCTGACCCTGAACACTGCCCCCACAGGAGTGGTCCTGGGACACACAGAGGACAATCAGCCGGAAGGAGAAGGGTGGCCGGAGCCCTGACGAGGTTACTCTGACCAGCATCGTACCCACAAGAGATGGTGCTGCATCCCCACCCCAGTGCCTGGGGTCCCCAGGGTGAGAGCCAGGATTCGGGCTGTGGGAAGGAAGCAGCTCTGCCCCCTGCTCTGCCCTCCTTCCTCTGTCTCTTCCCTTCATTCCCGTCACACCTGAAGTGGGTTGAAAATCGGTGCCAGGTACCTTAGGGGTTGTAACGCTTATGAGTTGTAATGATGCCAGTTTTTATGGTGGTTTAGACTCGCCAGGCGTCTCCCACGTTCCCTCTCATCTACTGCTCATGTCAGCTCTGTGTGGCAGAAGGGTGCCTGAGCTTGCAGGCATTCATGGCAGAGGTCAGGCTAGAATTGCAGCTTTTCCCCACCTGCCTCTCCCTGGGTTCCTCCAGGAGGTGAGCCCTTGGCCCTGAGTCCTAGGCTCTCTCGCTCATGTTCCTTGTGCCCTGAGACTGCCCCTTTGTCCTTCCCTCTCTAGCGGCGGGCAGGATGAGGAGTGGTCAGATGAGGAGAACCCCCGGAAGGTTGCTACTGGGGTCCGGGTGCGGGCACTCTATGACTACGCGGGCCAGGAAGCTGATGAGCTGAGCTTCCGAGCAGGTACCCTGGAACTCCTTTCTTGATCCCTTCCAGACTTCAGCCCCTCCACCCCTTTTCCCTGCCCCTTTACTAGCCTGAGCAGGATTGTGGAAAAGGGAAGCCAGACATCCACTTATCAAGGGCCAGTTCTCTGACTCTTAAGGCTGCTCTGGGTCCAGCCCCCAGGAGTCAGAGTGTCCGCTTGGAGTCCTCATTTGCCTCTCAAAGTCATCAGCTGCGGCCTGACTGCTGCATTCAGGGTTGGGGGTGGAGTGGCTGACTTTGACCTCCCTCTGCCTGAGCCAGGTCTCTTCTAGCTGGGCTCTCCGACTACCCCCTCCCCCTCAGTCCTTGACCCAATTGCAGGAATGGGGCTGGGCCAGGACAATTGCCAGTGACCAATCCCCCTTCTCGCAGGGGAGGAGCTGCTGAAGATGAGCGAGGAGGATGAGCAGGGCTGGTGTCAGGGCCAGCTGCAGAGTGGCAGGATTGGCCTGTACCCGGCCAACTATGTGGAGTGTGTGGGGGCCTGACCTGCCCTGGCAGCCCTTCTGCAACGTTTCTCCACCCTGGGTCAGAGCCCAGCTTGTCTGGACAGCGGGACCTGAGGGCCTTGAACCATCCTGCCCCTGCTGCCCCTCTGTCCCTTGAGGAGGGAGGAAGTCCTGGGACCCAGGGAACGGGAGGGGCCTGTGTCTAAGAAGGGACTGGTAGGGAATGGCCAACTGAGTCTAGGCTGAGGGGAAGATGGGGAGGTCAGGAGGTGACAGAAGGGCCCAGGGGTGCCTGGGCCTCCCCAAGAGTCCTCCAGTCTCCCCAGGAGCTGTGGGATGCAGTTCCTGATCTCTGTGTTTTGGGGTTCCTGGGGTTGGCCTGGGGTGAGTGTAGTTCTGGGCTAGCAGCACTCTTTTGTGGCTTGTTCTAGTGTGTATTAAACTTGGAAGAAAAAACAAAACAGGCTTGTGTGCATCTTTTTCGCTATTCCACCCTTGCCAGGCTGCCGAGGGCATCTGGAGAGAGGCACTGAGGAGGTCGTGGGCCTGGAGTATATTGGGGGGGCGGGGGTTGGGCGAAGGTCTGCCAGCCTGGTACCTGTTCTGGGCCTTCGGGACCCTAACCTGGGGTGGAAGGGACTCGAGATCAGAGTTGGTGTGAGCCATCCAGGCTTGGTGGAGGCTGGGTGCTGAGTTCTGAGCCAGGCGGGAGCCCAGCCAGTTTATCTTCCCGTCCAGGCCGGCGGGACTACGACTGCTTGGTAGGACTGTTAATCATTACTCACCGGTCGGCAACTGGCCTGAGCTAAGGCCGGGTGCCGGGCCTCGCAGTCCACGCTTCTGTGAGGTGGCTCCACCTTCTGGGGGTGGCGGGGCTTGCGGGCGGCTCTGCGGCGAGGTTTGGGCCTGTGGGCCGGCCGTCGCCCCGCCCCGGCTGCGGATTGGCCCCGGCGCGGCGCGGCGCGGCGCGGCGCGGCGTGGATTCGGGCGACCTCGTGGGGCCCGGGACGCTGACGTCTCGGCGCCAGCTCCGCCGGCCGCCCATTGGTCCAGATCGGGACAAATCACCCCACCCCTCGGCGGGCCGGCCCCCGTTGAGGCCCACCCAACTGTGCCGCCTTCGCGGCCGCGGATTGGCCCGTGACGGGACCCGTCGATCGCGCTGGTGTCTGGGAGGGAGAGAAAATGGCGGCCGAGCCGAGCAAGACAGAGATCCAGACCCTTTTTAAGAGGCTTCGCGCAATTCCGACCAACAAGGTGCGTGAGAGGGAGGCGCGCGGCGCCCGGCGCCGGCCGAGAGGGACTCTCCCGGCTCCCCTGGGTTCTGAGGGAGGGAGAGGGGCCGGCGCGGGCTGTTTTCCTGGGGTGTCAGCGCCCGGCCTCGACTCGGGGCCCCTGACCATTCGCTCATCTCCTTCTCCACCCAGGCCTGCTTCGACTGTGGCGCCAAGAATCCGAGTTGGGCCAGCATCACGTACGGTGTGTTCTTGTGCATTGACTGTTCCGGGGTGCATCGCTCCCTGGGCGTCCATCTCAGCTTCATCAGGTGGGGTCTCCTCGCCGTCGGTCGGGACTGGGTGCTCAGCAGGGGAGAGTGGCTGCCTGGACTTGGAGCGCCCTGAGTTTGGTGTTCGCCAGCTTCTCACGGGAGGCAGCCGCCAGTGTGGGCCCCTTGTTACACAGGCGGTTCGTTTCCGCGTCTGGGTCAAAACTCCGTTATTTCCTGGTGGTCAAACTCGACACTCCAAGCGTTAGTTTCAGGGAAAAGTTATCTGCGTTGTTCTTGTTGCTGATGCACTGGAGCGAGACTGTGGCTGGCCTTAAGGGAAAGGCCGAGTCCAAGCTTCGACCTCCTTTCGCATCTGGGAAATAATTAGTACCTTTTGGACTAGGTGAATAAAGAGCAAAGCTTTCCTGGACAGGGTAGAGTGGAGGAAACAGGGAGGTGGCTGATGAATGTTTCTTGGGTGCCTACTGCAGCCCGAGGCCAAATGACAGGTGTGGGTCTGCCAGGGAAGCGTCTCCTGGAACGGGCTGGTAGGTGACACACGGCCCTTGCACACAGGTCCACAGAGTTGGATTCCAACTGGAACTGGTTCCAGCTGAGGTGTATGCAGGTCGGCGGGAATGCCAATGCGGTAAAGCTCCTCCTTACCATCCTCCTGCCCCCGTTCTTCTGCCTGGGTACTGACTTCACAGTGACTTCTTGGAGGCCCTCTCAGTTTCTCTGTTCAGAGGATTCTCTGGTCTATGGCAACACTGTACACTATTCTCTACACTTGGAGATTGGTCGTTGTTCTTTTCCAAGGGGCTTTGGATTCGAACTAAACTGGACAGACGTTCTTGGGGGAGAGGCCAAGGGCTTGGGGCCTCCACAGTTGTCTGGGTCTCGTGGGCCTGGATGAAGGAAGGGCAGAGTGGGTACAGCATGCTGTCCTCAGGCAGAGCTGAGTGAGGTCTGGGCTTCAGTCATTCATCGTAGAGGATGGGAGGCTGTGTTTTTTGTAGGAGTTTCTGAGGAACTTTATGAAAAACTGCTGGTGTCAATAGAGCATACTGTCCTGCATAAGTAATAACCAGACTGTTAGAAGGAGGTGTCTGTTTTGCTCTGGGGAGAACCACCTGTAGCACGTTCTCCTCTCTTCTTTGCTCACCAGACAGCCTTCTTCCGCCAACATGGATGCACAGCCAGTGATGCCAACACCAAATATAATAGCCGAGCTGCCCAGATGTACCGGGAAAAGATCCGGCAGCTGGGGAGTGCGGCCCTGGCTAGGCATGGCACTGATGTAAGTGCCTGTTCTCCCGGGCTGGGGTCATGGGGTAACTGGGAATATTCAGAGTCCTGTGTTTCAGTTGTGTCTTCTTTCTAGCTTTGGATAGACAATATGAGTAGTGCTCCCAGTCACTCGCCAGAGAAGAAGGACTCTGATTTCTTCTTGGAACACACTCAAGTGAGTGCGCAAAAGGAATGTTTCCCACAGTTGTTCCTGACAGGTGGTTTACTTACTGAGGCCAAGGCCCACAGTCATGGGCATGGATTCCATTCGCCTTGGTGTGATACCTCATACGGGGAATGTTTGGGGCCCACTGCTGGATAGACCCAGGTGTTTCCTCTTCCCATGAGTAGGGGTGCAATGAGGCCCTCCTTAGGAACACACCCCTATGAGCTGGGGTGTAGGGAGGACGAGAAGCTTCTTAAAGGCTCGAGGTATCAGGAACCCCAAATAACTTTTCCTGGATTCTTCCCCTATGATAAAGGCACTGTGGCTGGGGACAATGAAGGGATTCCCTCCCAAGCAACCTACCCCTGGGAGGAGGTTTCCCCTCTACCCACCCACTGGGTACTGAAGTCAGACTCTGTTTGAATCCCTGCTCCTTTACTTAGTCTTTCTAGTGTGGTGGCTAAGACACCTAATCTCAGTCTCTTAAGATGGAGAACGTATCTACCTCATAGGCTTGTTGTGATAATAAAACATATTTACATGTAAAAAGCCCTTAGACTTGTACCTGGCACATGGTGAGTGCCCGATGCAATTATTAAATTAAGGGAATGGGTTCTGGCTCTAAGTAAACAGTGAAGGGATGGAGGTGGCTGCTAGTTTTGTGCTGCTTTCTTCCGTAGTGAATAGCAACTATAATTCTGATTGCTAACCTCCAGTATTCTTTCCTCATGGGCTTGGAGTAGGGCCTTGTACCCATAAGGTATTTGGCACTCTTTGCCAGCAGGAATGGCTCATCAAGGCTTCTGTCATCTGGCTTTTCAGCCCCCTGCCTGGAATGCACCAGCCACGGACCCATCAGAGACCCAGCAGCCACCCCCATCTGCAGAGAGCAGTGGCCTGGCACGTGAGTTTAGCCCAGATTCCAACTATGTGCCTTGGTCCTGGCAAAGGACTTGGGGCTAGGAATGGGACACCTGGCCAAGGTAATGGGAGTGAGGGGTCTCCTACTATCTCTGGGTGGGCTGGGATTCACTTAAGTCCCTCGGAGGAGGTGGTGGGCATTCCTTCTCTATTTTGGTGGCCTCAGAAAGCTGAGGAAAGTCGGTGCCCCTACTTTTACCCCATCACTTCCCTTAAGGAGAGGTCATAGGAAGTTTTGAGTCTTCCACCTGATTCCCATCATTGCATCCACAGAGCCGGAGCACGGCCCCAACATGGAGCTGCTTGGCACCTCACCCAAAGCTTCTCTGGGTCAGTATGCCAGGTGGCAGGTGTGGGGTGCCTGGGAGAGGGTCGGCCTCGGGGGTTCTTTTCAGATCTGCTGCTGCCTGGTCATGTGGACTGAGAGGTCCCAGGAGACTGAGCATCTGATTTCTCTGGAGTGGGGCTTGGGATTGAAGTTGTGGCTGCAACATCGACCACAAGGACTTGAGAGCAGGCCCTTGGCGGCCGGTGTCCCAGGCCTGGGGTTTGTCTCTGGGGGTGGGGCTGGGACTGGCCAGCGTGAGGCTGGACACCTAACCCTGGGGGCCGAGGCAGGATTGGCCTGTCTGGTCTATTTCACGAGAAAGGGGACAACTCTGAGCTGCTAATGGCTGGAGGCAACATTGTCCTTTCTCGGCCAGTCCCTGGCCTTTCGGCTCTTTTCTACTCTTTTCTTGATGTCCTTCAGACTTAGTTCAGGGTGAACAGTCCATTTGCTGCCCTGGTTTGCTTTATCGACCTTTGGGCATTGGGGCAGGAAGCCAGCAGAATGACCGTCAGTCTGACCCCATGGGACGGCTGGCATGGCCTGGTCCGGAGTGAGGCTCTGTAGAGGCCTCTGGGCTTGGGAGCTATATGGAGGCTCTGAGGTGGGGCCCCCTGTTAGCCACAAGTCTGTTTTTCTCCAGAGTCCATGTATCTGTCACCTAAAGGGGCTCTTCCTGCCAGAGGTAACCAGCAGCTTCTTGGGGAGCCCCTTGCGCGCCCGCTCCCTCTGCTCTAGGAGCTGAGGCTGGTGTTTGGTGCTGCCCCTGCCTGGCGGTCTTCGTGTTGGGTCAGGGACTTTGTCTCTGGTGCTTCAGGTCTAGGTTCTTAGGTCCATCGGCTGGGAATCAGTAACCTCCTCTAACCTCGTCTGTCTTGGCTTGGACGTCCTGACACCATTGGTTGGAGCTGGTGGTGGCAGCTTTGCCTTCCCCTGCCTGAAGCTGTTCTTTGTAGAAGCTCTTGCCAGAAAGCTGCATGATATGGACTGAGCTGCTGCCTCTGACCTCCCTTTGTCTCTGCTCACGCCCCACCCTCTTCCTCACACAGAACTGAAAACCTCCCTCATTGGCAAGAAGAAGCCAGCAGCAGCTAAGAAAGGGGTAGGTGGGGAGAGGCAGTATGGCAGAGTGGTTAGGAGCTGGAGTCAGACGCCTGGGTTCCCCCTTTTCCCTGACCACTTACTGGCTGTATGACTGGAAAGGTGCTCAGCTTCTCTGCACCTGATCTGTGAGGGGCTGTCAAGATGCTTGTCTCTAAGGGGCTCCTGGGAGGAGTCAGTGAGATTGTGCACATAAGTGCTTGGCACATCCCGGGCCTGGTAGCATTAGCTGTTGTCCTCCGGCCCCCAGGCCTCTGCTGGGGTTGTGTGGGCCACGTTATGCTCAGCTCCAGCAGAACCACTGTTCTCCCTCTCCACCATGCTGACGGGGCTCCTGTTTTTTTTACACTAAACTTTAAGAAGGAACCCTTTCCTTGTGGGTGTTCCCATGCATTGTGGTTGGCAAAGCTCTCATCACATAATTCTCCCAGCTGGGTGCCAAGAAAGGCCTAGGGGCCCAGAAGGTGAGCAGCCAGAGTTTCAGCGAGATTGAGCGGCAGGCCCAGGTGGCAGAGAAGCTCCGTGAGCAGCAGGTGGCTGATGCCAAGAAGCAGGCCGAGGAGTCCATGTGAGTGTTTGCCAGAGGGGCCCCGGCTTGTATGGGGTTGGGTGGGCAGGTAGGACAGGTCAGGATGGTGCCGGCCTCTGACACGTTTGTTCCCTCTAAGGGTTGCCTCCATGCGTCTGGCCTACCAGGAGCTTCAGATTGACCGTAAGAAGGAGGAGAAGCAGCTACAGAATCTGGAAGGGAAGAAGCGAGAGCAGGCAGAGAGGTTGGGCATGGGACTGGTGTCCCGAAGGTGAGGCTCAGCTTTGGGGTGTGGCACGGAAATGCCATTGTTCCCCTGGGAACCATTGAAGGTTCTTCCCAGCAATTTGGGGTTCTAGGCTTAGTCTTCCTCCAAGGCTGAATAGATGACTTTGCTTATTGTCTTCAAGCCCCTAGTATAGTGCTTGGCACATAGGTACATGCTCGCTAAGTATTTGTTGAACGAATGAAACACAGGATCAGGTGCTCTTTCGATATGTCCAAGAGACTAGGGTGGTATTTCTTTTTCTTTTTTTTTTTATATTTATTTATTTATTTGGCCGCACTGGGTCTTAGTTGCAGCATGCGGGATCTTTAGTTGTGGCATGTGGGCTCTAAGTTGCGGCATGAGGGATCTAGTTTCCTGACCAGGGATTAAACCTGGGCCCCCTGAGTTGGGAGCGCAGAGTCTTAACCACTGGACCACCAGGGAAGTCCCTAGGGTGATGTTTCTTAAAAAGGGTGCTAACGGCACTTTGAATGGCAGGACAGTTTTCTCAAGAGCTTCCCAAGAATCGCAGGGCTTTCAGCATTCCTAATACCTGTCCACTAAATGCCATTAGTGTTACCAGATGCCATAACACCCAGAAATAACCCCAGACATTTAAATGCCCTTTGGTTGGGTGGTACCCTTCCTGTTTCAGGACCACTGGGTTTATGTTGCTGTGGTTTTCTTAAAAAAAAAAAAAAAAGACCAAGGGCTGCTGACCAGTTCTCTCATGCATTTTGTTTGCTTCACAATAAGAGTTAGCATCTAGAGATTTCAGTAATACTAGATTTTTTATCTCTCTTAAAAATTGGGATATCTGGCAGCGCCAGGGTGAGCAGTCCTGGCTACAGTGAGCTTGTGCTAAGTGGTGTCTGCTCCTTTCCAGGGGGCGTGAGCTTCGCCAATGGCCTTATTTACTTAAATACAGCAGTGTTATACAGGAGGTATTGTTTTCCCTTTTTACAAATGAGAAAATTGAGACTCAGAGCAATTAAGCAATTTGCCTAAAGCCCCAAAATCTAGTAATTCTTAAAACTAGATTTTGAACATAGAACTGTTTGATTTTATATTTAGTATTTGTAGCCATTATGCTCTACTTCTCTGGAAGAGAAGTGCTCTACTTCTCTGGAAGCTGGGTATTTCTACTTAATCTTTCAGGACACGGCCAGTTGGATTTAAGTTATTCCCTGTTAGTCTGTGTGCTAATAGTGTAACCCACAGCTAATCAGGGAGACAAAATTTTATCCCAAAAGGACTTTCCTCTTCCCTGTTTTGTTCACAAGAATGACTGGATTAAAGGGTATATTTAAAACTTTCTTTTTCTTTTTTGTACTGCAGTAGAATCATTTAAACCCAGCCCACCTTATATAAAACCCTATTGCAAAATATTCACTTCTTGGAGTTCTGCCAACCAAAAGTGGTAGATATTTTTTAATGAATTTATTTAAATGAAATTAATCCTTAAAAGCCTCTGTGGAGCTTAACACAGGAGGGCAGAGAGGCATCACGAGTTGGTACTGGCTGCCAAATTCAATGCCTCTTCTCATTGGGAAACCAAATAGCAGATCCACGTTTTAGTGCGTAAGGCCAGACTCTACTTTGAAATGCTTTCTTCTTTTTAAAAAAAAAAAAAAAAAAAATGGATGGGATAATTAAGAACTCATCCTTTGATGCCATTAGACTCACTTCCCTGGTTCTGGGGCATTTCATCTTTTTTGTTTTATGTGTCTATCTTGGTGAAGGATGTGGCTCATGGTGCAGCAAGTTGAGGACAGAAAGCACTATTATTTGGTGCACATTATCGTTAAAATTAAAACAGGCCAAACAGTCATTTGTCAGGGAAACCCTACTTTGAGAAAACAAAGCTGATGTATTGACAGGTGAGGAGTGCTCTCCAGTTTAGCACAGTTGCTAGCACTTCCTGCTGGGTCTTGCCCAGCCCTGGGCACAGTCAGGGGAAGAAGGTTCTGGGTGGTGCTCAGTGAAGGAGAACCCAGGTTTCTGCCAGCAGCTGGGCATCTTCTCGTCTCTCTCTTTTTTTTTTTAATAAAGTTATTTATTTTTGGCTGCGTTGTGTCTTCGTTGCTGCGCTCAGGCTTTCTGTAGTTGCACCGAGCAGGGGCTTCTCTTCATTGTGGTGTGGGCGTCTCATCGTGGTGGCTTCTCTTGTTGCAGAGCACAGGCTCTAGTTGTGTGGGCTATAGTCGCACGGGCTTTGGTAGTTGTGGCTCATGGGCTCTAGAGTGCAGGCTTAGTAGTTGTGGTGCACGGGCTTAGTCACTCCATGGCATGTGGGATCTTCGGGGACCAGGGCTTGAATCTGTGTCCCCTGCCTTGGCAGGCAGATTCTTAACCAGTGCGTCACCAGGGAAGCCCTGAGCATCTTCTCTTGTGCAGTGACACTGATGCTCACTCCTGCTTTTCTCCACAGTTCCGTCTCCCACTCGGTGCTGTCTGAGATGCAGGTGATCGAACAGGAAACCCCAGTGAGTGCAAAATCCTCCCGCTCACAGCTGGACTTGTTTGACGATGTTGGTACTTTCGCCTCTGGACCCCCAAAGTAAGGCTATTGTTGGGGTGCAGACTGGGCTACCATGTTCCTCATCAAGCTTCTCTGAGCCACTGTACTGTCTCCCCAGGTACAAGGACAACCCCTTTTCCTTGGGGGAGAGTTTTGGTTCCCGCTGGGATACAGATGCTGCCTGGGGTATGGACGGGATGGAGGAGAAGGAGCCAGAAGTGACTGTCTCAAGCGTCCGGCCCATTTCAGAAAGGTGGAGTGCTCTAGGGCAGCGCTGTCCAGTAGGATGCTCTGTGATGCTGGCAGTGCTACTGTGTGGTGTGGTAGCCACCAAGTATGTGGCTAGCGAGTCCTTAAAAAGTGTCTAGGGTTAATTGAGGAACTGAGTTTTTAATTTAATTTGAATAAATTTGAATAGCCACATGTGGCTACTGGCTACCAGATTAGAGAGTGCAGGAATCAGGCTTTGGTTTGAGCTGTGCTCTGCCATTGCAGGAAGCCTTGTAGCCTCTTGTGCTTGAGGTCCATTTCTCTGGCAGGAGGAGTCTGATTTTGTGTCTCTGGCCTTCATCTAGTAATTTTTTAAAAGCATATTCCATGTTAATCGGGGCAGTCCTTAACTGATAAATAATCTGCAAGTAATCCATTTGTAAAATGGGGACATAACTAATGACTTCAGAGCTGCCATAAGGATTAAATGTAATGAAACTTATGAAACACCTAGCTCAGTGTCTGTGTCAGTGCTAGGTGGGAGTGACCGTATACCTTTTCAGCCACACTGGCATGCTTTTGAGCGTAAAAGGGGGGTAATACTATTAATTACACCAGGAGAGTAGGTATAAATCCAGGCAGACTGAGACATTTGATCATACTAGTGGTTTGGGGCAGAAGCGTTGGCCCCTCCAAACCCTATTTCCATGCTACCTAGTGGAGGGAACATAAGCTCTCTGTGCCTTGGCTTCAGTGTGGAGAAGAGAGGGCCCCTGGGTCCCAGAGCCATAGTCAGATGGGGCCATGGTGAGCATCCCCAGGAGGCCACTGGTGCTTTTTTTGGCCTCCGGTAGGAATGGGATAGTAATGCTATAGTGATACTATTGCCTGGTAGCAATGGGAAGAGTCAGAGCTGTTGTCCCACATCCACCCCAGAGTCACAAACCGGAGGGAAGTGGAAAGCCAGAGCTCAGGCCTTGAGTCGAGTGAAGCACGACAGAAATTTGCAGGAGCCAAAGCCATCTCATCTGACATGTTCTTTGGGCGGGAAGTGGATACTGAGGTAAGTAGAGTTGTCCGCTTACCTGAGCCTGGAGGCAGCAGGTAGAAGCAGAGTTTCTTCCCTACTGTTTTGGACTTTGGCACCAGGGTGGCTGGGCCTGAATGAGTTCTTGGGTCATCGGCCCAGAGGTCCTGAGGCCTTGCCTTTTCTTCACCGCAGCATGAAGCCAGGTCCCGGCTACAGCGGCTCTCAGGCAGCAGCGCCATCAGCTCTTCGGACCTCTTTGGGGACATGGATGGTGCTCATGGAGCAGGTAGGCCCCAAGCGAAGCCTGCGAGCAGAGCTGGGGCCCCCTGGACTGGGAAGGGCTTCCTGCTGGGCTCTGGGTCACCCTTTCCCTTGCTTTGACAGGTAGTGTGTCTCTGGGGAACGTGCTGCCCACAGCTGACATTGCCCAGTTTAAGCAGGGTGTCAAGTCTGTGGCCGGGAAGATGGCCGTGCTGGCCAATGGTGTGATGAATTCTTTGCAGGTGAGGCTGGGACTGCTTGACCTGGGGTGGGAGGAGACCAAAGGGTAATGCTTGGAAGTTGGCCTTCTCCACCAGATCCAGACGTAGCTGCACGGTAGCCCTCAGCCCGAGAGAGCATTTTCTTTTCCTGAAGGGCAGCTTCCTTCCTTTGAGCTTGGTACCAGGGCTGGGCCTCTCCCTAAGACGATGCCATGTCTGCAGTGATTTTCCCCCACTCTTGTCATCTGTACTGTTTCTCCTCCCTCTCCAGCTTCTGTGAGATCAGGCAGGGCTTCCCCCTTGGGATCTGGCCACAACCCCTTTCCTGGGTCACAGTAAAATAGAAAACAATCTCTGCCAGGGTGAGATTGGTGCCTGATTCCCCCGCCTGCCAGTACCCCAGTCCCGAGGGGTGTGTTGGGGGAGGGTGTGCATACTGGAAAGCTGATGCAGGTTAGAGACCCTGACTTTGTTTTTTCTTTCCCCATCCCCAGGATCGCTATGGTTCCTACTGATCCAGGCTCCATGGCTCAGACATATGGTGTTGACAGCAGCAAAAACCTCATGATTCCTAGGCCTGGGATGCTTGCCTTGTGGAAGCTGGGGAGGCATTGTTATTTTATACCTGTGGTGTGTGAGTGGGTGGCCTTTGAGGATCTCGGGTGAGGGATGGGCAGTATCAGCCCCTGACCTCTGCCTGGAGATTGCGCCCTTTATCCTCTTCTTCTCCCACTCCCACCCCTGTATGCTAGATTATTGTTAATCCAGTCTTGCCCCCAAAGCTGCTGCTCGCTTGTCCTGCCACACTGGGAGTGAGGGGGGAGAGTTCCCTCAGGATGGCTTATCCTGGGTCCAGGCCTTCCTGGAGTAGGGAAAGTAAAAAGTATAAGGCTTTTTTGCTGGCTCTAGGATCCTTCCAGATTGTCTGGGGGTTTGGCCCCTGTCCTCTGGAACCAGCAGGGAGGTCAGGAAAGAGTTCTGCTGCAGATCAGCCCCCAGGGGAGGGAGGCTCTGGACTAGGCTGCTGCTGTTGCTGCTCCAGTGGTCTCTTCTGGGCACCAGGACAGGGCAGGGGAGGGGAAGGACCTTCGTGTGGGCCTTACTGAGGGCTAGAAACTTTACCTGGTACCTAAAGGTTTCATGTGGGGTCAGACTGGAGGCCCGAGTGATCTTCTCCTGTCTCACTGCCCCTTTTTACAGTGATCACTTGGAGGATTACCTCTCCTCCGGGGTGTCTCGGAGTCCTCCCATACCATCCATTGTGGACCACAGGACCCTCTGTCCCCTCCCGAGACTCTGTCCCTTCTTCTCTTGCTTGGTGGCCGTGGTGGGTCTCATCTGCCCTGTGCTCTGCTCTGGATGCTGAGAGTGTAAAGCTGGCCAAGAAAGCAGAGGACGTGAGGGACAGAAGCAGGCTCCTGGGGCTCAGCTTTCTTCCTCCTCATCATCTGGGTCTTGGGGCCTGGACAGCACCCCACCACTGAGAGCTTGAGGCGCCTCCAGAGCTGCAGGTCTCACCCCTCTGGGCCACACACTCATCCTTGGTGCCATCGTCCCCTGCCGTGCTGGCAGCCTGGCCCCGCCCCACCCCGTGGTTGAGGGTTGGGGTTCCAAGCAACACAGACCACTGTTCCCACCACCCCCTCACCCAAAGGGATGTGACTTTCTTTCTGGACTGTTTGTATTGAAACTAAGTGGTGTCAAATAAAGCCCCGACGGGGCCCTAGGCCTCTGTTGGTCTGAATGAAGTAGTGTCCTCTCTGGATCCTGCCTCCCTGCCCAGTGCAAGCCCCTCGCCTCACTCTCTGGGCTCCCACCAGTATGGGTAGGGCATTGGTGCTGAAGCTGAGGGCGCTCTCTCCGGGGCCTCCAGCTTGTCCCTTCTCTGAAAGCCAAAGGCCCCCGGCTCCTTGGCCCTGTGCTGCTGTGAGGTCCGGTGCAGCCTCGACCTCACCACCCCGTGGCACACGGAGGACAGAGCTGGTATTACTTGGCCCTTTAACTCACCCACTGAGCCATATGGCTGCAGGCAGGCGAGCGACTTCAGCATCGTACACCTCATCCCAGCGGCAGGCTTGGTTGGGGGCGGGGGGGGGGGTGTCTTAGTGGAGTTAAAAAAAAAAAAGGTGTGTGTGTGTGTGTGGCAACCGTTTTCCCCTATAGGGGCTCTGGGAGATGGGTGGAGGGAGCCATGGGGGCTCTAAGCAGTGATTTCCAAACTGGGGCTCTTGGAGCTTTGGCATCTGGAGTGTTCATAATGGAGATCTCTGTGCTGGAGCTCGGTCATTTGCGTTGTAAGCAAGCTCCCCAGGTGACTGATGCATGTCAGGAGTTTTGAACTGCTCTCAGTCAGCTGGAGGCTGGAGATCACTGGTCCTGAGTCCTCACCACATGGCTTGGAACTTCCAGTCCTGGCCCGGGGCTGCAGAGCTTTGGGAGCCAGTCCCTGTAAATAACTATCCAGGGGTGCTGGTCTGGGCAGGGAGGAGCCCAGGAAAATGTGTGTGCCCAGTGGCTTCAGAGGAAGCAGCCTGCTCTGGGTCCCTAGGTGGGTGTTAACTGCCCAATTCAAGGACCCCTGCCCAATGCAGGGAAGTTGAAGACCACCTGCCTTACCTTCCAGCCTTGGCTGGAAGCTGGTACTCCTCGGCCTGTCTTGTTCACAGCTGCATCCCCCCTGGCCTAACCCCGAGCAGGTACTTGGAAAATGCTTAATGAAACTCTGGTTGAGAGGCTCTGCAACGCTAACCCTTCGCGGCCAAAGTCTCTAAAGTTACGGGAACCTGGCCTTGAACCATCTGAGCTTGTTCCCTGAAGGTCCATTCCAGCTGTGAGGCACCTTTCCCATAAAAGGCTGAGGACGTGCAGGAGGTAAGCCCCTCTTTGCCATTATCTGAGGCAGTCCTCCAGGCTTGAGTGGTCCTCTGGCCCCCACTTCCCAGTCCTGCCAGAAAAAAGCTGGAACTTGGCACCAAAAACTCAAACTTGCCCCTTCCCTTCACCCCCTCAGTCTAGTGGCTTTAGACTCACCACTTACCAGACACAAGGGACTTTATTCATTTCACATATTTAACTGTTAGACACAGAGGAGACGAAGCAGTGTTTGAAAGTGAAATTAGTCTTTTCACCCACCCTTCTCCATCTTATGGCTAGTGGCTATTCCTCCAGCAGAAGGCCACCATGGCTATATCCTCCTAATACTTGCATCACTGGGTGTCACCCTTTACCATGCAAGGTCCTGCATGGTTATGCCCGGTCTCCCTCTTCCTGGAGTTGCTGTGAGGAGATGGGGACCGTCAGCAAAAGGCTAAAGCCAAGTCACCTTTCTGGTGGCCTCAGCTCAATCTGCTGTCAGCTTGGGGGCCCGATGAAAGGCTGGCAGAGCCAGGAGAGCAGGCTGTTAACTTGCTAGGGTCACTGCTTAGCTTGGCTGATCATTAGAACCCCTCTGGCAGGTCTCTGGGCTGGGGCCGTTATTTGGCCTTTTCACCAGCAGAGGGCAGCATGGCACGGGGGTGGGAGAGGAGGTGGCCGGGAGTCCCAAGGGCTGGAGGGGAGGGGGGGGCGGGGAGCTGGGTACTGGGCGTTGTAGACAGGACCCTTCAGACTCCTCAAGTCTCGGACTCATCTGTTTCTTCGGTGGAGCCGTCGCTCTCTGCATCCACTTTGCGGGCGTGATGCAGGGGTCTCCAGGGGGAGCCAACCCGGGGAGGGGTCCGGGCAGGCAGGCTGCTGGCCTCTGGACCGGCAGTGACCGAGTTGACCAGGCCTGGGATCTGCGCCAGCCTGAAGAAGGGAAGAAGCCCAGAGGGCAGCGAGGTGCCTCCTGTCCGGAGACCAGGACCTCCGCACTCACTCTTGCATGTGGATGAAACCATGGGCTGTATTCCCAAAGGACTCAGAGAGGATCCCTCAGGCCTCTGCTGGCCCCCAAACCCCTCCCCAACCGATGGACAAGTGCTGTGTGACCCATGACGGGGCATTACCGCGTCTGACTGAGGTTTTGTCCCCACAAGGGGGCAGCATCTTCCCACCTGACACTTACAGCCGTTCTAGTTCCTCATCCAGAGCTGGGTCGTGCATCAGGTCCCCTTTGTCAGGCAAAGCTCCTAGGAAATAATTGGGGGCACAGAGCTTAATCTGAGGATCCTTCACCCGGGCTGCAGTCACACAGCCCCGTGCCCAGCAGATGCCTATGTGCCCCTCACCTTCATGTCTGCCTATTCTGCCAACCCTGGGAGAGCTGATCTAAAAGCTTTGGGGAACAGAAGTTTAAGAGGTCTGCTAGGGGGGCAGTAAGTCCTAGGTACTGCTGGAAAAATTTAGTGAAGCCCACTGCCTACCCTTCCCAGTCATAGCTACGAGACATCCCCAAACCTCAAGGTCATTGCACAAACAGGACGATCTCCTTCCAAGACTGGATGGTGGGTTGTGAGCAGGTATTGAGGGTTTGGTCCTTTCCTGAGGCCCCAGTTACTGAGCTGAAAAGGAGCCAGAGACACAGGATACAGCCCAGGCCCCAAAGACCATAAGCTATCTAGTTTTGTGCCTCTAAATCAGAGTGACCCCACTTTGGAGACAGAATGGTCAAAAACGCTGCCTCAGCCTCTCCAGGGAGGGTCCCAGGGTGAGAAGAGAAGGCGGGGTCAGGATCAGATCAAACTCTCCTCTCCGTGGCCAGAAGCCGCGGGGAGGGGAGCTTGTCCCTTCTCTGCCACAAATCTCTGAGCTGGTTTCCTCAGTTATAAACCAAGGGAAGTAATTTTTGGATACTGGGGAAAGGTGAGAGGAGAGGGTCTAGGATGCTCTTTGGAGCAGTTAACAGTGGGAGGGAAGGTAAAGCTGAAGTTTGCAGATAGATTTTAACAGCAAATTGTTAGAGAAAAGAGCTTCACTGGTGGTCAGAAGCAAGATGTGGCTGCTAACAGTGCTAGTCTCTAGAAAGCCTCAAGCTTAAAATTATCCATCTGGCTCTAGTTCAATTCCTGACTTTTTCAGATGATGCCTCCTGGCCCCTTTTGTTCTAAGTGGTGTTTAAACTATGGTCCGGTGGAACCCTCTTGTTGTTTTGTGTCTGTGAGGCGGGGGGGGTGCCTTGAGGAGGACTAAGGGAACAGGACAACCCCTCCACAACTGGCTGCACCTGGGGGACCTCAGGTCTCTATTTCATACACTGGAGATGCAGGTGAGGGTAGAGACCATACACTTCTTTCCATCTCCCACTTGCCCGACATTAGTGCTCTGTAAAGGAACTTAAATGAATGACTGTCCTTCTTAAAGGACCCAGAAAAAGTGAAGGCATGACGTTAGTCTACGCTGTGACCCACATGCTACTTAGCTTTTCCTTTTTCTTCCTAGTGGCTGACTTGTGGACAGGAAGGGAGGGTCAGTTACCTAGGAGTGTAAAAGAAAACCTAAGCCAATTCCCCACTCCCTGCCCCCTTACTGCTGACTCCTATTTGCCACATTTGTATTCCTCCTCCAGTTGGTGACCTTGGCTACCAACCTCATTCAGCTGAGGGGGCCCCATACCCGTGCACTGTGCCTGAGTGGACCCTCAGTCAGTCCTGCTGAGGTTTGTGCCCCTAGCAGGCTCTCTGTCCTGTAAGATCTAAAGCGTCTAGCCCAGCACTTGGGCTGCTGTGGCTGGCATTTAACGAATGTTCAATTTCCTTCTCTTGACCCCATTCCTGCAACTGGCAAAAGTCTTCTTTTGAGACTTAGGAACCTGGGATCTCAAGCACACCTGGATATCTCTTGAGGAGAGAGACTAATAATAAGAACCCCTCTCAAGCTCTGTGGCGATGACAGCCTGGTGGCCCCTCCCCTGGGAGGGCAGCAGGTGTGGGAGGGGGAAGAGGAGGGTGGGTGGGAAGGCCAACCGGTGAGAGTAAAACGATGGACAGGAAAAACTGGGTCAGTGCGGGCCTCTCTCCGCCCCCCGCCCCCCTTTTTTTCCACTCCCTTTCAGACTAATAAGATTTTTTTTCCAGATGGGAAAAAGGTCTCCCCAGACACACCTTTGCCCTGTTTACCGATGGGATTCAGGTGCCTCTGACACATAAGCTCCAGAGCCACTGATTAAATAGCCCTGTGTCTGCCCAACCTGCAGGCCACGCCCCAAAGCAGAAATGAGGGTTCCATGGGAGGGGCTGGGCGTGCCTCTGCCATGGAGAGGCTGCTTCATGTTGGGGCAGGACCTCGGGCGGGGAAGGCTCTCCCTGGCCACGGGAGGGTGAGAGGCCTCAGAGGGCACATCTTGTGTTATGCATGTTCTGGCTCCCTAGGCCTCAGAGTCTGGCCCTGAGAAGTCAAGGCAGACATGGTGAAGCTGCCTCCCCCTTGGGATTCTGTCCACCAACACGGGCCAGCTCCTATGTGGCTTTACACTGTAGGGGCAGGAGAGGCTGGCCACAGCTAGCTCTGGCTTACCTAGGGCTTGGTTGATCCCATGATGCTTTGAGAGGGCCACGAGGAATCCATAGAAGGTCAGTCTCTGAACGTTGCTTAGGACCTCTTTGACGAGTGCTGGGGGTGGGCAGCTAGAAGGGAGAATACAGATGCCAAATGCAAAGACTAGTGAGTCTGAGTGCCATCTTTTCATCCAAACCTTCAGGCTTAGGGGGATGCCCAAAGCCAAGACCGAGGGATCTGCCTACCCTGGGAGCCCTAAGACCCCGGGGAGTATAGCAGATCTCCAGAAGCAAGGCCTTGACTGTGAACAGAAAGGCTGGCATGTTCACTAACTGGTGCTTCACTGGCAGGGGTGGGAGTGGGGGAACGGGGAAATGGCGCTGGGCAAGGCCTCCTCTTGGAGGAGACCAAAACTGGCTGCTCTGTCCCCAAGGGGACTTTGTGCTACACAGGACAGCTTAACCCTCCCTTTCTGTAGGGTGAATTCCTCGCACAGTGAATATTTTTTTCCTTCTCTCTAAAAAGTCAAGACCAATCTATCTCCTGGCAAGGAGAAGGGGCCCAAGTTGGTCATCTACAGCTGCTCTTGCCCAAGTGAAAGCAATCCTTCCTGTGAGCCACCTGGGAAGACTTTCAGTCAACAGCCTGGACTGGGGGCAAATGGCACTGTTCTAATTTATACTATGACCATGAAGGGCCTAAAAGCCCTGGGCCAGTCAGAACAGCCTGCTGGAGATCTGTTCTGGGCCAGGAGCCTGCAATCCTGGGGCTGAGGTGGGGTCTGCGTGCCCATTTCTCACCTGTACTTGTGCCGGTCACACAAGTTCTCCAGGCACTGGTAGAACAGTGACGCCTCCACGCCCTCCAGCATGCTGGCCTCGCCCAAGGTAGGCCGCTGGCGGTGCTGCCCACTGGATGACGTCGGCACAATCACCGTATTGGGGTTCTTGCCTGACAGCAGGTCCTGATAGATGGCAGCCACGCTCTCCAGGAATTCTGGGTACAGGAGTAGAGGGGCACAGGTCAGGCGGGGATGACACACTTGGTCCCCTCACAGTGCCCTCCCTTCTCTGTGTGTTAGCTCAGCTCCACACCAGCCTCAGTCCTCGGCGCACAGTGTCCTGGGAGCAGGGGCCCTCGGCCTCATGTGACCACTACACTCATGAGAGATGACACTAATATGTGTTTCAGCTCAAATGTCCCCTCCTCTGGCAGTTGTTCCTAGACCAGGTGAGACCCCCTGTTACATCCTTTCATGCACCCTGTACTCCTCTGTAGTGCTTATCCAGTGAGGGGTTTTCTGTGTAACTACTTGTTCACTCTGTCTCCTTGCTGGAATGGAAGATCTTGCATAAAGGCCTGGATCATGCCTTGTCAGCCTTCCTGTCCCAGCACCTAGCACTGTGCCCGGCACATAGAAAATGCTATAAATATTTCTGAAAAATTTTGAAAGGGGCTTCCCTGGTGGCGCAGTGGTTGAGAGTCCGCCTGCCGATGCAGGGGACGCGGGTTCGTGCCCCGGTCCGGGAAGATCCCACATGCCGCGGAGCGGCTGGGCCCATGAGCCATGGCCACTGAGCCTGCGCATCCTGAGCCTGTGCTCCGCAACGGGAGAGGCCACAACAGTGAAAAGCCCGCGTACCGCAAAAAAAAAAAAAAAAAAAAAAAAAATTTTGAACGGTGAACGTGTGCACAGTCCTGCTGGTAAGCCCATCTTGTGAGCCACACGCCTCTCTGACTCAAGAAAGCAGGTGGGAATACCAGTGTGGGAGAGAAAGCTTGCAAGCTGCTCATTTATTAAACATTTGAATTCGTTTTCAAATGCTAGTAGCTGAGCCCTCGTAGGTAAGCAGAGACTTATGGCCCATCTCCCCGCTGCTGCCCCACCCTGGGACCACTGTGAGGAGAGCCCTGACAGGCAGCCAAGGGAAGAGGGTCTCCACACGTGGCTGCACCTTCTCTAGGGCCCAAGAAACTTCAGAGAAATGGGAAATGGACACCTGGAGCTGCTAAGAGCAGGTGGTGAGACCCCAGGCTCCAGCCCCTGCCTGACCAGGCCCTTGGGCCGCCATCAGGAAAACAGAATGTGGCGCCTGAGTGAGGCCAGGGCTGGCTGGGGCCACCCGTTGGCAGGAAGGCCACGTCCAGGCTCCAAGGACAGCCTTCTGTTTACTGGAATAGCCTGTTTTAAACAAGTTTGTTTATGGATATAGCCAGCAGTTTCTAAATCCAACATTCCATTTGATGTTGCTGTGTGTGAGCTGCTGGGCACTGGCGTTCATTCATCTATTTTTATTCCACCTGAGCCCAGAAGGTATTTAAGGGCACAGCTGGTGAGCACTGGGGAGCAGGGTGGGAGTGTGAGAGAGGACTGGCGTGCGCTTATTGAAAGCTGTGTGGGTGGAAAATGTGTGCTCACATATCTGAGTCAGGGCCCAGGGAGAGACCCCCGATCACAGTGACACAGCAGAGTGGCTGAGCGCACTGGCTGTGGAGTGGGCCCTCTGCAGGTCTGGGCTCCACCCCCAGAAGCGCGGTGTCTCTGGCAGCTTTACCTCTGTCGGCTTCTCTCTTAAAGGACCTACCTCTCAGGGGTGCTGTAAGGATTAAGGTGCTTAGTGCTGTGCCTGGCACACAGTAAGTTTTCGACAGTGAATTTGTCGGGTGTTGTTCCAATAGTGTGTATTGTTGTTACTGTCATTATCACTTAAACTGATGTGTTGCGCTGCTGGCTGGAAGCACTGCAGTTTCCTATGTCTTGAGGAGGCTGAGGGAGTCGGCTCTGCAGACTGAATCTTGTGACCACCAGCAAGAACTAGACATCCTGCTGGTGGGTGACCGGCTGTGAAGCACACCACGGAGGGAGGAGGGGAGAAGTGCACGCGCCGGGCACACCGATGGAAAGGGCAACAGGGTAGGAGAGGGCACGTGGTCCTGACAGGAGCCACAGGGGTCCTGGGAGACTCTCACCTGAGTAGTAAAACTGGATCTGGAAGGCAAAAAGGAAATCTGAAAAAGACATCAAGCAGTCCATGGCGTCGTCCATGAGCACAATCCTGAGGGGGGAAGAGAGAGAAAATATGAGAGGATGCGTGTACGTGTGTGTCTGGGGGAGCATTCGAGCGAGCTGTCCCTGGGGATCCAGTCTCCCTTGGGACAGCAAGACACTGGGGAGAGGGCTCCCCCAGACAAGGTCCTCCTGGTCACGCCACTTCTCCATCGTTTGGACTCTGTCACCAAACTGAACTGAAGCGGGAGGCAGGCTCCCGCTTCAGTGTCTGTGGCACCAGCTGGAGGATGGGACGTGGGTGGGTGCTGACAAGGAGAGGGGGTGCAGCTGCAACGCAGCCAAGACCCCTTTTCATACCCTTAAGAGTAAACACTTCTGTCCTGCAGTGAGGACCATTTAGTTCAGAATAAATACAGCTGATCAGAAAAGGCAAAAAGAACAGCCAAGAGGTTTAAAGGGGTCTTGGCAAGTGGCACTGAGATTTAATAAGCTACCAAGGGCCTTCAGAACGGCTACAGGCACCTCCGTGCTGGGACACAGCTGGCACAAAGAGCAGAGGGTACCGCTTGGGGTCTGCACTTGAGAGGGTCCAAGAACACACCCCATCCTGCGGCGCTGCGGGTCCTCCACGCACGCCGTTCGCTCTCACAAGCTGGCCACCTCCTGCTGTCTGCTCTCTCTACCCCTCCGCCTGCGCGCTCACCTCGCAGGAAGAAAACCATGTGACCACTAAAGGGCTCAGACCAAGGCCACGTTCATACTCTGCTCAGGGCCTCACTGGACAGGACAGGAAGAGAAGGAAGTTAGCACTCGCTGGACTCCATCCATGTGCCAGGCAGGGTGCCAAACTCACCTGCTGATGGGAAGCTGGGCCCCCCATCTGTTTCTTTTCTTTGTTGTTTTTTGTTTTGGCTGTGCTGTGTGGCATATGGGATCTTAGCTCCCCGACCAGGGATCGAACCCGCACCCCCAGCAGTGGAAGCACAGAGTCCTAACCACTGGACCACCAGGGAAATACCCGCCCCCACCTCCCCATCTGTTTTTGACTGGGCCCTATCTTTCCTTTAAAAACAAAAAACCTTTTATTTTGCTCTCTCGTGCATTTTTCTAATTCTCTCTCCACCTCCCTGGGTCCGAGAATCCCCAGACTGGCAACTGGATCAGCTCCAGAGAGAGCAGGTATTGCTCACCTCTGGGGAAGGGGCTTTAGAGAGAATATAATGTGAGCAGTGCCCCTGGAATTGTGCCAGGCAGCTGCCCTGGTTTCAGGTCTCCCCGAAGAAAGCAATGGTTCCTACCTCTAGTCTTCAGTTGTAATAATGGTAACGATAGAAACAGGCCATATTGACTGAGTACTTACTTCATGGCAGGCACGGTATAAGGTATTTTACTTATATTAATTAAAATTTATCCCACAACAATCCTATGAGGTAGGTCTTGTTGATTATTCCCATTTTACAGGTGAAGAGATTAAGTCTCAGAGCAGTCAGCTTGCTGAGGTCGCACAGCTGGTGAATTTGCTCTACACGTCATGTACTTACTTTCTACTAGGTCTCACTGCCTCTTTTAAAATAAAGATACAGAATATGAACACTTGCACTTTAATTCTTAGTCTATTAGCTTCCTAACTTATCTTTTTTCTTCTCACCTATATCTTAGGGCCTTAACTGTTTCTCATGTATCTCCTGGGGAAGACAAAAGCTGCCTCAACTACCAGAATTCAACATTAAAATTCCAGCTGGAAAAAAATTCAAGGCCAGAGTGGGAGGACGCAATGCTGCCAACGGCCACAGGAGGGCGTCCTGGTCTCTCCGGCAGAGGCTCCTGGGCCCAAGCGTTGAGCCGTTGGCTAAGTAGTTACCCCGTTTCTCAGAACCTCAGGCAGGCGAAAGGGAAGAGAGGGGGCACAAAGCCCAGATTCTGATATCTGGATCGGGAGAGAGAGGTAGAGAGAGGGCAGGTAGTAGGGACTGGGTGACAGAGACACCCAAACTACAGAGGAAGAGTGAGCTCTCCCAGAGCCCCAGGGAGGAGGAGCCACCAGCACCTCCAAGTCGTTCCTTCCCAGGCTCACAGGGAAGGAAAGGCCCCAGAGGAGAGAAGGCAGTGACGTCTCCTTCCTGCCCCACTCCCAGGACAGCTGAGAACCCGAATGGCCTGAAGTTAATTGCTAGGGAAGAGTGCCGGGCTGAGAACACCCCCAAGCAGGAAACCACGAAGGGAACCAAAGCCTTTGAAGGTGTTGCATGGCTCCTCTTGGTTTTTCATCAACCGGGACCTGGTGCTCCTGTTTATAGCAGTTACGTCCATTTACAATTTCTCTCTTTACCTATTTATTCATTCATTTCATACAGATGGTCCCCGACTTACGATGGTTCAACTTAGGTTTTTTTTTTTGCGGTACGCGGGCCTCTCACTGTTGTGGCCTCTCCCGTTGCGGAGCACAGGCTCCGGACGCACAGGCTCAGCGGCCATGGCTCACGGGCCCAGCTGCTCCGCGGCATGTGGGATCTTCCCGGACCGGGGCACGAACTCGTGTCTCCTGCATCGGCAGGCAGACTCTCAACCACTGCGCCACCAGGGAAGCCCCAACTTAGGTTTTTTGACTTTACAATGGTGTGAAAGCAAGACGAATTTGGTAGAAACCATGTTTTGAATTTTAAATCTTGATCTTTCCCTGGCCTAGTGATGCGCAGGACATACTCCCTCGTGATGCTGGGCGGTGGCAGCTCCCGGTCAGCTACACGGTCACCAGGGTGGACACAGACAGCCATTCTGTACCAGACTACCATTCTGTTTCTCACTTTCAGTACAGTGTTCAATCAATTACATAAGAGATTCAACACTTTATTATAAAATAGGCTTTGTGTTAGATGATTTTGTTCAACTGTAGGCTGATGTAAGTGTTCTGAGCACATTTAAGGTAGGCTGGGCTAAGCTATGATCTTTGGTAGGTTAGGCGTAAAAACGCATTTTTGACTTTTGATATTTTCAACTTACAACAGGTTTATCAGGACATAACCCCATTGAAACTCGAGGAAGATCTGTATTGCAATATAATTCAAATACCATAAAATTCACCCTTTAAAAGTATACAGTGGGGCTTCCCTGGTGGCGCAGTGGTTGAGAGTCCGCCTGCCGATGCAGGGGACGCGGGTTCGTGCCCCGGTCCGGGAAGATCCCACATGCCGCGGAGCGGCTGGGCCCGTGAGCCATGGCCGCTGAGCCTGCGTGTCCGGAGCCTGTGCTCCGCAACGGGAGAGGCCACAACAGCGAGAGGCCCGCGTACCACACACACACACACACACACACACACACACACACACACAAAAGTGTACAGTAGTTTTTAGTATATTCACAGACTTGCACAATCATCACCACTGTTTAATTCCAGAAGTTGTAATTCTTGCTGATCGTCATGCTCCTGAGACAGGCCCTGCCACGCCAGGGCTTCCAGCCAATTGCCATAAGCATCTTCCTCTCCCAGCCGCAGCCAGGACTGGCAGCTGCAAGCAGGGCCCGCCCTTCCAGCCCCGGCCCGGCTGCAGCTTTCTGTGGGTAGCCATTCTTGACTAGGAACGGTAGCTCCCTCTCTTGAGAGGGTGGCAGCGGTCTCTGTGGGAGCGGGGCGACCCTGCGTGTGCTCTGGTTTTGGCCCCTGCTCCCCGATGGGCTGAGACTCAGATTGGTCAGGAGGCACCAGCAGGCTAGCTGGGGGAGGCACACGGGCAGCAGGGGCTTTCTTTCTGAGGGACAGGTGGCTGGGATCCCGGCAGCACCTGTGCCTGGGACTGAGGGGTTTTCTTGATTGCAAGCAATGAGACTGGCTGCCCGAGAAGCCGATTGGATCTCAGCTGCCATTAACAGCAACGCTCCTCTGCTCAGCCAGAAAATGGAGTCCTCCTGACATCCTGGAAACTCCCCTCCTTGCCTGCCCCACATCAGTCAGTCACCGAGTCCTATCAGTCCTCTTCTGGACATTTCTCTTGCATCTGTCTACTTCTTTCCATTTCCACAGCCCCCATCCAACGCCCACCTCCACCTCTGCTTCCTGGACAATGGAACGACCTCCTACCCAGTTTTCTGCAACACTCTTGCCTGCTTCTAATTGAGTGTCCATACTGTGGTCAGAAGGATCTTCCAAACGTGAATTTGACCATCTTACAACTCTGTTTGAAACCCTTCCTGGGCTTCCCATTGCCCTTAAAGCAAAGTCTCCCATCCTTATCCTGGCTTATGAGCCTGCATGACCTGCCCTCTGCCTCCGCTCACCTTTCTAGACTCATCGGAGGCCCCAGGCAGGGTCCCTCACGATGTTCCAGCCACACAGATGCTTCAGTTCTTCCTTCCTCCTGCCCCCCATGCCCTTCTCCTCACCGACCTGATTGATGCCGCCTCACTCTTTGGGGTGCAGCCACAGAGCACCCCTTTGGGAAGGCGAGGGTAGGCCTCCCTGCTCTGGCTTCCACAGTTCTCTGTGACCCCCTCACACTGTTCGTGTCTGTCTTTGCCCCAGGACTATAAGATCCACCAAGTTACACCTCTGTCTCTCTGTTCGCTGCCTGACTCAAGCGCCAGTGTGGTGCAGGGCACACAGTAGGCACTCGGTAAGTATTTGTTGCATGAAGGAAAGCATGAACAAATGACTACGAGAGGCTGCGGTATTCCCTCTTCTCTTTCCCTGGCAAGGCGACATCTGGATCCTACATCCAGCTCTGGACAGTCCATTTAAGGGGAATAAACTAGAGTCACGGAATAGGGAGGTCAGAGTGGTGGAGTCTGCACACCAGGATATCAGACAGATGACTGCCTTTAGCTCCTTTAGCCTGGAAGAGAAGATGAAGGAGGAAGTGAGGCCGAGGCCCGACTCTTGAAGGGCTGCCTCTGAGGGAGATGTCACAGGGGTCTAGAGTTTGGCTCTAGAAGACTTGAAGATGCTCATCTCTGGGATTATGGCTGCTTTGTGAGGGAGTGAGCTGCTTGTTGCTGGAGATATTCAAGCAGAATACTTCCCGAAAGTATGAAAGAGCTCCTTCTAGCCCTGAGAGAGTGTCATCCCAAGGGTGGACAGAACTAACAGCTTCTCCTGTTAATGCGGGTTCTGCTGGGGGGAAAGTTTGCTGTTCAGAGGACCATCGCTGCAGAAAAGTCTGAAAGACTTACAAAAAGGTGCTTTTAGAAACATCATATGCTGCATTGTCCATCTCCAGACTGATGCTCTGACCCATAAAAGTTCTGGGCATCTGGCATTGGAGTCTTGGCAGAACTGTGGGAAAAGGCAGGCACGGGGCTACAGGTCTGTCTTTGCCTTTGGTGACAGGGCCAACCCCAGGCTGTAGGCCCTACAACCCACCCACAGCTGCTCCACCCTGAACTCAAACTTGTCACCAGCCCCCGAGGGCTCAAGAGGAGTTTCTTGAAGACAGGTCATCCACGTGTGCTGTTTTCCAGTTGACGGCAGTTGGCTCAAAACCCCTTCCTGCCAGAGGCCTCCTGCTGGCCTGCCGGCTGCCTCTGACACCTGCAGGAGACAGGCCACCCCTGCTTTGAAGTGGAGCCAGCAGGAAGCTGCTGCCAACGAGAGTCTGTGCACATCCACTGGATCATGGAGGAATCCCTGCCGGCCAGGCCTCAGGGCTAGAGAGAGGAACTCCGGGGACAAGTAAAGGCACTCTAGCTCAGGTTGGCTCTGAGCAGAACCATGTGAAGGGTGGAGTCCAGGGCAGCGACTGGAATGGAGAAAGAGCACTTGGCAGGGTCTGAGCTACTCCCAAGGGGGCTGGCCGTGCTCTCACTCCCATGCTGACTTCCAACAGCTGGGATGGGCTGGCTGGCTGGAGTTAAGTGGGTGCCAAGGAAGCAAACAGCTTTCAGTCCGAACCTACTGACTTACCAGCTTCCTATTCCCCCTTAAGGGTCAGTATCTCTGGTCTAGTGGCATGAGCTGTACCTGTTTTTTTTTGTGTGTGTGCAGTTCTGGGTTAGCGGCCCTGGGATCAAATCCCAGCTCTAGAACCGACTGGCCAAGTTACCTTTTCTTGGGCGAGTTATGTTTTCTCCTGGAGTTTCCGTTTCCTTATCTGTAAAGAGGGGATGATTATAGTTCCTCTTTCACGGGATTCTTGTGAAGACTCAACATGGTGATATACTGTGCCTATTGTATTATTATATACGAGTAATCACTCAAAATAAGTGTGAGCTGCTACCAATAAGTGTTCTAGCTGGTTTCAGGTGATGGAAGGGCTCAAAATAGCAAATGAAAATATAGCTCAGAGGAAGTAGGTGCTGCCAGCGCCCGGCAGGGCAGAGGCTCTCAGGCGGGAGCTAGCTATCCTGTTTCAAGTCCACTTTTGGGGGAAGCCAGGCCAAAGCCAGGGCCAGGAGGAATGCTTCCATGACTGCACTTCCTTTGGGAGGTCACGTGAGCAGCGTCTTTCATGGGTGCAGCTGAAGCGTGTCTCCGAGTCTGTCTGGGATCCCGGGACACCTCTGTGGACTATGTCTTAAAGTCAGGGCCATGAGTGAGGATGAAACTACACCCTGGCCACCTTCTCCAGGTGGTGTCAGGGTTTCCTGTGACACTTCCTCAGGGTTGCCCCTCTTCTGGACTGTGTCGGAGGCACCCCTGTGCCTCACAAGCTGCCTCCAAGTTCAGGCCCTCAGAGCAGCATGGGGTGTCCAGGTCATGGCTCTCCCTGGGCTCTGGCCTGCATCTCCAGGGGGTCCCAATCCCACCTGCCCTGTGGTGCCTGAGAAGCTGGATCCAGAGAGTGTGGGAAGCAGCAACAACTACAGCAACACGGTATTCGTTAAGGCCTTACTTGGTCAGCGCCATACATCTGTCATTGCATTTTCTTCTCACGTTAATCCTATGAGGTGAGATCGGTGGATATCTTTACCGCGAACATGGAGGTTCAGAAACCTGACCAGGTCTCAAGGCAGAAGCAAAAGAGCTGTAATTCAAACACAGGCCCCTCTGACGCTAACCACAGTTCCCAGGCCACTGCAGCTGCTTCCAGTAAGAAGTGGCAATAACACCTCCTGCCGGTGGCGCTGTCCCTCCTCCCACCCTTGGTGTAGAGCCGTGGCCCCCAGGAGGGCTGGAGGCTTAGGCCCGGATACTGCTTCTTCCCTGCAGACACCGTGAAGGCCCGCTTGGCCACTTCAGCTCCATTATCCTTGTCTCTCCCAAGAAGCTTTACAGACGGTGGGGGTGGGGGAATGTTCCATGATCTTAGGATAAAAACCCAAATCCAGTGCATGGCCTGTGAGGCCCTCTCTTCTCCCAGTCCCCAAACTCCTCAAACTCCAGGCCCACTGACTCCCCAGTTCCCCTAGGTCCTCACTGGAGAAAGAGGGGCTTCTTTCCAGGCTGCTTACTTTCCCTAGACGGCCTTTCCCTCTCCCTCCTCCCTCCCTAAATCCTACCCACGCTTTTCACTTTATTTTTTACTTTTTTGGCTGCATTGGGTCTTTGTTGCTGTGCCCGGGCTTTCTCTAGTTGCGGTGAGTGGGGGCTACTCTTCGTTGTGGTGCACGGGCTTCTCATTGCGGTGGCTTCTCTTGTTGTGGAGCACGGGCTCTAGGCATGTGGGCTCAGTAGTTGTGGCTCGCGGGCTCTAGAGTGCAGGCTCAGTAGTTGTGGTGCACAGGCTTAGTTGCTCTGCGGCATGTGGGATCTTCCCGGACCATGGCTCGAACCTGTGTCCCCTGCATTGGCAGGAGGATTCTTAACCACTGCGCCACCAGGGAAGTCCCCTTTTCACTTTAAATAAAATATTTAAAACGTCAAAACAATTACACAGACTAACATAACAAACATTTGTATACCCACTAGCTAACTGCATCAGAACTTCACATTTTGCCACCCTTGCTTCAATGTTTAGAAGCTTTGTAAAATATTACACATGTAGATTAAAACACCTGGACACCTGGACACCCTCCCTCATCCCCTTCCTCTACCTTCCTCCTCAGAGATCGTCACTGGGGCTTGAGGGCTTAGCATTCATTCATTTAAACTTGGGCTTGGCATCCCTCCCATGTTTCCATACTATATTAACTCACACAAATGTCTACATTGTTAAAATATTATATAACTTTGTTTTGCTTGTTCTCAGACTCTATGCATCATTTGGTAACTTGACATTTTGAGATTTATCAGTGCTGATGCATATATATCTCCCTGCATTCATTTCAGCTGCTCTATAGATTTCCACAGAATGGAGATAGCACACTTTGTCCTTTCTACTGCATAGGGACGGGCAGAGGGTTCCATTGGTAGCGATTACAAATAATGCTGCATGTCTCCTTATAACCAGGCACACGTCTTGAACTTTTTAAGATGTGCCCAAATTGCTTCAAAGTGATTATACCAATTTACACTACCACTAGCAGTTTAGGAGAGTTCCCACTGTCCCACATTCTCACCAATACTTGTATTATCTCACTTTAAAATTTTTGCCCATTTGATGACTGTGAAGTGGTATCTCAATTTAATTGGCATTTCCTTGATACCAGTGAGTTTGGCCATGAAGATATGCCCAAATGTTTATTAATTGTTAGGGTTTTCTCTTCTATATATTATCTGTTTGTATCTTTGGACTGTTTTTCTACTGAGGTTCTTCATCTTTTTCTTATTGATTTGTAGGAGTTCTTCATAAGCAATTCTTTTTTTTTAATAGCTTTTAACTCTTTTTTTAAAAAAATATTTATTTAATTTATTTGTTTATTTGGCTGGGCTGCACCAGGTCTTAAACTTAGTTCCTGCACACAGGATCTTCATTGCCGCGTGCAGAATCTTCGTTGCGGCATGCGGGATCTTTGTAGTTGTGGTGTGCAGGATCTTTAGTTGTGGCATGTGGGATCTAGTTCTCTGACCAGGGATCAAACCCAGTCCCCCTGCATTGGGAGCGTGGAGTCTTAGCCACTGGACCACCAGAGAAGTCCCCCATAAACCATTCTTGAGACTAAAAAACTCTGCAGACTAATCTGTTGTTAGTTACATATGTAATAAATATCTTCTAGTCACTGGCTTGTCTTTCAACTTTGTTTACAGCATCTTTTGTTGAATAGAAAATTTTAATCTTAATTCTCCGGTAGTCCTGCGGGTTAGGGTTCAACACTTGCATCGCTGTGGCTAGGGTTCACTTTGCCATCAGGGAATTCGTGCTTCCTAGCAGATACTTCCCCTTTCTCTAGAATGTCAGCTCCACGAGGGCAGGGGCTTGGTTTTGTTCACTGCTCTGTCCTCAGCACCTGGAAGAGTGCCTGGCACAGAACAGGCACTCTCCATGAACACTGGCTGAATGATTGAATAAGTGAATGCAATTCTGCTTGTGGTCAGTTTATCAACCTTGTCCACTGGGCTTGGGCTTTAAGAATTTTTATCTTGTTTTTAGAATTTTTTAACTACCTGGTGGCCATAAAAATATTTTCTCCTAATCTCTTTTAAGAGTATTATGGTTTTGCATTTTACACTTAGGTCTGTAATCTATGTGAAATTGACTTCTGAATATGGTCTGAAGTAGGGAGCTAATTTTATTTTATCCTATGTGGATAAACTGTCGACTGAAAAAAACATGCACAACGTGAGAGTTTTGAGTTAAGTTTTATTTGGGGCAAAATGAGGACTACGGCCTGGGAGATAGCATATCAGATAGCTCTGAGAAACTGCTCTGGAGAGGTAGGGGGGAAGGTCGGTATATATGTGATTTTGGTGAAGGGGACGTACATGCAATCCAGCACACATTTTTGCAGAAGGCTGTCGTTAGTCTTGTGAAGTTTACTGCTGGTCACGAGGAGCAGGTGTCTCCATTAATGATTTTAATGCCTTTTCAGGTATGAGGAGATGCAAGAATTGGGCTCGTAAAATCTTCCCTTGAAAATATCTAACTATCTGGGACTTCCCTGGCGGTCCAGTGGTTAAGACTCTGCGCTTCCACTGCAGGGGGCATGGGTTTGATCCCTGGTTGGGGAAGATCCCACATGCAGCATGGCCAAAAAAAAAAAAAAAATCTAACTATCTGAAGGCCTGTTCCGCCATTTTTCCCCAGAGCACAGAGCGCTTCATTCCTGATCTTCACTCTGAATCCCACTCAGGGTGTGTTGAAGGTCAGCGGCTGTAGTGGCTTAATCCTTGTAAAGGCAGATGGCAAGTTCCAAATTTTTAGTTGGCATTATGATGGCCTTATAATCAGTCCTAGTAGTTGATAGGGCAAATTCATCTCTTATTAATCCTTCAGGTCTCAGGTTCAACATCTCTGTTTTATGGACAAGTTTTTCATGATTCCCCAGGTTAGGCTGGGTATCCTGTTTATATGTTCCTATAGCACTTAGCTCTTTATTTATTTAATGTCTGCTGCTCTGTCAGTTTGTAAGTTCTTCCAGAGCTGGAGCAACATTGTCATAGCCCCTCCACAAGCACGACTGGCAATATAACAGGCACTCAATAAATATTTGGTAAATGAAAGAATGGGGAGGGAAAGGATAGTCTGTTTAGGTGAAAGACCTTTGGGGCAACAGTGACACTGTCAGATGGCAGGTCAGATCTGGGGAGGAGATCTATGCAGGATGATATTGCAGAGGAGAAGCATAAAGAAAGACATCAAGAGAGCATAAAGCTGTATCTTCAGGGCACGGCATGAGGTCTGGCAGAGGGTAGATGCTCAGTAAACATTTGAAAAATGAATATAGGAATGAAGTATCACTCCCCACTTACTAATTATAATTATATTCTTTAAAAATAGGTAAGGGAGGGATTTTCCTGGTGGTCCAGTGGCTAAGAATCCATCTTGCAATGCAGGGGACGCTGGTTTGATCCATGGTCGGGGAATGAAGATCCCACATGCCATGGGGCAGCTGAGCCCATGAGCCACAACTAGCAAGCCCACGCACCACAACTAGAGAAAGGCCTGAGTACCGCAACAAAGAGCTCGCATGCTAGAACGAAAGATCCTGCGTGCCGCAACTAAGGCCTGATGCAGCCTAAATAATGCAGCCTAAATAAATAAATAAATAAATAAATAATAGGTAAGGGAATTCCCTGGCGGTCCAGTGGTTAGGACTCTGTGCTCTCACTGCCAAGGGCACGGGTTCAATCCCTGTTTGGGGAACTAAAATCCCACAAGCCACGCAGTGCGGCCAAAAAAACAAAACAAAACAAACAAAAAAAGACTTTGTGACAGGTATTTTACATGCATTATCTCATTAAATCCTAAAAACACTCTATGAGGCAGGTGCTATTATATTTCCATTTTAAAGATGAAGAAATTGAGGCTCAGAGGAGTTGCTCAAGGTCACAAGCCTATGAGTGAAGGAAGTGAGATTTGAACCCAGGGCTGTCTGGCTCCAGCACCTGAGTCCTACACCATTAGGCCATTCAACCTTTGTGATACAGGGACCAGCTGAAAAATGACTCTCTTAAATGGAGGTGACTTGTTAGGTCTAAAACTAGATTCCTTAGAGGAGTTTATGTGCTTTTGAAGCACTATATGTAGTCAGCATATAACCATGATAAAAGAGATTTTCCTGTTAAACATATATTACTCACTAGGAAATCTGGCTTTAAGTGAGGGAGAAGTGAGTTAGTGTTTCAGATGACAAGAGTGAGAAGGAAAAGCAATTCCTTTTAATGCAATCCATTCTAAAATGCCAGAAAGAGGTTGGCATGCAGTGCTCTAAAGTGGTTCTCAAAGTGTGGTCCCAGACCATGAGCATCACCTAAGAACCTATAAGGTATATGGATTCTTGAGCCCCACCTCAGACCCACTGAACTCTGAGCATGGGGCTGGGCCATCGCGGTTTAGTAAGTCCTGCAGGTGATTCTGATTCACACTCAAGTTGGAGAACCACTGCTTTAAATCTTCACCCTTGGAGGGAAGCTTCCCACCCCTGTGTCATTTGGGCCTTGAATGGGTTACAGGTGTGATGGTCCCCCCGGCCCAGGAGGGAGGAGACACAGGCAGTCCTGTCTTTACCCTACTTTTTGTTATATATTATTTTCTGAACTTTGTGAAGGGAAAAAAGGCCAGAAACCACTGCCTTAGGGAACCCAGGAACTTCTCACTTATTTAATTTTTTAATTGAAGTATAGTTCATTTACAGTGTTGTGCTAATTTCTGCTGTACAGCAAAGTGACTGTTATACACATACATACATTCTTTTTTAATATTTTTTTCCACTATGGTTTATCCCAGGAGGTTGGATATAGTTCCCTGCACTATACAGTAGGACCTCGTTACTTATCTATTCTAAATGTAATAGTTTGGGACTTCCCTGGTGGGTCAGTGTTTAAGAATCTGCCTGCCAATGCAGGGGACATGGGTTCGATCCCTGGTCCGGGAAGATCCCACATGCCACAGAGCAACCAAGCTCGTGTGCCACAACTACTGAGCCCACATGCCGCAACTACTGAAGGCTGTGCACTCTAGGGCCCACGTGCCACAACTACTGAGCCCGTGTGCTGCAACTACTGAAGCCTGTGCGCCTAGAGCCCGTGTTCCGCAACAAGAGAAGCCACCGGAATGAGAAGCCCACGCACCGCAATGAAGAGTAGCCCCGGGGCTTCCCTGGTGTTAGAATGGTTGAGAGTCCGCCTGCCGATGTAGGGGACGTGGGTTCGTGCCCCGGTCTGGGAAGATCCCACATGCCGCGGAGCGGCTGGGCCCGTGAGCCATGGCCGCTGAGCCTGCGCGTCCGGAGCCTGTGCTCCGCAACGGGAGAGGCCACAACAGTGAGAGGCCCGCGTACCGCAAAAAAAAAAAAAAAAAAAAAAAAAAAGAGTAGCCCTGGCTCGCCGCAACTAGAGAAAGCCCAATGCAGAAAGCCCAAAGCCAATGAAGACCCAATGCAGCCAAATAAATAAATAAATAAATAAATAAAACCAACCAAACAAATAAATAAATGTGATAGTTTGCATCTACTAACCCCAATCTCCCAGTCCATCCCTCTCCCTCCCCCGCTCCCTCTTGGCAACCACAAATCTGCTCTCTATGTCTGACTTCTCACTTATTTAAAAAAATCTGGTAATAACAATAATACTAGCATTATTTTAACAGCAGAAATTATTATTTATTGGATTATATAATGTGCTAAGCAATTTACATATAATTTTTTGTTGAAATCTTACAACCGCCCTGAGTTAGTTATTACTATTAGCCCCATTTTACAGATAGGGGAACAGGGCTTGTAGAAGTTAAGAGAGATCCTCAAGGTCATCCAGTTAATAGAGCACAGGTGGTGTGTACACCCAGGTCTTTCTAACCCTATGATGCCTGTGCTCTTAAAGGTCAAGGTTAATACCACTGCTTCTAACATTGCTCTGTGCCAGGCATTATTTTAAGCACATTATATGCTTCTTCGATTATTCCCACTTTACAAATGAGGAAACTGAGGCTCAAAGAAATTAAATAACTTTCCCAAGGGCACAAGCTGGTAAATTGTGGAACCAGGGTTTGAACTCAAGAATTCTGGCTCTAGTTGAATGTTCTTCACCGTCAGGAAAGCCTCCCAGTCCTTGGAGACGGAGAAGCTATGGTGATCACTTAGGGATAAAATTACTTAACGACTCCCACTGCTGCAGGAGCGTGTGCGGTGGAGGGGATCTCTGGCTGGGCGCTGTCATGGAGTCTATTTGCTCTTTGCTCTCCTGTTTCCGGCTCACACCTGCCGCTCCGGGGCCTGGCCACGGTGCTGGCCGCACATAAGTCAGGCGCATGTGGAGCTGCTCTGCCGCTGAACAGGCTCTGGCGTACAGCTGCCTGTGGATTACATTCTTTTACGTGCACAGCATCAGAGACTGGAGCCTCCTCCTGCGGCCTGTCCCCAGACCTCAGGGCCATGAATACAGTGAGACCAGCAGTGAGACAGGAGAGGGCAGTGCCTCTTCCAGCTAGAGTAACTGCCTTGGAGGCCTAACCACCCCCATTTGCAGTTCTGGTCAGAAGCGTGGGTTTGTGTGTGAGGAAGTTGGGATCCTGACCTTCAGGACAAGATGAGAATAGCTTAAACAATCAGAGGGCACTTTCTGGGATGTATGCAATTTTTCCACACACATACCAGCTGGAGTGGAGTGAGGAAAGCAGGGCACTGGGGAGGCAGGGTTGACACAAAAGCCTGAGTCCCGAGTTCATCTCTAATTTTGTAGCCAGTATCCTGAGGCTCACCTGGGGCCCTTCTGTTGTTGATACTGGCATCCCCATCATCCCCTCACATTCCCTGCTATTGACATGGACTGGTTACCTTGCTTCCTCTTCCTCAAATGGAAAGGTCTGAAGTTTCTATTGAACAGTAGGCCTCTTGAGGAGGAGGTAAGCTTCTGACACAGCTAGGGGAATGCCACTCCAGAAGCCCCTTGGTATCAATAATTGTACGAATCTGTGGATCTTAGAGGGTTCTATTCCTTCTAGTCTAATCTTGCCATGCTTACACACATCAGATTGTTTGGAAGGGTCTGGGAGATGGGTGGGGCAAATGCAAAAACGGGGCTGGTGGAGTTGAAAATCATACAGAAGGCTCACCCTCACACTCGCCCGCTACCTTTCAGGAGTGGGACAGGAGGACGGAGGCTGCTGTGCAGTGACAGAAACCAAGGTGATGTGACACAAAGTGGTGGCAGGCCGTGATCGGTACCCAAGGGATCCACTTCTAAATCAAATGGCAAGCTCCTTGAGGGGCAGGAACTATATCTTATTCATCACTGTACCCCTAATATGCAGAATAGATCCTGGCACAAAATTGGCACTCAAGAAATATTTGATGAAAGGAAGTACTGAGACCTGCTACAATGTGGATGGACCTTGAAAACATAAGGCTAAGTGAAAGAAACCAGTCACAAAGGACCACCATATATCATATGATCCCATTTATTTATTATTTTTTTGTATGTTTGTTTGTTTTGCGGTACGGGGGCCTCTCACTGTTGTGGCCTCTCCTGTTACGGAGCACAGGCTCCGGACGCGCAGGCTCAGCGGCCATGGCTCACGGGCCCAGCCGCTCCGCGACACGTGGGATCTTCCCGGACCGGGGCACGAACCCGCGTCCCCTACATCGGCAGGAGGACCCTCAACCACTGCACCACCAGGGAAGCCCGATCCCATTTATTTTAAATGTCTAGAATAGGCAAATATATAGAGACAGAGTGTGGTTGTCTAGAGCTAGGGAGGATGGGGGGATTGGGGAGTAATGGCTAAGAGGTGCTGGATTTCTTGGTGGGGTAGTTAAAATGCTCTAAAACTGACTGTGGTGATGGACGTGAATATACAGTTGACACTTGAACAACCTGGGTTTCAACTACACAGGTCCACTTATATGTGGATTTTTTTTCAATAGCAAATACGCAATCTGCGGTTGGTTGAACCCACAGGTGCTAAACCCACGGATGCAGAGCCATGTATATGGAGGTACTGTGTATATGGAGAGCTGACTGTAAGTTATACTTGGATTTTCCACTGCACAGAGGGTCGGTGCCCCTAAGCCCCTCCCTGTTCACTAGTCAACTCTACTCTGTAAATATACTTGACTGATTTAGGGAAGCTGGGCATTTAAAAAATTATTATTTAGATTTTACTTTTTTAGAGCAGTTTTAGGTTCACAGTGAAATTGAGGGGAAGGTGCAGGGATTTCCCATATACCTCCTGCCTCCACACGTGCTCAGCCTCCCCCAGATCAACATCCCCCACCAATGGTACCTTTGTTACAATCGTTGAACCTACATTGAGACATCATCGCCCAAAGTCCACAGTTTAGATTTACGATTCACTCTTGGTGTTGTACATTCTATGGATCTGGACAAATGTCTAATGACACGTATCTGTCATGTATGATATAATACAGAGTATTTTCCTAAAAATCCTCTGCTCTGGCATTTTTCAGAAAACAAGATTTTTGCTATACTTCCACTTGCTGCCTTAGCTCAGGTTTTCAGTTAAATAAGTAAAAGTTAACTGAGGCATAGCCCAACGACCTCATCTGGTTAAAAAATGTGAATGACAGTGAAACCAAACACAGAAATTAGAGGGTTCTAACTATTTCTACCAAGTCTTCCTGGTTCTGGACTAATCTTGAAAACCTTCTTTTAGCATAAGTAATACAATTTATCCCTCCCTCAATTGGGCTTTATCACCTTCATGTTTTCCAGTCTCGAACTTCAACCCCCTTTATTACAAGTCGCTGTCAAACTTGCCCCATATTTTCTCAGAATTTCCTCTAGGGATATTTCTTTGTGTACGTGCCTGTGTGTGTGTGTGTGTGTGTGTGTGTGTGTGTGTGTGTGTTTGCCTCTTCATCTCACCGCCTCCCAACTCTATCTGCAGACCATAAAACTCCCCGCAGAAACCACCAAAGATCATTTGGCTTCCATTTGGAAATGCAGAAAGTATTATGTTTTTGGGCAAATCCCAAATAGACCCCTCTCCAAATGCCAGTTTTTTCCCTGTCAGTTTCATTCTCCCCTAATGGTATGTTTGTTTGTATACAGTTCAGGTTTCTCTCAGAAGCCTGGGCCAAAGAGGGGGCTGAGTTGACTTCAAAAGCCCAGGAGACATACCTGGCTGCTTTCTGAGTGAGCTCCAGCGGGAAATCCGGGCACAGTAATTGCAGCAAGCAGTGATATTCCCTCATGGTCAGCAAATCTGGAATGGAAATGGATAGGAACACATTAGGTCTCTGCATGTGAAGTCACTGCTGTCTTTTTGATCATTTCATGGTTTTCAGACCTACTCTCAGTAGATCTGCTCTTTTAAAGGTGAGTCAGTGTTAAGGCTGCATTAGCCACTAACCCTCCAAGGGTGAGATTTTAAGATCAATATTTCTACAAAGTTTTTCCTGGATGGGAGGCACCCAGCTACAACATTTTGGCCAAAGGAGCTTCACTGGTTTGAAAGATGGTCGGGTAAGAAGGGGGAATTAGAGGGGTACCTTCATTAGCCTTCTTATGTATGAAAATCCACAAGAATGAGTCATTTCAGAGCTGGCTAAGTTTGCTGAAATTCTCTGGCATGGTAACATTCACCACAACATGCCCAGAGACCATCCACAGAACATCTGCAAGCAGTATTAAGACAAATGCAGTCTTGCAACGTATGGAGGAGAAGAATACAGCACAGCAACCCACAGACCTTCTTACTCTGTCATCCAGTACTGTGCAGGCTGGCTCCTTTTGGATGGCTGCACACAAATCTGGTCATTCTATTCTAGGAAGCCAAGACCAAGGTCCAAGATATACAATCTAGGCAACCAAGTGACTCCTGATATACAGAAGCAGTGTTTTGGGAGAGATGAGCCAGGATGAGGCTCTGTGACCCAGTAGAAAACCCAGAGAGGTAAATCTCAGGGGGGTTTATAGAATGCCAAGGGAGAGGAAATACACTGGTGTTTAAAAGTTGTTTTGTTACTGCATGTCCCAAAGCCAAGAGATTTTAGATCAGTCAGGCAGCTGCCATCCACAAGTATTCCATATACCGAAGCATTTCAAATATGGAACGACGTGCTGATGGTAAAGCGAGATCAACTGGGATCCCAGATCCTAACTAGGAGCATGAGTGAGAGGAGGGAATCCAGAGGGCATGGCCACATTTGGGGAATGAAGATGATGATCACAGGCACTGGGTTTCTTTGGACCTAAGTTAGCTCAAGCCACAGGCATCCAGATCTCCTGCCCTGATAGTTTGGTTGATGCGTTTCCAAGATAAAAACCCCAAATCCCCAGGGACAGGCCTGGGTTCCTACTACTTTTTCATCAAGGCTCAATTCAAGGTGGGGGCATAGAGTTAGACTAACCACACTGCCAAAGTCAGGGACACCAAAGCGACAGACTCAGCGTCAATGTAGGTCAAAGGATCAAGATGGCTTTTGCGGCCTTCGTCTTGGCCACAATGGGGTGTGCACTTTCCTCTCCTCACTCGCCTGACCTAGGGCACAGCCTAGTAGGAGGTTTTGTTCTTCAAGGGAAGGAGTAATAGCCACTTGTGGGCTCGCAGACTTGGGGTGAGGGACAGGAAAGACGAAAGGGAGAAAAGCCACTGAATCTAATATGTTCCCACTTTATTCTCACTTCAAAACCCCCTGTATAAAGAGAAGTGAGTTCTGGCAGGAACTAAATAAAGTAAAGTTCTATCTTTGAATCATTAATGCTTTTTTTCCTTTCTTTCTTAAAATTAATTAATTAATTAATCTATTTATTTTGGCTGCACCCAGTCTTAGCTGCAGCACGCGGGATCTTCATTGTGGCATGTGGGATCTTTAGTTGCAGCACGTGGGATCTTTAGTTGCGTCATGAGGGCTTCTTAGTTGTGGCATGCATGCGGGATCTTAGTTCCCTGACCACGGATTGAACCCAGGCCCCCTGCATTGGGAGCTTGGAGTCTTACCTACTGGACCACAAGGTAGTCCCCATTAATGCTTTTCTAGGCTAAGATTTGGTGGATGGATCTGATACCATTCTTAGGGGGGGTCAAAGTATTTCACAGTTATTCATATTTATCCCCCAAATTATCTACAAGATATCCTCGGGAAGACAAACAGGGTAAAGGAAAATGAGAAGCCAAGAGAGTTGTATGACCCCCTTATTCAATCAAGAAAGACAGTGCTGGAAATAGATCTCAGCCTCCTGGTTTCCAGACCCTCAGCTCTCTTTTAGGTTCTTGATGATATTCTAACTCATGTGCTTCAAATACTTGCTTCCTAAGCGTAGAAGAATGATTTACAAAAATAATTTTGTACTTCTCCAATGCAACAACAGTTCTTGGAAATACTAAATACATCAGAAAAACAGAATACATCCTGTTCACCACTTCTGGAACTTGACTATCCCCAATGTAAAGTGAGGAAGATAGTCAGATAAAGAGATGAACGGGAAGTGCAGGCAGATAAACAACTTTGGCCAGTTTAATTGTGGAAGACAGCAGTTCTATTAAAGTAGAAGTAGGATAATATCAAGGCCAGATAATTTCAAGGGAGAGGCATCTGCCACTTGGAGACACTCCTGGGTTGTACAGTGGGTATTTGGGAGAATGGTGAGCACTAAGTGTTGTTCCAAAATCAAAACACTGATGAACAAATGGGAGCTGTCCTCCTCCTGTCCCCCTGGCTTGGGTGCAAATCTTGGCTCTGCAATTTCCCAGGTATGCAACCTTGGGCAAACTGCTCAATCTCTCTAAATCTCAGTTTTTCATCCGTAAAATGGGAATGATGACACCCACCTTTCAGGGTTGAAGTCAAGATCAAAAAAGATGATGTCAATAAAGTACTCAGCAGAATGTCTAGAACATAGTAACACCAAACAACAGGAGCTATTTGGTTTTGTTTTTAACTCCTGGGGGCAAAGGCAGGAGAGGAGGAAGGTGCTTCTTGCTGAGTGTAAATGCTTAAACCCCTTTAAAGTTTTTCTGCCTTGAAAATTCAGTCAGATTGCTTGAGCCGAACCTGGTTTTGAAGACTCTTCTGCAGTCTGCATTCATTTAATGCCTCCTCCGTTCCCAACAAGCCAGCGGTCTCCCCAGCTCCAGAGGCTCACACTCAGGCATTGGTTAACCCTAAATGCTCCTGCCTATTTTGGGTCCTTTGGTTCTAAGAGCTCTCCAAGATCTCAAAGATCTGCCTTCCAGGCAGCCCTTGGTGCTTCAGGAATAACAGTAGTGAGACTGACTAGTCACTGAGCTCTGTGCTCAGGCTTTGAATTAGCTCACTTAACCTTAACAACCTCACAAAGTAGACTCTAGACTCTGGCATTCCCAGCCACATTTCACAGATGAGGGCGTGGAGGCATAGAGAGATGAAATCATCTGGTAAGTGAGGAGAGAAGGGTCCAGAGCCTGGGGGACAGGAAGGGGACTTGGCTTCCCAGAGCAAGATCCTAGGCTGGGGTCTAAGGGCTGGATGGGCTTAATTAACGATAATAATACTAACAGTTAACATTTACTGAGCACTTACTATGGGCCAGACACTGATCTTCCAAGGGTTTTACCTGTGCCATCTCATCTTATCTAATCTTCACTATGGTTATTCCCATTTCACAGACAAAAACTCAGATCATGCTTAACTGCTGGAACTGGAATTCAAACTCTGGCAGTCTGGCTCCAAAGTTTACCCAACTAACATTTTCCGCACCTTGATCTTATCAACGGTAATGTGTGAAGGCTTAATAGCTTGTTCTCCTCCCCAAACAAACTGCAGGAACTAAATAGCTCCAGGTGAACTGGATCAAGGAGACAATTCAAGTGAACTGGGATTTTTTCATGTAAGAAATTAAGTCTGAAAGGTTCTAATTACTGTCAACAGGAAAGACTGCAGCTCCAGCACCACAGCCTTTGCTGAGCCGGAGGCCATGGGAAGGTGGGGGATGAGTACACCTGTGCTGGTGGCTACATGGCCATTTCTCATCCCCGCCCACCTGCCGGTGCTCTCCATCCTGGCAGGTGCAGGGAAGGTAAGCGGTGTGTACCAACAGATGCCTTCTCTAAAGGAATCCCCCCACAATTAGGAAAGCTTCAGCCAGCAGGTCCTGAAAGTTCAAAGGCAAAGACATAAGACGACTTTGGTATAAGATCAAAATCAGAACACTCCCCACAAATTGGTGCTACTCTTTTTGTGGGTGGTCAGAGCTGTTAAATTTTCTTATTCTAAACCTTGTAATAGTCCCATTGACTGTGTGGCTCTGGACCAGAGGTTTCTACACCCTCAATCCTACCATCTCAGGAGGCAGCACAGTACAGCATTGTGGCCCATAGCATGGACTTTAGAGTTAGACTGCCTGGGTCCAAATCCAAGCTTTGCCACTGATTTCAAATTACTGACCTTTAAGTGCTCTATGCTTCAGTTTCCCCATCTATAAAGTGGGTATAATGGTGGTACCAACATCATTCAGTTGTTGTGAGCTAATGTTAAGAACTAAGAATAGGGCTTCCCTGGTGGTGCAGTGGTTGAGAGTCCACCTGCCGATGCAGGGGACACGGGTTCGTGTCCCGGTTTGGGAAGATCCCACATGCCGCGGAGCGGCTGGGCCCGTGAGCCATGGCTGCTGAGCCTGCGCATCCGGAGCCTGTGTTCCGCAATGGGAGAGGCCACAACAGTGAGAGGCCCGTGTACCTCAAAAAAAAAAAAAAAAAAAAAGAACTAAGAATAATAGCCCATCATAAGTGCTCTGTTAGTATTTGCTGTTATTATTTTAGAAATAAAGAAACTAGGGTTTCTTTAAGGTTAATTACTTTTTCAAGGAGACAGAACTAGTAAGAGGAGGGAGGACTGAGATTCAGACATATGCCTGTCTAGCTCCAAAGGTCCTGCAAGTTCTACTCTAGCAGGTGTGATCTGGCTGGTTAGTGGGAGACTTGACTTCTGATGATAGGATTGTTTATGCCAGGCAATTGACAAACTTTACATCTAAGTTAAAGACTTATTGGGTTGACCAAAAAGTTCGTTTGGGTTTTTCTGTAACATTTTATGGAAAAACCCGAACGAACATTTTGGCCAACCCAGTATCTAAGTTAAACATACAGATACCCTCCAGTTGGGCAGGGCAGTTGTGTTAGTGCAGAGCGCAGACTATGTAATCAGATGACCTGGCTTCAAAACCTGGCCTCCACTACCTACCACCAGTATGACTTGGATAAGTTAGACAATTTTTCTGAACCTTGGTTTCCTCTTAGAAATGTGACTAATCACAGTACCTACCTAGTGTGATTGTTGTAAAAATCAAATGAGGTAATTTGTATATAAGGAACTTTTCTGAAAAATTAGCAAAATGCTCAATAAATGGGAGAATTATTTAATAATTATTAACTGGTTAAAACTTGAAGTCCTGAAATTAAGGCATCTTTGGCCTGAACGAAAGCCCTCAGCACAAGGCCTGGCATACAGTAGTAAATATCTGTTGAAGGAATGATTGAATAAAAACATGCACCGCACAGTGACCCAGATGAAAATTCGGAGGGACGAGTTTCTGGTCACTGTGTGAACACAGAGATGGGGGATCTCCAGGCACAGGAGGCATGACTGTAAGTTCAGGGCAGTGTGAGGAGGTGCCGGGAGCTGTAAAGTGCTGAAAATGGAAAACGTCCTGGTTGGTAGGTACCACAGCTCTCAGTGAACTCAATACATTATGGAAGGCGTAACTACATTCCGTGGCCTTGCTGACTCCCAGCACTTTCTTATCAAGTGCTCAGTCCAATCAACTCGAGTATTTATTTTCATTGGAATAGATCACCAATTTTACCGTGAAAATCAGAAGCCGCCTAGGGTTTACTTCTTAGTGATTCACTTTACTACTGTTACAACTCTAGCTGGAGTTTTGAATACTGGAGTTTTCAAGATAACCAATCCCTGACTCAAAGTATTCTTTTCCTGGCTAGCCCTACTCTAATCCTAGAGAGTGATGGATTATTATTGGATGGATGGATTATTATTGGATGGATTATGATTGGATGGATTATAGTGAGGTTATTTGGCTACGAAAAGTAATCTTGTCACAAATTACTGAGGCCCAATATATTCAAGGGCTAACTCGTTCTCACTTCCTCCTTTCTTGGAAAAGAAGGATTGAAGACCTTCTCTTATCTTTTCTACATCTGGTCTGCCTTCTTGCTGTGGAAATTCTGGTCTGAAGCTCTGTGGGGGTAGCCTAGTCATCTCTACATCCTCCTCTCAGACCACCACACGTGTCCACACGTTTGCTCAGAAGAACTGCGGCAGTGTGTGGTTGAAGATTCAGATGCTTCCTGCTCTTCCTAGGAAATGGTGCCTTTTCCAGGGTCAGAGTGGTGTCACTAAAAGAGACCAGTGGAGGAGTGCCAGATGGAAGGAATGAGGGCCATACCTTTGTTCCTTACTCAGAGAAGCCTTCCCCAAAGCCTGAATCAAGGGTTTTTACCTCCAAAACTCTGGAGGATGAACTGGGGTTTACTCTGAGTTCATTTGCATGACTGCCTTCATGCTGAGGGCTGAGTGAGCTAGTGCTGAGACTGGAGCTGGAGATAATGAAATGCTACCAAGCCACGGAGAATCCCAGAGGACTGGACAACCTCTAGTTGGTTGGCTGCATGATCTCAACAGGAACTACCACAGAGGCCAGAGAACACCACAGTCCATGAGTGGACTCTCCAATTTTCAGCTGCAATTGTTTTTATATTCTTTTATGCAGGGGTTGTGAAGGCTCATTCCAAATGACACTCACCCCCAGCCAGGCCGCCCTGCCAAGAGATGCTCGGAAGGACATGGATAATTCAGGGCATGACCATACCACCCCTTCCTTTCCCCAGGGCACTGAGGCTTTGGTACCAGTCCACAGCTGAGTAAATATCTCAGTGCTACTCTGCAAGGAGGGGAAGGGAGAGAGGGAGAGTTGGGGGAGGGGAGAGAAAGGAGGCAGACATCTGACGGCTTCACTCCCCACGTGGCACTTGGTACCAAAAGTCACAGGAAGATTGCTCACATCCTAGGGCCATGTTCCTGTCAAGCAAAACCCCCAAAGAAGAGCAGACTGTGTTCTTCAATTTTATGTTCTTTGACAGCACTGTTGTTTTATATTGTAAATGGAGGAAAATGATAATTAGTTTACTGAAAGGGAAATGATTTTATAAAAGGAATGAGAAGCAATGGCTTCCAATGACACCTGTGGGGTCATTATTAACACTATCCTTTGCCAACTCATTACTCCCCAGAGTATGTGTAGTGTGTTCAAACAGGGGCAGAAAGCCAGACTCTTTAGTTTTTATATTTGATTATGACTAAGCCCAACATCAAGTGACTATTACTTTTTGGCCAGTATATATGTTCTAGGCAAAGCACTAAATCAGATATAATAACAATTTCATGGCAATTTTTAGAATGAATAAAAGAAACTCCCCAGGAACTGTTTATATTATACAAAGGTTTAAAGAAATGTGAGCATTTCTATCAGGGTCTGAAAATTCTTCCCCAGGGATGGTGTGTGGCACATAATGGCAATCTGATCGGGTTTTGGGGCTAACCATGGCCATCTCTAGCCACCACTGTGGGACTGAACCAGTGGGCTGGGCTGATATGTAAGAACCCTCTATACTGTGTATACACCTTGGGGTGTTACCCTCTCTTCTGTACATCCTGATAGGCTCCTGAGAGTTGGAGGACCAAGGCAAGGCTTGGTTCTGGGGGGAGGCACTGTCTTAGACAGCTTTGATAACATGAAACACAACAGGCTGCACATGCCCAGGGTGGGAAGCCACGTGGCATTATGGAAGGAGCCCCAGCCAGGAGGAAAGAAAGTCTCTCTTCAGTAGCAACAGGGCTAGCTACTCTGGCACAGGCACACAGTCTCCTGACAGTTTACAGAGGAATGGAGGCAGCTTTGGACACTAAAATGTAGAGCAGGATCTTGGCACCATAAGCTCCCAAAGGGCCCAGCAGCCCATCGAGGAAGTTATTTCAAGCCTAGCATTGCACTACCATTTGCACTCTGATCCAGAGACCAACTAGTCCAGCCCTATCAGGTGTTGCTCCTTCACATTTTTGTTTGGAAATGGGAGGATAGGGTGTGCGCTTTGAAGCAGAGATTTCAGAGCTAAGGTGCTGTAACAGAGCTAAGGATAATTTTTATCCAGGAAGAAGCAGGTGCTGCTGTAACCTCCTGTGACCTGCTCCTGTTCTTAACTGAACAGAAACGGCCAAACAGGCACAAGAGCTGGACAATGAACTTCATTCCCGCCTCACAGGAAGTAAAGGTGAGAGGAAAATCCTGCCCTCTCAGTGGTGGTGTATCTGGAATACCTCACTCAATTTTTGAAACAGAGGTAGCATTTTAAAAAGAACTTGGTCTGAGTTCTGCAAAGAACTACTTACATGATACTGGCCACAGGTTTTCTGGACCTCCATTTTCTCACCTATAAAATAAGGATGTCGTGGTATGTGAGGGCTGAACAAAATTTTTGAACAGGTATACTTTTTGGAAGGTTTTTTTTTTTTTTGCTGTACCGCACGGCATGCAGGATCTTAGTTCTCCGACCATGGATAGAACCTGGGCCTCCTGCAGTGGAAGCATGGATTCTTAACCACTGGACCGCCAGGGAAGTCCCTAAACAGATATACTTTTTAAAAATGGAAATTTTATAAGGAACCTTAATGTATAACATAGATAAAAACAAACCTCTTCTTACCCAACTTTGTCCTCAATAGCCTTCACTGAGGCTAGAGGTGCGGGGATGAGGAAGCTACGGGAGAAGGCCTGAGGCACTGCTTTAAACTCTGGGCTCTATAGAGGACTGTTTAAAAACCACTGGCCCGGGACTTCCCTGGTGGCGCAGTGGTTAAGAATCCGCCTGCCAACGAAGGGTTCGATCCCTGGTCTGGGAAGGTCCCACATGCCGCAGAGCAACTAAGCCTGTGCGCCACAGCTACTGAGCCTGCGCTCTAGAGCCTGTGAGCCACAACTACTGAGCCCACGTGCCACAACTACTGAAGTCCGCATGCCTAGAGCCCATGCTCTGCAACAAGAGAAGCCACTGCAATGAGAAGCCCGCGCACCACAACGAAGAGTAGTCCCTGCTCGCTGCAACTAGAGGAAGCCCATGCACAGCAACGAAGACCCAACGCAGCCAAAAATAAATAAATAAAAAATAAATAAATTTATAAAACAAAAAACAATCCGCCTGCCAATGAAGGGGACACGGGTTTGATCCCTGGTCTGGGAAGATCCCACATGCCGCGGAGCAACTAAGCCCGTGCGCCACAACTACTGAGCCTGTGCTCTAGAGCCCGCGAACCACAACTACTGAGTCCGAGCGCGCTGCAACTACTGAAGTACGCGTGCCTGGAGCCCGCGCACCACAACGAAGAGCAGCCCCCACTTGCCGCAACTAAAGTCCACGCGCAGCAACGAAGACCCAACGTGGCCAAAAAAAAAGAAAAGAAAACCCCACTGGCCCTGACCCCTAAGTGGGTCTTATATAGTGCCTCACTAAGAGTGCAGGCTCCTGAATCAGCCGACGAGGATCTAAATCCTGGTTCTTAATCTAGCCAAGTGGCACTGAGCAAGCTAATTAGAAATGAAAGTGAATAATAATCATCATCACATGAATATGAATAAAGATGATACTAATACTACGAGGATCTAAATCATGGTTCTTAAACTAGCCATGTGGCATTGAGCAAGCCAATTAGAAATGAAAGTGAATAATAATCATCATCACATGAATATGAATGAAGATGACACTAATACTAATCATGAAGAGTTTTTGAGAGGGTTAAAAGAGACGATTAAAAAAAAGAGAGAGATAGTAAACTTAAAGTGCTAGAACAGGGCACAGGGCAAGCATTCAATAAAGAGTAGCCACTCCTGTTATTACTCTCCTGTGTTTGAGGCACACAGGTGCGATGGCACCTGCATAACAAAAGGCACAGTTCATGGAAGTTCTCCAGCTCCAGCCAGTGGGTGGCTAGAATAATCTTATTCCTTATCTCATAATTATTTTATCTTGCTTCCTTTGTTCTTATTGACAAGTGAATAACAGACTTCCTGCCTGAAGGCAGGTGTACACCACTTTCCTTGATAGTCAGTGCACTGCCAATCCTCTCTCTTCTCACTATTAAAAGTAATGATGAGTCATATTTATAAAGAGACTGTACAATTATGCAAACTGTTTTCATATGCATTATCACTTTTGATCTCCATAAGAAGTTTGTGGGGCAGAGAGAGGAAAATGGGAATAAAAATATTCCCATTTTTATAGACAAGGAAAATGAGTCTCAGTAAGGGATAAAATCACCAAGTAAATGTTAGAGCCAGGATCAGATCAAGCCTTCCCATTCCAGGGCAAGGCCTCTTTCTATTACACAGGCCAGTTCCCTGTGATGTCTTTTTCTTTCTTGCCATATGGTCCCTGGGACCCTGGGAACTCAGCCTGCTTTTATTTCTTCTATGGATGAAAAACACCTAGCATAGCAAATTCCATAGTGAGAATGCAGAAAATGTTAGCTGCAAATGCTATTATTATCATTACTGTTACTATTGAAATCTGCCACCAGCTATTCCACCTCTTTCTATCATCTTTCTCCTAGGCTGACTCCAGGGTCAGATGCAGTCTATCTGGCTCCCAGCTTCCTTGTTGCCCTCCAAACAAACTGACAGAGGCTTTCTATTTTTGGTGACTTGCTGCTAATCTCTATAAGAAAATAGAGAAGGGATAACAAAAACAATAAACATTTAAAGTCATTATTAGCCTGTATCTGCAATGTTAACAGGATCAGACACATATTAGCAAGAGAAGAGTATATTTAATGTACATAAAAAATACTTCCAGCTACCTTTTTCCTTTCCAATTTAAAATGAGGCTGAGAGTTGGCATGGAGTTTCATAAGCTATCAGCAAAACTGTCTGATGAGGACTTGTCTGAGAAAGCAAGCCACAGAAAACAAAAACCAATAAAAGTTATTATTTCTCTGGGCTTTCCACTGTCCAAAGTAGCCATAGAATAAATAAGAAGTGGAACAGATTATGCATTTGTTTTGCTTCAAATGCATTTTCCTTCTCTTCTAAATAAACATAATAAGAAGCAGTGGCTAACAGAGTTACTCACTGAGGGTGAGCTGAACCAAGACAGACTAAAAATAAAAAACAATCTAAGTTCCCTGGTCCTCAGTGATTGTGCGAGTATGGGAAGGCTGTTGCCAGCATGTAGGCGTATTTATAAAGACCACAGCCTGTTCTCTTGTCAGAATCCACTAACTTCCACCAATGATGATGGATTTATGGCTACCCATCAACTAAAAAAATAGACTTCAGAAACAAAAAACAGCAGGAACCAGATAGAGGGTTGGATGTAGATAACACATACATTTCTTCAGATGAATCCACCTTTGTCTTTCCTGCTGTCTTCTGTCATTTGTGGGCATATATAACGTAACATATCTATAATTATATGTATATGTGTGGGTAAGAGAAAGACGCAGCTAGAGACAGAGAGTGTCTGACTTTTTTGGGACTGGATGGGAAAGGAAATTGATGTTAGCAGTTTCTGTTCCTTAAAGCCATCGGCTTTGTTTTTCAAAGTATGGTTTTCCTGGTAAAAGATTCCTTGCCTGTAATGTGAGTGAATCACTCATCTTACTTTAATAAAAATGTGAACCAAATGCTAGTGGCTCTCCACCCTGGGAAATGACACAATGGTCAGGCTTTCTCAACTCGGATGCTTGTCTTTCAGTGGGACTGGCAGGCATACAAAAGGAAAGGAAAAAGATAAAAAATACCCCAGCGACATCAAAGGATAAGCCTACCCGATTTCTTTTAGGCATAAGTATTCTCGAAGACAAAGTCTGGTCTTACTCACCGGAGTTTGGATAAGGTACTTGGTTTGCCCATTGATGGGTGGCCTTCAACTGGGCACCAGCTCTTTACGCCTCGGTTTCTTCCTCTGTCATGCCTCACATACAAATGATCGGAGTCGATTAGACTAAGTTAAATATATTTTAAAGTATGTAAGATTTATACCTTTTGAATTTTGTCATGTTCATGTATAACCCATTTAAAAAATTAAGAAGACAAAAGTATGAGCAGTGGGAAGACATCAACGGGTCTTAAAAAAGTAAGACCGTTCAGAACTATAAAAAATTGCAAATTTTTTGTCTCAATAATCCTCAGGGTTCTATTTGGGTCTAACATTCTAGGATTCTCTAATTGTAATTCTCTGTGGTTAAGGCAGTAACCTAAAGAACTGGTAGGACATAATTTGCATCTAGGTAGCACATAACTTGCTAGAAGAGTGGGATGCTATGAAACCCATGTTATTGTCTGCTAGTGCAGTATACATAATAACTAAGGACATGAGATTTGGAATTCAGACAGGCCTGGGTTCACAATGCCTCTGTTGGGACTTCCCTGGTGGCGCAGTGGTTAAGAGTCCGCCTTCCAATGCAGGGGACATGGATTCGAGCACTGATCCAGGAAGATCCCACATGCTGTGGAACAACTAAGCCCGTGAACCACAACTACTGAGCCTGTGCTCTACAGCCCACGAGCCACAACTGCTGAGCCTGCATGCCACAATTACTGAAGCCTGCGCGCTCTAGGGCCTGCATGCTGCAACTACTGAAGTCTGAGCACCTAGAGCCCGTGCTCCACAACAAGAGAAGCCACCACAATGAGAAGTCCGCATACCGCAACAAAGAGTAGCCCCCGCTCGCCGCAACTAGAGAAAGCCCGCACGAAGCAACGCAACTAGAGAAAAGACTCAATGCAGCCAAAAATAAATAAAATTAAAAAAAAAAAAGCAAGCAAGGAGGCCAGCCAGCCACCCAGCCAGCAAGCAAGAAGATGCAGCCAGTCAACTCTGCATCTTCCTTCAGAAACCTATTTCCATGTCCCTCATTCTCAGTGGCTCTATCTGCCCTCTCTAAATCACCTTGTTTTGTCCATAATGAAAAGAGTTTGAAAAGCTGATAATCATCTTTTAAAATCCTTTACAGGCTTCTGGATCTTATTATAATGCCCCTTGGCCCTTCCTTATATCAGTACATGCTCACAGTTTGGGCCCAATGGGGGCACAATAAGATTATACATCCCTTCCAATGAGGGCAGGGGTGGGGGGAAAAACACCTATCAAAGTCAGGGCTAAAACTGATTAGTTACAATGCTAATCAGGCTTCATTTTTCTTTAGTCATAGTTATTGATGGTTTTCCTTCCTTTCTACAACCTAAGGTGATTCTCTGTTTCCTCCTGGGAACAGTGTGCCTGAGCAGAAGGGAAGGCTCACAGACTTGGAGCCCTGCCTTGGCTCTGCTGGACTGCCTCACTGGCGCATGCTATTTACTCTTTAGGCCTCAGTTTCTTTATCTGTAAAATGGAGATAACAATCAGTTACCTACTTGACAGCAAAAGGCCAGATCTATGATCCTGTGATTCCCAAGGCTCTTTCAAGTTATGGAGCTACAAAATGGACTAACTTCCAATGCTGAGAACAATGAAAATGGATTTTCCAGGTGTCTGTACCCTACACAATAATACCTAACGTATTTAAAACTTAACTAATAGGCAATCTCAAATATCTAAATGCCAATAAGCCTCTAAGTAGGCAAGACAGATGTCACAAAGTTCGCACATTAAAGCTTATGTGGTTAACTTACAGGCTTCTGAGAAATGCCCTGATTATGCTCACAGTTTTAATAAGCTTGGCCATCTAGTTTCTAAACCCAATACAGACTAGACAAAGTCACCTGGGAGAGGAAAAGGAACTATAAAAGGCGGGTGCAAGGACAGCAGTGAGAAATTAGGCATTAACAGCATGATAGAAACATGATAGAGAAGCCGGAAAAAATATTTAAAATACAATCGATGCTTTTAGGGTACACTTCAATAAGCTCTGACGGCAGCAGTGTTGTCCAGCATAACATAATTTATAAGTATATACTTAGATGCCAAGATAAGTTCTATTTAAGAATGCAGGGGGCTTCCCTGGGGGCACAGTGGTTGAGAGTCCGCCTGCCGATGCAGGGGACGCGGGTTCGTGCCCCGGTCCGGGAAGATCCCACGTGCCGCGGAGCGGTTGGGCCCGTGAACCTTGGCTGCTGAGCCTGCGCGTCCAGAGCCTGTGCTACGCAACGGGAGAGGCCACAACAGTGAGAGGCCCGTGTACCGCAAAAAAAAAAAAAAAAAAAAAAAAAAAAAAAAGAATGCAGGGAACAGTATTTTATACCTATATCTATATATAGATATATATAAATATATTTTGAAAAGATTTCCATGTACATTACAAACAACAAAAATTTTTGGTACTCTTAAGTATAAAGCAGTAGGCTGTAAAACTGTAACTCTTCTTCTGAGTTTTTCTATATTTACTGTTTCTGAGCCATTTATTTATCCTGGTGTTGGTTATTTGTTTTTAAGCTACCTTCCTGAGTCCTAGACACCCATGACCTCATTTAATCCCTCATAACAGTCCTATTAGGTAAATATTGTTTTCATTTTACTTGCAGATGCAGGGAGGTTAAGTCATTTGCCATTCAGGCTTTGAACCGTGTGTCTGCCTGAATCTAAAGCATGTGCTTTTAAATATTCCATGATTTATTAATGATATATGTGTCTGTTTGCCCCATTATCACCAAAAGATTGAATCTTGAGAGTGAGGACTTTTATGTGCCACAGGGACTGGTACACAGTGGGCACTTAGAAAATGTCCCATGGGCTTTATCTCTGTGCCTCCTTACATAGATCCCAAGCCCTTAAAGGCAGCATAGTATATCCCAATGTACCTCCAGGGATAGCTCATGGATCATCTACATCCCAGACCTACAGAATCTGAATCAGAATCCTCAGGGTTAGGACGTGTGAATGTGCATCTAAACAAATAGCTCAGGTGACTTTTATGTATATCAAAGTTTGATGGGACTTCCCTGGCGGGCCAGTGGTTAGGACTCCATGCTCCCAATGCAGGGCGTGCGGGTTCCAACCCTGTTCTGGGAACTAAGATTCCACATGCTGCTTGGCATGGCCAAAAACTTAAAAGAAAAATGTTTTGAGAACTATTGACCTAGTGCTTGAAAGCACATTCTTTGGAGTTAAGTCAATCCTGGCTTCAGATCCCAGCTCCACTACTTAATAGCTGAGTGATGTGGGGCAAATTAGCTACTTAAATTCTTTGAGCTTCAATTCCATCATCTTTAAAATGGAAATAACAGAAACACCTACCTCACATGGTTCTTGAAGGGATGAAGTTCGCCAGGAATTATAGAACATCTACTGTGTGCCAGATACTCTGCTCTTTTAGGTGCTTGGGATATATTAGGGAACAAATAGACAAGTTCTTTGCCCTCCTGAAGCTTACCTTATATTGGAGAAGACAGATAAGCAAAATAAGTAACTATAGAGTAAGTTATTGATAAGTTTAACGTAAAAAATAGAATAGAGCAAGTCGAATAGGGAGTGTGAGGTAGTAGTGGTGGCATCATTTTATAGAAAGGAGTCTAGTTCAGTTTCATGAAGAAGGTAATGCCTAAGCAAAGACTTGAAGAAAGTTAAAAAGTAACCTAGGCAGACATCTGAGGGAAAAGCATTCCAGGCAGAGGGAATAGCCAATGCAAAGGCTATATGGAGGAAACATACCCATTGGGTAAGAAGTACAGCATAGAAGCCAGTGTAGCTACAGCCAAGAAAACAAGAGGGAAAGGACTAAGGAACAGGGTTGGAGAAATAACTGGGACCAGTTCATGTGTGGCCTTTTAGGCCTACATGTAAGGATTAAATAAGATAGTCATGTTAGGTGCTTAGAACAGTACATGGTACATAGTAAACACTTAATGGATGGTATCTACATCTGTATTTACATTAACATCTTCTGGTCCCTAAGCAGAGCTAGTCTGGAAGGTCAGGCTACAGGGACTATAGCAGGTTTTATGTACTTTGGTGGGGTTACAGAATCCTTCAATGTTTCCAAAAGTACAGAAATCAAACAGATCAAAGGCCTGGGTGATCCCCAGCAGCAAGTAGAGATGGTTAATTCTCTGCAGGTGCTCAGAACACTGAACTAACAGAGACACACAAAGTCAACATAGCATCAATAAAAGACAGGGAAAGAGTGGGGTGTGGATGGGGTGGGCTTGGCTAAAGGCTGAAACCAACAGAAGAGTCGTTAGTAATGTAAGAGGAAAAGCAGTGGAGCGTGGAAGCATCACAGCAGATGAAAAACATTCTAATATCAATGAGACCACAAACTCAGGAGAATAATGACTACAAACTGCTGGGGAGTAAGCCAGGGAGCCCAGCAACATGAATGCACTTGTATGGGGGGAAAAGCAAATTAAGAGATTCAGGCAAAACTATCCCGTTTCCTGGTGGAGGAGGCTCTTTAATCTTTAATATCTCTCTCCTGACACTAGGCACTGATCTTGCCCCAACAAGACAAAGGATAGCGTCTGAGAAGCTATTACTTCTCGATTCGGCAAAGGACTTCTGAGGAGACGAGTGCCATGTGGCTGCCAGGTTAAAAGTATGTGTTCTCTCAGCCCTCCCGTTTCACAGCTGGCGATGTCGGTGCTAAGACACACCCACCCACCCTCCAGGGCTCTCCCAGTGGGAACAGCTGCCTGCAGGGCCCCGGAGCTCTGGAGAGGGGTGTGGTCTTTTTGGGAACTGGAGGCAGGCAAGAGTGTAATCAAGGCCGGATAGATACCCAGGCTGGGCTTTAAACTGCTTTACATTTCTGTGCCAGTTTCTTCTGGCACCTGCCCTCGGGAAAGCTAAGCCAGGTACTATCGAGTGGAAATCTGGAAGTGGGCATCCGTTGTGGCCTCAGTTACGCCAGCTTGCCAAGGAAGGGTGAAGTGCTTGGTCTCCATGACCCTGACCTAACCTGCTCCATAGGTAACTTAGGTGTTACTTTCAGTTTAGTCTGAGTCAGAAGAAGTGAAGAGCAACTCGCTTTATGTGATGTTCAACTCAACACATTCAGTTTGGAATTGAAATCATTATGAAAACCAGTATGAGAAACCTTGTATTTTTATTCCAGTCCTCAAAGTATTTGTCTGTCTGCTTTCACCATCTCCTGATAGTAACCATATATTTGCTTTGGGGGTTCTTAATTGCTACATTCCTACCTATTTATTCAGTTAATAAATATTCAGTGCCAACTGTGTTCCAGGGCCTATGCTAGGCTCTGCAGAAACAGCAATGCATACGACAGAAATCCCTATTTTCATGGAACTTACATTCCAGTACGTGTGTGTGGGTGAAGAGATAAATAAAATACTTGTAGAGAGTGATAAGGGCGATGACATAAGTAAAACGGGGTGGTGTGATGTGGAGTGACTGAAAGTGAGATACTAGATGGGGTGGTCAAGGATAAGCTCTTTGAGAAGGTGTCATTTGAGCTGGGGTCTAACCGGATGAGAAGAAGCCAAGCATGCGATCTGCGGAAAGAAGAGACAGCACGTGCACAGGCCGGGAGATGGGAACCAGCAGCAAGAGTGTTTTGCTTCCCATTTCCCTGCTCTGCACACACATACTACTTCTCTGTCTCTGGCACATTACAATCTGTTAAAGAAATTGCTCTATGAGGCCTGGGAAAGGAATGATATTGAACGAAACGTAATTCCAAGGTTCACTGATTACTGGAGACACATATTGGCATTGGCAGAGGACTGGGAGCTTAACTAGGTACTCTGAGCCCAGAGGAAAGATAAGGCGAGGACTCTAGATACGGCTCTTTCCCCCTTTGCTGCCGCATTTCCCTACTATGGTTAATTGGCAAAGCAGTCCACGGGAATGAGTGCAGGATGTCCAGATTGCAGCACTGTTTCACACATCATCATTTCAAGTCACCGACTGACAGGATTTAGCACTCTGTGTCTGGCAGCAACCAGCAGTGAAGCGGAGAGAATTCCACTGGATTATCCAAAGCATCCGACCCGCAATTGAGGAGTGAAGAGAGCATTAAAAAAGCACACAACCACTCCTGAATGGTATAGTGAGCCATTTCGACATCGAACAGACACACACAAATATCCAGCCGCCTCTGAGGCCAAAGGTCAATTTCTTGTGCTTGTCCCTGATCTTCAGAATCCGTTCTTGATCTAAGCTCAGTCCCTCATTTCCAAGCAGAGTCAGGCCAGATGGGCTGCTCTAGGGCAATACTCCCTTGTCTGACTCCAGAGGAGCGTTAGAGCTGAAGTGGATGATAGCAGGGTCAGTGGGAGAGGAAGAGGGTACAGTCAGAAGGCAGGACACGTCCTCGAAAGATAAAGTTTTGATAGATTGGTTTTTCAGCGGAAGAAGCTGATCTTTATCTTCGGCAAGCCCACCACAGATCCCAGGTTTGGGATGAGGGGATAGAATAAAGCAGCAAATTTCCATCTAACAAGAAGTAGACAGTACTGAACTGCCCCTGCTTTGTGGATTTCTGAACTTTCTAATTCTCTTAGTCAAGTCCAAGACTTCCCATATGCCTCATCCTTCTCCCCTCTAAGCCCTTCTCACACAGCTGTTAGGTAAGATTTACTAGATAGAATGTGTTTGCAAAATCTGTTTGTTCATTGGAACATGTTTATCTAGAAGGAAAAAAAAAAAAACCTGTCCCTTCTCACTATTTACTTTTCGGTGACTGTCTTCTGGGATTTGGAACTGGATAAACAGATGGCCTTCACAGAAGGAAACAGGCGGAACGCCCGGGTGTGTATATATATCTTGATCTCAGTGTATATATCACAAATAGTCCTCATCCACACAGCTGTGCTGGTTTTGGAGGGAAGTGAGGGGACAGCATCCTCTGGATGAGAGGACTCCCACTGCCCCACGGTGTAGTGCTCCAAGGGCTCCCTCCAAGGAGCACCTCCCCGGTGGAATCTTGGGCTACAGGATGCCAGATGGTTTCTAGAGTTCCAAGCCCAGATATATGACCCCAATTTCATTTTCTGGCCTCTGGCTGTGGTAATTAGGGTTGTGCCAGATTCAGAACTGTTGCTTATGATTTGTACTGGGTTTGTTTGATATATATGGGTGCCCGCAATGTGCTGAGTGTTTGCATCGTCTATAGTGATTAGTGAGCTTCGAGCACCTCTGCAATACACTGGATGCCTCTGTGTTAAGGGCATGCCTGTGAGGGTTGTGGTTGTGTGTGTGTGTGTGTGTGTGCACGCACAAAAGTCGTGGAAGGCCTGAAATACAATTATTTTCCAGGCCATGGGAAAAGTATAACTGCTAGAGGGAACAGGGTACAGCGGTCCCTCATGTGATAGCAGGCTGCTGCTGACAAGGGGTTGGGAGGGGAGTGGAGAAGCAGTTTCCTCCTAATTTTTTGACCTTCTCCGACATAAATGTCTACTGTGCGGGTTGGTGGTGGAGGAAGTAACTCCATAATTGATATGTTTCAATTCCAAGGTTTGAAGAAACGTCATTACATTTCAGGGGACTCTTCTAATAGCCAAAAAAAAAAAAAAAAAAATCTTCATTTGTTTCACAGAATAGGGTTCAGGTGTATGTTTTCTTCACCCCTGGCAAAAGTACTTTAAATAAACATGAAAATAAAAGATGACTGTACTGCCCAGACAGAGAACTGGTGCCAAACAGAGCCAACTCAAAACCCCCAGAAATCCCAAACAAAAAAACCTCCCTGGGCTTCCCTCATGGCGCAGTGGTTGGGAGTCCGCCTGCCGATGCAGGGGACACGGGTTCGTGCCCCAGTCCGGGAAGATCCCACATGCCACAGAGCGGCTGGGCCCGTGAGCCATGGCCGCTGAGCCTGCGTGTCCGGAGCCTGTGCTCCGCAACGGGAGAGGCCACAACAGTGAGAGGCCCGCGTACCGAAAAAAAAAAAACAAAAAAAAACCTGCCTGAGATAAAGTGGTTGCATTCATCAGGTTCAGGTAGCTCAAAGACAAGAACATGAAATGATTAGACTCTAACAGACCAAGGTGCTGGAGGTAATGGGACCTCATAGAGACCGAACAAAAGATTCTGTTTCTAACAAAGGTTCTGCAGACCTTTATACTACAGTGAGCAGTGAGCGTGAGGGATGCTGCCCAGGAAATGAAAGGACTCAGTCGTTCCTCTTCAGTGAGCGGAGACCAGGAGGAGTGTTCCAGGGCACTCTCACAAACACTCTTTAATAATACCATCCAGAGCCTTTGATTCAAGGAACATGCTGAAGAATAAACAGCCCATTAATCTGAGTTTTCTGGTGCGCCTGAGTATACAAAGCAGCAATGAACTAACCCCTTGGCTCTCGCCAATGTCCCAACGGCGCCCCATCCGCTGCTCCACTGCACTGCTCTGCTCCCCCTCTCCACCGCTGCATGCAATTTGTCCCTGGAAAAGCTTCAGGTTTTGGGGGCGCTGATGGTTTCAACTAAAGATGCCCAGGCCAAACCCAGGGTTCAAAGAACTGGAAACAGCGCATCCTTGTTTGGCCATAAGTAGCATAACCATGTGACTTCAGGCTCAAATGAGAACTGTGCGGTAATGTGACTGGGTGAGGAGACAGAGTCATCAGTCTGCCTCTTTCTGAGCCAAGTTGACAGCCACAGGCCTGGGAAAGGAAGGCCCAGTTTCAATTGCTTCCCAGTCTTGGTTACCTTGGTGGCGGGAAGGGCTCCTGCATGGGTGGGCTTTGGGTGCTATTCTGTGGAAACATTCCTGGGCACTTTGCCTAAGTAAAAATTACCAAGTAAGGTCCCTGAGTTTTCAAGGAGGAAAGGAGAAGAAAGATAAGTGGCTGTTTCACTCTCAGACGCTTTCACTGTGAGTTGTTCTTTAAAAACAATCAGGTATAGCTTTTGTGATAACAACCATTTGATGAAGGATCAGGGTCTCCTTTCCGCCCTCCAGGAAATCATAGATAAAGAAGCTGATAGTATGAACATTGAGAAATAAACCAGGGTTCAGTTGTTGAAACAGTGTAACTAAGGCTAGGATCATAGGCTCAAATCAGCCTTGAGAGTCAGGCGGCTTCTTTGTGTCTCACAGTCACTGATCTCACACAAGGTATGTGCTTAATCATAAAAGGAACTGGCCTGGTGAGCTGGATAAATCAGTATCAGTGCTACCCAACACACACACACACAAAATCTCAAAGTACACATCCCACTGACCTCAAATTTATATACACAGGGAAACATATCTAGTGAAAGTTTCCTTTCTAAAAATAATTTCAAAGAAGTGCTCTGACTAAAAAAATTAATTCTGAAGTCCTCTGATTCTACTTTCAGAGAACTACTTTGTGTTTGGTCTGTTGAACTAGAGAAGAAAGGGCACGCATCATAAATTTATTTATTTTTGGCTGCACTGGGTCTTCATTGCTGCGTGCGGGCTTTCTCTAGTTGTGGTGAGCAAGGGCTACTCTTCGTTGCGGTGCGCGGGCTTCTCATTGTGGTGGCTTCTCTTGTTGTGGAGCACGGGCTCTAGGCATGCGGGCTTCAGTAGTTGTGGCATGCAGGCTCTAGAGTGCAGGCTCCGTAGTTGTAGCGCACGGGCTTAGTTGCACCAGGGCATGTGGGATCTTCCTGGACCAGCGCTCGAACCCGTGTCCCCTGTACTGGCAGACGGATTCTTTACCACTGCGCCACCAGGGAAGCCCAAGGGCACGCATCTTACAAAAGAGAAGGAACAGCACAGAAGCTCACATACTTTTCGTGATTGACTTTGAGATGCCATAGAATGCAGTGATTAGACTGGCATTTGCAGAAAGCATGGATCTTGCAGTCAGACAGATCTATTGTAGATCTGTCACTTGCTGCGTGTAATCTTAGACATGTCACATAAGATCAGTGAGCTTCAATTTCCTCACCTGTGAAATGGGAATCACCCTCATGGGATTATATGTGGATTATATAACGTACGAAAAATGTTTAGTGCAGTGCCTGGGACACAGTAAGTGCTCAATAAATTACAGCTGTACTTATTACCCTTTGAATCTTCTAAATACAGGCACAGGAATCAAACATGACTCTGGGGAGGGACCTAACTGGTAGTTGGCACATGAGCTACATGAAACACAAGTTTCTTCATCTCTCTATTGGACTGGGCTTAGAAGGTCTCCAGATCTTCCCTCAGTACACTGGAAACAAGAGTTTGAGTTTCATGGGGTTATTGATGAAAGGACCATGAGAGATTAAATCCTAGTACTCTGGGGACCTCCATTTTGACTTGCAGATGGACCTGGCATTTTCCCATCCCAGAGTCTGGCTGAGCAGATACAGCCTTCTTCCTCTAGGCTTCCACCTGTTGAGACAAACAGATGTATTCTGAACACAAGAGGGGCCTTGCAAGTACAGATCTGGTATCAGACAGCCTTTCTCTGCAGCATTCCTGGGGTTGTAAAATGACAAACATTCCAGCAGGCTGAATCTAACCCTTCCTGCCCTGTAACTGGGGGCCTTATGAAGCTGCTTCTTGTGATTAGAGCCATCAGTACCTCACTCCAAGACTGTGAGGTGGACTTCATTAATATTGATGAGTTGCAGCTCGTTAACCTCATTTGATGTTTATTTACAACCATTCTTCTCATATGCTAATGAGTGACACTGGGCTCTTCAGATAGAAAGGAGAGAACTGGACCCTCTCTGCCAGCATCTCCTTGGCAAACTCCTGTCCCTTGAAAGAGAAGTTTGCACAGAGGGAATGATGCCAAATGGAGGGAATGCAGCAGAGAGGACAAAATGATGTGAAAAGAATGTCTGCAATGTGATGCGGGAGAGAGAAGCCCAGCTGCTGGGGCCATGGTGTGACTGAGGTTTGGTTACACCCACCTAGTGGGTAACAAAAAGAAGCTGAAGGGTGGGGATCTGAGGAACTATGAAAGGGACAATATGTTAGGTTTTGGAACTGGGGTGGGAAGTGGAGATCAGTGGGCCCCCTGTGGATCAGGGGGCTTGAAGGCCTCTCTCCAATTCATTTCACTTTCTTCTAAGATCTTAAGGAAATCGACAAACAGGGGATTGGGGTAGATTTCTGTAAGACAGTTAAATGCCCACAGCAACTAATGCTTAGCAAATGCTTGGCTTGGAGAAAGAGTATTCATTGTCCAGAACATCACTGTGAAATGGGTAAGCAGGGAGGAAAAAAAAATCACTGTTTCTCTTTCCTCCAAGTTATGGTTATGTTATGTATATCGAAGAATAGTATAATCAAACAAGGAAGAGTCAGAGACTAGGGGAAAATATTTTTAGAAAATATGACCATTCTATTGTTTCAGGGATACAGAACACAGGGCCTCTTCCAAATTTCATAGTACGTAGCAAGTCAATTTTGAGACGTCCCATCCATTAAAAAGGTATGAAAGACTATATAAGACATATGAGGGGGATGGAAGGATATATAAATGTTTATTAATATCAGCAGCAACATCAAACTTCAAATTTCTTAAACATTTAAACATCAATTCCCACTATATTTCTTGTCTTCACTCCTTTGCACTTTACATTGCTATTTAGACAATTATTCCCTTCCTGCCTGCGGGGTCCATACCCTCCCTTTTCTCTCAGTCTGACGTTTTCTGTGAAGCACTTTGAAGATTGTTCCTATCCTTGATGTGCCTTTCTGTAAGGCTAAAGAGACAGGAGAAAAAAGGAGTCTCTTACCTTAAGGATTTAACCACATTTAAGTACAAAGTATCGGTTCTAAAAGGGTAGATTTTATGTTTGAGTTGTTTGTGTGAGATCATTATCCCTTAGGGTACAAATTTAATCTCTTTCAAGTTTCCTATGAACTCAGTTTCTGTTGGAGTGAAGGAATCAATAGCAATCTGCATTCAGCCTGACAATGTGCAGCTCACCTATACTTAGGGACAGACATGTCCAGAAGAGTAACTGACAACTGTATGCTTGTTCTAGACTCCAGCAGTGTTTCCCAACCTTTGAAAATCCTGCCCCTCCCCCAGCATTTTCATAGATTTTTTTCCAAGTCCCCCCGGCCCCGCAGAGAAATTTTCCTACCATAGATATACTGTATGTCTATTTTTTTAAGTGGAGGGCCACAAACCACTGTAATATTTAATTTTTTTGCCTCTCAAAGAACCAATATTTCCCCCCTTCAGAGCAATATTGCTCCCACTGAGAATGCATGTTCCAGAGACTTTTTAAAAAGTATATCATCTGATTTCCAGGGTTGAACCCAACATTCTCCCAAAGTGAACCACAAAACACAATTATAGCACTGTTCTGATTTCAGAAAAAAGGATATCTTTGTGCCTATCTAGTGATAGTTCTTCCAAAGAAGAGAGCAAAATCCCTTTTTTCACACTGGACCTGATCTATCCACTGAATAATGGCTTACATTTTGGCTGTGGGTTAACTTTCTACAATACTTCTTTCTGAGTGCTGGAAGAGGTAGTAGATCGTCAAGTCCCTTAGGGACCGCCAAATAGTTCACTCTTCTAAACGTCAACAATATATTCCCTTGTAAGAGTAGAATTAAGTTCATTATCTCATTAAACTTCTCCCAAACTCCAGAGGAAGACAGTGATTGGTATTGCTATTCCCCTTTTACAATCAGAGAAATGATATCATCGAGAGATTAGGTAGCTTAATTCAGGTCACAGGGACTGACATTTCTTCATATAACTGTCTTGTCTGTCATATAAGGTCACTCTGAGGTTTCTAGACCTCATGTCTTCTGGTTCCTACTTTAATCTAGGTACTCTGCTAGAGAAAAGTTTAAGAAGGTTGTTCTGCCTCTGACAACCCCTTTTCTCCATCTGATGACAGAAAAGCAAAAGAAGGTGCTAACAGATAAGAACTGACTGATGGGGAGAGAGGAAGAGAACTCAGGCTATTATCCTAAAGGTTTCTATTTCACAAGCAAATGGCTTAGGGAGCATAGTACACTGTATAGGAAGGTTCAAAAGTTTTCTTTTCTAAGATGAATACCATCATCTTTTGTAGGGTTCAGATGAGACAGAGTAAACCATGATACGTTCCTCAGAAGATAACAAAGACTCAAATCAAGAACTCCCACAGAGGACTTCCCTGGCGGTCCGGTGGTTAAGACTCTGCGCCTCCACAGCAGGGGGCACGGGTTCGATCCCTGGTCTAACCAAGATCCTGCGTGCCACGCGGCGCAGCCAAAAAAGAAAAAGAAAAGAAAAAAAAACAACTCCCGGGGCTTCCCTGGTGGCGCAGTGGTTGGGGGTCCGCCTGCCGATGCAGGGGATGCGGGTTCATGCCCCGGTCCGGGAGGATTCCACGTGCCGCGGAGCAGCTGGGCCCGTGGGCCATGACCGCTGGGCCTGCGCGTCTGAAGCCTGTGCTCCACAACGGGAGAGGCCGCAGCGGTGGGAGGCCCGCGTACTGCAAAAAAACAAAAACAAAAACAAAAAACAAACAACTCCCACAGGTAGTCTTCAAATAACACGAGAAATTCATATTTTATTTAGTAGTCGTGGAAACTGACCACAACGTAGAACTATCCATATTGAAACTCACCATAAGTGAGTGAGAGTTGGCCAATCAAATAAAAAAGTACTATCTAAAAGGGCTCTTCTCTGTAAACTAGGCTTAGGCTCATTTTAATTTTCCCAATGAAATCAGTGTTAAAGTTCCCTCAAAATAATATACAACTTATTCGTTCTAAAGAATAACTGACTTCAAGAGATAAAGTCCATCTCATGACTTCAAGTAGATCTGTGTGTAATTAATTCCTCACTACCAGAGTCTACTCTATTAAAACAAAACAAAGACTTCAGGGAAGGTTATTCTGCAATATTGCTTAGGAACCTAACATGACACTGAATAACATTATCTCTAATAAATCTCCCTCATATGTGACCTCTGTCCCTCACGTTGCAATAGTTCATTCCTTTTTGTTTGAAGAGGTGGAGATGAGCTAATGGTGGGTTAAATGCTTTAACTTTTATTCAGAATGCCCAGAGCCAAAAGATACACCCTACATCAATGCAAACCCATTAAGGAGAATTTCAAAGTAGTATACACATTTAGCTCAACTAGCTTCTGATACAGAAATGTTATGCTAGCCATTTCTTTTGCTATAAACCAGAACAAATTTGAGAGAGGGCCAAAAAAAATACAAAAACAAAAACGAAAACAAAAAAACTTCACACTTTGCCTCAAAAAATGAAACTATAACTATTTTGGACTAAAATAAAAACTAGAGAACACAAGGTATGGAAATCTAAAAAGTGATTCTGGGACTTCCCTGGTGGCGCAGTGGTTAAGAATCCTCCTGCCAATGCAGGCGACACGGGTTCGAGCCCTGGTCCCAGAAGATCCCACATGCCGCAGAGCAACTAAGCCCGTGCACCACAACTACTGAGCCTGCGCTCTAGAACCCACGTGCCGCGACTACTGAAGCCCACGCGCCTAGAGCCCGTGCTCCGCAACGAGAGAAGCCACCGCAGTGAGAAGCCTGCGCACCGCAGCGAAGAGTAGCCCCTGCTCGCCGCAGCTAGAGAAAAGCCCGCGCACAGCAACGAAGACCCAACTCAGCACCCCCGGCAAAAAAAAAAAGTGATTCGTTTGTTACAGAAGAGGGATTTAAGTGAAAAATCATTTCCTATCGGGTACCATAAAACAGGAACGAAGAGGGGGAGGGGCAAGTCCTTTAAAGTCTTGGACATCAGAACAAAGGAACCAACTGAAAACACTCCGACTTGGAGTAGGTGAGAAGAGAAAGAGAGCCCCACCGAAATCCTGTTCCTGTTGGTTGCAGCAGCTGTCAGTGAATTGGAAAGGGTGGTGAGCAGGAATGAGCATCACTGTGCTCCAGTCTTGATTTGCTAATTTCAGAAGCATTTGTCTATCTTGTTCTACCTACATAACTAGTTAAAGAATAATCCTAGTTTCAGGAAAAGGCTAAGTTTTTTCACTGGCAGGTGACCAGAGAAAACACATTCTTCAACGCGCAGTATAATAAGGCAATAAAAACAAGACGGTACTCATCAAACATTTTTATCTGAAGTGCTCAAAACACATGCCAATGTTATACCCAGTTCCCACTTCCCCTTCACCATCTTCCCACAGCTGTGGGGGAAAAGCAAACCTTCTGTAGGAAGGATGTCTCCTCTGCCTATCGATGTAAGTCTGAATATAACTTTAGGAAAAGGACCTCCCAAAGAGGTTGTGGATGGGGACGTGTAGGATTCCTCAGGGTGCCAGATCCTCCAAGCCCTCGGTAAAGACTTTGCTCTACCACTTCAAAGGCAGTGCGGGTAAAGTCCCTCTTGGTAGCCACAGATGCTGCCAAGAAGAACAATTCTTCATTTGGGCCAGGTACCAAAGGGAGAATTCAGAAGGAAAAGTAAGAAGGCATTTTCCCATCCAGAGATAAGTAAGGAAACAGACCCAATGACTCACTAATCTCTTTTTCTAGAGGTGGTATTGTTATCCTGGTTTTATGCTCAATGAACAGTGGTGTGGAAAGTTAAGTGTTCAAGAAGTAATTCGCTCAAAGTTGCAAAGTAGGTCTGTAACAAAGAGCATTATAGGATCCAAGGGTCAACTTCAGTGATAGATGTAGGTTATCAGAAAGGCCCTTATAGGTTTGAGAATTAGAAGTTGGAATACTTTTTTCTTTTTTTTAATGGAGAACAGGAATGTGTAGGAAGAACTTAGGCCAACCATTTATCACGATACAGTGGTCCAACCCCATGGGGACAGAGATCAAAAGCAATTTTATAATGCAATTTTATAATGCAAGGTTTAAGTAATTAACAGGTAGTTCCATAGTTTTGCACAAAACACATAATTAGGTTACTATGGAACAGTGAAGGTCGTGAGTATGTCACAGATACTTGGTCTTAAAAGTTTGAGGAATATGGTTAAAATAAACATTCCGAGTAGTGGCTATTTCCTGGGCCTCTGGCACAGATGTCTGAAGTCCTGCTCTGGACAAGATGAAGAGACTTTCTCCCCAGAGTAGTATGCTGAGCACATAAGGTGTTCTTTGCTTCATTGGGATATCTAGAAGAAGCCAGTAGGGCTGCATTCAAGTACTAAATCTTGTGGACCGGATGACTTGAAATTTCAAATTTTTGATGGTTTGAAGTAGATGCCTTTTATAAAAAGAGTTTAAAAAGTCCTAATTCCTCTGTTTTTGAACTTTGGAACAATTTTAATAGTAATATTCCCCTTGTTTTTTTCTGCTGGGCCTTGATGTTACAGAAAAATCTTAGAACAATGTAACTGAAAGATGCTTATTAATTTTTAGAGAAAATCAGATAAATATCACCAACTAATCAGTAACCATCTTGAATGAATAGATTTTATAATGAACACATAAGTCACAATAAAAATAATTAGGATAAAAGGAATCTACATGACTTCATGAAACCAAAGTTTATAAATATAATTTTCTATTGCTTGAGATAAATCCAATAAATCTGAATGCGACCTTGGCTTGTCATGTCAAGGCACCCAATTAATGTTTGCTTCCCCTCACTCATGCCTCCAGGCAAGAAAGCAATTAAACTTAGGTTAAAAATCAGTTATCTGTCCACTTTTATGAGGTACCTAGAAGAGGCAAATTCACAGAAAAAGGAAGTAGACTACAGGTTACTAGGGGCTGGGGGTGGGGTAGGGAGAAGCAGGGAGTTATTGGTTGATGGGCACAGAGTCTCAGTTTGGGATGATGAAAAAGTTCTGGAAATGGATAGTGGTGATGGTTGCACAATACTGTGAATGTACTTAATGGCACTGAATTGTACACTTATCAATGGTTAAAATGGTGAATTTATTATGTATATTTTACCACAATAAAAAATTTTTTTTTTTTTTTTGCGGTACACGGGCCTCTCACTGTTGTGGCCTCTCCCCTTGGGGAGCACAGGCTCCAGACGCGCAGGCTCAGCGGCCGTGGCTCACGGGCCCAGCCGCTCTGCAGCATGCGGGATCTTCCCGGACCGGGGCACGAACCCGTGTGCCCTGCATCGACAGGCAGACTCTCAACCACTGCGCCACCAGGGAAGCCCTGTTTTTGCTTTTTACAAATTTTTTTATTGTGGTAAAATACACATAACAAAAAATTCATCGTAACCATTTTTAAGCGTTCACTTCACTGATGTTAAGTACATTCACACTGTTACGCAAGGATCACCACCATCCGACTCCAGCACTCTTTTTATCTTGCAAAACTGAAACTCTATACCCATTAAACAATACCCTCCCATTCCCGCAGCCCCTGGCAACCACTATTCTACCTTCTGTCTTTATGGTTTTGATTACTCTAAGTACCTCACATAAGTGGAATCCCACAGTATTTGTGTTTTTGTGACTTGCTTATTTCACTCAGCATGGTGTCCTCAAGGTTCATCCATGTTGTAGCATGTGTCAGAATTTCCTTCCTTTTAAGGTAAGTGATATTCTATTATATGTATGTACCACTGTTTGCTTATCCATTGATCCACTGATAGTCATTTTGGTTACTTCCATGTTTTAGCTATTGTAAATAATGCTGCCATGGGCATGGGAGTACAAATATCTCTTTGAGACTCTGCTTTGGATATGTACACAGAGGTGGTAATTCTATTTTTAATTTTCTGAGGAACCACTATACTGTTTTCCATAGCAGCTGTTCCGTTGTACATTTGCACCAACAGTGCACAATGGTTCCAGTTCCAGTTTCTCCACATCCTTGCCAACACTTGTTCTTTTCTTTTCTTAATAGTAGCCCTCCTAATGGGTGTGAGGTAGTACCTCACTGTAGTTTTGATTTTCATTCCCTAATGACTAGTGATGTTGAGCATCTTTTCATTTCATTCATGGCTTATTGATCATTTGCATATCTTCTTTGGAGAAATGTCTATTGAGTCCTTTGCCAATTTTTAAATCAGGTTGTTTTTTTTTTTATGTCCTTGTGTTTTAACGGTTGTCAGATTTATTTTACACAGAGGAAGATATGGTTTGAACTGCCAATACAGAAGTCATTTTTGAGAGATAGTATGCTGTTGTTTAACTAAGGTTAAACAGTCATTAAGAGCCCTCTCTGTACCAGGCTAGGCACTAGGATTAAAAAATTCAATAAGTTATGGTCTTTGTGCCCAAAGAACTTAAAGTCTAATAGAGAAGATAAAAACTGATTTCAAAACAATCTTGATAAAGTAGTGACAGGGAGGACAGGGTTTAGCCTCCTTGGTGGGTTGAGGTAGAGGGCTGCTGAGGGCAGGTGTTCTAGAGGAGGTGCTACCTGAGATGTGTACTGAAGCGGGAGTTTATCCAGGCGGAAAGATGGGGGTGGCAGGGCTACAGGCAGAGCCTCAACAAAGGCATCTCCATGGCAAGCAACATGTGAGATGAGAGGAACTACCAGTACTTGAATTCAGTATAATTGGAGAGTACCTTTTCAGGCAAGGAGTTGCTGGAAACAAGGCTGAAGAGAGAGGCAGAGATCAGGTCACAGAAAGTCTTGTGTGTTTCATTCTATAGATGGTGCGGGCACCTTTAAATGGTTTCAAGTAAAAGAAGAATAATAGCAGCACAGTCAGATTTTCTTCGTATATAGATAACTTGACTGTAAAGGGAGCAGAATTTCAAAGGTTCAAGCAAGAACCGGAGCAATGATAAGGGGAATCAAGAAGAAGGGTCGGGAATCAGGAACTGTTTTGAAGGGGAGAACAGTGGGACTTTTTAGCTGACTGAATGTGAGAGGAAAAGAGGAGTCTAGAATGATAGAGTATAATTTTGGGGAACCCACGAGGAGAGGCAGATTCAAGGGCGAAGGTGAGGAGTTCTGTTTCTGACATACTGAAAATTCGGTGACTGTCAGACATACCAGTAGTGATGTCTGAGGCTGATAGCACACTGCATGTGTGGGTCTGGTGCTCAGGGAGAGTTCAGGGCTAGAAAGTCATTTGCCTAAGGTAGTAGGAAAAGTCAAAGGAGACAAGACTGCTCAGTAACCATGTGTAGTGAGAAAAGTAATGAGCCAAGAATGGAACCCTGGGATATACCAACATTTAAGACGAATACAGGAGAGTAACTTTTTTTTTTTCTTGCCCACCTCCCCTCCCACTGCCGAGAGTAACTTTTTGAAAGACACTGAGGAGGACTGGTCAGAGAAGTAGGAAGAAAGAGGTAGTGGAAAGGGCATAACTTGGAAGCCAAACAGACTGTTTCGAATCTTTTCTCCACTACTTATTGTATGGCCTTGAACAAATTAGTTGTGAGCCTCTGTTTTCTTGTCTATAATATAGAGACAATACCATGCAGATTGTGATGAGGATTAAATGTGATACTGTAGGAATTATAACTTTAAAAAGTGCCTGTCACAATGCCTACCTCACTGTAGGCATTCAACAAATGTTATTTCCTTTTTTTGTTAGTCTGGCCCTTTTATGCTTCTTTCTCTGTAAGTAACAGGAAGTAGGGTATCCTTAGTTTTTATATTTTTTATATAGCTTTTAGGTTAACTAAAGGTCAAATTGGAGACAGCTTGACCTCTGTCCATCTACATTTACTCTAAACTGAAGCCACAAAGATGCAAGAAATTCAGGTTTGCAATGGTACTCTTAATGTTCCCGTAACTACTGCTAATCTACTATGTTATTTCTGTTTTTCCAGGACACTAGTCCTTGGGAGTTACTTTGCAAAGAACAGAATGGGTAAATAATAACATATTTGAAAAAGACTAGGAATTCTAACAATCGTTAGAGGTGACACCAGTTTCATCTTTGGCTCAAGGAAGATACAGGAGTTTTCTGTATAGCAGTTACTGAAAAGGTGCTGGAATGCTCCAAAGCATTAACGTTAGAAAAGGAAAACTTCTACATGACTCAAAGATTAGTTTGATAGAGATTTTTTTCTACTGGAAGCTAAACACTCTGTCAGGCCTGCTTTTAATAATCTGTAAGCTTCAATGAAGCAAGTATCATTTAAAGCTTTGAAGGGAGAGAAAAAAGGGTGTTTCAAGTCCCGCAAACAATTTACTGCTCCAGTATTCCTAATAATCACATGAGTATTTTTCCTTTTGACTGGAGAGCAAAGGAAAACGGAAACCTGTGGAAACTGGAGTTGGACAAGAAACAAAGTTCATAGATGAAATCCTGTCTTAATACTGGCAAGTGAAACAAGACTCACCCCTTACATCCTTTGCAAAACTGACCCAGCTCAGTCCCTTTTTTTTCCCCTCAGTGATGTTTAAGTGTCACAAAAGGCTCTTCAGGCCAAATTAAACAATCATGGGAAAGTTCTTTCAGGAAAAAGATGCAATGATTGTTGCACTTTGTCTTGACTATGCCCTCGGTAGGCCATTTCCCGGTCAGGAATTTATTTCTCTAATTAGAGTGATGAGCTCAAAAGAAGCAATTTTAAATCAATCAGTAAAACAAAAATATCTCCAAATAACACAATAGTTTTATTTCTGTGATAATTACCTTCCTTTATTCCAAAATGAAACTGTGACTATCTCTATTTTTTACTGCACGGTTAAAAAAGATGACCTTCAAGAATCTATAAACTAGTTCCTGGGATACAGTAGGCACTCAATAAATACTTGTTGAATGAAAAATGAATAAATAGAGCAAAACAATCATCTTCTCCTTACAGCCTCTGTTATTCTTGTATTAACCTAAGGCTAATTTAGGTTCATGACAGTCACATCATCCTGTTGCCCAGTACTCAATTTAAGTCTCTTGTACTCTTACTGTTAAGTTGCTTGTCATTATGCCTCTTTTTTTTTTTTGGGTGCGCCTTGCAGCTTGTGGGATCTTAGTCCCCCCCCTCACCAACCAGGGATCAAACCTGAGCCCCCTGCAGTGGAAGCACAGAGTCCTAACCACTGGACTGCCAGGGAATTCCCATGACTCTTGTTCTTTTCTTTCTTTCTTTTTTAAAATATTCATTTATTTGGTTGCACTAGGTCTTTTTTTTTTGGCCATACACGGGCCTCTCACTGTTGTGGCCTCTCCCGTTGCGGAGCACAGGCTCCGGACGCGCAGGCTCAGTGGCCATGGCTCACAGGCCCAGCCGCTCCGCGGCACGTGGGATCTTCCCAGACCGGGGCACGAACCCGTGTCCCCTGCATCGGCAGGCGGACTCTCAACCACTGCGCCACCAGGGAAGCCCAAATCAACATTTCTTAAGTGGAGCATAGGGTACCAGATATTATCTTGTTCAGCAACAGACCACAACAGAAACTGAAATAGAGATGTTTATTACGGACAGGTCCTGGAGGAAGCACAAAGCATACCTCAAGGGGCCACAGGGGGAGGTCAAGGCAGAGTGAAGACAGAGAGTGACAGGACCTGGGGCAACAAGGCTTTATTAGGGTCTGTGGGTGGAGAACTTTGGGGTTCCTGGGCTAAGGCCGGATTGGTCAATTCAAACCAAAAGAGTGGGCTTTTGGTAAGCTCCCATGGGGGTCTTATCTAAGGGACAAGGTGAAAGCCCTGGGAGGCAGGGGAGACTGCTAGTGGTAAAGTCATATCAGGAACTTATATTTGTTTGTGACTTTGCAGGCTGTTATCTAAGGCATGCACTTGCTGAGGAAGCTGGTATCATTTTAAGGTCTCTGCAGGCCAAACAAAATGGATTGCAAGGCAGCAAAAGCATGGAGTAGCTTAGCTAAACTCTCAACACTCCTCAAACCTGACCTGAAATAATGCTTTTATAACTGAATTCAGAAAAGTAATATAATAATTGCAAAGTGTAGGAAAAATATAAGGACAAAGTGCGAAGGAAATAAACCGTGAAGCCAGTAATATGGGGTGTGTATTAGAATCTTATGGTTGCTTTAACAAATTACCACAAACTTGGTGGCTTGAAATTACTGAAATGTATTCTCCTATAGTTCTGGAGGCCGTAAGTCCAAATTGAGTGTTAACAGGCTAACATCAAGGTGTCAGTGGCCCGATTCCTTCTGCAGATCCGGGGAGAATCTATTTCTTTGGCTTCGCAATCGACTAGAGGCTGTCCTCACTACTTGGCTTGTGGCCCTGCATCACATCACCTTCCCTTGTCCACTGCTTCCAGCTTTCACATTGCCTTCTTCCTCTTCTGTCACGAAAGTCTCCCACAGTTTGCCTCTTATAAGGATACCTGTGATTACATTTAGGTCTACCTGGATAATCCAGGAAAATCTCCCCCATCTCAAGATCCTTAACGTAATCATATCTGCAAAGTTCTTCTTGTCATATAAGATAACATTCACAGGTTCCAGGGATTAGGACCTGGGTATCTTTGGGTGCCATTATTCAGCCTACCACAGAGTGAGAGAAAATAAAGGGTCACATGAATAAGTAAGAAATAAAGGAGGCTGGGACTTACCTGGTGGTGCAGTGGTTAAGAATCCGCCTGCCAATGCAGGGGACACAGGTTCAAGCCCTGGTCCAGGAAGATCCCACATGCCGCGGAGCAACTAAGCCCGTGTGCCACAACTACTGAGCCTGCGTTCTACAGCCCGCGAACCACAACTACTGAGCCCGAGTGCTACAACTACTGAAGCCCGCGCGCCTAGAGCCCATGCACTGCAACAAGAGAAGCACTGCAATGAGAAGCCCGCGCACCACAATGAAGAGTAGCCCCCCCTCGCCACAACTAGAGAAATCCCGCACGCAGCAACGAAGACCCAACGCAGCCAAAAATCAATACATAAATTAAAATTTATTAAAAAAAAAAAAAGAAATAAAGGAGGGAATCTTCATTCATTCTTTGAAAATAAATTAGAAGGCACAATGTCATTCCTCCTCAGAAAGGATATTTCTCATCACCATAAAACACTTAGACTGAGCTGGGAAACCCGAATGGATGTATTCAGACCTTGGTTTGATTCTGTTGCACTAATTATTTAACTGCTATACCTCAATTTCCTCATCTTTAAAATGGAAATAATAATAATGCTTAAATGGTGGTTGAGAAGATTCAATATTATAATGCATGTAAAGATTTAACACAGTTCTTGACACATGGTGTCATGAGTGGCTACTATTATAATTATTTTATTATTCACAGAACAGGCTGTGTGACCCTCATGAGGCTGAATCAGTACACAGTTTTTCCAGAGGCCTCTAGTGACCCCTTCTTCTATGTGCATTCTATATAAGTCAATAAGTAAAGCTTACTCAAGTGTCAAAACTTAAAAAAAATTTTTTAAACATATCTTATCTCTAACTGTATCACAGACTTCCTTGGCTTACTAAAAAGATGATAATAAACACAAGTAACCTTTTGTTTATCAACTCTGGTTCAACATTATGACTACTGCTTACTGCCCTGGCCATAATAGAAAGATACCCTCGATGAGCAAAAAGATTAATAAAGCCTTTACATGTCCCCTATATGGTTAATGACCTTAAAATACTGTTTGCTTGTTTTAAATATGGATTTTCTCTTGTTTGTCTTTAATATGGATTTTCTCTTCACTGGTTCTCTAGTGACTTTCTTTTTTGATAACATTTATCCCCACTGTCAGTGTGTGGCTAAGGCAACACTTTAGACCCTCCTCACTACTTTTTTATCTGCTGCTGCTGAACTGATCAGTACTTGAAGGTTATGCATTTATAAGTAAACGGATTCTCTGTCAAACTCTTGGGAGACTTTCTGCCTCTCCTACAAAGACACATATAAACTCTGTAAACACTGGCTCCTCAGGGGCCATTTTTACTTACTTTCAAATCAGTGACTAGGAAGTTTGATTGCTATGTTGGTGAGTTGCTAAGTAGCGTTCTACCACATCAGACATTAGCCTGAGGATCTGTCTAATGATTAATACAAATCAAAACACTAGTAAATGAACCAGTTTAGGGTGTGACAATATCTTCAATTTAATGATCTTACCTTACAAAAGTGGCCCAGTGAATTACTCTGTCCACCTGGGGTTCAAGAGATCTCATGCTTTTGTTTACAAAGAACTTTAGACAATCCTTGAGGCTGTATGGATACTATGTATCCGTATGTATATATAAACAGAGGAACTCTAGGTTACCCAGTGATTTAGCCATATTAATTCTTGTTTCTAAATTTTTACCGTCAACATCAACTCTCTGGCTTAACTGAGCCCTTTGTTGATACACTTTTTTGTTTGTTGGTTTAATTCCCCCCTAAATTACTCCTTGCCCTCAGGGAGGGTGTGTGAACTAGCAAGTCTTCTTATCTTTGCTGCAGACTGGGGCCTCTCAGTCTTTGCTGTGGCCCATTTCTAGATGGAAAGGAGAGCAGGACTCATACAAGTTGATGTACTACACAGTTAAAATTTTAAGACTTCTCGTATTTGTTAAATATAAATATAGGTGTTTATATTTTATCTTAACAAAACCAAACAAAATCAATTTTTGGATTAACTGTCATTCAAACTATCCGTGTCACTGGTATTTGCAGGCTGACTCTACATTTTAAGTATGCCTACTAAGTGTTAAATTTTTTTTTATCACTTATGTTCTTAATGCAATATATGCAGTACAAAAATGGTTCATTCATTTTAGTTTACAAAACAGATATAATGAATATTGTGATATATGGTGCTTCCTTCTCTGTATTTTCCAGGAATCTAAAAAACCATGAGTTTTTCTTGTCCTGCGCACAACAGCTTTATAGTAAGGACCATGTGTATGAGGTGTATATTAGTAACAATATAAAAGCAACTGCCATTTATGGAGTACCTGCTGCGTGCTAAGCGCTATACAGAGTACTTTGTATAATGTGGTGGTTTTAAGGTCCACAAAATTCTATGATACTCCCCTCCCTTCCCCTTGAGTATGGGTTAAACTTACTGATTCACTTCTAAAGAACAGAATAAAATAAAAGTGACAGTATGTGACTTCACAGACTCGGTCATAAAAGGTACTGATGCTTCCTGTTTGCTCTCTCTCTGAGATCACTTTTTCTGGGGAAGCCACTACCATATCATGAGGAACTTATGATGAAGAACTGAGGCCTCCTGCCAACAGTGATATGAGTGAGTTTAGAAGCAGACCTCCCAGTCCTATTCAAGCCTTCAGGTGGCTGCAGCCCCGACCCAAATCTTGATTTCTACCTTATGAGGGACCTTGAGCCAGAACCATCTAAGTGAGCTGCTCCTGGATTCCTGACCCTCCGGACCTGTGTGACATACGTATTTATTGTTTTAAGCCTCCACGTTTTGGGGTAATTTATTATACACTGATAGATAACTAATACATATATATTTAACTAGTACACATATATTATCTTTTTTATCCCCTCAACCACCATGGAATAGGTGGTATTATCTTCATGCAAATTAGAAAGCAAAGGCTCAGGTGGTTAAATAATTTATTCAAGGTCATAAGCAAGTAATGGTAGACCCATGACACCAAGCCTATATTCTCTGTACTATATTATACTATGGCTTTTCAGGCCCTGTTTCTTTCAGGCAGCTTATTAGCTACCTCTCCCACCTTTGATTAACCTGCTATCAATGCTTTCATGCAAATAATGGATTAGAAAAAAAAGATAGGCTAAAGAATAGTCCAGAATCATACTTCTGGACTATTCCCTTCAGCATGACATGAACTCATTAATTAGCACATTTTGATACGACTGTTCAACCAGTTATATGTTGTTCAACCAGCCTGTATTCTTTCTGCTTCTTCACAAGGATATCATGGAGATGTTGTCAAGGTCTTGTTGAAACCCAATTAAACTATACAAATACAATAAATGTAGCTAAATATTAGAATAATTTTACGATAAGTATAGCTAAAACTAAGTACAGCTTTCTCCCAATCTGTCTGGTAATGCCTTCAAAAACAGAATAAGTTTGCATTAACTATTTCACTTGCTCCTCCTTCAGGATTATTGCCATTACCACCATTCATCTTTTATCACTCCCATCACAATCATCACTGATTTTGATAAATAAGTGCTTTACACACATTATTTGATTTACAACTCAGGACTACCCTATGAAGTAGGTTCTCTTATTATTTGTTTTACCAATAAGGAAATTTGGCTTATAGAGATAAATAATTTGCCTAATGTCGTTTTACTAAGAAGTGAAACCTGGGGTTGAAATCGGGCCTTCTTTACCCACCAAGCCTGGGCTCTTTTTCTTTTCCTTTTCTTCTCTACTCTACTCATCTCTTCTCTCCACCCCTTCCTCCTTCCCTCATTCCCTCCCACCCCCTTCTTTTTCAATAAACTCTGATAGGCTTACAGTGACTACAACTTCCTTTTCTACATACCTACAATTTATTTATTTTTTTAATTCTTTTTAGAAATAGTTGAAGAATATCACCCAAGATGGATGGCAAGGTCATCAGCCTTCAATCTGCTGAAATGACCTTCTGACTCCAATCTTCTGGAACTTCTCCTCTCCACCTGCCATGCCACCCTCCCTCTGCCCATCCCCCCACCCCCTCCACACAACATGCACACTTTCTGCTTTCTCAAAGACTGCCAGCAGTGGTTCAGCCAGTTGATCGACTGGGCCTTAGCACCTCAGAATGTAAATTAGGCCCAGAAACTTGAGCTCATTAAAAGCAGTTACGTGATCTCTTATAATCTCAGCTATATTTGATTTCATTCTCTGGAACCAGTGTTTATTTTATCTTTTCCAGTCCAAAGAGCATCCTCTTTGACTGAGAAGACTAAATCAAAATAAGAGGTTTTGCTTTCTCACTTTCATTCATTAATATTATACCACCCACCTAGTCTTCATTGTTCTTTTTTGCTCTGATGCAATTTTTTAAAAGGAAGACTTTTTATATTGTCTTCAGTATTTTGTCACAATTCTCAGTGTTCCTAGTCTCTTATTTTCCCTTTAATTTAATACAATATAAATACAAACATTCATTTGTATATGTAGTTGATCTTTGAACAATGCAGGGCTTAGGGGAACCAGCCCCCCACGCAGTTGAAAATCTGCCTATAACTTCTGACTCCCCCAAAACTTAACTACTAATAGCCTACTATTGACCTGAAGCCTTACTGATAACATAAACAGTCAATTAACACATATTTTGTATGTTATATTATTATATACTGTATTCTCACAATAAAGTAAGCTAGAGAAAAGAAAACATTATTGGGCTTACCTGGTAGTGCAGTGGTTAAGAATCTGCCTGCCAATGCAGGGGACACAGGTTCGAGCCCTGGTCCGGGAAAATCCCATGTGCCACGGAGCAACTAAGCCCACGCACCACAACTACTGAGCCCGTGTGCCACAACTACTGAAGCCCACGCTCCTAGAGCCCATGCTCTACAATGAGAGAAGCCACCCCAATGAGAAGCCCGCGCACTGCAATAAAGAGTAGCCCTTGCTCGCTGCAACTAGAGAAAGCCCTCGTGCAGCAATGAAGATCCAATGCAGCCAAAAATAACATAAAATAAAATTAAAAAATTAAATAAAATTTAAAACTTTGAAAAAAATAACGCTATTTAAAATAGTAGCACAAAACATGAAATATATAGATAAATTTAATAAAATGTGTAAGATCTGTATATTAAACACTATAAAGTATTGCTGAGAGACATTAAAGAAGACCTAAGAAAAAATTTACTGTGTTCATGGATTGGAAGAGTCAATATTGCAAAGATAACAATTCTCCCCAAATTGATCTACAGATTCTTCATATCTCAATCAAATTCTTTTTTTTTGTAGTGAATTAATAACTTTATTTTAGGTAGAATTAATTCTTTACAGTTTTGAATCTGAACCTGGAACACAATACAGTATGCCTCTTCTTTCATTCAGATCTCCTAATACTTCCTTCCTTAGGTTATTTCTAGAGAAAAATCCCCAAACAAAATCTGACCAAACCGAAATTGAAAAAAAAAAAATCAATCGTAATATCACAATAAGCCACAGCCGAAAATCAACCACAAACTTAGAAATGCTTTTCAATGGATATGTCAATCAAATTCTTGTTAGGCTTTCTTTTGTGTGTAGAAATTGACATTTATTCTAAAAGTTATATGGAAATTCAAGGGACCTCTAATGACCAAAACAATCGTGAAAATGCAAAAGTTGAAGGGCATACACTACCTTTCTATAAAGGTAAAGTAATCAAGACTAACATTCAACAAATAGATCAATGGAACAAAACAGAGAATCCAGAAATACACCCACACTTATGTAATCAACTGATTTCTTTTACAAAGGAACCAAAACAATTAAGTGGGAAAGGTGAAGTCTTTCAAAAGTGGTGCTGGAACAAACAGCTAGCTATCCATATGGAAAAAAACAAAACAAAACCCTGACCTCAACTTCAAACCACACACAAAAATTAGTTCAAGATGGATTATATACCTAAGCATAAAAGCTAAATTTCTAATGCTTTTAGAAGAAAATGTAGAGTAATACTGTTACAAACTTAGTGTAGGCAAAGATTTTTTTAGAGCAGACCCAGAAGCCTAACCATAAAAGAAAAAATCGATTTTTAAAACTTCTGCTCAATAAAAGACTCCACTAAGGAAATAAATAAACAAGCCAAAGAATGGGAGAGAGATCTGCAATACACATATCTCACTTGCATCCAGAGTATATAAAGAACTGCTGCTCAATGATTAAAATAAACAACCCACTAAAAATTGGGCAAGGGACTTCCCTGGTGGTCCAGTGGTTAGGACTTCACTTTACAATGCAGGGGATACGGGTTCGATCCCTGGTCGGGGAGCTAAGGTCCCACATGCCTCGTGGCCAAAAACCCAAAACATAAAACAGAAGTAATATTGTAATAAATTCAATAAAGACTTTAAAAATTGTCCACATCAAAAAATAATTTTTAAAAAATTTTAAAAAATTAAAAATGGGCAAAAGATCTGAAGAGGCATTTCACAGAGGAAATGGTCAATAAGCAGTAAAAAAGTGTTCAACATCATTAGTCATCAGGAAAATTCAAATTAAAACTACAAGATACTAGAAAGGTTACTTTATATCCATTAGAAAAGCTAAACTTAAAAAGACTATGCTTGCTGCAGAAGCACATGTATAAAAATTGGCACAACACAGAGATTAGCATGGTCCCTGTGCAAGGATGACACACAAATTTGTGAAGCAGTCCATATTTTAAAAAATAACATTATTGTGGTAATTATTTCACAACATACACATATATCAAATCATCACATAGTACACCTTAAACCGACACAATGTTATATGTCAATTATATCTCAAAGTTGGAGGAAAAAAGAAGATTGGCAACACCAAATGTTAGCAAGGATGTGTAACAACTGGAATTTTCAGATATTGCTGATAGAAGTGTAAAACAGTACAACCAATTTGGAAAACAATTTGTAAGCAATTTCACCCTTAGATATTTACCCAAGAGAAATAAAAACATATATCCACAAAACTCAGCCTCCTTTTTTGTTTTTTAAATTTATTTATTTAATTTACTTATTTTTGGCTGTGTTGGGTCTTCCTTGCTGCTCGCGGGCTTTCTCTAGTTGCAGCGAGCGGGGGCTACTCTTTGTTGTGGTGCAAGGGCTTATTATGGTGGCTTCTCTTGTTGCAGAGCTCAGGCTCCAGGTGTGCGGGCTTCAGTAGTTGTGGCGGGTGAGCTCAGTAGTTGTGGCTCATGGGCTCAGAGCGCAGGCTCAGTGGTTGTGGCACACGGGCTTAGTTGCTCCGCGGTATGTGGGATCTTCCCGGACCAGGGCTTGAACCTGTGTCCCCTGTATTGGCAGGCGGATTCTTAACCACTGTGCCACCAGGGAAGCCCCAGCCTCCTTTCATGATTAAAAACTCTGAACAATTTGGATACAGAAGGAATGCACTTCAACAAAATAAAGGCTGTATATGACAAGTTCACTGTTAACAAGATATTCAGTGGTGAAAGGGTGAAAGCTCTCCCTCTACGATCAGGAACAAGACAAGGGTGCCGATTCTCACCACCTCTATTAAACATAGTACTGGAAGTTTTAGCCACAGCAATTAGCCAAGAAAAAGAAATAAAAAGCATCAAAATCAGAAAGGAAGAAGTAAAACTGTCTCTGTTTGCACATGATATGATCTTACATATAGAAAATCCTAAAAACTACAATCCAATCCAAAAAACTGTTAGAACTAATAACTTAATCCAGTAAGGTTGCAGGACACAAAATCAACATACAAAAATCAGTTGCATTTTTATACACTAACAACAAACTCTGAAAAAGAAATAAAGAAAATAATCCCATTCACAATAGCATCAAAAACAGTAAAATACTTAGGAATAAACTTATTCAAGAAGGTGAAAGATCTGTACATTGAAAATTGCAAGACTTTGATGAAAGAAATTGAAGACACAAACAAAGGCAAAGATATGTGTTCACCAACTGCAAGAATCAATAATGTTAAAATGCTCATACTACCCAAAGCCAACATAGATTCAATGTAATCCCTTTAAAAATTCAAATGGCATTTTTCACAGAAATAGAAAAAAAAAGGATCTTAAAATTCATATGAAACCACAATAGACCCTGAAGAGCTAAGGCAATCCTGAAAAGAAAGAACAAAGCAGGAGGCATCACACATTCTGATTTCAAACTATATTACAAAGCTAAAGTGATCAAAACAGTATGGTAATGGCATAAAAACAGACAGAGCAACAGTACAAACTCGAGAGCCCAGAAAAAACCCCATACATATATGATCAACTAATATTTGACAAGATAGCCAAGAAAGAATAGTCTCTTCAATAAATGATTCTGGGAAAACTGGATACTCACATGCAAAATAATGAAATTGGACCTCTATCTTACACCATGCACAAAAATAACTTGAAATGGGTTAAAGATTAATGTAAGACTGAAATTATAAAACTCCTAAAAGAAAGCATAAGGGAAAAGCTCTTTGACACTGGTCTTGGCAACAAGTTTTTGGATATATGACACCAAAATCACAAGCAACAAAAGCAAAAAATAGACTACATCAAACTAAAAAGCTTCTCCACAGCAAAAGAAAGAATTAATAAAATGAAAATGCAACCTACAGAATGGGAGAAAATATTTGCAAATCATGTATCTGATAAAGAGTTAATATTCAATATATATGGTGAACTCATACAACTCAATAGCAGAAACCCAAATAATCCAATTAAAAAACGGGCAAAGGACCTAGATAGACATTTTTCCAAAGAAGACACACAGATGGCCAACAGACAGATGAAAAGATGTGCAACATCACTAATCATTTGAGAAATGCAAGTAAAAACCACAATGAGATATCACCTCACACCTGTCAGAATGGCTATCATCAAAAAGACAACAAAAATGTGGAGAAAGGGAAACCTTGTGCACTATTGGTGGTTTTGTATATTGGTGCAGCCACTATGGAAAACAGTATGGAGGTTCCTCAAAAAAAAAAAAAAAAAAATAGAACTACCACATGATTCATCAATTTCACTTCTGGGTATTTACCCAAAGAAAACAAAAACACTATTTCAAAAACATATATGCACACCAATGTTCACTGCAGCATTATTTACAATATCCAAGATATGGAAGCAACCTAAGTGTCTATTGATAGATGAATGGATAAAGATGTGGTGTAGATATATAATGGAATATTAGCCACAAAAAAGAAATCTTGTCATTTGCAACAACATTGATAATCTAGGGGGAATTATGCTAAGTGAAATAAGTCAGACAAAGACAAAGTGAGATCTACATGATCTCATTTATATGTGGAATCTACAAAAAAAAAAAAAAGAAAACCAAACAAGCAAACAAAACAAAATGAAAACAGTCTCAATAGACACAGAGAACAAATGGGTCACTGCCAGGAAGGTGAGGGGACAAAATAGGTGAAGTGGGTTAAGAGGTACAAACCTCCAGTTATAAAATAAACAAGCCACAAGGATGTAACATACAGCATAAGGAATATGGTCAATAATACTGTAACAACTTTGTATGGGATCAGATGGATATTAGACTTATAATGGTGATTACTTCATAATGTATGCAAATGACAAATGACTATGTAGTACTCCTGAAACTAACATAACACTGTATGTCAACTATATTAAAAAAAAAAAAAGACAAGTGGTGGCAAGAACCTGCAGAAATGGTAACCCTCATACATTACTGGTGGGAATGTAAAATGGTGCAGCCATTTTGGCAGGCAGGCAGGTAGGCAGGCAGTTCCTCAAAAAGTTGAACATAGAATTATCGTATGATCCAGCATTCCACTACTAGGTATATACCCAAGAGAAGTGAAAGCATATGTTCACACAAAAATTTCTACACAAATGTTTGTCGCAGTATTACTCATAAGAGCCAAAAAAGTAGAAACAACCCAAATGTCTGTCAGTGGATGAGTAGATAAATAGCCATTGAATATCCATACAATGAAATATTATTTGGCCATAAAAAAGAAATATGGTATGGATATGATACATTCTACAACATGGATGAACCTCGAAAACATTATTCTAAGTGAAAGAAACCAGACAAAGAAGCCCACATATTGTATGGCTCCATCTACATGAAATGTCCAGAATAGGCAAATCCATAGAGACAGAAAGTAGACTAGTGGTTGCCTAGGGCTGGAAGTGGGTGGGTGAGTAGTGGAAAGAGTAGGGGCAAGTATTTAGTAATTAGAGTTACTGCTGAGTACTTTTTTTGTGTGTGTGGGGGCAGAGAGTGGGTGATAAAAATGTTCTAAAAACGATTCTGGTGGGAATTCCCTGGTGGTCCAGGGGTTAGGGCTCCGTGCTTCCACTGCAGGGGGCACGGGTTCGATCCCTGGTGGGGGAACTAAGATCCCGCATGCCATTTGGTGCGGCCATAAATAAACAAATACAAATTATTTTTAGAAATCTAATCCTTTAAAAAAATAGAGTGAAGTAAGTCAGAAAGAGAAAAACAAATATCGTATATTAATGCATATGTGTGGAACCTAGAAAAATGGTACAGATGAATCGGTTTGCAGGGCAGAAATAGACACACAGACGTAGAGAACAAACATGGACACCAAGGGGGAAAGTGGCAGGGGATGGGGGTGGTGGTGGGATGAACTGAGCAATTGGGATTGACATATATACACTAATATGTATAAAATGGATAACTAATAAGAACTTGCTGTATATAAAAATAAAATTTTAAAATTTTAAAAAATAAAAAATAAAATAAAATTGATTGTGGTAATAGTTGCACAACTCTGTGAATATACTAAAAACCACTGAATTGCATGCTTTAAGTAAGTGAACTGTATGTCATGTGAATTATACCTCAATCAAGCTACTGTTAAAAAAGTATTTTTAAGAACAGTTTATACAATATTTTGCTTCAATTTTCTGTTCGTTTCCTTCATTCAGTTTTCTACTGAGTTTTTATGATTTTTATTATTGTTTTAGGAACTCCATATGTAAGGAAATTAGCCCTTCACCTGTGATATTCGTTGCAAATATTTCTCGTTTGTTGTTAATCTTTTATCCTTATTTATAGGATTTTTTTGTCAAGCAGATTTTTCATCCTTTTTATCTAATGAAATGTATCAATCTTTTCTTTTATGGCTTTGATGTTCTCAGTCATATTAAGAAAGGCTTTGCTTTCTGTTGAACTATAAAAACACTTTCATGTGGTTTCTTTGAGTATGTTTATGGTTTCATTTTTTTTACACTGAAATTTTTGATCCATCTGGAATTTATTTTCATGTAAGGTGTGAGGAAGGAATCCCTTTATTTTTAAAAGATGGCTACCAGTTATGCTCATTGATTTAAAAGGTCCTCCCTCCCCCAACGCAGGTTAACTCCATTTTCATATTTGGGTCAATTTCTAGGCTTCTCATTCTGGTCCATTGAGTTTTACTTATCTATTCATGTTCCTGTAATGAATGTTTGTATAGCATGGTGATGAAGAGCATGTACACTGGAGCCAGAGTACCTGAGTTTAAATTCAACCTCTGCCACTTATTAACTCTGTGAGCTTGAGCAAGTTAATCTCAATGAGCTGGTGTGAAGATTAAATGAATTATTATAGTGAAAGTGCTTAAAACAGTACCTGGCACAGAGTAAGTGTTATTAGTAGAATTATTATAGCCTTATAATAATTTCTAATATCTGGAAAAGCTACTACTCTATTATTTTTCTTTGAATTGTATTTTATTTATTTTTTTATACAGCAGGTTCTTGTCATCAGTTTTATACACATCAGTGTATACCTGTCAATCCCAATAGCCCAATTCATCACACCACCCCCCGGCCCAGCCCCCCGTCACTTTCCCGCTTGGTGCCCATACGTTTGTTCTCTATATCTCTGTCTCAATTTCTGCCCTGCAAACCTGTTCATCTGTACCATTTTTCTAGGTTCCACATATATGCGTTAATATATGATATTTGTTTTCCTCTTTCTGACTTCCTTCACTTTGTATGACCATCTCTAGATCCATCCACGTCTCAACAAATGACCAGTTTCATTCCTTTTTATGGCTGAGTAATATTCCACTGTATATATGTCCCACATCTTCTTTACCCATTCGTCTGTTGATGGGCATTTAGGATGCTTCCATGACCTGGCTATTGCAAACAGTGCTTCAATGAACACTGGGGTGCATGTGTCTTTTTTTTTTCTTTTTAACATCTTTATTGGAGTATAATTGCTTAACAATGGTGTGTTAGTTTCTGCTTTATAACAAAGTGAATCAGTTATACATATACATATGTTCCCATATCTCCTCCCTCTTGCGTCTCCCTCCCTCCCACCCTCCCTATACCACCCCTCTAGGTGGTCACATAGCACTGAGCTGATCTCCCTGTGCTATGTGGCTGCTTCCCACTAGCTATCTATTTTATGTTTGGTAGTGTATATATGTCCATGCCACTCTCTCACTTTGTCACAGCTTACCCTTCCCCCTCCCCATATCCTCAAGTCCATTCTCTAGTAGGTCTGTGTCTTTATTCCCATCTTGCCCCTAGGTTCTTCATGAACCTTTTTTTTTTCTTAGATTCCATATATATGTGTTAGCATATGGTATTTGTTTTTCTCTTTCTGACTTACTTCACTCTGTATGACAGACTCTAGGTCCATCCACCTCACTACAAATAACTCAATTTCGTTTCTTTTTATGGCTGAGTAATACTCCATTGTATATATGTGCCACATCTTCTTTATCCATTCATCTGTTGATGGACACTTAGGTTGCTTCCATGTCCTGGCTATTGTAAATAGAGCTGCAATGAACATTTTGGTACATAACTCTTTTTCAATTACGGTTTTCTCAGGGTATATGCCCAGCAGTGGGTTTGCTGGGTCATATGGTAGTTCTATTTTTAGTTTTTTAAGGAACCTCCATACTGTTCTCCATAGTGGTTGTATCAATTTACATTCCCACCAACAGTGCAAGAGGGTTCCCTTTTCTCCACACCCTCTCCAGCATTTACTGTTTCTAGATTTTTTGATGATGGCCATTCTGACCGGTGTGAAATGATATCTCATTGTAGTTTTGATTTGCATTTCTCTAATGATTAATGATGTTGAGCATTCTTTCATGTGTTTGTTGGCAATCTGTATATCTTCTTTGGAGAAATGTCTATTTAGGTCTTCTGCCCATTTTTGGATTGGGTTGTTTGTTTTTTTGATATTGAGCTGCATGAGCTGCTTGTAAATTTTGGAGATTAATCCTTTGTCAGTTGCTTCATTAGCAAATATTTTCTCCCATTCTGAGGGCTGTCTTTTCATCTTGTTTATGGTTTCCTTTGCTGTTCAAAAGCTTTTAAGTTTCATTAGGTCCCATTTGTTTATTTTTGTTTTTATTTCCATTTCTCTAGGAGGTGGGTCAAAAAGCATCTTGCTGTGATTTATATCATAGAGTGTTCTGCCTATGTTTTCCTCTAAGAGTCTGATAGTGTCTGGCCTTACGTTTAGGTCTTTAATCCATTTTGAGTTTATTTTTGTGTATGGTGTTAGGGAGTGTTCTAATTTCATACTTTTACGTGCAGCTGTCCAGTTTTCCCAGCACCACTTACTGAAGAGGCTGTCTTTTCTCCACTGTATATTCTTGCCTCCTTTATCAAAGATAAGGTGACCATATGTGCATGTGTTTATCTCTGGGCTTTCTATCTTGTTCCATTGATCTATGTTTCTGTTTTTGTGCCAGTACCATATTGTCTTGATTACTGTAACTTTGTAGTATAGTCTGAAGTCATGGAGTCTGATTCCTCCAGCTCCGTTTTTTTCCCTCAAGACTGCTTTGGCTATTCAGGGTCTTTTGTGTCTCCATACAAATTTTAAGATTTTTTGTTCTAGTTCTGTAAAAAATGCCACTGGTAATTTGATAGGGATTCCATTGAATCTGTAGATTGCTTTGGGTAGTATAGTTATTTTAACAATGTTGATTCTTCCAATCCAAGAACATAGTATATCTCTCCATCTGTTGGTATCATCTTTAATTTCTTTCATCAGTGTCTTATAGTTTTCTGTATACAGGTCTTTTGTCTCCCTAGGTATGTTTATTCCTAGGTATTTTATTCTTTTTGTTGCAGTGGTAAATGGGAGTGTTTCCTTAATTTCTCTTTCAGATTTTTCATCATTAGTGTATAGGAATGCAAGAGATTTCTGTGCATTAATTTTGTATCTTGCAACTTTACCAAATTCATTGATTAGCTCTAGTAGTTTTCTGGTAGCATCTTTAGGATTCTCTATGTATAGTATCATGTCATCTGCCAACAGTGACAGTTTTACTTCTTCTTTTCCAATTTGTATCCCTTTTATTTCTTTTTCTTCTCTGATTGCCGTGGCCAGGATTTCCAAAAGTATGTTGAATAATAGTGGTGAGAGTGGACATCCTTGTCTTGTTCCTGATCTTAGAGGAAATGCTTTCAGTTTTTCAACATTGAGAATGATGTTTGCTGTGGGTTTGTTGTATATGGCCTTTATTATGTTGAGGTAGGTTCCCTCTATGCCCACTTTCTGGAGTTTTTTTTTCTTTTCTTGCGGTACGCGGGCCTCTCACTGTTGTGGGCTCTCCCGTTGCGGAGCACAGGCTCCGGATGCGCAGGCTCAGTGGCCACGGCTCACGGGCCCAGCCGCTCCGTGGCATGTGGGATCTTCCCGGACCAGGGCACAAACCCGTGTCCCCTGCATCGGCAGGCAGACTCTCAACCACTGTGCCACCAGGGAAGCCCAACTGGAGTTTTTTTTTAATCATAATTGGGTGTTGAATTTTGTCAAAAGCTTTTACTGCATCTATTGAGATGATCATATGGTTTTTATTCTTCAATTTGTTAATATGGTGTATAACATTGATTGATCTGTGTATATTGAAGAATCCTTGCATCCCTGGGATAAATCTCACTTGATCACGGTGTATGATCCTTTTAATGTGTTGTTGGATTCTCTTTGCTAGTATTTTGTTGAGGATTTTTGCATCTATATTCATCAGTGATATTGGTCTGTAATTTTCTTTTTTTGTAGTATCTTTGTCTGGTTTTGGTATCAGGGTGATGCTGGAGTTTGGGAGTGCTTCTTCCTCCACAACTTTTTGGAAGAGTTTGAGAAGAATGGGTGTTAGGTCTTCTCTAAATATTTGATAGAACTCACCTGTAAAGCCATCTGGTCCTGGACTTTTGTTTTTTGGAAGATTTTTAATCACAGTTTCAATTTCATTACTTCTGATTGGTCTGTTCATATTTTCTATTTCTTCCTGGTTCAGCCTTGGAAGGTTATACCTTTCTAAGAATTTGTCTGTTTCTTCCAGGTTGTCCATTTTATTGTCATAGAGTTGCTTGTAGTAGTCTCTTAGGATGCTTTGTATTTCTGTGGTGTCTGTTGTAACTTCTCCTTTTTTATTTCTAATTTTATTGATTTGAGTCCTCTCTCTCTTTTTCTTGATGAGTCTGGCTAATGGTTTATTAATTTGGTTTATCTCAAAGAACCAGCTCTTAGTTTTATTGATCTTTATTATTGTTTTCTTTGTTTCTATTTCATTTATTTCTGCTCTGATCTTTATGATTTCTATCCTTCTGCTAACTTTGGGTTTTGTTTGTTCTTCTTTCTCTAGTTCCTTTAGGTGTAAGGTTAGATTGTTTATTTGAGATTTTTCTTGTTTCTTGAGGTAGGCTTGTATAGCTATAAACTTCCTCATAGAACTGCTTTTGCTGCATCCCATAGGTTTTGGATCGTCGTGTTTTCATTGCCATTTGTCTCTAGGCATTTTTAAACTTCCTCTTTGATTTCTTCAGTGATCTCTTGGTTATTTAGTAACGTATTGTTTAGTCTGCATGTGTTTGTGTTTTTTACGTTTTTTCCCCTGTAATTCATTTCTAATCTCATAGCATTGTGGTCAGAAAAGATGCTTGATATTATTTCATTTTCTTAAATTTGCTGAGGCTTGATTTGTGACCCAAGATGTGATCTATCCTGGAGAATGTTCCGTGCGCACTTGAGAACAAAGTGTAATCTGTTTTGAGTTGGAATGTCCTATAAATATCAATTAAATCTATCTGGTCTATTGTGTCATTTAAAGCTTCTGTTTCCTTATTTATTTTCATTTTGGATGATCTTTCCATTGGTGTAAGTGAGGTGTTAAAGTCCCCCACTATTATTGTGTTATTGTCGATTTCCTCTTTTACAGCTGTTAGCAGTTGCCTTATGTATTGAGGTGCTCCTATGTTGGGTGTGTATATATTTATAATTGTTATATCTTCTTCTTGGATTGATCCCTTGATCATTATGTAGTGTCCTTCCTTGTCTCTTGTAACATTCTTTATTTTCAAGTCTATTTTGTTTGATATGAGAATTGCTGCTCTAGCTTTCTTTTGATTTCCTTTTGCATGGAATATCTTTTTCCATCCCCTCACTTTCAGTCTGTATGTGTCCCTAGGTCTGAAGTGGGTCTCTTGTAGACAGCATATATATGGGTCTTGTTTTTGTATCCATTCAGCAAGCCTGTGTCTTTTGGTTGGAGCATTTAATCCATTCATGTTTAAGGTAATTATCGATATGTATGTTCCTATGACCATTTTCTTAATTGTTTTGTGTTTCTTTTTGTAGGTCCTTTTCTTCTCTTGTGTTTCCTGCCTAGAGAAGTTCCTTTATCATTTGTTGTAGAGCTGGTTTGGTGGTGCTGAATTCTCTTAGCTTTTGCTTGTCTGTAAAGCTTTTGATTTCTCCATCGAATCTGAATGAGATCCTTGCCGGGTAATCTTGATTGTAGGTTCTTCCCTTTTAGTACTTTAAGTATATTATGCCACTCCCTTCTGGCTTGTAGAGTTTCTGCTGAGCAATCAGCTGTTAACCTTATTGGAGTTCCCTTGTATGTTATTTGTTGTTTTTCCCTTGCTGCTTTCAATAATTTTTCTTTGTCTTTAGTTTTTGCCAATTTAATTACTATGCATCTTGGTGTGTTTCTCCTTGGGTTTATCCTGTATGGGACTCTCTGTGCTTCCTGGACTTGGGTGGCTATTTCCTTTCTCGTGTTAGGGAAGTTTTTGACTATAATCTCTTCAAATATTTTCTTGGGTCCTTTCTCTCTCTCTTCTCCTTCTGGGACGCCTATAATGCAAATGTTATTGCGTTTAGTGTTGTCCCAGAGGTCTCTTAGGCTGTCTTCATTTCTTTTCATTCTTTTTTCTTTATTCTGTTCCACAGCAGTGAATTCCACCATTCTGTCTTCCAGGTCACTTATCCGTTCTTCTGCCTCAGTTATTCTGCTATTGATTCCTTCTAATGTAGTTTTCATTTCAGTTATTGCAGTGTTCACGTCTGTTTGTTTGTTCTTTAATTCTTCTAGGTCTTTGTTAAACATTTCTTGCATCGTCTCGATCTTTGCATCCATTCTTTTTCTGAAGTCCCGGATCATCTTCACTATCATTATTCTGAATTCTTTTTCTGGAAGGTTGCCTATATCCACTTCATTTAGTTGTTTTTCTGGGGTTTTATCTTGTTCCTTCATCTGGTACATAGTCCTCTGCCTTTTCATCTTGTCTACCTTTCTGTGAATGTGGTTTTTGTTCCACAGGCTGCAGGATTGTCGTTCTTCTTTCTTCTGCTGTCTGCCCTCAGATGGATGAGGCTATCTAAGAGGCTTGTGCAAGTTTCCTGATGGGAGGGACTGGTGGTGGGTAGAGCTGGCTGTTGTTCTGGTGGGCAGAGCTCAGTAAAACTTTAATCCGCTTGTGTGCTGATGCATGGGGCTGGGTTCCCTCCCTGTTGGTTGTTTGGCCTGAGGCAACCCAGCATTGGAGCCTACCTGGGCTCTTTCGTGCAGCTAATGGCAGACTCTGGGAGGGCTCACGCCAAGGAGTACTTCCCAGAACTTCTGCTGTCAGTGTCCTTGTCCCCATGGTGAGCCACAGCCACTGCCCGCCTCTGCAGGAGACCCTCCAACACTAGCAGGTGGGTCTGGTTCAGTCTCCTATGGGGTCACTGCTCCTTCCCCTGGGTCCTGATGCACACACTACTTTGTGTGTGCCCTCCAAGAGTGGAGTCTCTGTTTATCCCAGTCCTGTCAGAGTCCTGTAATCAAATCCCGCTGCATTTCGAAGTCTGATTCTCTAGGAATTCCTCCTTCCATTGCCGGCCCCCCAGGTTTGGAAGCTTGACGTGGGGCTCAGAACCTTCACTCCAGTGGGTGGACTTCTGTGGTATAAGTGTTCTCCAGCTTGTGAGTCACCCACCCAGCAGTTATGGGATTTGATTTTATTGTGATTGTGCCCCTCCTACTGTCTCATTGTGGCTTCGCCTCTGTCTTTGGATGTGGGGTATCTTTTTTTTTCTTTTTAGCAGTACGCAGGCCTCTCACTGTTGTGGCCTCTCCCATTGTGGAGCACAGGCTCCAGACGCACAGGCTCAGCGGCCGTGGCTCATGGGCCAAGCCACTCCGCAGCATGTGGGATCTTTCCAGACTGGGGCACGAACCTGCATCCCCTGCATCGACAGGCGGACTCTCAACCACTGCGCCACCAGGGAAGCCCTAGGGTATCTTTTTTGGTGAGTTCTAGTGTCTTCCTGTCAATAACTGTTCAGCAGTTAGTTGTGATTCTGGTGTTCTCGCAAGAGGGAGTGAGAGCACGTCCTTCTACTCCACTATCTTGGTTCAGGGCCTCCCTATTATTTCTTTTCTTTCTCAGAATATTCCTCGTTATTCTAGTATATTTAGTTTTTCTGTATAAGCTTTAGAATCAGCATGTCTCACAAAACATAAGCAAACAAAATTAAATCCTTTTGGTATTTTTTCTGAGATCGTGGTAATTATAATTAAATTAGGGAGCACTGACAGCTTTATGATTTTTAAGTCTTCCTTTCTAAGAACAGACTATGCTTTTCCATATGTCCAAGCCTTCTTTTGAGTTCTTCAGTAGTGTTTTAAGGCTTTCTTCATACAGCTCTTACATATTCTTGTTAGGTTTATTCCTAGGTATTTTATCTTCTTTCGCTATAAAAAGGGACTTTAGTTTTTGTTTGAATAAATAAAGGCTATTATTTTTAAGATTTTTTTTTATGTGGACCATTTTAAAATTTTTTTATTTATTTATTTTTTGGCTGTGTTGGGTCTTTGTTGTGGCATGTGGGATCTTTAGTTGTGGCTTAGTTGCTGGCTTGTGGGACCTAGTTCCCTGACCAGGGATCAAACCCAGGCCCCCTGCATTGGGGGCATGGAGTCTTAGCCACTGGACCACGAGGGAAGTTCCAGCAAGTGTCTCTTTAATGATTAGAAAATCATAAGCAGGAAAAAAAAAAAAAAGAATTAATCAAGTATACTGCTTTTTGGCTGAATGTGTCTTGGAACTTATGTCCTGACGTTTGAAATCCCTGTTGCCATGCTGTCATGACTCAGGCCAGTTTTATGATCTACATCAAGAATGCTTTATCTATTTCTTCCATCTGGCTAGGTAGCCTACAGTGTAATCCCACAATGATGTCACTTCTCTTCTGCTCTTCTTTTATCTGAATCCAGATGTTCTCGAACATGGTCCCACCCTCAGATTTGTGTCTAGATATCCATGCAGCTATAGCTCTTCTTGATACCAAACTGCTTTGCTTCTCTTAAGTCTCTTAAGTATATTTCTTTTTTTTTGCCCATGATTCTCCCCACAAGACTTCTGAATGAGCCACAGAAGGAAGTATCCCACAGGCAAACCTGCTCTTTGGTATTCCTAAGCATTAACTCTCCTTGAGCAAGCATTTTTCTAAAGTTTTTGAACCCTGGGATGTCTCCTAAGACACTCCAAGAAAACCCTTCTCTAGCCAAGATGATGACTTACACAACTTTTGGAGTCATAGCGCTCTTGGAGGAAGTCCAGAAACCATACTGACTGGCTTTATTACAAATTCATACATTCTAACCTCAACTGGATGCTCTTGGCTACCGGGTAATCCTTTCAGTCATCTCCTTTTAACTTTGTATTGCATTCCTTCCAGCAGCTGCCCCAGACATTTTCCATTCTCAAATTTCCAAACTAACCCTTTGCCCCAACCCCCAACTCTAAGCAGATAACTTATTTTATTAAGAAGATCGAAGCCATCTGATTTTTTAATCCTTCAATTTCCTTCCTCTACACCTTAATATTTCTTAGTGTCTTCACTTATCCTCACCTCTTCCATCCCTCTCTTAAAGAAAGAAATCTTTCCCTTCTCTTACTAAGATTAATCTCTCCATCTGTGCTCTTGAGTCCATGTTCTCTCAGTTTCTCTGGGATCTTGCTCTGTCAATTATCCCCCTTACACTTGCATCTTACCTTCTCCATTAACTTCTTGCTATCTACCCACATATGTTTAAGTGGTCCCTTAATCTAAAAAAACTTTCATAGTCTACTTACCAAAGCCAAATTTCTCAGAAGAGTGTGCTATGTTCACTATCTCCTCTTTCTTACCACTCATTCATTCACTCAGTAGCCCCTTCAGTGTTGCTTCCATCACATCAAAACTGTTCTCTTGAAAGTTACAATCTCCAATCACCATAGATTCAAAGGACATTTTTTTAGTTCTCCACCTGTGACAACTGATACTGTTGCCCATCCTATCCTTGAAACTCCCCTCCTTTGGTTTATGTAATGGCATATTATTCTATTTCTCCTCCTATATTCTGTTTCTTCCCTGACTCTTTTTCCTTCTCTCACCCTTTAAATATAAGCATTCCCCAAAGTTCTGCCCTTATCTCTCTCTCTCACTACACTTTCATCCCTCGGTGATCTCATCCATTCGCATGATTTAAATTCTGACTATATCTCCACTTCCAATCTCTTTATCAGACTTGAATCCCTGCTGGACAAGTTCATTTGGAAGGTTCACTGGTTTTTCAAACTCAGTTGGTTCCAAACCAAACTACGGTAGCAACTCTTTTAACCAACTCCACTTGTCTTCTGTTTTTCATTTTTTAATAATATGCTTATGCTGCTATTTCTTGATTTTAAAATTTTACATTATCTTTGGACTCTTAGTTGAAAATGACAGATTATCTTTTTCACCACCTACACACATTTCCCATCCCTCCATCTTTCTAATATAGATACAGTAACAATTTTAGCTTAAAATATTCAGTATTTATATTTTTATACCACATAAACATTATTCACAGCCAAGCCACAAGGTATATTATTATTACATTTTCTTCCTCATACAACATTTTGTTTCTCTTGGAATTACCTCTTTCTTGGTTTGCTTGGAGTTTCTAAGTATTAATCACTATTTCTTCAACTGAAGTATTAATCTCTAATTCTCCAACTGAATGTAATCTAACACAACACTTTTATCAGTTCTATTTAAAAAATTTTCTTGCAGACATTCCTCCTGGATGTTTCTGCTGCTGCAATCTGAACTGCTTGCTATCTAACTCTCCCGCATAAATGACTGTCCTGGGACTACCCTTCATTATCATCCTAAGAATTCCTTTTACTTCTCTGTGTTGGATCCCTTTTTCTAGATCCCATAATTTCATCTTTTTAGATTTATTCCCATTTTTGGGTGAAACACATCCTCCAGTAGTTTCATGAGAAAAGCTGCATGGGAGTTAAAATTTATAAGCTCTCGCCTATCTAAAAATCTATATTCTATTCTCATTGTTGATTATTAATTTGGTTTGGTACAGAATTCTAGGTTGGAAATAATTTTACTTTTGTATTCTGAAAGCATTGCTCTATTGCTCTACTGAGTTTTAGCTTCCAGCATTGCTGTTGAGAAGCCCAGTGGCATTCTAATTCCTTTATCTCTTTCCGGAAGTCCAATTTTTTAGACGTTATACTTCTGGACTAGGCCTCTAATTTTTTTGTATTTTTCTCTTATTTTCTATTTCTTTGCCTCTTCTGGGCAATTTCCTCAACTTTACCTTTAGCCCTTCTATTGAATTTTTAATTTATGCTATTATATTTTTAATTCCAAGAACTCCTTCTTGTTCTTTAAACACACACACACACACACACACACACACACACACACACACGGCTATATATGGCAGGCTAGTCTTTTTTTTTCTTTTTAATTTTTGGCTGCATTGGATCTTCGTTGCTGCGCGCGGTCTTTCTCTAGTTGTGGCGAGCGGGGGCTACTCTCTGTTGCAGTGTGTGGGCTTCTAATTGGGGTGGCTTGTCTTGTTGCAGAGCACAGGCTGTAGGCGTGTGGGCTTCAGTAGTTGTGGCACGTGGGCTCAGTAATTGTGGCTCGCAGGCTTTAGAGGGCAGGCTCAGTAGTTGTGGCACACGGGCTTAGCTGCTCCGCGGCATGTAGGATCTTCCCAGACCAGGGCTCGAACCCATGTCCCCTGCATTGGCAGGTGGATTCTTAACCACTGTGCCACCAGGGAAGCCTGGCAGGCTAGTCTTATTTAATGGATCCAATACCTTCTCTGTTTTCCCTGAGGCTATTAATGACAGCTTTCTTAAAGTTTTCTTCTGCTCCTTGTATTGTTACTGCTTCTTCTGAGTTCCCCCCTCCTCTACCTTGTTTGTTTGGTCTTCGTTTCTGGCTATCATGTTAGAGCCTTCTCCAAATGCCTGGTGATCCTTGAATATGTCCGCTCATATTTAGAGTGAGATGTAAAAAAGCTGTTTTTCTAAATGGATGGAGCTTGCTGACATTGAGCTCCATTGCAGAATGGAGACCTGGTCATTTTACAGTGGAACTCCTAAATGTCAGGTCTGTAGGGACTTTTCCTGGGGCTATTCAAGTTTCTCCAGGAAATTTTCTAGACTTGTGCTTGGGGAGTATCCATTTGGCAGCCAGCATTGTGAGAGCTAAGCAAGGGAAGGGGGGAATGAGGTATCAACATACAGCATGTAGACGTTGGCTTATTTCCTTGTTTTCACGAGGCCATCTCACCTCTGCTCTGAACCTGGTATTCTTGAGTTAAGACTTCCTTCAGTTTAGTTGCTCCAACCTTCTACTGGACGGAGAAGGGAGTGACCTTGATGCTTAATGTGGGGAAGAGGATCTGGGGATCTAACCATTCCTTACAAGGACTTGCAGCAAATCCTCTTTTCAGCTTTCCTCACACTCCCAATTTCAGAGTACCTGACACCTCCAATTCTTGAACCCTTCTAGACCTCTGTGGCATAAAGAGATACCTTTCTCTTTTGTAAATTAGTCATCAGCTTTCTTTGCTAAATCACTCCCTACTTATCCATCTGTAGTCCACCCTGTAAAATTTAGTTGACGCCTACTACTTACTGTCATCTCTTGTTCTCTTTTGGCTTTATACCTTTTCCCCCCTTTATTATAAATTTAGTGTGTTTTATAGAGAGAGTGCAAATAAATATGTGTATTTGACCTGACACTGTCTACCAGTGGTCTATAACTGTTTATTTACATGTCAATTTTCTCTCCAACTAGACTATGAGTTCATTAAGAATAGAACTATTTCCTCCTTATCCTTTTAGTTCCAGCACCTAGAATAATACCTGGCACAGAGGACACACTCAACAAATACTGTTGAATGAAAGAATAGATGAATGAATGAGTTCTCTGCTTACTTTTCATCAGCTAGCAGCACAGTGCTTTGAACACTGAAAGTACTTAAAAATACATGAATTCAAAAAGGAAAGCTTTATAGTTGACATTTTGTATTTAAAATTTCAAACATATGGTTCTCTGAAAGACTTGTTTGCATGGTAAGTATAGTTTACATGGCCACAGTATTTAGAGTACATAGCACACATTTCATGTAGTCATGTTAACCAAGTAACTAGTAAAAGCAAATCCTGACTCCATTGTTTGAAAAGCCTCAATCTTAATGTCTTTTTTAAAAATAAACTTTCATTTATTTTTAAATAAACTTTCGGCCTCCATCCTTCATACCCTACTTTTTGATTTTTAATACAAGAAAGTGTAGGAATATATTAATCACAAATTAAAAGCCTATAGAAAAAGCCACTGACTGAATTGAGACATGGATAGAAACGACAGGATTATAGAGCACATGGACTGAAGTTTTCCATTCTCAGTACACTAAAATAATGAAATGTTCATGGCAGTCATAGTTTTTATGTCACTTTAGAGTCAGTATTCAGAATAATTATATTTATTTTTCTAAGATCTGATTTTTAAAATGCTCAAGTATACCAAAATACAATTTGCAATGTATCAAAATAAAGATATGGAATAAACTTGGCAATAAAGCAAATTTCTCTATCACAAATCATATTTGCTTATTACTCTATATAAGCTGGTTTCCTCACTGTCTTTTCAAATACCATTATTATTGCTTCAGTGCTCAAGCTGCCTAAAATGTCCTCCTTCCCTCCTCCTAGTCAAATTCTGTCCATCTTTCAAGGTCCAACTCGAGCTTCCTCTTTCCAATGAAAACTTCCACATGACCTCTCTTCTTCCTGGTAGCCTCCAGCACTTCTTTGAACCACGTATCCTGACACCTGATTACACTCTACACTCCACCACCCTTTAGGTACCTTCCCAACTAGAATGTAAACATACTGGTGGCCAGGTTGCAGCCTTCTTTTCTAATCCTTGTAACTCCTAGTACCATTTTGGGCCCATAGCAGATGGTCAAACAAAATTTTCTTTTTTTCAAAATAAAAATAGCTTTTATTGTGATTATAAAAATGTTACACAGTCATTATAAAAAACTCAAACCATATAAAAAAGTGCGAAAAAAAAGTAAAATCCTAGCACTGAAAGAAAACCACTTATAACATTTTGGTAAACCTCTTTCCAAACATTTTTGTATGCACATAAATACATACAGACATAAAAATATATAATTTTATATAAATGGTATTATACTGTCCTGTTGTTCTGCCACTTGAGACAATAAATGCAGATTTTCAGTGTCTTCCTAAAATTGTATTACTTCCTTGCTCATCATTGCTTCCTGAAGTTAACTTTATTTTAAAAGTAGAAATGCGGGACTTCCCTGGTGGTCCAAAGGCTAAGACTCCGCACTCCCAATGCAGGGGCCCAGGTTCAATCCCTGGTCAGGGAACTAGATCCCACATGCTGCAACTAAAGATCCCACATGCCGCAACTAAGACCAGGTACAGCCAAATAAATAAATAAATAAATTTAAAAATAATAAATAAAAGTAGAATTGTGCTTCCAAGGAATTATTGGCCAATTTGCATGACAAATAAGGTTTCGAACACTGGATTATATATTTTTCAGACTACTAATTCTTTTGTCATCAGACCCATTTTGATTATAACATGGTTAAATTCATTTATTTGCTCATGTTTTAAAAGATATTGTTACCTGGTAAACATTTTCGTGGACTACCCATTAATCTTCATATATTTTGTTACACACCTTTAATAAGGTTTCAATTAGCTAAATATATTCTTATATTCCTCCTGCAAGTGACATAGGTGGTGATAAATACTCTCAGGTATCAGTTTTATCTCACCTGTACAGCCTCTTAGCACTAAAATACCTTTAAATGACAGTGGTGATGGCAGAGCCTACTTTGTATAATTTGTTCATCTATCAATACTGGGTTTTTGAGAAATGATAATCTAAAGCTCTAAAGGTCCTTCTTGGTCCTATGTATCTAGAAAAACAGCATCTCCATGCCAGATGAGAACTTCTCGAACTGTTTTTAAAATCAGGGCAAGGGGAAAAGAACAGGGCAGGGAATCCTTGGCAGCAACAGCCGGATTCAAAGAATTCAGTGTGCTGGGAACAACAGTCAACTGGGTGCGACTGCCTGCACCCTTGCACCAAAGCCAGAGAACAAAGATGAAGGGTGAGGAAATTAAGGAGACTCTTAAAGTGACTTCCCAGGAGGAATCTCAGACCAGCCACACCCAGTCCCCTCATCTTAGTAAATAATTCAGCAAAGCTGCAAATGGGTTTAGCTGAGTCCCTGCAGGAACCTCTCCCAGAGTGGGGGATTTCTTCTTCATTGCTCCTACTTGCAACTTCCCAGACCCAAGCTTGCCTGCGGGTGACGTGTGTGCTCTCCCCAAGTCATGGCATGTTTACCTGAAGATGAACAAACAAACAGCAAATAGCTCTTGGAGCGTTTCCCCTACTTCCTGGCAGCAGAAGGAGAGCAGCTGTTGTATGGTTAAACTGGGGATTTAAGCTTTTAAATAAAGTTTTTAGTAGAAACCCTACTTTCTGTCTATCTCTGATGGTTAAACTGAAATTTGACTGCTTCTTCCAAGATAGGCCAAACTTACTGGAAATGGAATATGAATAAGCCTGGCCCATCCAATCATCCAGCAGACATTCATTAATTTATTCTTCCAGCATTTACTGAGCACCCACAACAAGCAAAGGTACTGAATGGGGCTTCAGAGATAAACTATGCTGTCTCCCCACTCAAGGGAACTAACAATGATACCTATCACATGACACAAACAACTGGCATTGATGAAGCAGTTATTATGTGCCAAGATTAATAGATGCTTTACTCCATTATCTCATTTAATTTTCACAATGTTGAAGTAGTATACTCTCCATTTTACAGATGAGAAAACTAAGGCCTGGAGAAAGTAACTTAACCATGGTTACACAGCTGTACCCAATTTAAAGTCTTCTCTTTAGTGCTTCACATGGAGCTTGATATTACACATTTACAAGCTGAATGGAGAGGTAGGAGAGACAAAATCGATTTATTCTTGACCCTGTGCGATATCTTAGGAAAGAGATTATATGTTTGCCAATAACTAATATAAATATGATAGAATAAGTGCCATAAGACAGATCACTTATGGAGGTAAGGGAGGGCAAGGAGGGGAGGAAGTGGGAATTACGAGGACTTTTAGAACTGGGTTTACTTGAAGATGGGCAGGAATGTGACAGACATGCAAGAAAGTGCTACACAAATAGAAAAGCAAAAACAAAGGTGTGCTAGGGGAAAAGTATAAGGAGTGTTTGGGGGAAAGTGAATGTCTGTGTGTGGTGAGAGTGTAGGCTGTGAGTAGGAAAGCAGTGGTTGGAACAGCTGAGGTTAGATCATGAGTGGCCTAAATGTAAGGTAATGGAACTCATATTTCATAAGCAGGCAATACCAATAGAACCTCTGATGTTCTAAGCAGGGGCGACAAGCCCAAGGCTATGCTTTAGAGAATTATATTTATAAAAGGTCTTGCGGTAGTTCTCAAGCTTCAATGTTCATCACAATCACCTGCAGAGCTTTTAAAATGCATGGGCCCCAGAAAAAGTTCTAGAGCAACAGGAACTCTCATAAACTGCAGTTAAATGTGGAAAATGGTACGATCATTTTGGGAACATATGCTAAAGCTGAATGTATGCATTCCCAACAATTCCACTCCTAAGTACATACTTAACAGAAATCTATACACCAAGAGACATATAAAAGTATGTTTATAGTAACATTGTTTGTACTAGCTTGAAACTGAAAACAACCCAAACACCACCTACTGTAGAATGGATAAACTGTGGTTTATACATAAAATGGAATTCTGCACAACAATAAAAAAGAACAAACTGTAGCTAAACCCAACAACAAATCAGAAATATAATGTTAAGCAAAAGAAGCCAGCCCCTGAGGAGTGCATGCTCTATGATTCTAGCTACATAAAGTTCAAGATCAGGCACATCTAGTTTATGGTGATAAAAGTTAGACTAGTGGTGACCCTAGAGGGGATTCATGACTGGAAGGGGACCTGGGAGAGGCATCTGGGGCGCTGGTAATATTCTCTATCTGGATGGACATTACATGAGTATGTTTATTTTGTAGAACTCCATTAAGCTGTACATTTATTATTTTGCACTTTTCTCTAAATGTTGTACTGCAATAAAACCTTTTTACTTAAAACATTAAAAAAAAAGCATAGGTCCCAACCCATAAGATTCTGATTAAATCGATCTGTGATGGGGCATGGGCATGGGTAGTCTTTAAAAGCTCCCTGAATGAACTTGACGTGCAACCAGGGTTGAAAACTGCTGATGTAGAGCAAGGACTGGAGCAAAAGAAAAAAGTTAAGAAGTTATTCAATACTTCCCACACGAGTGATTTTAAGTGTCACCTGAAATGCTTGTTAAAAAATAAATTCCCGGGCCGGGGGGGGGGAGTCAAGATGGCGTACTAGGAGGACGCAGAATTCGTGGCTTCTCACAACTAGGGCACCTACCAGGCACCGGTGGGGGACCACGAACACCTAAGGGGACGGAAGGAACCCCCAGCAACCAGGGACATGGGGAGTGGGGGGAGTGAGGGGGGAGGAGGAGTGAAGGCAGAATGGGACTGGCGCCCCTGAGGGGTGGCTGGGGGAGGGGAAGGGATCCCATGCCCGAAGGGGGAAACTGGGGGACCACTGGGAGGGCAGAGGATCAGAAGGGAGTGCGGCCAGGTTTCCCTGCCCACTTGGGCCCCCAGGAACCTCTTGAGATCCGGGCCTGATCCTCTGCCCACCGAGGCCCTCTCCAGCCGCGCGGGTCCTGAGGGAGTGGGAGGGAGTGAAGGGGGAGCAAAAGTAAAGGCCGGACTTACGGGACCGGCCTCCCTGAGGGACGGCTGGGGTAGGGGAGGAGTTCTACACCCAGCACAACCCACCCACGGTTAGGGGTCTGGCAGCGACACGGGAGACCCCGGGGGGAGATGGTGGGGGAGGGGCACGAAGGAACACAAGGGAACAGGACCGGGGCTTTCCCTGTCCACTTGGGCACTGAGAAGCCTCTTGGGCTCCCTGGCCTAATCTTCTGCCCTCAGAGCCTCCCTCCCGCCATGCAGAGCCAAGCCCCACCCCACACCCTCACTCAGGGCCCTACCTCCAGACTCCGCAACCCCACACTCCAGAGGCCCTCCTTTCCACATGCTGCCGCTCCCCTTCTGCGCAGGTCCTAAGCAGAGGCTCTGCCCACACTTGAACGTCGCCCCGCCTAGGCCCCACCTCACGCTCAAACGTCACCTCCCCACCAGCCTAGGTCCGGCCCCACTGTAAACACCCCGCCCCTGCCTAAGTTCCAATCCGCCCCCATAGCCAGACTTTTTTTTTTTCTTTTCTTTTTTCCTCTTTTAGATTGGGGTTCTGTTTTAGCTTGTTGATTCATTTATATTTTTATTTCTCCTAATAAATCTTCTATTTTTCTAATTTTATTTTATTCTTTATACTTTGTTAGTGATCTCTCCTTTTGGCTTGTCCCCCCCCCCCGCCTTTTTTCTTCTTTTTTTCTGTTGTTGTTTTACTGTGCCCTGTTGCAGTTATTTCAATTATAGTTTTAGTTTTCCTAACATTTTTTATCTTTCTAATTTTATTTTGTTTTTTATTATTTGATATTGTACTGCTCCTTTTTTTCTTTCTTCCTTTTTTATTTTTCAGTACGCGGGCCTCTCACTGTTGTGGCCTCTCTCGTTGCGGAGCACAGGCTCCAGAGGCGCAGGCTCAGCGGACATGTCTCACGGGCCCAGCCACTCTGTGGCACGTGGGATCCTCCCGGACCAGGGCACGAACCCGTGTCCCCTGCATCGGCAGGCGGACTCTCAACCACTGCACCACCAGGGAAGCCCCCCTCCTTTTTTTTAACTGTGCCACAAAGCTTGCAGGATCTTGCTTCCCAGGCCAGAGGTTGGGCCTGAGCTCCTGTGGTGGGAGCTCCGAGTCCAAACTGCTGGACTAACAGAGAACCTCAGACCCCAGGGAATATCAACTGGAGTGAGGCCTCCTGGAGGTCCTCATCTCAGCACCAAGACCCAGCTCTATCCAACTGCCTGTAAACTCCAGTGCTGGACATCTCAAGCCAAACAACCAGTAAGACAGGAATACAGCACCACCCACCAGAAAAAAAAAAAGAAATGACAAAAAAATTTGTTACAGATGAAGGAGCAAGGTAAAAACGTACAAGACCAAATAAATGAAGACGAAATAGGCAACCTACCTGAAAAAGAATTCAGAGTAATGATAGTAAAGATGATCCAAAATCTCAGAAACAAAATGGAGAAAATACAAGAAACATTTAAAAAGGATCTAGAAGAACTAAAGAGCAAACAAACAGTGATGAACTACACAATTACTGAAATTAAAAATACTCTAGAAGGAATCAACAGCAGAATAACTGAGGCAGAAGAACGGGTAAGTGAGCTGGAAGATAAAATTATGGAATTAACTGCCAGGGAGTAGAACAAAGAAAAAAGAAGGAAAAGAATTGAGGAAAGTCTCAGAGACCTCTGGGACAACGTTAAACGCACCAACATTCGAATTATAGAGGTCCCAGAAGAAGAAGAGAAAAACAAAGGGCCTGAGAAAATATTTGAAGAGATTATAGTCGAAAACTTTCCTAACATGGGAAAGGAAATAGTCAATCAAGTCCAGGAAGCACAAAGAGTACCATACAGGATAAACCCAAAGAGAAACACACCGAGACACATATTAATCAAACTATCAAAAATTAAATAAAAAGAAAAAATATTGAAAGCAGCAAGGGAAAAGCAACAAATAACATACAAGGGAATCCACATAAGGTTAACAGCTGATCTCTCAGTAGAAACTCTGCAAGCCAGAAGGGAGTGGCAGGACATATTTAAAGTGATGAAAGGGAAAAACCTACAACCAAGATTACTCTACCGAGCAAGGATCTCGAGCAAGGATCTCATTCAGATGCGATGGAGAAATTAAAACCTTTACAGACAAGCAAAAGTTAAGAGAATTCAGCACCAGCAAACCAGCTTTACAACAAATGCTAAAGGAACTTCTCTAGGCAGGAAACACAAAAAAATGAAAAGACCTACAATAACAAACCCAAAACAATTAGGAAAACAGTAATAGGAACATACATATTGATTATAACCTTGAGTGTAAATGGATTAAATGCTTCAACCAAAAGACACAGACTGGGTAACTGGATAAAAAAACAAGACCCATACATATGCCGTCTACAAGAGACCCACTTCAGACCTAGGGACACATACAGACTGAAAGTGAGGGGATGGAAAAAGATATTCCATGCAAACGGAAATCAAAGGAAAGCTGGAGTAGCAATTCTCATATCAGACAAAGTAGACTTTAAAATAAAGACTATTACAAGAGACAAAGAAGGACACTACATAATGATCAAGGGATCAATCCAAGAAGAAGATATAACAATTGTAAATATTTATGCACCCAACACAGGAGCACCTCAATACATAAGGCAAATGCTAACAGCCATAAAAGGGGAAATCGACAGTAACACAATAATAGTAGGGGACTTTAACACCCCACTTTCACCAATGGACAGATCATCCAAACTGAAAATGAATAAAGAAACACAAGCTTTAAATGACACATTAAACAAGATGGACTTAATTGATATATATAGGAGATTCATCCCAAAACAACAGAATATACTTTCTTCTCAAGTGATCATGGAACATTCTTCAGGATAGACCATATCTATCCATTTGGGTCACAAATCAAGCCTTGGTAAGTTTAAGAAAATTGAAATTGTAACAAGTATCTTTTCCGACCACAACACTATGAGACTAGATATCAATTACAGAAAAAAAAAACTGTAAAAAAATACAAACGCAGGTGGCTAAATAATACGCTACTAAATAACCAAGAGATCACTGAAGAAATCAAAGAGGAAATTAAAAAATACCTAGAAATAAATGACAATGAAAACATGATGACCCCAAACCTATGGGATGCAGCAAAAGCAGTCCTAAGAGGGAAGCTTATAGCAATACAATCCTACCTCAAGAAACAAGAAAATCTCAAATAAACAACCTTACCTTACACCTAAAGCAATTAGAGAAAGAAGAACAAAAGAACCCCAAAGTTAGCAGAAGGAAAGAAATCATAAAGATCAGATCAGAAATAAATGAAATAGAAATGAAAGAAACAATAGCAAAGATCAATAAAACTAAAAGCTGGTTCTTTGAGAAGATAAACAAAATTGATAAACCCTTAGCCAGACTCATCAAGAAAAAAAGGGAGAAGACTCACATCAACAGAATTAGAAATGAAAAAGGAGAAGGAACAACTGATACTGCAGAAATACAAAGGATCATGAGAGATCACTACAAGCAACTATATGCCAATAAAATGGACAACCTGGAAGAAATGGACAAATTCTTAGAAAAGCACAGCCTTCCGAGACTGAACCAGGAAGATAGAATATATCAACAGACCAATCACAAGCACTGAAATTGAAACTGTGATTAAAAATCTTCCAACAAACAAAGCCCAGGACCAGATGGCTTCACAGGCGAATTCTATCAAACATTTAGAGAAGAACTAACACCTATCCTTCTCAAACTCTTCCAAAATATAGCAGAGGGAGGAACACTCCCAAACTCATTTTATGAGGCCACCATAACCGTGATACCGAAACCAGACAACCAGACAAAGAAAAGAGAAAACGATAGGCCAATATCTCTGATGAACATAGATGCAAAAATCCTTAACAAAATACCAGCAAACAGAATCCAACAGCACATTAAAAGGATCATACCCCACAGTCTAGTGGGGTTTATCCCAGGAAATCAAGGATTCTTCAATATACACAAATCAATCAATGTGATACACCATATTAACAAATTGAAGGATAAAAACCATATGATAATCTCAATAGATGCAGAAAAAGCTTTTGACAAAATTCAACACCCATTTATGATAAAAACTCTCCAGGAAATAGGCATAGAGGGAACCTACCTCAACATAATAAAGGCCATATATGACGAACCCACAGCCAACATCATTCTCAATGGTGATAAACTGAAACCATTTCCACTAAGATCAGGAACAAGAAAAGGATGCCCACTCTCACCACTATTATTCAACATAGTTTTGGAAGTTTTAGCCACAGCAATCATAGAAGAAAAAGAAATAAAAGGAATCCAAATTGGAAAAGAAGAAGTAAAGCTGTCACTGTTTGCAGATGACGTGATACTATACTTAGAGAATCCTAAAGATGCTACCAGAAAACTACTAGAGCTAATCAATGAACTTGGTAGAGTAGCAGGATACAAAATTAATGCAGAGAAATCTCTTGCATTCCTTTACACTAATGATGAAAAATCTGAAAGAGAAATTAAGGAAACACTCCCATTTACCATTGCAACAAAAAGAATAAAATACCTAGGAATAAACTTACTGAAGGAGACAAAAGACCTGTATGCAGAAAACTATAAGACACTGATGAAAGAAATTAAAGATGATACAAACAGATGGAGAGATATACTATGTTCTTGGATTGGAAGAATCAATATTGTGAAAATAACTATACTACCCAAAGCAATCTACAGATTCAATGCAATCCCTATCAAACTACCAATGGCATTTTTTAACAGAGCTAGAACAAAAAATTGCACAATTTGTATGGAAACACAAAAGACCCTGTATAGAAAAACAATGTTGAGAAAGAAAAATAGAGCTGGAGGAATCAGGCTCCTGGACTTCAGACTATACTATAAAGCTACAATAATCAAGACAGTATGGTACTGGCACAAAAACAGAAATATAGATCAATGGAACAGGATAGAAAGCCCAGAGATAAACCTCTGTTGATAAAGGAGGCAAGAGTATACCATGGAGAAAAGACAGCCTCTTCAATAAGTGGTGCTGGGAAAACTGGACAGCTACCTGTAAAAGAATGAAATTAGAACACTTCCTAATACCATACACAAAAATAAACTCAAAATGGATTAAAGACCTAAATGTAAGGCCAGACACTATAAAACTCTTAGAGGAAAACATAGGCAGAACACTGTATGACATAAATCACAGCAAGATCCTTTCTGACTCACCGCCTAGAGTAAAAACAAAAATAAACAAATGGGACCTAATGAAACTTAAAAGCTTTTGCACAGCAAAGGAAACTATAAACAAGATGAAAAGACAACCCTCAGAAGGGGAGAAAATATTTGCCAATGAAGCAACTGACAAAGGATGAATCTCCAAAATATACAAGCAGCTTATGCAGCTCAATATCAAAAAAACAAAAATCCAATCAAAAAATGGGCAGAAGACCTAAATAGACATTTCTCTAAAGAAGATATACAGATTGCCAACAAACACATGAAAAGATGCTCAACATCATCACTCACTAGAGAAATGCAAATCAAAACTACAATGAGGTATCACGTCACACCAGTCAGAATGGCCATCATCAAAAAATCTACAAACAATAAATGCTGGAGAGGGTGTGGAGAAAAGGGAACCCTCTTGCACTGTTAGTGGGGAATGTAAATTGATACAGCCACTATGGAGAACAGTATGGAGGTTCCTTAAAAAACTAAAAATAGAATTACCATATGATCCAGAAATCCCACTACTGGGCATATACCCTGAGAAAATCATAATTCAAAAAGAGTCATGCACCACAATGTTCATTGCAGCACTATTTACAATAGCCAGGACATGGAAGCAACCTAAGTGTCCATCGACAGATGAATGGATAAAGAAGATGTGGCACATATATACAATAGAATATTACTCAGCCATAAAAAGAAATGAAATTGAGTTATTTGCAGTGAGGTGGATGGACCTAGAGACTGTCATACAGAGTGAAGTAAGTCAGAAAGAGAAAAACAAATACCGTATGCTAACACATATATATGGAATTAAAAAAAAATGGTCTGAAGAACCTAGGGGCAGGACAGGAATAAAGACACAGACGTAGAGAATGGACTTGAGGACACGGGAGAGGGAAGGGTAAGCTGGGAGGAAGTAAGAGAGTAGCACTGACATATATACACTACCAAATGTAAAATAGATAGCTAGTGGGAAGCAGCTGCATGGCACAGGGAGATCAGCTCAGTGCTTTGCGACCACCTAGAGGGGTGGGATAAGGAGGGTGGGAGGGAGATGCAAGAGGTAGGGGATATGGGGATATACGTATGCATATAGCTGATTCACTTTGTTTTACAGCAGAAAATAACACAACACTGTAAAGCAATTATACTCCAATAAAGATGTTAAAATAAATACATTCATTCATTCCCAGGTCCCTCCCTTGCTGACTCTGATTTACTTGGTTGGAGATGGGATCAAGGAATCTGTCTTTTTGACAACCTCTCCGATGTGGTTAGTTAGGGTTCTAAATTAGGGTCCAGTGGCAGCGGTGGGAATGAAGAGCAGGTTATTCCAAGCAAAATAAAACTAGAAAAGATTAAATTTTTAACACTACTTATACACTCCCAGCTTAAAACCCACCAAAACTACCAAATTTGAGTATGGTTTATTAAACTGACATTTTTAACCTAAGGTGGCTTTATTTTGACTCACAGTGTATACACTTTAATTTAGTCTTTTACTTTTGTTTTTAACTGAATCATGCGAGCAAGAAATTTCAGAAGCCTAAGAGGTACCATTCTGTTTTGGGGTACATCTGCTTTAGAGAATGGGTTTAATAACATCTCATGGTAAAGTCTCACTTTAGCCTAATTTTTGAAAAACCCTTGGTTGTATTTTCAAAGAACTTCCAAATTCTGCATGTTATGTCCTTCAAAGCATGAAATATGCAGTAAAGCAAGTACTATACTTCCCTCAGTAATAAGAATCATGATTTTTTATTTTAAATAAAAGATGGAATAACATAATGTTTTCTCTTGAAGACAGGTAGAGTGGAACTTAAACTTTCCTCCATCTGTCAAGGCAATCAAAGAAGATAGAAAATCACACACAATTGCAATACATTCTTAAACCTTAACTAATCTGATCACATTCTGGGCTAGAAAATTATACATTGATCTCAGAGGCTGAATGACATAAAATATATTGATGTGCATTAAGCATCAGGGCAAGAGCACTTGACGCTAATAGCAAGAGCACTTGGTGAGAGTCAGAAGACTCTCTGGGAGACCTCAGGCTTCAATTTTATACCTGTGTGATGGGGAATGGGTAGAGAAACATCAGTAGTTTTCAAACCAGAAGGCTTGAGTTTTTCAGAGGCATTGGTAAGTTTCTACAAATGTTTAATATTAACAGTTTTCTTATTAAAAATATACCTTTGTTTAAAATTTATAAGAAAAACAACATGCACACTAAATAGGTTACATAGTAAATCTGAATATATAGACACTACCAACTTGTGCTCTCAGGTTAACTCATCGTGGAGCTTTTCCTGCTCACAAATATATGTATTTGAACTTGTAAATGTGTCACTGACTAGGAAGCTTTTTATCTGCTCTAGTCTTTTTCTTTTCTTTTTAATCCAGGACTATATTGGCATAAAGGCTGTGATTACATAAAATCTTTAAATTCTACTGGATGAGAGTACAGATGTTATCAACCCCTCCTTATACTTGTTCCTATACGATGTGGTTATGGAACAAAACAAAGTAGATTTATTACTCTATAAAATAACTTGATAATTACAAAATAGAAGTATTTAAGTGTTAAGATACTAACAAAGTGGTAAAAATGTAATCGTCTTTGTACTGGGACTGGAAAAGCAATGGCAGAAAAAATTGATGGAATAGTGGATCACAGAAAACACAGGCCTTAAAATGTCATTAGATGTTGTGTAGATAAACACTAGCAGTTAAGATTATGTAAGCATTTTTCAAAACACTATTGGATAATGTTATACAAATTGATACATACTGTTAATTTTATTAGGATGAGGCTTTTAAATTGTAGACCTTTCAGAGTCATTTGCAGACGTATCAGTAGTGATGCCAGAATTTATTCTTTTACACTAAAGTTTTCTGACTGATATAAGGCAGTTGTCAAAACAATAGTCAAATAAAATAAGAAATTACTATTATTTCTACCTTAAGTACATCCATTAAATGTAAGTTTATCAACTTGGAAATCTTACTGATATTTAAATAAACTGAATAGCTCAATTTAGGCTTATAACACTGCCATACTTACCACCTCAGATAAAATATTAGTGATGAATCAAAACAGGATTTGGATTCAAAATGCAAAATAAAATTAATTTTTCTGCGTGAAAATTATGAGCAAAAATCTGGCCTCTGTATTAGTCTGCTCAGGCTGCCATAACAAAATACCATAGACTGGGTGGCTTAAACAACAGAAATTATTTTTCTCACAGTTTGGGAGACTAGAAGTCCAAGATGGAAGAGGCAGCAGGCTCAGTGTCTGGTGAGGAGTCTTTCCTTTGTTGTAAAAGGCTGCCTTCTCACTGTGTCCTTACATGGCGAACAGAGGGGGAAGGCTCTCTGATGTCTCTTCTTTTTTTTTTTTTTTTTAATTTATTTATTTATTTTTGGCTGCGCTGCGTCTTTGTTGCTGTGCGTGGGCTTTCTCTAGTTGCAGCGAGTGGGGCTACTCTTCGTTGCAGTGCGCGGGCTTCTCATTGCGGTGGCTTCTCTTGTTGCAGAGCACAGGCTCTAGGTATGTGGGTTTCAGTAGTTGTGGCATGTGGGCTTCAGTAGTTATGGCATGTGGGCTCAGTAGTTGTGGTGCACAGGCTTACCTGCTCTGTGGCACGTGGGATCTTCCTGGACCAGGGTTCAAACCCATGTCCCCTGCATTGGCAGGAGGATTGTTAACCACTGTGCCACTAGGGAAGTCCCTGATATCTCTTTTTATAAGCACACTAATCCTACTGGAGAAGAGCCCTACCCTAATGACCTCATTGAATCTTAATTACATCCTTATAGGCCCTACCTCCAAACACAGTCACGTTGGGGGTTAGGGCTTCAATATATGAATGTGGGGGGCACACAATTCAATCCATAGCAGCCCCTGAGGTACCTGATCTTTAAAGAAATAACACTATTGAACAACTCATGTGAGATATTATAAGATACATTTATTTTTCTCCAAACAATGCAGTTTTTAAACTAGCTGAGAAAACTGTTCATTGATTTCTCCAAAGTGATCACACATCAATTAGGAAAGTAACTCAGCTTTGGCACAAAAATTTACTATCACTACTTTTTTTTTTTTTGGCCTTGCTCTGTGGCTTGTAGGATCTTAGTTCCCAGACCAGGGATCAAACCCGGGGCCCTGGCAGTGAGATCACTGAGTTCTAACCACTGGACTGCCAGGGAATTCCCTATCACTACTTTTTTGAATATGTGGATCAGTATAACTAAAAAACTTTTTTTGACCAGATGTCAAGATGTTAAAAATAAATCTATTAGTATTTGCAGCTACTTGTCCATGTGAATCACAATTTTCCTGACATACTTCTATCTTAAAACCAAATACTAGAAAACTTTCCCCCCAAATCAGGAACAAGACAAGGATACCTGCTTTTGTCACTTCTGAACATAGCACAAGAAGTTCTAACCAAAGCAATTAGGCAAGAAAAAGATATAAAAGGTATCCAAATTGTAAAGGAAAAGATAAAACTATCTCTATTTAAAGATGGCATGATCTTCTATGCAGAAAACCATAAAGATTATACACATACACAAATACACAAACTATTACAGCTAATACATGAATTTTGCAAAGATGCAGGATACAAAACCAACATACAAAAACCAATTATATTTCTATAAACTAGCAATGAAAAATGTAAAAAGGAAACTAAGAAAAACAGTTCCATTTACAATAGCATGAAAAGAATAAAATACTTAGGGATAAATCTAACCAAGGAGGTGAAAGACTTGCACACTGAAAACTATAAAACACTGCTGAATGAAATTAAAGAAGACCTAAATAAATGGAAAAACTTCCCATGTTCATGGATAGGAAGACTTATCATTGTTAAGATGTCAATACTACCCAAAGCAATCTACAGATACAACACAATTCCTACCAGAATTCCAACAGGTTTTTTGCCACAGAAATAGAGAGCTAATCCTCAAATTCATATGGAATTGCAAGGGGGCCCAAATGGCCAGGACAATCTTGGAAAAGAATAAAGTTGGAGGGCTCAAACTTCCCAACTTTGAAACTCAATACAAAGCCTCAGTAATTAGAACAGTATGGAACTGGCATAAGGACAGACATATAGACCACTTGAACAGAAGAGAGGGCCCAGAAGTAAACCCTCACAGTAAGATCAATTGATTTTCAAGAAGAGGCCAAGGGTACCATTCATTGGGGAAAGGACTGCTCAAAAAGTCTTTCAGTAGTGGTGCTGCGAAAACTAGATATCCTTCTGCAAATGAAAGAAGTTGGGGGACTTCCCTGGTGGTCCAGTGGCTAGGACTCCATACTTCCACTGCACATGCCATGCAGTGGGAAAAAAAAGAAAAGAAAAGAAAAAAGTTGGATCCTTACCTCACACCTTATCTAAAAATTAACTCAAAATGGATCAAAGACCTAAACTTAAGAGCTAAAACTATAAAACTCTTAGAAGAAAACAATCCAACGGCTTCTTGACATTGGATTTGGCAATGATTTCATGGATATGACACCAAAAGCACAGGGAACAAAAGAAAAAATAGATAAATTGGACTTCATCAAAACTAAGAACTTTGGTGTATCAAAGGATACTATCAAGAAAGTGAGTAGACAACCTACAGAATAAGAGAACATATTTGCAAATCACATGTCTAATAAGGGATTCATATGCAGATTATGTAAAGATCTCCTACAACTCAACAACAACAACAACAATAAACAACACAATTCAAAAAAGTGCAAAGGGCTTAAATAGACATTTCTCCAAAGAAGATATACAAATGGCCAATAAGCACATGAAAAGATATTCAACATCATGAGTCATCAGGGAGATGCAAATCAAAACCACAATGAGATTCCACGTCACACCAATTTGAATGCCTATTATCAAAACAACAAGAAATATCACATGTCGGTGAGGATTGGGAGAAATTGTGCATTGCTGGTGAGAATGTAAAATGGTGTAGCCACTGTGGAAAACAGTATGGCAATTTCTTAAAAAGTTATACATAGAATGATCATATGATCCAGCAATTTCACTCCTAAGTACATATCCAAGAATCAAAGACAGGGACTCAAACAGATAGTTGTACACCCACGCTTACAGCTGCATTATTCACAACAGCCAAAAGGTGGAAACAACCCACGTGTCCACTGACAGATGAACGGATAAACTAAATACGATATACACACAGTGGCATATTATTCAACTATAGAGAGGAATGAAATTCTGATACACACTACAACATGGATGAACTATGAAAACATCATGCTTAGTGGAATAAGTCAGACACAAAAAGACAAATATTGTATGATTCCACTTATATGTGGTACCTAAAATAGTCAAACGCATAGAGACAGAAAGTAAAACAGTGGTTATCAGCAGCTGGAAGGGGGGGAATGGGGAGTTATTTTTTTTAATGGGTAAAATGCTTCAATGTGGGAAGATGAAAAAAGGGAGATAGATAGTGGTAATGGTTTTAAAACAATGTGCATATAGTTAATACCACTGAACTGTACACTTAAAATGGTAAATTTTATGTTATTTATATTTTACCACCAAAAAAAGATTTCTCAATTTAAAAAGTGGTTAGAATAGCAAATTTTATGTAATGTATATTTTACTGTAAAAAAGAGAATATTTTAAAAAAACCTAGATTTAGTTTCAAGATGAGAGGACTTTAAGGTCACTTCTAATTATAAAAAATTTTGAGACATCATGATAACAAGGAGAAGAGAGAAAGAGCATCTAGTTGAGGAATAAGAACCTGACTCCTTGTTCTGAATTATGAGTGTAACCTTACCTTTCAAGTGGTTATAAATGGACCAAGAAGTTCTAGCAATGACAGCAAACTCAAATGCCTATAGAGGCCAGGCAGGAAACGTAAGCAGGTGAAGCAAGGCAGCTGGGGATGGTGGTAAATCTGAGTCTACGTGCCCTGTCTAAAGAGAGCAGCTGTACCTCCGTCCTGGCGGTAAATCTGAGTCTACATACCCTGTCTAAAGAGAGCAGCTGCACTTCTGCCCTGGCAAACTGTCTTCTTGTTAGAATGTCGTCATGGTATTGGGAGGACTTTCCATTTTTAAGTGAAATTGAATTGAGATTTTTATGTTAAATGTTGGCATCAAATTAAAAATATGTATTTTTAACACCGCAAACCAAGAAAACATATCTGCAGGCCAAGGCACGTGCAGTCAGCTGACCACTAGTTTGTGATCTCTTTCATAGCATAAAGCCTGGACTGGAATACAAAAGAAGGAAAGGAAGTACTACTAATCAGATCCTCACCAATGTTTAAAGTTTGCGGGACTTCCCTGTTGGTCCAGTGGTTAAGAGTCCGCCTTCCAACACAGGGGACGTGGGTTTGATCCCTGGTCGGGGAACTAAGATCCCACATGCCATGGGGCAACTAAGCCTGCATGCCACAACTACTGAGCCCGCACCTCAACAAAGGACCCCGCATGCCGCAACGAAGATCCCACATGCTGCAACTAAGACCCAACGAAGCCAAATAAATAAATAAAATAAATATTAAAAAAAATTAAGTTTGCATACAGATCATGATCTAAATCTTTCTAATCCTTGTTTAGAATCACCAGTGGGTATTGAATATTGTTTTAATTAGGTATCATTTAAAATAGCACAGCTTTGAATGGGTCAGTTTTTAGTGGGGCACTTAGAACATGAAGTTTAGTGCCTTGCATATAGTAGGTGGTCAATAAGTGGTAGCTACTATTATTTTCAAACAAGGCTCTTACACGATATTGAAAAGTTAGCGTAAAACAGATTTTCAAAACCAACCCTACACCCAATAGAAGAAACGATAATATAACCCATTCAAAAATCTATCCTCTTGGGTTTCCCTGGTGGCGCAGTGGTTGAGAGTCCACCTGTCGATGCAGGGGACACGGGTTCATGCCCCGGTCCGGGAAGATCCCACATGCCGCAGAGTGGCTAGGCCCGTGAGCCATGGCCGCTGAGCCTGCACGTCCGGAGCCTGTGCTCCCACGACGGGAGAGGCCACAACAGTGAGAGGCCCGCGTACCACAAAAAAAAAAAATCTATCCTCTTGTAGTGATTGGGAAATGGTGAGCCTTCATATTAAATAACAAATCATTTACAGATGTTGGGTGCTAGGAATAGTTATTGGCAAAACAAGGTTCTTGCCCTCATAAAGGTTACAATTTAATAAGGGAGATGGACATTAAGTAAAGAGTCATCCCAAAAATATTTAGTCAGAAACTGTAATAAATGATGACTGAAAATTACAGGATGCTTTGAAAAGAGTAATGAAAGGATTTAATTCAGATGAGGAAGGGTCATAGGGAAGCCCCCTTTAAGGAGCTGACCTTTAAACTAAGACCTAAAAGGATAGAGAGGTCAGCAGCCTAAGGGTATTATGTATGGAGGGTGAGGAGGGTTGGGTGGGAGAGGAGGTTGTGACAAAAGCATTCCAGGAATGCTTGTGTGACACGTGTGACAACTCCAAATAACCAAAATAGAAAAAAGGAAAAATTAAATAGAGGGGGAACTTCCCTCGTGGCGCAGTGGTTAAGAATCCACCTGCCAATGAAGGGGACATTGGTTTGAGCCCTGGTCCGGGAAGATCCCACATGCCGCGGAGCAACTAAGCCCATGAGCCGCAACTACTGAGCCTGCGTTCTAGAGCCCGCGAGCCACAACTACTGAGGCTGAGAGCCACAACTACTGAGGCTGAGAGCCACAACTACTGAAGTCCACGTGCCTAGAGCCCGTGCTTCACAACAAGAGAAGCCACCACAATGAGAAGCCCGCGCACCACAACAAAAGAGTAGCCCCCGCTCACGGCAACTAGAGAAAGCCCGCGTGCAGCAACGAAGATGCAACACAGCCAAAAAAAAATTAAATAGAGGGAAAGATTAAAGTTATTGCAGGTAGAGAGGGGACAGATTTGAGGGGACATCAATTGTCAATGTTCTCCCTGGAGAAAAGATTCTGAAGAAAGAAGTAAAAATGAAAAAATAAGAGGAAATTAGGAATAGAGAAGAAATATGTAAAATGGGAGCTAGGAAACAGGAACTTGAGGTTGAAGAAATTATTTGTTTATTTATTTAACCTGGTCACATCAGGTTTCCGGGGAAAGTGATGAGAGGTGAAGCACTGGTGGGAACAAGTGGAGAGAACCGGCTGCTAGAGGAGACCTCAGGAGTGAAGAGATCACACTGAAGGATTTTTGTTTGTTTGTTTAAAAAATTACAAAGGAGGGCTTCCCGGGTGGTGCAGTGGTTGAGAGTCCACCTGTCGATGCAGGGGACACGGGTTCGTGCCTCGGTCCGGGAAGATCCCACATGCCGCGGAGCGGCTGGGCCCGTGAGCCATGGCCGCTGAGCCTGCGCGTCCGGAGCCTGTGCTCCGCAACGGGAGAGACCACAACAGTGAGAGGCCTGCGTACAGAAAAAAAAAAAAAAAAAAAAATGTGGCCTTTGTGAAGACAAGTTTGAATATGAGCTGTGCTACTTATAAACTATATAGCCTGTGCAAGTCACTTAACTTCTCTCTCAGTTTCTTTATGTATAAAACAGGATAATAATCACACCAACTCATGTTTGTTGTGTGAATGAAATGAATGAATACATGTATAGCATTTTGCTCAGTGGCTGGCACAATAAGCATTCAGCATCATTTTCTGTTGCCACATTGTTCTTCTTACCATTTTCCAAAGGAACCATGATGTTTCATGTCATCATACTTTCAAAAATCTTGTTTTTTCTTTTCAGAATGTACTCCTTCTTTGCTTAACAGCTTTCTACTACTCCAAGATCCACCCTAATTGTCTTTACTTCTTTAGAGCCTTCCCCAACTTCTGCAGGAAGAACTATTTCTTTCCTTGTGCTATTACTGATTCACACAGGCTTTACTAATCACTTATACTCTAAGGAAACTACTTCTAGGCTACTCTGTTCCTTCTCCCGGAATGTGAGCTCTTTGAGGGCAAGCACTGTCATTTACTTATCTGTATTTCCAGCATTTCATACACTCTCTGATGGAGAACACATTACACACTAAAAACATAATACTGTCTCAAGTCAGCTCTCTGGCTTCTTTGTCATTCATTGGTCACACACTTATAGGTGTGTGACCTAGACCAGTTATTTAACTTTCAAAATCTCAGTTTTATTTTCTGTGCAAAGGAGATAATAAAAGTATCTACCTAATACACAGGATTAGAAAAATGAGATAATCTACACAGGAAGCACTTAATAAATATTAACTGCTATTATTATCATTATTTTCATTTCTGATGCTGTATTTTATGTCTAGAAATTCCATTTAGATTTTTCTAATATCTTCCATTTATCTCCTAATCATATTCATATTTTCCTTTACATACTTGAGCACATCTATATGACTTAAAATAACTGTCTAAAGGTCCTTGCTAGCTAATTCCCCCATCTCTGTCTTTTCTGAGTCTGTGTTTCTATTGATTTATTTTTCTCCTGGTTATGGGTCATATCTTCCTGCTTCCTGTAATTTCTAGTTGGATGCCAGACTTTGTGAATTTTATGTTGTTGAGTGCTGGATTTTGTTGAATTCCTTTAAGGAGTATTGAATTTTGTTCTGGTATATGCAGTTACTTGCAGATCAGTTTAATGCTTAAGCTACTGAGGACTCTATCCAATGCCCAGTGTATTTTGAGGTTTCTCTCAAAATAGAAGAAACTAGCCTTGTGAGTACTCCAGGAATTGTCTGGCCTACTGTTTTCTAGTGGTTCTTTTTCCAACCCACACATGTGCAGAGTTTGTAGTCAAAGACTCAAATACCTCCTTGCAGCTCTCTGGAGCTAAGTGAGCAATGCCCTTCTCTCTGGTACTTGGCCTTGTAAATACTGGCCACCTTGGCCTCCCTAAACCCCAGTCTCTGCCTCTTCAACTCAGTAAGACCACCAAGCTCTTTGATGATCTCCCTGTACTGTCACTTGGTAACTGCCTCTCAGGGACCATAGTTCCACACTGACTGTTGGTCCAATGTCTGAAACAGTTGTTTCAGATACTTTGTCTGATTTTCTAGTTGTTTATAGCAGGAGGACAATTCCCTTAGTATCATTATTTTATTAAATGAAATATATATATTCACTGGTAAAAGCACAAAGCTCAAAACTAAATTCTCATAAACTGAAAATAAACTGTGGACAAAAGCTCTTTTGAGCCAATATCCCTAAAAAGAAGTAGAGATTTACTTCAAGGGAATTTCAATCTTTGCCAACTTGGAAAATTTAGACTAATATTTCTGTATTGAAAAAAATACCAAAGTGAGAAGTTGAATTTTAAAGGCTTATTACATTTGAGTAGATCTTTTTGCTTCCAAGAGTCTAAAGTTGTCTAGATAGCAAGAGACTCACTGCAGTTTTCATGAGGTTATTTGAAATTCAGACACAGGGAAATTAGCATCATTCAATACTCAGTCATGCAGGAATGACATCGTATCTCTGTACTTGCTAAAAACTGGGATAAAAGATTTCTTGCCAGAAGGGATCAAGGTCCTTAGTTTTCTACAGGTGGCTTCACTTTTAGATATGTTACGCTGGAACCCAGCTCATCTTTTGCCTCCTCCCAGAAGAGTCAGTTTCCTCTTGATAATGCTACAATATGTACATGATGTTCTAAGGAAGTTATCTGCAGGAGAACAATATAATAGCAGGTCCACTGAGTAGGTGTCTGGTACTTGGCATTCTAATTGAAAAAATGGGACTTAATAAATACTTTCCTTTGGAATCTTGCCTCTGAGTGTTTTTGCTCATTCTGGATTAAAATTGGAGACTGACACATTCTGGGACTGAAGGTTCCTGGAGGAAACTGAGAATATATTAAAACTATTTAACCAAAGATCTTAGGATCACCTAGACGCAAATGTTGCATTTGGTATTTCAGAAATCAGAGACTGTCTGATTAAGAAGCATGACAATAAATATCCAGCATAAAATCTAGGTCCTACTGGTGGCACAGGAGAAACAGGGAGAACTTGGAGCTGCTTCCTCTCAGCAGCTGGATGAATCATTGGCAGCTGCTATAAGAAAGATAAAGAAAACCACATCTGCTTAGAGTCCACCACTATATGGATCCCTTGTGATAATAAATAAATTACTGAAGAGGCCTCACTTGTAAGTCATGAAAAGAATTAAGGATATCTGAAGATTATTTTCCACAGTTATCTCCATGTGCTATTTCACAGAAACCAGCTCTAGCTATATGCACCATTCTTTGATATAATGAGTATTTAATATATATTTGCTGACTGGTTAAGGGACAGAGAAAGGATTAGGAAAGACAGGTTCTGATGAAATAGTACAAAATTCATCTATACACTCACAGCTCCCAGTTTTGTTTATGTGGAGACCAACAAGATAGTTTTTCTGAGCTAGTTCGCTTAAAATTGAGTTCACACTGATTTTCGACTACTAGTCATATATTTTGTAAAGAAGATGATGCTATTCTCAATACGCTTGCACAATAGTGTAATTGAGATGGATGATCTCTAGAGTTACTTGTCAGTAGTAGAAACAGCATATTAGTAAATCTGGTTTCTATTTCCAAATTTGCTACTGTGCAATCCTTCTGCGAGTTACACAATTTTGTTATTTATAAAATGGGCACAGGGCTTCCCTGGTGGCGCAGTGGTTGAGAATCTGCCTGCTAATGCAGGGGACACGGGTTCGAGCCCTGGTCTGGGAGGATTCCACATGCCGCGGAGCAACTAGGCCCGTGAGCCACAACTACTGAGCCTGCGCGTCTGGAGCCTGTGCTCCACAACAAGAGAGGCTGCGACAGTAAGAGGCCCGCGCACCGCGATGAAGAGTGGCCCCCGCTTGCCACAACTAGAGAAAGCCCTCGCACAGAAACGAAGACCCAACACAGCAAAAATTAATTAATTAATTAATAACCTCCTACCCCCAACATCTTCTTAAAATAAATAAATAAATAAAATAAAATAAAATGGGCACAATAATATCTACCATACCTATTTCTTAGGATAGCGAAATGATCTAATCAGAAACTAGGTAGAAGGAGTTTTAGCAAAAAAGTTTCAGTAGCTATATATAAAGTAGCAGTAGCATCAGTTAGAGCAGGGTAGGGGATCCTGCAAATTCAATGAAAGCAGGGAGCATACCTATTTTCTTACTATAACCCCAGCACCAGGTACATGGTAAGTCTACCAGATAGATTTGTTGAATGAATGAGGAAATAGTTTAGGCCTTCCTCTACTTTAAGTTAGGTTTACTATAGAAACTGTCAAAGATATTCGATACTTATTTGGAAAAACATAATATGAAGATGGGAATAAGAACAGGCCTTTGAAAACAGACGTGAACAAAAGTTTTGATGTAGAGACTCTATATCTGAAAATTTTGGAGCAATTTAATCTATTTTAATATCCTGAATGTAAGAATTTAGTGCCATTTTTTTAAAAGAAGCTCTCAGTAAGGGTCTTTCACCCTTCATATCACCAAAATAAAGTCTCAGTAAACACATTTTTGATCAGTGTATTTTTTAATATTTTCCTTGGGTTATAATCATAAGATGCTGAACCAACAATATGCAAATTGATCCTAAGTTTCATTTGTTTTAAAATGGGAATTATATTATCTACCACAGAGAGACGTTGTGAAGATTAAATGAATTACTGCACATAGATCTCAGAGTTACACTTGGATCTTAATAAGTGCTTCAGTGACGGTGATGGTGATGGTGATAATAATATTGATGGCAGTATCTCTGACACAAGACAGATAGCTCATTAAAAGGTGTTCCTAGAGCCTTGAAGAGTATGCACTAAAACAGTATTTATACTGAGCAAAAGAAAGAAGTTTGGAGGGAATAAAGGAAGGCAAGAAAAAAATTTGGGAAGACTTACCGCCATTTTTGCCTACAGTTCGGAAGCATCTCCAGAAGGCCCGTAAGAATGATGCCCTATTGTGAGGGGTGGCTTGGATGAAGCTGAATTCCCGAAAAAGAATGTGAGTTCCCTGACATACACTGTTAAAACTGCAAAGAGAAAAATCAAGGAATTATCATTAGATGGAGAGTTACAGAAGGCTGGAATTAGAATGAAAAGTCAAGAATATATAGAACAACTGCCCAAAAGGAGAAAAATCTTTTTTTCTCCAAAAAAACTCTGAACTATAGATTAGACCAAGTCCTTCTATGAGGAATTCTCTTCACATAACTATATCTCTTTGAAAACTCTTGGAGTTCAATTCCTCTGAGTGCTTCCCACCTCCTACACACACACACACTGAGGAAGTTTTAATCAGTCATTAGAGCATCTCATATAGTGGGAAATCTTTGTCTTTAGCTGGATGACACTGGCACTCATATCTTTTTGGAGAATACTTCTCCCTCTACCCCACCTGAAATTTATGTTTCCTTAAAGATATTCTTTTTGTATTCTCTCTGACCTATATCAGCTGTCTTAAGAACAACATGGCTTATGGGAACATAACTGGATTGTCTGTTCCAGTTTGGGGGTGGTGGCGTATACCTCCTCTCTGACAATAACGTTAGAGGAAAATCCATGTGCCAAAGGATATAAAAGGTTCCAGACAGACACTAAAGGCAAGTAAGAAAAACAAGGGTAGAAAGCGGCCCCTGAATGAGAGTATGAAGTAAAGCCCTAGGGCCCAAGTGAGTCATTGTTTAAGCTGGGCTGGGGAAGGGGAAAAAATGTACTCCATTGCCTTTGGGTTCTTCTGCCAAAGAAATAAAGTCTGTAGAGCCTGATGTAATCTAAAAATGGAAAATCCACCAAAGCACAGGCAATTATCCAGTAATCATCACTACCAAAGGCAGACTTCTGGTTCCAGAAAACTCCTAAAGTCCCTGACAAGTAAATCATGAGTGGAAAATATGTTAATCTTTGTAGAGAAGCAGACATTAAACTGAAGATGGCAAGCAACAGAGGGATAGTGGTAATCCCAAATGTCACTTTTCATTTGTTTAGCATTTAAAGGGGGAAAAAATTCTGAATCTCTGAATTGAACAGGAAAAAATTTCAGGAGCCATCTAATCCATTTTCCTTTGCCCTGACCAAGTTCAGAGGGAAGTGTTTAACCTGTCTTCAACATAGAGTATATTATCACTTAGGATAAAATTAGCCTCCTTCTGTCAATATTAACAACACTGCATGAAAAAGCGAATTACATACCCTTCTTCCCCCATGGAAAACTAGCATACAAATCTAAGATACTATGAGAAAGTATGAGGCAAAGAGTTAGAAGAAAGATTTTTAAAAAGCAACGAAAGTGTTAACCTAATTACGCAGTTTGCAGTGCTGTTGTGTTGAGTAAAGGAAAATGAAAAATAAAGCAAATGAGCTGTTACAGGTAAATGGAGCAGGCCACATTTCTAGCAAATGAAGTCTAGCAAATGATAACATTCTAGCCTAAATTTATGAAGCTACCCAGTAAAGAATTAGTCCCAAAGTGTGCTACACAACCCCCAGGGTAAAAATGCTGGTGTCTAGGTCATGGTCTAGGCTGTAAAGGAACTAATACTAGTGAAATTATATCCTTAGTGTAGCTTTTAAAAAATATCTTCTTTTAAGCTAGGGAGTAATTTATTCATTGAAGAATCTAGCTGAGCCTCATTGTATAGATGAATAGAATATACATAAGAATTTATAAAATAGGAATTTTATACAACAAACTGATAGGGCAAAGTCTTACAATACTGAATATAAAAAGACATAATTGTATTTACACTACTGCCTTTAGATAATTCATACCAATAAAATTCATATTTAATTAAAAATAAAAATAATTAGAAATGTTTGATTAGTATGGAGATAATCAGATGACCAGTTGATCATGTAGCTGATCAGTATGGAGATCAGAATCACTATCTAAAGAGTTAATAGACAATCTTAGTATAACCAGGGAAATTCTTTTAGATAAGATGGCTGTAAAGAAAAAGCAGAAAATGCGCTTGCTCAAAGCTTTACTGTTTCTCTTCAACCTGAAATCTCTTTTTCCTACCTCCAACTCTTAAAATTCTATCCATGTCAAATACCATGTTTTGCATGAAATCTTTTCCTGATTCCTCCCACCACAGCCCATTCCCATCATATCTCACTTATAACTCTCTAATGGTACTCACAATTTTGCTGCCTTGTTTTAAAGTTACTGGATGTATTTCCTCTATTAGATTCTATACAATAATCAATTAGGCTGCACTCATCTTTGTCTCCGTTGCATTACCTAACACATAGTAGATACTGCTCCATAAATGTCTGTGGTAGTTGATTTAGAAAGAAAAGAAAAAAACAGATGAATAACACCAGGCAGAAAGTATCAGGATTTATGTTTGTAACTAGCCATACTAGTGATACTGAAAGTCAAATTTCTACCATCTTTTTAAAAGTCTAGAACTTTGGTCTGATATTAGTATTGTAATACTGCAATACCAGCTTTTTTTTTTTTAATTAGTATTTGCCTGGCATATCTTTTTCTATGCTTTTAATTTCAATCTTTTTGGGTAATTTTTAAAAGATACTTCTTGGGCTTCCCTGGTGGCGCAGTGGTTAAGAATCCGCCTGTCAATGCAGGGGACACGGGTTCGAGCCCCGATCTGGGAAGATTCCACATGCCGCGGAGCAGCTAAGCCCGTGTGCCACAACTACTGAGCCTGCGCTCTAGAGCCCATGAACCACTACTGAACCCGCATGCCACAACTACTGAAGCCTGCGTGCCTAGAGCCCATGCTCCACAAGAGAAGCCACTGAAATGAGAAGCCTGCACACCGCAACGAAGAGTGGCCCCCTCTCGCCGCAACTAGAGGAAGCCCATGTGCAGCAACGAAGACCCAACACAGCCAAAAATAAATAAATTAATTAATTTAAAAAAAAAAAAAGATACTTCTCTTGTGAGTGCTGCACAGCTGGATTTGGTTTTTTACCCAATCTTACATTCTCTGTATTTTAGTAAGTTTTTTATATATTTGATTAATTTCTGCCATCTTTTGTCTTTTTATTTTTTTAATTAATTAATTAATTAATTTTTGGCTGCATTGGGTCCTTGTTGCTGCATGCGGACTTTCTCTAGTTGCGGTGAGCAGGGGCTACTCTTTGTTGTGGATGCTTCTCATCACAGTGGCTTCTCTTGTTGCAGAACACAGGCTCTAGGTGCGCAGGCTTCAGTAGTTGTGGCTCGCAGGCTCAGTAGTTGTGGCTCAGGAGCTCTAGAGTGCAGGCTCAGTAGCTGTGGCGCATGGGCTTAGTTGCTCCACGGCATGTGGGATCTTTCCAGACCGGGGCTCGAACCCGTGTTCCCTGCATTGGCAGGCGGATTCTTAACCACTGTGCCACCAGGGAAGCCCTTATTCTGTCTTTTTTAAAAAATATTTATTTATTTGGCTGTTCTGGGTCTTAGCTGCAGCACATGGGATCTTCGTTGCTGCATGTGGGATCTTTGTTGCAGCATGCAGGATCTTTAGTTGTGGCATGCAGGATCTAGTTCCCTGGGATCACACTGGACCACCAGGGAAGTCCCTTATTTTGTCTTTTCTGTGAACTGTTATTCTTTGACTTTTTTTCTCTTTTCCTACTTTTTAGTGTGTTAGTAAAGTTTTTTAAAAATATCACCCCCCCAAAAAAAATATATCACCCCCCAATTAGTTTGGAAGCTATGACAGAATCTGTAAACTTTTAGTATTTCTCTTAAATTTAACATACATATTTAGCTATACATTTTATTTATTTATTTGCGGTACGCGGGCCTCTCACTGTTGTGGCCTCTCTTGTTGCGGAGCACAGGCTCTGGACACGCAGGCTCAGTGGCCATGGCTCACGGGCCTAGCCGCTCCGCGACATGTGGGATCTTCCCGGACCGGGGCACGAACCCATGTCCCCTGCATCGGCAGGCGGACTCTCAACCACTGCGCCACCAGGGAAGCCCTAGCTATACATTTTTAAAATGTCAAATTAATCATCTTTATCACTCTCCAAAACAAGGAACAAAGTACACTTAAATAACTTATTAGCACTCTTCTCATCTTCTGATACTATTTTCTAGAATTTGAATTCTACCTTTTTTTAATTGAAAAACTTTTTTTTTTTTTTTTTTTTTTTGCGGTACGCAGGCCTCTCACTGTTGCGGCCTCTCCCATTGCGGAGCACAGGCTCCGGACGCGCAGGCTCAGCAGCCATGGCTCACAGGCCCAGCCGCTCCGCGGCATGTGGGATCCTCCCAGACCGGGGCACGAACCCGTGTCCCTGCATCGGCAGGCGGACTCCCAACCACTGCGCCACCGGGGAAGCCCTGAAAAACTTTTTTTATTGTGGTAAGATATATATAATATTTATCATTTTAACCATTCATAATATTTATCATTTTAACCACTGTAAATGTCCAATTCAGTGGCATTAAACATATTCACAATCCTATATAACCATCATCACTATCTATACCCAAAACTTTTTCATCATCCCCAACAAAAACTCTGTATCCATTTAAAAAATGGCTCCCCCTTCTAGCCTCCTCCCAGACTCTGGTAACCTCTATTCTACTTTCTGTCTCAATGAATTTGCCTATTCTAGGTACCTCATTTAAATGGAATCATACAATGTTTGTCCTTCTATTTCTGGATAATTCACTAAGCATAATGTCTTCAAGGTCCATCCATGTTGTGGAATACTGCAAATTTCATTCTATTTTAAGACTGAATAGCATTCCATTGCATGTATATACCACATTTTGTTTATCCATTCATTTGTCAATGGCCACTTGGGTTGTTTCTACCTTTTGACTGCTGTGAAAAATGCTATGAACTTGGGTGTACAAATATCTGTTCATGTCCCTCCTTTCAATTCCTTTTTGATACATGCCAAGGAGTAGAAATGCTGCATCAAAGAGTAGTTCTAAGTTTAATGTTTTGAGAAACCACCAAACTGTTTTCCACAGTGTCTGTACCATTTTATATCCTCACCAGCAATGCAGAATGGTTCCAATTTCTTCATGTTCTTGTCAACGTCTGTGCTTCCACCACCTCTTTTTTATTTTTGGCTGTGCTGTGCAGCATGCGGGATCTTAGTTCCCTGACCAGGGATTCAACCCACGTCCCCTATGGAAGCATGGAGTCTTTTTTTAAAAAAATAAATTTATTTATTTATTTATTTATTTTTGCCTGCGTTGGGTCTTCATTGCTGAGCGTGGGCTTTCTCTAGTTGTGGCGAGTGGGGGCTACTCTTCGTTGGGTGCGTGGGCTTCTCATTGCAGTGGCTTCTCTTGTTGAGGTGCATGGGCTCTAGGTGTGCGGGCTTCAGTAGCTGTGCTCACGGGCACTAGAGCACAGGCTCAGTAGTTGTGGCACATTGGCTTAGTCGCTCCACAGCATGTGGGATCTTCCTGGACCAGGGCTCAAACCCATGTCCCCTGCATTAGCAGGCGGATTCTTAACCACTGTGCCACCAGGGAAGCCCTGGAAGCATGGAGTCTTAACCACTGGACCGCCAAGGAAGTCCCAACCACCACGTGCTTTTTTAATAGCTCTCTTAGCAGGTGTGAAGTGGTATCTCATTGTGGTATTGATTTGCATTTCCCTAATGACTAATGATGTTGAGTATCTTTTCATGGGCTCATTAGCTATTTGTATATCTTCTTTGGAAAAATGCCCATTTAAGCCCTTTGTCCTTTTATGAATTGTGTTGTTCATTTTTTGTTGTTGCTGAGTTGTAAGAGATCTTTACATAATCTGGATATGAATCCCTTATTAGATATGTGATTTGCAAATATGTACTCTCATTCTACAGGTTGTCTTCTCACTTTCTTGATAGTATCCTTTGATGTACAAAAGTTCTTAATTTTGATGAAGTCCAATTTATCTATTTTTTCTTTTGTTCCCTGTGCTTTTGGTGTCATATCCACGAAATCATTGCCAAATCCAATGTCAAGAAGACATTGGATTGTTTTCTTCTAAGCGTTTTATAGTTTTAGCTCTAAGTTTAGGTCCTTGATGCATTTTGAGTTAATTTTTATATAAGGTGTGAGGTAAGTTTTTCTTTGCAGACAGGTATCCAGTTTTCCCAGCACCACTTGTTGAAAGACTTTTTGAGCAGTCCTTTCCCCAGTGAATGGTACCCTTGGCCCCCTTCTTAAAATCAATTGATCTTACATATGAGGGTTTACTTCTGGGTTCTCTCTTCTATTTCAGTGGTCTATATGTCTGTCCTTAAGCCAGTTCCACACTGTTCCAATTACTGTGGCTTTGTATTGAGTTTCAGAGTTGGGAAGTTTGAGCCTTCCAACTTTATTCTTCTTTTTCAGGATTGTTCTGGCTATTTGAGGCCCTTGCAATTCCACATGAATTTGAGGATTGGTTGTTCTATTTCTGTGAAAAAAAAAAAGCTGTTGGGGCTTCCCTGGTGGCACAGTGGTTGAGAGTCTGCCTGCCGATGCAGGGGACACGGGTTCATGCCCCAGTCCGGGAGGATCCCACGTGCCGTGGAGCGGCTGGGCCCGTGAGCCATGGCCACTGAGCCTGCGCGTCCGGAGCCTGTGCTCCACAACGGGAGAGGCCACAGCAGTGAGAGGCCCGCGTACCGCTAAAAAAAAAAAAAAAAAAAAAAAAAGCTGTTGTAATTCTGGTAGGGATTGTGTTGTATCTGTAGACTGCTTTGGGTAGTACTGACATCTTAACAATGTTAAGTCCTCCTTTCCAAGAACATGGGATGTCTTTCCATTTATTTAGGTCTTCTTTAATTTCATTCAGCAGTGTTTTACAGTTTTCACTGTGCAAGTCTTTCATCTCTTTGGTTCGATTTATTTCTAAGTACTTAATTCTTTTAGATGCTGTTGTGAGTAGAATTACTTTCTTAATGTCCTTTTTGGATTGTTGATTGCTGGAATAAAAACACAACTGATCCTGCCTCTGTGTATCCTGCATCTTTACTGAATTCATTTATTAGCTCTAGTAGCTTTTTTTGTGTGTGTGGTATGCGGGCCTCTCACTGTTGTGGCCTCTACCGTTGCGGAGCACAGGCTCCGGACGTGCAGGCACAGCAGCCATGGCTCACGGGCCCAGCCGCTCCGCGGCATGTGGGATCTTCCTGGACCGGGGCGCGAACCTGTGTCCCCTGCATCGGCAGGTGGACTCTCAACCACTGCGCCACCAGGGAAGCCCACTAGTAGCTTTTTTTGTGGATTCTTTGGGATTTTCTGTACATAGGATCATGTCATCTGCAAACAGATAATTTTACCTCTTCCCTTCCAATTTGGATGTCTTTTATTTCTTTTGACTCTACTTTTTTTTTTAATGTAAAAAAGTTATTAATTTTTAGTTAATAGCTAATTAAGTTTACCAACATTTCATACCAATTTTCATCCTCACTACTATTTTTTGCTCCTTCTCTCTTGGTTCAATTATTTTCTTGCTAAAGTTCATCTTCTAAGAAATGTCCATTTCAATTTTTTGGACTTGACACCAAAAGCAAAGGCAACAAAAGTAAAAATAAACAAGTGGGACTACATCAAATTAAAGAACTTCTGCACAGTAAAGGAAACCAGCAACAAAATGAAAAGGCAACCTACTGAATGGGAGAAAATATTTCAAATCATATTCTGATAAGGGGTTAATATCAAACTATATGAAAAACTCATACAACTCAATAGCAAACAAAAACAAAACAAAAAAACAATCTGATTAAAAAATAGGCAGAAGATCGGAATAGACATTTTCCCAAAGAAGTCATACAGATGGCCAACAGGTACATGAAAAGGTGCTCAACAGCACTAATCATTAGGAAAATGCAATCAAAACCACAATGAGAGGGGCTTCCCTGGTGGTGCAGTGGTTGAGAGTCCGCTTGCCGATGCAGGGGACACGGGTTCGTGCCCCGGTCCGGGAAGATACCACATGCCACGGAGCGGCTAGGTCCGTGAGCCATGGCGACTGAGCCTGTGCGTCCGGAGCCTGTGCTCCGCAACGGGAGAGGCCACAACAGTGAGAGGCCTGCGTACCACACAAAAAAATAATAATAACAAAAATAGAACTATCATATGATTCAGCAATTCCACTTCTGAGTATTTATCTAAAGAACTGCTCAAAAAGATATCTGCACCCCCATGTTCATTGCAGCATTATTTATAGAAACCAAGATATAGATGCAAGCTAAGTGTTCACTGATGGATGAAGTGATGATAGAGAAAATGTGATATATATACATAATGGAATATTACTTGGCCATAAAAAAGAAGGAAATTTTGCCATTTGTGACAACAAGAATGGACCATGGGGGCATTCTGCTAAGTGAAATAAGACAGAGAAAGTCAAAACAAATACTTCATATAAGTATGATCTCACTTATATGAAGAATCTGAAAAAGAAAACAAAACAACAAGCTCACAGATACAGAGAACAGACTGATGGTTGCCAGAGGCAACCATTTTGGGGGATGGGCAAAATGGGTGAGGGGGGTCAAAAGGTACAAACTTCCAGTTATAAATAAGTCATGGGGATGTAATGTACGCCATGTGACTATAGTTAATAATACTGGCACATTTAAAAGCTGCTAAGACAGTAAGTCTAAAAAATTCTCATCACAAGAAAAAAATTCTGTAACTATGTGTGGTGATGAATAATAACTAGGCTTACTGTGGTGATCATTTCACAATATATACAAATACCAAATCATTATGTTGTACACCTGAAACTAATATAACGTTGTATGTCAATTATACCTCAAGGTAAAAAAAAAAAAAAAGAAAAAAATTGAAAGAAAAAAAGAAAGGTCCATTTCACAACATACATGTATGTCAAGTCATTATGCTGTACACCTTAAATTTATATAGTGTTGTATGTCAATTATATCTCAGTAAAACTGGGGGGAAAAGTTGGAAATTATTCAAGAAAAAAAGTAAAGAAAGAATGGTCCACAATCATTATCTGAAATCCTTGGGACCTCTCTGTTTTGGAACTGACAAATTTTTGGATTTTATAAAGGCAACATGTTGGACAAACTAGCTGTGATATAACACATCCACTGGGTCTGGGGAAGCAGCCCACAGTCAAGCATATTAAAATTTCCACAGTGAAACATATAGTCACACTAGGTAGGATAAATAAAGACCAAAGACAGCCTCATAAACTAGTTCAGGTCAAATGTGCCCACAAATGAGTTTGCTGAAAACTTACCAAAAAAACCTTGTTTTTTAAGCTTTTTTGAGTTCTGAATTGTGAATTTCTGAATACTCATAGACCTGTCATTTACACAAAAGTCTGTGGGTGGTAAATACTCTTGCTTTTCATCTTCCTGAAAATATCTTTATTTTACCCTCTGGAGTTATGATTTAACCAGGTGGAGAATTCTGGATTGCCATTTATCTTCCCTCAGCACTTTAAAGATACTACTCCATTGTCATCTGGCACCTATCATTGTTGTCAAGATGCCAGCAGTCAAACTTCTGACATTCTTGATGGAGTTAATCATTCTTATCATTCATATAAGCTATTTTCTTTATTGTTAATGTTCTACAGATTCTACAATGTGTCTACCATGTAGGTTTATTTTTGTTTATCTTGCTCAGGACTTTCACCTGACTTATGTATTTTGTCAAATCTGTGAAGTTCTCAGCCAGTATCTTTTAAAATATTGCTCCTTTGCCATTTTCTCTATCCTTTTCTTCTAAATCTCCTATTAGATATACATTGTTGCCTCTCAGTGTCTCTCACCTGTCCTTTTATAGATTTTATCTCTTGATCTTTGTGTTACACTTAGTATTATCTTCTAAATTATGAATTCTCTATTCTATTATGTCTGGTCTAGAGTTCATTCTCTCTCAGTTTTTAAAAAATTCAATTAACTTTTTTATTTCTAGAACTTTCAATTTGTCTTTTAAGGCTTATACATGGCTTTGTTTCATTTTGCCTGTTCTTGTTTCCCAATCTTTGTTCTCTCTTTATTTATTTTTTTATTGAAGTATAATTGATTTACAATGTTGTGTTAGTTTCTCATATACAGCAAAGTGATTCAGATATATATATGTATATATTCTTTTCTATTATAGGTTATTACAAGATATTGAATACAGTTCACTGAGCTAGACAGTACAACCCTTGTTGTTTATCCATATTTTGTTCTCTTTTTATATTACTACTATTCTTTCTTTTTTCTCCCTGAGGATCCTAAACTTCATTTCAAAATCAATTTAAAATAATTAATTAACTTTATTTTCTCTGGAGTAAATTTATATTTCAATTGCTGGGTTTATTGGCTCTTTTTCTTAGCATCAGTTTTCCTTATATGTTTTGGAATTGCAGTGTGCAAACTCATCTTAAGTGGCAGGCTTTATTCTCTCTACTTGTTTATTCTCTCACTGTCTCCTGGAGACAGATCCTAGTTCAGAACTAGGTCTTATATTGGATGACTTAAGACTCCATTCCTGATGATACTGGGGATATCACAGAGACCACAGAGACTATCACTGAATCCCTGAGTAGCTTAGACCTGAGTAGCAAGACTAAGTCTTGACTACAAGGGTGTCTGCTTCCTCTTGTACTCCCAGGTTTTATATAAGCCATTTTCCAGATAGCAATAATAAGTTTTTTTATGAATCCCCTTTAAAGGGGTAGAGGAAGAAAAGTCTGGCTTTAGTCTCTTGCCCTGTGTGTGACACTTTTAGTCTTTACTATTCCATAAGAAATGAGCACTTAGTTACCTATGCTTGCTTCTGAACCCAGAGTACAGGAGGCCTAAGGTTTTAGTCCCATTAACATTGTGGTTTTGTTTAGTTCTTGGTCTATAGGTGAATTTATATTGATTTTACACATGGCTATATCCTTTAAACTTTCTCTCAGAAAATTTTATCATTACCATGTGTTTGGAATGAATAGGAGGACCAAATCACAAACACTGAAAGCCATTATGACCAGAAATCCAAAACAAACTTTCTACCTGCATAAAAATGTACCTTCTTGGGGCTTCCCTGGAGGCGCAGTGGTTGAGAGTCCGCCTGCCGATGCAGGGGACACGGGTTCGTGCCCCGGTCCGGGAAGATCCCACATGCAGCAGAGCGGCTAGGCCCGTGAGCCATTTGTGAGCCTGTGCTCCACAACGGGAGAGGCCACAACAGTGAGAGGCCTGCGTACCGTGTACCGCAAAAAAAAAAAAAAAAAAGTACCTTCTTATTAATTTTTCATTGTATTTAACTAAACTGAAATGTTCTTTAATAGTCATGAATCTTGAGAACAAATTAGTGGTTACCACAGGGGAGAGGGGTAGACGGAGGGGCAAAATAAGTGGAGGGAATTCAGAGGTACAAACTACTAGGTATAAAATAAATAAGTTACAAGGATGTAACATACAACACAGGGAATATAATCAATATTTTATAATAATTTTGTATGAAGTGTAATCTATAAAATATCAAATTACTATGCTGTACATCTGAAACTAATATAATATTGTAAGTCAACTATACTTCAATAAATAAATAAAATTGGATCACAAATTTTGAAAAAAGAAGTTATCAATCCTACTTGTAAAATCAAACAAAAAAGTTCCTAAAAATATCTTAAAGGCCATACAAAAGTATATCAGATGCCTGCCTCAAACAGAGTTCTCCAAAAACCAGTATTTAAATTTCATTGAGCAAAATCTTTCATTTTCCTTAAGTTGTTGGTTTTATTCCCTTGAGATGTCAATTTTTTTTAAGTTTGAAATAATTTCAAATTTACAGAAGAGTTACAAGAATAGCACAAAGGATTCCTGCATATCCCTTACCTAGATTACCTGAATGTGAATATTTTTCTACATTTGCTCTCAGTACAACATTCTTTCTCTCTCATTCTCTCTCTACTCTCTGTCACACCCATACATATATGTATAAATATAGGTATTTATATATATTATATTTCAGAACTGTTTAAGAGTAAGTTGTAGACATGATGCTCCTTCACCCCTAAACACAGTATGTATTTCCTAAAAAATAAGTAATTCTCTTATGTAACAATAGTACAATGAACAATATCAGAAATTAGAATCGATATAATACTTTTATCTAATCTACAGACCTTATTAAGATTTCACTAATTGTTCCAGTAATGTCTCCTTCATAGGAAAAGAAAATTCAAGATGATACATTGCATTCAGTTGTCATGACATTTTAGTCTCCTTTAATCTGAAACAGTTCCTGGGTCTTTCTTTGTATTTCATGACATTGACTTTTTTTTTTTTTTTTTTTTTTTTTTTTTGCAGTACACGGGCCTCTCACTGTTGTGGTCTCTCCTATTGCGGAGCACAGGCTCCGGACGCGCAGGCTCAGCGGCCATGGCTCAAGGGCCCAGCCGCTCCGCGGCATGTGGGATCCTCCCGGACCGGGGCACGAATCCGCGTCCCCTGCATCGGCAGGCGGACTCCCAACCACTGCGCCACCAGGGAAGCCCGACATTGACATTTTTAAAGAATACAGATTGTACTCCAATTTGGGTTTGTCTGATGTTTCCTCATGGTTAGATTCAGGTTATACTCTTTTGGCAGGATTATCACAGAAGTGATGCTTAGTTTTCCCAGTGCATCATATCAAGAGGCACTTGCTGTGGATTAGTCTAATTACTGGTGATATCAACTTTGGTCATATAGGTAAAGCAGTGTCTGCTAGGTTCACCCACTGTAGAGCCATCCTTTGTAATTAGCAAGTATCTTGTGGGGAGATACTTTGAGGCTGTGGAAATATACTGTTACTCTTCAAACTTTCATTTGCTACTTTCAGCATCTACTGATAATTCTTGCCAGAAACAATAAAAATGATGATGGTTTGCCAAATGGTTATTTTCCCCCTAATTACATCATTTCATCTACCTTTATAAGTTGACTTTCTACAATAAAGAGAAGATACATGTAAATATTTTTATTTCTTGTTCTTTCTTATACTATAGGTAGCATAATACAGATATTCTTTTGTCCAATTCATAGGGATCTGATGATCTCTTTTTAAGCTGTCATGAATAAAAAGTTCAAGAACTCTCTGTTTGGATCCTCTGGCCACAAGAGAACCAGAGATATCAAAATTAAAATGTCTCTGTGAATTATATCATTTTTATCTTAAAAGGTATAAATAAAGTTATTAAAATGAAATTGAGAACAAATGTCTCAAATTGATTTTAACAAGAAAATAAATTATTTAAATTTCATAGTTTTCGCATTTTATTTGCTTAATAGTTGATTAACTCTAGAGTAACAGATCAAGAAAATACAGCAGAAGCTGTGCTTAAAATTAATGACTTTATAACCAGACATTTGTAAACATGTTAAGTAGTGTGAGTTCTTGATAAAATTTCATTTTCTCATTTAATAACAAAGGCTGTTTATACAGAAAAAAGTCAACAGACTTCTATTAAGTGGTATCTGTTTTCTCCTGAAAAACTAAAGAAGTTCTAAGAATTCGTTTATGGTATCAATTCCACATAAACACCTTAATGTTGGATATTAAAAAGCAAAAAGTCAGAATTGATTTAAATGACTTTGGTGAAGTGGCCAGTAACTCAAGAACTACCAAGGAAAGAATTAAATATAAATGTCATCGTAGTAGATTTACAGACATAGCCATTCACATTCTAGATAAAGAAATAACAAAGAGCAAAAGGACCAGATTAAAATATTCCAGTTCATTTTCAATGTGCCAAGAGGCAAAAGTTCAAAGTTCCTATAATACTTCAAATCTTCCAGGTACTCCTTGCTCTTACTCAAAATGAAAACAGCCAATGAGTACTGACCTACACAATTAAATTGGATTGCAGCAGTTTGGTCTTCTTAGGCCAGTCTCTTGTCTCCTTTTTTCTTTCTAAAATCAGGCAAGCTCATTAGAATATACTATCTTCTGTTAGAATTGGGACTGTTTTTTGCTGTTTTGAGATGAGTTTATTTGCAAGAAATCCTAAACGGATCTACTAAGAAAGTAAAATATGAGAACAGATCACACCCAATTATGCAGCACAAACTGGCCACACAAGGTGATAAATACACAGGGTAGAGATCAACCTCTGAAAAATAAATAAGATCAAAGATCCAAAACATTTTGTAAAAAGTCATGATTTAAAGTAACCTTTTATTGCTTCTGGAAGCAGAAGGAAAAAAGATATTCCATAGAGAGGGAATAGAAAAGAAAGCTTTTAGGGCATATTTCCCATTAATGGATTGGAAAAACTAGCAGATTGGCGTTTTGTGCTGCAAAAAGTCACCAAACCCTAAAGATGTATTCCTGGGGCGTGATTTGGTCCCCAGAACTAACTAAGCCTGGGTTTGTTCTTTCCTTCCTTGTGAAGTTCAGACGAAGCCTAAGCCCTTACGTGTCTTCTTTCCATTGCCTATCTGCTGTAGAATTTTGCAATGCTAACTTGATGAGAGAAATCGGTGAAGCATGTCAGCTTGGTCTATGTTGCAGAACCCCAAAGTATTATAGTTTCGGCAACACACTTGAATAGAAGTTACCTCACACGAATTTCTTTATTATAGTGCTACAAAGAAATATCTGCAGAAAAGTTTAATGCAGAATTTCTAAAACCATCTAACTCTCTACTGGGCTGTTATAATCTATTGTTCAAACATACAATACACCCATAACAGGAAAAAAATAAATGAACATCATGACCCTGTATCCAAGGAGAAATTTGACCAAGTGTGTGTGTGTGTTTTAATTAATGAATTGATTGATTGATTGATTTTTGTCTGCTTTTGGTTCTTCGTTGCTGTGCATGGCTTTCTCTAGTTGCGGAGAGCAGGGGCTACTCTTCGTTGCGACGCGCAGACTTCTCATTGCGGTGGCTTCTCTTGTTATGGAGCACGGGTTCCAGGTGCGTGGGCTCAGTAGTTGTGGCTTGCGGGCTCTAGAGCGCAGGCGCAGTAGTTGTGATGCACAGGCTTAGTTGCTCCACAGCATGTGGGATCTTCCCAGACCGGGGCTCGAACCCGTGTCCCCTGCATTGGCAGGCGGATTCTTAACCACTGTGCCACCAGGGAAGCCCACCAAGTGTGGTTTTAACATATGGGACATTTGGAATATGGTTCTGCTCATAGATATGCATTAGGTGAATCGACTGCAGGTCATCTTCTCTGTTGGCCAGGAAGATATAAGTGTAAGCAGTATAGAAAATAGAAAGCTGCCATGCTGCAGGTGGACACTCACAATCCTCTTCATCTTCTCATTCTCAGCACTGGCTAAATCAGAACTAGAATATCTGAGATCATTGGCTTCTAAAAAAAAATCTCCAATTTAGGAAGAAATCCAACAGAGACTAATCAATCTTCAGTCACTGTCTAGGGATAGGTGAACCAATTTGTGACAACTGAGCTGTCCTTGTGGTGGATGAGATTGGTAATTTCTGCAACAGTAAAACAACTAAATCAGAAGCTTATCGGTTCACTCTAATGCTTTAGCACTGGCATTTCATACCAAGGTTTTTTTCGGCCTGACTGAGTAATCCTCAGTAGCAGAGCTAGTTTTCAGACCATGACATCAGTGAGATCCTATTCTACTGCATTATGAAGTGAAAAACTCACGAGACAGCCTCAGGCCCTGAGAGCTACGAAAAGCTTCTGCAATGGGAAGCATAAGCAGCACCGAGCTTTCTTTCCTTGGTTACTTCACCGAGTACTCTTCTGTCACCAAACCCCAGAAAGAATCTTCTTAAAGCAGCGGAAGAGAGCACTTGTCCCATCCTGGGCTGATGCCAAGGGGAAAGGAGAGTGTTTCCAGATAGAGTGATCACCAAGCAAATTCTCCCCAGAAGACTAAGCAAAGGACTTCGTTCTCATATGCTGCTTCTCTGAAAGTAAACTGCTCTCCTCTGGATCTTTATTCATAATTCAGTTAGGCCCCCTGCCAGAGTTAAAAAATGTTTCAAACTCCCCTTTCAAGTCTTCCAACTTCAAAACTGATTGCCGAACGCCTGGCATGCTATGGTAAACTCTCAACTGCATATCAATTCCTTACCCACTTGTATCAGTAGAAAAGCAAGATGATTCATTAACATCTGTTTATCCCTTGCAGTTTTAAGTGTTAAGGAACATCTCTTTTATATTGCTCTTTACTCCATGCCAATAGAAACGGGCAAATACATGTACCTCAGGATGGGAAATCAATGCACAGAGAGAGCACTGGGAGAAAATTTCTGCATACATACTCTTTACAGCATGTTAGAAATTTAAATTACAAAAAGACAATGTAGCAATTTAGAAAATGCTTTTCATATACTATAAAAAAAAACAGGAAATAAAATTGTGTGTACATTATAATTTTAACTACAATAAAGTAGGTCTACAATAAGGAAAATGATTTAAAAAATTTAAAAGAATTATATTTACTCATTGAATTAGGATTGTTAGCTTCTAATTGATTTCTTTGTCTTCCATATATTCTACAATATTATTATATGTTACATTTTTGTAAGAAAAATATTTTTTAACAACAGTTACCATAAACCTCTAGTTTTTCTCATTCCTACAAGGCCTTTAAACACAGGTCTTGATAACAGAACTTCCAGGAGCTTGCCGAATTTCACTTGAAATCAAGAGTAATTGTGTTTCCATGATTTCTCTGGGGAAACATCTCCTAGCCTTACAGGAAAAATTTCTGGACAAAGAATGTTCCTCCTTAGAATGCTGTAGTATTTCTGTTATGTCTTACCTCCTGCTACATGTTACATCTCACATATTTTCTTATGTGGTCTCTAAACCTGTTATCTGTTATTTCTTTCTCTTCGGCTCTACCTTTCAACCTCTGTATCTCTTTTGTCAACAGGCTCATCCCACCGGTACTATTTTTTTCTGCTACTGTAGTTAAATTTAGTGCTGCAGGTAAGGCTCTCCTTAGTCATCCTCAGATACATCCTGCCGTTCCTTCCCTACAGTGTGATTACTCTCTACCTCCAGACCTCAAAACAGCTTTTGTCTGTTTTACTGCCAGATCACATATCACATTCTTATCTAATTTCTTGTCAGTTTTCTTCTTTAGCTTTTTCAGCTCAATACTAGTTTCCTTCCAGGTTTTTCCCACCCATTGCATATCTGAGCTTTGTACAACAGTAGATGACATTTTAAGGAACATTCTATTTTCTGCCTACAGCTATAGCTTCTAGGATTTTTTGTATCATCCTTTTGTTCTCACTAGGATCCTCAATATGGTCCCATTAGCATCATCTGCAGATCTCATTGAAGACCCAACCCTATTTTTAGGGTCCCTTAAATGTTAAAAACCCTTTCCCTCCTACCCCCCCACCCCCATTCAGGAGCTGCAGGCATTACATTTATCAGCTCTCTCGGTTCAAAGCCAGCAAGTAATTCTCAAACCACCATCCCTTGTTCTTGTTCGAGATGATATGAATTAGGCTGAGAAAAAAAATGCTTCATACAAATGCTTTAGTCATAGGCCAAAGTCTTGGATTTGATTATAATTCAAAATGATAATAAAATTGAAGGGGTGTTGGGAACACACCAAACAGGGTTTGCTCTGTTAGAGCCACACACATCAGTCTTGCGGCTGCTGATTCCATTCTCTTCTAGGTTATTATTTCATCTTATCATGTCTTGTGTTACACTATTACCATTATCTCCAGAGTTACCTTCTTTGTGTTGTTTTTTGTTTTATCTCCAAAGTTGGTCTCACTTTTTAGAAAATAAATGCAGTTTCTTTTGGTAGCCATGCATACTTATTTATTTGAAGCTACTGGTAAATCCATTTATATTTTTAAAATACTCATTTTCCTGACTTTAGGTGAAAGCTATTTTGTTTTCTCTTACCTTTCCAAGTTCAAGTCCATTCTTTTCAATCTTTTGCATTAGTTAGGAACTCCTAAAATGAGAGAGCTCCAGGCATACGTGATTAAAGTAGCCTTAATGATTCAGCAGTCTATGATGGAAAGAAGTCAGTTTCTTCCTGATACCTTTATAAAAATCTCTTCAAACGTTCTTATTAACTCATCAGATTTCAATGTCACTTTGATTTGTTTTCTTATTTCCAGCAGAGAATTTTATTTCTAAAGATATATGAGGGAAGCACATGCCGTGGAGCAACTAAGCCCGTGCGCCACAACTACTGAGCCTGCGCTCTAGAGCCCCCGAGCCACAACTACTGAAGCCCGTGCGCCTAAAGCCCATGCTCCGCAACAAGAGAAGCCACTACGATGAGAAGCCCACACACCACAACAAAGAGTAGCCCCGGCTCACTGCAACTAGGGAAAAGCCCGCACGCAGCAACAAAGACCCAATCTAGCCAAAAATAAATAAATAAATAAATTTATTTAAAAAAAAAAAAAGATATATGAGGGAAGAACTCTAGATAGTAGGCAGGTTCTTACACAAAACTTTTGTAAACACTGAGAATCTAATGTGTTATTTGGTTAAAGACCTCAGAGAAAGAGGTGCCACAAAGTTTCTGAAGATCCTAGGATAGTTACTCCAGGAAATCTTAAAGAAAGAACATAAAAATTTAACAAGGGCCTCCCCGTTCCCCAAACACCTGTTTGTCAGGTGAAGTCTTGAATTCATTCACATAAAACTTTCTCTGTGACATAAAACTTCTTAATATTGATTTATTTTAGAACATTACCATTCTCTAATTCTTTACTTGGTGCCATTAGACTTCTAAAAAACAAAGGACATTTTTCAATACTCTTTTGTGATTGATTGAAAATCACAAAGCAGCTATAGATGACAGAACCTAATGAAAATCTATACTGAAAACTCACTTTTCCTGCCAAACCTTTAAAGATTCACTTTAAGTAAGAAATATTTTTTTCTTTTTTTTTTTTTTTAAAAAGAGGGACACAAACAATAACTTGGACATAAACTTGTACCTTAGAAAGTAAGATATTGGTAGAATTACCATATAAACCAGCAATTTCACTTCCAGGTTTATTGTCAAAAGAAATGAAAGTAGGGACTCAGATATCTGTACACCCACGTTCATGGTAGTATTATCCACGATAGCCAAAAAGTGGAAGCAACCTAAGTGTCCATCGACAGGTGAATGAATAAACAAAATGTGATACATGCATACAATGAAATATTATTTAGCCTCAAAAAAGGAAGGCGATTCTGATACATGGTACAACATGGATGAACCTGGAGGACATTAAGCTAAATGAAATAAGCCAGTCACAAAAAGACAACTATTATATGATTCCACCTATATGTGGTATCCAGAGTAGTCAACTCATAGAGATAGAAAGTAGAATGGTGGTTATCAGGGCATAGGGGGAGGAGGAAATGGGGAGTTAGTGCTTAATGGGTACAGAGTCCCGGTTTGGGAAGATGAAAAAATTCTGAAGATGGATGGTGGTGACTGCTGCAAAACAATGTGAATGTACTTAATGTCACAGAAATGTAGACTTAAAAATGGTTAAAATGGTAAATTGTATGTTATGTATATTCTACCACAATAAAAATAAAGAAATGAAGATACTGGTTAAGATAATAGTAGTAACACAAAAACCCAGTATGTATATTTATAGAACTGCCTGATGGAATGAGAAATTGGAAGTTATAACCATAACATTTTTTAGAGTGGGTCCAAAGTAAGAATGTCTACAGCTTTGATACTGAAAGTGTGGACCAACGACGGCAGCATCAGTGTCCCTTAGAAGCCTCTTAGAGATCAGAATCTAGGTCCCATCCCAGACCTAATAAACCCCATTCTGCATTTTAACAAGATTTCCAGGTGATTCATATGCACATTAAAGTTTGAGAAGCGCTAGTCTGGGGCAAATCTTACCACTTTTTAGCTGTGTGACTTTGGGCCAGGTACTTAACCACTTTGTGTCTCAATTATGTTTTATCTGTAAAATGGTGATAATAGGAATGCTTACTATATAAGGTTGCCAAAGATTAAATGTGATAATAATGCCTGTGGTATAATTCTTGGCACATTCAGGGACTATTAGCTATTATTATTACTTTGATGTACAGAAAATCTGTGAAAGTGGATTTCAGGGACTTTTCTAAAAATAGTAAATTTAGGAAGTCAATATTTTCCAGAGGATATGAATGGTGCCTGGCTTTTAAGAGATAATTGTGAAAAAGGATATATGGGAGGTAATAGTTTTGACAAAGTATGAAGGGGTGGAAATGACTTTCTTCAGAAGACCCAATATAGTAGAGAAAAGGTGTCAAATTCATTCACAGTGGGGGAATTTTTTTCTTGTTAAAGTATGTGAGGACCAGACAAACATTATTTACAAAATATAAATGGACTAGAAGTAGCTTTTGATGACAATGTCATATTTGAAAAATATTTTAGGGGCTAAATGGTATGTTTTTCACATGTCTGAAATCCCCGTGTGGGAGATAATCTTTCAGCTGAAATATCACAAATATATTTGACTTATGTGATAAAGGACCAATATTTGGCTAAGGAGCAAGCTGGAAGAGAGTGAAATAGTAACAAGGTGGGGAGACAAAAAGGACAGCTACATAGGCATCCATGAACTTCTAGCACCTGGGCCACAATTCTCAGAAGATGTCATTGAGTTCCTAACCTAATTTCTCTAACTGAGGATCTTTCCTTGTCCCAGAAAAGACTTTTGAAGACAGAGAGGATTAAAAAAAATAATATTGTTAAGAAGCGAGGTTGCTGGGCTTGCACTTTACTAGCCGGAATCCCTTTATCTTTCCTGAGAGCCCCCCAGATCTCTTTTATTCTAGGTCAGTAATTTAACACTCTCAGCTCTCAATTCAAAGCCAGTAATGACCTTGCTGTGCTGAATTATTAGCTTAGGATATAGAAAGAGAGAGAGAGGGAAGGGGGAAAAAAAAAAAAAAAACCTAAAAACAACAGAGGCCTTTTGATCAGAGCACCAAACTGCAGTTCGCTGTAACTCAAGCTGCCCATTCTTATATGGCAGGTATTAAGGACTCCCCCTGCCAGGCAGGACCCTATTAAAAGACAATAGCTGTTTGAAAAGGGTAAGCAAGTTGATATGGATATAATAGGCCACATATGGGGTCCCTTTTCTACTCTGAAATAAAGCTCCTTCTTAAGAGTTGTGAGCTGGGAAATCCAGTATTCAGTAAGGCAGGAGGAGGAGATATAATAGAAGAGAGTGGGTAGCCATGCAGAAATGCTTGAAGGTGCTTCAGGAAAAAGGGACGAGGGCTTTGGGGAGCCTGCAGAGATGAGCATCAATCACTGAGCATAGAGGCTTTCAGAATGGCCAGGTGCTCTTAGGTCCCCAAGAGGTTTTTAGGACCAGTGACGACAAAGATTTGGCTGGAACTAATATAGTGGTTAGCTTCTCTAATGGGTTAACAACAACAACAAAAAACCAAGCAGCAAACTAGTAAGGTCTTGCCAGGAATGATGCAGCTGGCAATAAGTAATCCTTTCTGCCTTGTTTTAAACAACCTAACATGCAAACATCCTAAACTCCTGATGAGTACCATCTAGTGCCACTAAATGTTCTTGTTATCTCTAGGATGATATTTTAAAAAAAAAAAGAAAGAAAAAAGTCCTGCAGAACAGAGATAGTGAACTCCAGAGAAATTGCCTCTTGCCTACAAACTACACACTTCCTCTGATGCAGAAAGGTAACCACGGGACCTGGGACTTCTCACTTTATTAGCTAACCGATACTTGCTTATCTATCACCAAAACACTATGCCCATTAAAGGATGATGCTTTTCGAGGATCTTAAATCCACAACAGAATTTCCCAACCACTGTTTTAGCTATCTCTTAAGTTCTTGTATGTTACAAAACAAGGACGGATTTAAGAGTGATTCAAGTGAAGGATTTAAGTGAATTAACAATTCAAAACAATTCAATTGTTTGAATTGAATTCAAACAATTCAAGTCGTTTCTGACTAAATTCTGAATCCCTAAATTCCTAAGCAAAAATATCAGAAAGGTATTTTTCTTTCATCCACCACCCTTTGCTAATTGCCAAATGAACAGCTCTCCAATTCCCAACCACTGTAATTAATGGGCTAGCTTGATGGAATTTACAACCAAAGAAAAAACACAAGGGATCTCTTAACACTTGCTTGTTCCACTGAGCGGTCAACAGGGCACAAAACTGATCTTTAGCAAATTAAAGGGTTTTGCTGATTAAAGAGAAAATCTGGATTCCTAAGAAAAAAATTCTGTCTTACCACCAGGCTTAAAACTCCAAAATAAACATACGATTTTTACAAAAAGTTATTACAGATAATTGTTTCCATAAAATATCACAATTCTAAACTACTTTCCATTATGTAGACCCATCTCAGATAGGGTCATCATGTAAGAAAGGAGGGACGAGCAAGGGAGAGCAATGAAAAGAGTAATGGGGAACATCAAACACCACGCTCATTCCCTAATTCATGCCTTAGCATATGGTGACCGTATTTTCGGAAGTTCAAATTGGGACCTAGTCTAAAAAAGTTTTTATTTGGTGTGTGGGCCACTTCCAGGTGTGCGAAACAGCCTATAGATTTTTTATATATAGATATAGGTATAATGATTATGTTTAAATGCCATGCTAATTGATAAATATTAAATGTCATATCATTTGATAAATCTTAAAAGATATACAGCCTATATAATCTGAAAAATAATATTCATTATACAGAACAGCATGAATAGTATGATACCATTGATATAAAACTACATGGGTGCATATGCAAGTAGACAAGATGTTTGAAAGAACAGAGAAAACGAAGGCAAGAAAAAAAATTGAAGAAAATTTCTCAGAACTGAAAGACATGAGTTCCCAGAACAAAAGGATCCTTAAAAGCCCAGCACAATGAATGAATATAGATGCGCACCAAGGCACATCATTGTAAAAAATTAGACTCCACCATTTTTTTCTTTAAATGAACAAGCCAGTTTCTTTTTGTTTGTTTTTCTGTTTTTTTTACTTATTTTTTGCCCGTGTTGGGTTTTCGTTGCTGCTCGCAGGCCTTCTCTAGTTGTGGCTAGTGGGGACTACTCTTCATTGTAGGGCATGGGCTTCTCACTGCAGTGGCTTCTCTTGTTGAGGAGCACAGGCTCTAGGTGTGTGGGCTTCAGTAGTTGCAGCATGCAGGCTCAGTAGTTGTGGCATGCAGGCCCTAGAGCACGCAGGCTTCAGTAGTTGTGGCATGTGGGCTCTAGGGCACACGGGCTTCAGTAGTTGTGGCATGCGGGCTCAGTAGTTGTGGCTCGTGGGCTCTAGAGCGCAGGCTCAGTAGTTGTGGTGCATGGGCTTAGTTGCTCCGCGGCATGTGGGATCTTCCCAGACCAGGGATCGAACCCTTGTTCCCCCACATCGGCAGGCAGATTCTTAACAACTGCACCACCAGGGAAGTCCTAGACTCCACTTTTTTTGGGGGTGTGGCAAGGTCACTTTGTAGAAGAACATGTAGGATAGGAGACATTGGTGCAGCTATCTTTGGAAAATATAATCTGCCACAGTTTCCCTCCCAAATTTACATTCCTCCCAAATGCAAAATACACCCTGCTCTCCTAAACCCCTAAAGTCTAACTCCATTTCAGCATCAACCCAAACTCCAGGATCTTGTCATATAAATCAAAACCAGGTGCAGATGAAGTTCCTCAAGTACAACTTTTGGGGTACAGCTCCACAGTCTGATTACTCATCTAAACACCTGTAAACTGAGGAGATAAGTTATACGCTCCCATATGTACAATGATGATACAGGCATAGGATAAACACAATAGACTTCCATTCAAAAAGAGGGAGGATAGGAGGCAATATGTAGCCACTGGTCCATTGCAATTCTGAAATCCACACAGGCACATGTCTTATTTCCTTGGTTTGGGCCCAATACCTCTTCCTGGTAATGACTTTCCATGACCTTTGACTCTATACTCTGAGCTTTTGGTTCCATCTTCTGAATCATACTTTCATTTCCATGAAACATTGCTTCAGTTTGTAGTGGAGGGGCTTTCTTGGCTTGCTTCCTGCCCATAGAAGTCTAGGGGTCCTAAGGTAACTTTTTGTTTTGTATTTATCTCTATCCTCTTTAGTCCAAACTGGTGGTACTTCCCCCAATACAATTCTCTTAAAAACATGGGTTTTTCTTCATCAGACAAAAGCTGTACACCCAAGTCTCCCTGAGACAGGCCCTATTTGGGTTTTCTTAGGCTGCAATGAGACAACACCCTTAGGATCTTTAGGTCTTTTGTCTATCTGAAAGAGTCTAAGAGGCTCCACCTTGAAATCTTTCTGAGGTTTTAACAAACGTACATCCTTACTCTAAGACCACATTTTTCTGACAGCACTCTGTATTCGATCTTTGCCTTGAGGCATTTTTTTTTTTTTTTTTTTTGTGGTACGTGGGCCTCTCACTGTTGTGGCCTCTCCCGTTAGCGGAGCACAGGCTCCGGACGCTCAGGCTCAGTGGCCATGGCTCACAGGCCTAGCCGCTCCGCGGCATGTGGGATCCTCCCGGACCGGGGCACGAACCCATGTCCCCTGCATTGGCAGGCGGACTCTCAACCACTGCGCCACCAGGGAAGCCCGAGGCACTTTCTTACTTTGAGTATTTTTTGCTGGTTAGAAAGACTGTCCCAAGCTCTCTATATTTGCTCTAAATCCTACCTGAAAACCAAATAGTTCATTTACATTTCCTATTTTTTCACATTACCAAAGGTAACAAACAGTATTGACAAACTTCCTGTCACTGTATAACCAGGGGTCCTCTTACCTCCAGCTTCCAATAACATTTTCCTCCCTCTTTATTAAGGCTTCATTGATAGCCTCCTTGAGGCCCATCAGACTTCCACTAACAGTCTCCTCAAGGTCTTTCTGATTTCTGCCTGCTGCCTGGTCTCAAAGCCAATGATGCATGTTTTAGGTTTTTGTTACTGCAGCAACTCACTCCCAGGAACAAATTTTGTTCGGACCTCTACTGCTGCATAACAAACCACACCAAACTTGCTGTCATAAAAAATAAAAATTTTACTATGCTTGTGCATTCAGTAGGTTCAGGAATTATACAGAGTGCAGCAGAGACGCCCTGTCTTTACTCCATGATGTCTGGGACCTTAATTGGAAAGGCTTGAATGGCTGGGGTCGATACAAAGGGTTGGGGATAGAATCATCAGGAGGCTTCTTCACTCACATGTTGGGTGCCAGGACTGGGATGACTTGAAGACCAGGCTTGTGGCTGGGCTTCTTACACATGGCAGCTGGTTAGTAAGAGGGGTCCTGAGAGGGAATTTCTGAAAACCGAGGTCCCAGAAACAGAATCCACATGGCCTTTTGTGACCTAGCCTTGGGAAGTCACAAAGTGTTACTTTATTATATTCATATTCAAGGGGAGGGCACATAGATCCCACTTCTCTACGGCAGGAATATCAAAGAATGTGGGGTCCTTTTTTAAAACTACTACACCAGAAACAAGGAAGAAGGAAGACAGGGAATCTGAAGGGTAATGGTGAAATCCAGAGGTCCCTGATAACTGCTATATAGCATACAGAGAGATAAAATAATAAAGATAAAGCAAACCAGAAGATTCTGGAGGAGACTTCTTTAAGGAGATAAAACAGAGAGAATAAATACATACAAATATTAATGTACTTGCTTCTGTCAGAGTCCTGGCAGTTAACAGATAATGCATTTAAAAAGGATAGCTGAGGAAAGCTTTTTAGAAAAAATATTTACAAAGGTATGGACAGGGCTAAGGGAAAGTGGATTACCTAAGGGCCAGCAACAGTTAGGATCTGTTTTTTACCCCTAGGCCTGAAGAGACAAGCAGAGGGAATGCTTTCTTGAATCCAGAAAGAGTAGGGACCATTCGACTTGAGCTGTGACCTTCAGTAGAGGAACAGAGCCAATGCAGCCCACAGCAAACTGGTAGAAAGAGAAACAAGTGAATAGATATCCCAATCTCACTCTCTCTCCTCCTGCCCTTCAATCTCCTGCCAGTACCTCCCACTGGCTTTAGCCCAAATGGAAGCCACAGAGCAAGGGAGCCTATGGATTAAAATCCATACAGATCAGCCCTCCAGAGCAGAGAAAGGTAGAGAGTGGATCTGGAGGGGCAAGTGGAAAATAAATAGCACAGTACTAAAGGGAAATTTACTCAAGTGGGTAGAATTTGGTTCACTTGGTGATAAGTCTACAGGAAATCAACCAAACAAGAAAAAAGAGGGAGCGGGGTAATCATAGGGGCGAGAAGATTGCACAACATAGTTCAGGGGTTGACACTGTTTGTATAGTTATAAAATATAAACACTGAATAATGATACAACAAAAACCTTGATATGAGTATACTGGGAGTTGTGGCGGGTGAGCAAAGGCACACATGTGCAGTAAAGGGTGTTAAAGGGCATTAGGGTTATATCTTACACAGCGGGAAGTCAATAGATAGCACCTGGATTTGAAAAAATCAAGAAGTAGCAACATAAGCTAGTCATTTAGAGGTCTAGAAATAAATGCCAAATAAATCACTCTGAGTTGAAAGTGATTATCTCTGAGGAAAGGGAAACTAAATTGAGAGAGAGTTGGAAGAATGCCTTTTTTTTTTTTTTTTTTTACAATTCTTATAGAACTATTTCACTCTTTAAACTGTATGCATGTATAACTCTGATTTTAATAAATAAATAAATTAGGAAAAGAATACTCAGCTTAGAAGGCTACCTGTTCTGTGACACCTTCCCTGACTCTTCAAGTTTAATTAAGATATCTGTCCTCTGGACAGTCTTATTCTTAGCACCTTAAACCTCTAGTTAGCTCAAATCACAAGTAATTTAATCACTGGCTTATTTGACCGTGAGTACCCTCAAGGTAGGGACCATGCCTTATTAGTCATTGTTTCTCCAGCACCTGTCATAAACCAAGGCATAACAGGTATGTAAGAAATAATTCCTGAATTGAATGATCTCAGTCAATGGCACCAATACCCTACCAGTCACATAGGATAGAAAACTATCTTTCTAACCCCTCACTGAAATATCTTCCTGAGTTCTATTACCTCACTGCAATAGGCTGAATATTTGTGTCCCCTTCAAAATTCATATGTTGAAACCTAATCCCCAATGTGATTGTATTTGGAGATGGGGCCTTTGGGAGGTAGGTCACGAGGGTGGAGCTCTCATGAATGGGATTTGTGCCCTTTTTATAAGAGGCTCAGGGGAGCTTCCTCACCGCTTCCACCATGGGAGTATACAGCAAACAGATGGTCATCTATGAACCAGGATGCAGGGCTCAGCAGACATGGAATCTGTCAGCCTTGACCTTGCACTTCAAGCCTCCAGAACTGCAAGGAATAAATTTCTGTTGTTTATAAGCCACATAGTCTATGACAGTTTGTTATAGCAGCTTGAACAGACTAACCCGCTGACCACAGACCTTCTATCATTCTCTAAATACACCAAACCTCTGTGCCCTTGCTCATGCTGTTGCCTTGGCTAGAGATGCGCTCCTTGCTCAGCTCCCATTCTCCATTATTCATCTTCTAAGGACCATCTGAAGCTCAAAATTCATAGTCAGAATGAATCTCTTCTTCCACTTATCCCAAAACACGAAATTCTACTTGGTACTTATTTAATAGCATCTTAATAATTATGCTTACTTCTGAATTTTCTCCTTGAGTTCATAAGCTCCTCGAGTTCAACTGGCTAATTCATCTTATATCCTTCAGTAGCATGGTGCCTAGCATATAGTGGGTCCACAAACATTGTAGAATAATAGCGTTTTTCTGGTATGTAAACTGCCATTATTTCTGCTTCACGTAAGAATGACAGTGAATTCCTTGAGGACCATGTCTGACACAGTGACTGGCATTTAGTAGGGCTTAATAAATAGTTACTGAATTTTAAAAATTAAAAGAAGACCAAAGGCTTCCCTGGTGGCACAGTGGTTAAGAATCCGCCTGCCAATGCAGGGGACATGGGTTCAAGCCCTGGTCCGGGAAGATCCCACATGCCGCGGAGCAACTAAGCCCTTGTGCCACCACTACTGAGCCTGCACTCTAGAGACCACGAGCCACAACTACTGAGCCCACGTGCCACAACTACTGAAGCCCATGTGCCTAGAGCCCGTGTTCCGTAACAAGCGAAGCCACTGCAATGAGAAGCCCTCGCACCACAACGAAAAGTAGCTCCCACTCGCCACAATTAGAGAAAGCCCATGCACAGCAACGAAGACCCAACACAGCCAAAAATAAATTTAAAAAAAAAGACCAAGCAGTGGGTTTACTTCTCAGCCTTTATAAGGTATTTTTACTTTGCCTTTCTTCTTATCTCAATATAATTGAGGCTTCCACAGACTGACCCTATCCTAATTATATATTTCTTGTTTGTTGCTTTTCAACGTGTACTGGTCCTCCACAAGTCAAGTTAGACTCCTTTATGACCCCTCCTTTATGACCCCTTTCTACTTCTGCTAATATAATTATATTCCACTAGAATGAAAGTTCCAAATACTTCCTCTTACAATAAAGGTAGACTAAGTAATTTAGACCAATCCTCCTGGCTGAGAAAAACTGGATGAACTATTAAAAGCATCTATCTGAAGTCATCAGAGAGCCACCAAGTCAAATGAAGAACGACAAGGCCACGTATAAGAGGAGAATAAAATCCAAAGAGGTAAGCCCAGTGTTTGGTGCCACTCTTCCCAGTGGGCAGGAATTCTAAACAGAAGCGTCCATGGATTGAATTCAAGGAATCTACAAACTTGGATAGGAAAAAAATTACATCTTTATTTTTTAGTAACCTTTAACTGGAATTTAGTATTTCCTTCAACTATGAATGTAAATATAGTAGAATTAGCAGTTCCTGTGATTTTTTCAACAATAGAAATCTCAGATATTTTCATATCATATTAAAGTTGTTCCAGATATCTCACAATATCATTTATAGTCATCATCACTTCAAAAATAAGGTAATATTATACCCATTAGTAGTTCCAAGGGCCTCTACTAGTCATGAAAGAGGCAGCTGATAGCCTGAGCAGGTAATAGTTTTGAATTGATGTTAAGTTCTTGAGTTTTCAAATGATTTTTAAGACTTGGCAGCCAAAAAACTGGAGTTCAGGACCCACCAAGGCTGGGGAGAGGGACTCTGGTAAATCCTTCAGGCTCTGGTTGGCACCATGAAAAGCTATACCTGGAAATATTGATAGATCAGCCCTCCCTGATACTTAAGCCCAGCTTCAAATGATTTCAACCCCTGATTGAACTGAGGTAATCCAGGATTGTGAGTGCTCAAGCCATCTGCCAAAAGCAAATGTAAATCCTCTCTGAAGAAAGATAACATCATTCTAGGCCTCATATTATCTCTATAGTTTTTCATATATTGATACAATATACAACACTCAACTAAAGGGGGGAAAAGTATACTACAAGATAAGACAATGGAGTAAAAAACCAAGAGACAGAGTAGATAATAGACAAAGACCCACAAAGAATCCAAATAATGAATGAAGGACTGTTTATAACCATGCTTTACTATGGTCAAGCAAATGAAAGATAAGATCCAGTAAAGAAACCATTAAAAAAGAAATGAATGGCAATTCTTTTTAAAAAAACTTTATTGAAGTATAGTTGATTTACAATGTTGTGTTAATTTCTGCTATACAGCAAAGTGATTCAGTTATATATATATTTTCTTTTACATATTCTTTTCTGTTATGGTATCCTGTTAGCACAGGATATTGAATATAGTCCCCTGTGCTATACAGTAGGACCTTGTTGTTTATCCATCCTTTATATAATAGTTTGCATCTGTTAACCCCAAACTCCCAATCCTTCCCTCCAACTCCCCTCCCCCTTGGCAACCACAAATCTGTTCTCTATATCTGTGAGTCTGTTTCTGTTTCATAGATATGTTCATTTGTGTCATATTTTAGATTCCACATATAAGTGATATCATATGGTATTTGTCTTTCTCTGACTTACTTCACTTAGTATGATAATCTCTAGGTCCATCCATGTTGCTGCAAATGGCATTATTTCATTCTTTTTGATGGCTGACTATATTCCATTGTATATATGTACCACATCTTCCTTTTCTCCATTCATCTGTCGATGGACATTTAGGTTGTTTCCATGTCTTGGCTATTGTAAATAGTGTTGCTATGAACATAGGGGTGCATATACCTTTTTGAATTATAGTTTTGTCTGGATATATGCTCAGGAAAGGGACTGCTGAATCATATGGCAACTCTATTTTTAGTTTTTTGAGGAACCTCCATACTGCTTTTCATAGTGGCTACACCAATTTACATTCCCACCAACAGTGTAGGAGGGTTCTCTTTTCTCCAAACACCCTCCAGCATTTGTTATTTGTAGACTTTTTAATGATGGCTGAATGGCAATTCTAGAATTAAAAAAATATAATGATCATAAAAGGCTACATATTGTATGATTCCAACTATATGACATTCTGGAAAAGGAAAAACTGTGAAGACAGTAAAAATGTCAGAAATTGGAATGGAAAAAAGGGATAAACAGGTAGAGAATTTTTAGAGCAATAAAAATACTCTGTATGATACTATAATGATGGATATATCATTACACATCTGTCCAAACCCAGAGAATGTACAATACCAAGAGTGAACCCTAAGGTAGACTATGGACTTTGGGGGATAATGATGTGTCAGTGTAGGTTCATCAATTGTAACAAGTGTACCACTCTGGTGGGATGTTGGTATGAGAGAAGCATGAATTTTTAGGGGGCAGAGGGTATATAAAAAATCTCTACCTTCCTCTGAAATTTGCTGTGAACCTAACTGCTCTAAAAATAAGTCTGTAAAAAACAAACAAGAAAAGCATATTTGAACTACTATTTTAAAATGAAGGTTTTCAGAATAAACTAGAGGAATAAACTATAGAAAGTAAGCTAATTAAAATCCTCTTTGCTGCTGGAAATAAAAATAAGAAAGAATGAAGATGCACTGTAGGGGAGGCAAGACTAAGAAAAGTATGAGAAATACTAGTAAACAAATCCTAAGGTTTCTTCAAACTAACTTTCAACCATTTACAGTTTCCCCAACTTGCAATCTTTTTTTTTTTAAACATCTTCATTGGAGTATAATTGCTTTAAAATGGTGTATTAGTTTCTGCTTTATCACAAAGTGAATCAGCTATATGTATACATATATTCCCATATCCCCTCCCTCTTGCATCTCCCTCCCACCCTCCCTATCCCACCACTTTAGGCGGTCACAAAGCACTGAGCTGATCTCCCTGTGCTATGCAGCTGCTTCCTACTAGCTATCTATTTTACATTTCGTAGTATACATAAATCCATGCCACTCTCTCACTTCGTCCCAGCTTACCCTTCCCCCTCCCCATGTCCTCAAGTTCATTCTCTATGTCTGCATCTTTATTCCTGTCCTGCCCCTAGGTTCTTCACCATTTTTTTTTTTTTTTTTTAGATTCCATATATATGTGTTAGCATACAGTATTTGTTTTTCTGTTTCTGACTTACTCCACTCTGTATGACAGACTCTAGGTCCATCCACCTCACTACAAATAACTCAATTTCGTTTCTTTTTATGGCTGAGTAATATTCCACTGTATATATGTGCCACAACTTTTATCCATTCATCTGTCGATGGACACTTAGGTTGCTTCCATGTCCTGGCTATTGTAAACAGAGCTGCAATGAACATTGTGGTACATGACGCTTTTTGAATTATGGTTTTCTCAGGGTATATGCCCAGTAGTGGGATTGCTGGGTCGTCCAACTTGCAATTTCTTTCTTCTTTCCTTTGTATTTAAAAGACTGATTAAAAGTGCCACAGTAAGACACACACACACACACACACACATACACACACACAAACAAAAACAAAATAATAATTGGAGTTAAGAACTCAGTAGATGGGTTTAACAGCAAATTAGACATAAATGAAAGGAGAATTAATGAACTGTAAAATAGAAAAAAATATTCACAATGAAGCATGAAAGACAAAATGATGAAAAAATGCAGAAAAGTGCATAAGAGTGGATACCATGAAAAAGTCTAATGTTTGTGTCATTAGAATCCCAGGAGTGAAGATAGTGCAACAGAAGTAATTTGAAAAGCTAAAAATTGAGAACTTTCCAAAATTGATAAAAGATGTAAGTTACGTGTTCAAGAAACACTGAGAACTCCAAATAGTTTATAAATATAAAGAAAAGCAAACCTAGGCACATCATAGAAAAACTACCAAAAACCAAAGACCAAATATCCAAAAGTAGCTAGAGATTATTGTAAAAGGAAAGATTATTTTCAAAGGTGTAAGAATAAGACTGATAGCTGACTTCTCAACAGAAACAGTGTAAACAAGAAGATAAAGGAATGGTATATGCAAAGTGCTAAAGGAAAATAATTGCCAACCTAGAATTTATATAAGAGAAAACAGGCCTTCAAAAATGAAGGTGAAAATTCAAATGAGGTCTATAGATAGTTAATAGTTTTCAAGTAATAAGTCTCTGACTTTTGTAATTATACTATGGTTATAGAAGACGTTAACATTGATGGAAGCTGGGTGAAAGGGTTATAGGAACTCAATAATATTTTTGCAACTTTTTTGTAAGTCTAAAATAATTAAAAGAGAAAAAAAAGTGAAATAAAGATAGTTTGAATGATAGCTAACTTCAGAATGGAAGCTCCATGAAGGTTGAGATTTCTTGTCTGTTTTGTTCACTTCTATCCCCTAGTGTCTAGAAAACTACCAAAATGCACTCAGTAAATATTTTCGAATGAATGAACAGTAGCAGTACCTATCATTTATTCAACACGTAGTATATCTTAGGTAGAATGCCAAGCACTTTACATTCATTATCTCCTTTAAACCGTCTATCAGTCATGTAACATGGAATTTTATTTTATTATATGAGTCTCCCTATTTTATAGGTGAGGCTAAGCAACTTGCCCAAGGTCACATACTATTAAGTTAGATGGCAGGCTCTCGAACACAGATCTGATTCCAAAGTCTGTGTTGTTAACCACTACGCTACAGTGCTTTCATGTCACATAAAAATACTTCTTTCTTTTTCATTTATCCCTATTCTACTCACCTTTCCAGGTTATATTAGTCAGTGTTATTCAGAGAAACAGAACCAATAGTATATATATAAATATATATGAGGAGATATAGCTTATCTAATTATGGAATTGACTCATGTGATTATAGAGGCCAAGAAGTCCCATGATCTGCCACTTGCAATCCTGAGAACAAAGAAAGTTGGTTAATTCAACCAAATCTGAAGGTCTACGAGCCAGGGAAGCCAATAGTATAAGTCTCAGTCTGAGTCCAAAGACCCAAGAATCAGGGGGCCAATGGTGTTAAGTTCTAGTTCAGGTTTGGAGGCCTGAGAACCAGGAGTGCAGATGTGCAAGGGCAGAAGAAAATGGAAATCCCAGCTCAAGCAAAGAGAGCAAATTTACCCTTCTTTACCTTTTTGTTCTAATCAGGCCCTCAGTGGATTAGATGATGCCCATATGCATTGGTGAGGACAATCTTCTTTATTCAGTTTACTGATTCAAATGCTAATCTTTTCTGAAAACACCTTCATAGACACATCCAGAAATAATGTTTTACCAGCTACTGGGGCACCCCTTAGCTTAGTCAGGTTGACACATAAAATTAACCATCACAGAGGTCAAAACAAACTCCTCTATGATGTAACTACTGTAGTACCCATTATTTCACCTTACTCTCAGATCTCAGAGCACAATTTAATGCCATTATATAAGGTCTTGAATTGTTCTGTAGCTGTTAATCAATAAGCATTATCTCCTCAACCAGATTACACTCCCTTAGGCATGTGACCATATCTTATATTCCTATTGATATAGGCCACATATGAAGCTCTATAACAATACCTGCTATTTCGGTAAAGGCATGAAGAAAAATATTTAGTTGGAAAAACCATGCAAGGAACAGTGTTTTGGGATGCTTTAGAGATAGGGCCTGTATGGTTTAAGATTCTAAACAACAAATTTGACTCAGAAAAATACTACCTTAAAAAGGTGGTTTGGGTGGGCTTCCCTGGTGGCGCAGTGGTTGAGAGTCCGCCTGCCGATGCAGGGGACACGGGTTCGTGCCCCGGTCCGGGAAGATCCCACATGCCGCGAAGTGGCTGGGCCTGTGAGCCATGGCCGCTGAGCCTGCGCGTCCGGAGCCTGTGCTCCTCAACGAGAGAGGCCACAACAGTGAGAGGCCCGCGTACCACACACACACAAAAAAAGGTGGTTTGGGGACTTCCCTGGCGGTCCAGTGGTTAAGACTTCGGCTTCCAATGCAGGGGTTGTGGGTTCAATCCCTGGTCAGGGAGCTAAGATCCCACATGCCTCAAGGCCAAAAAAGCAAAACATAAAACAGAAGCAATATTGTAACAAATTCAATAAAGACTTTAAAAATGGTCCAGTTAAAAAAAAAAAAAAAAAGGTGGTTTTTACATCAAGTTTTCTATAATACCTTTTTTTCCTTACGGCAAGTTAGCGGATGTTCAGGGCAATTTGGACAGAGCTGCACAGTTCTCTAGGTTAAACCCCCTTGAGAGGGCACATATATTACATAGAAGGTGAAGTCTGAGAGGGTGCAGATGAGCAATTACCCCCACACATGTAAATTGCAGCTTGTGTGGTGTAAATATACTGTCTTTGCCTGGACCTGCCCGTGTAACATTCTCTCTTTGGGCTCTGTGGTTTCTCAGTGCATCCAACTGTTTGGAGGCTGGAGCTTGGCTCAGCAAGCACAGATAAACAGCTTCCTGGAGCAAGCTGCCAGTGTGACGAGCAATGACCTCAGCAGAGAATGTCTGCTTTTCATTACCCTGAGCACATCACTGTACTGCTAGAGCTAAGAGCGGGAACAATACAAGCTGCAGAGCCCCGACTAGCTCAGGTCTCCCATTACACCTTGAATTTTTAAAATCTTGGCAGCCAGAGGAAAGAGGGTATAGACAGGAAGTGAGGAAATGGCTTTTTTGTGAAGAAAAAAAAGAAAAGCTTTCTTAGGCTATTCTCTGAATAAACTAAATAATGAGTGAAGTGGCTAACACTAAATGGCTAATAGTCGTGCAGAAAATCATCAAACGTCTTTAATCTCCAAACAGTGCAGGGTAAGCAAAAAGTGTTACAGAAAACAAGACAGACTAAAAGTTCTCAAGATTTTCAACTTTGATACCATTTAAAGAGAAAGAAGAAGAAGACTATCACTTTCCAAAAAAGCCATGAAGTAGGAGGGAAGCAAAAATCCCAGAAAACTGGAGATAAAGGGGAATGAGACTCGATGAAAATGAATTACATATAGTCAGATATTTTATACCTGTCATTTCACTAGATTTGCATAACAACCCTATGAGACAGGTATTTTCATCCCTAGCAATTGTTTTGACTTGGAAAATATAACACAAGGACCTTAACAAAGGCATTTGTTATTAATGCTATTTAATGACAAAGGGATAAATTCAAGGCTGCTTCTATGGCCACACCAGAAATGGCATTACCTACTGTGGCAGCCCCAGAACTCAGTAATCCTGGAATGATGAGTCTTCAAATAAATTTACATGCTCATAACATTTTCTGATAAGGTAGTTTCTACCGTGCTGCTCCGAGCTGCATTTGTTAGTTGAAAAAAGAAATCACAGTTGTAGCCTCAGACAAGAACCTGGTTGGATATGACCCCTCTTGAAGGACCCTGAGAATTTGTTTTGTGGGGAAGTCAGAATGCAAAGATGCACCTGCCATGGGGCCGGAGGCTATGGACAGACAAACATCTTAGTAAATCATAATAACAGAGAGAAGCTTCATTTGACTTTCATTTCACTTTTCTCAGGGAAGAAGGACCTTTGTGTGGCTGCCAAAAATCTAACTGTCCATCCTCCTTCCCCTTTCTCCCCTCTGGCCCCATCCCAGTTCATTAACAACCCTCTGGTTAAAGGTGCCAGATTGTGTCATTCTTTCCTGCTCTCATGCCAGGCCTGTGCTGCCAGCACCACAGATCTTCGAGAGCTCTGAGCAAATTATGGAAGAAGTTAAAAGCACTGATGAATTTAAATTGCTCAATTGTTGATGAAGTAAAGTTTCTTAACTTCTGATTAGCTATTTTACATTGCTAATAGCACTACTGACATGTTACTTCAGATTTGTGTGTGTCTACCTGATTGCCAGAGGAGTACTCAGGGAATTATCAGAGTGACAAGGAATACCAGGGCTTGGATTGGACCAAGTAAAGGTTCTTTATATTATTTATAGATTAAAATAAATCAAGTAATTTCTCTAAGGGGAAATATTTTAGTGTGGAGAATTATCCCTAAAATTTATACTAGCTAGCTGTAAAAGCAGCTCCCATGAAAACAGAAATAATATCGCTGGGTCTTGAGAATACTTCAGCCAAGGATGGAGTTCCTTCATTTCCTCTTATTGAACAGTTTCACAACAGCTAAATTTCTCTTAAATTGTAGCAGGGAGGGGGTGGGGAAGTAAGGTGTTTCCTGACAGGGAGAATCTGGGCCCAATTATTACTTCCATAACCTTTGACTGCAACTTCTAAATGAGTCAGGGGACCAGTGGGCTGTGAAATGGCTTCCTCAGTTACCAGGTGAAGTGCTGCTGGATGGTTTCCTATAATCAAAACATAAAGGGACTGAAGAAGAGAGACGGATTCTAAGCAAATATGCAGCTTCTTATGTCCTCAATGAACCTGGATTTTTAAGTTTCAAAATAGATTTTGGTGACTCTCAACTCACCACTATGTTTCCCTGGTGTCCTTTTGCTATAAGATACCTCTGGTAATATGGAAAAGAACCAGAATCCTCTATAGATTTCACAAATGATGGCTTAACAGAAATGCCTGGGCCAATAACAGTGAGGATAGGATTGCTTCAGCTATGGCAAAATCTATTCGTGGCAATTATCTGAGTCTGAGAATCCAGATGTTGACAATGAAAAATGGATTATTTTCTGTTACAATGTGTCAACTCCAGCTAAGAACTGAACTGTGGAAAAAAGATGGGGGTGAGGGGTAGGCTGGGAGAAGTATTACACCTTTTGAAGAAGCCAATGATAGGATTAGTCACCATTCCTTCACTATACCACATTTTGACTCAATTTAACAACAATAAATTGGGAAAACATGGAGCAGAAATGGCCCAGAGAAGTCTTAAGTCCACCCCTCATTCAAACCTATGAGCCTGGAAATCAGTGAGTTCCTAGTTTGTTCTGATGTGTTTTTTGTTGCTCCAAATCCACTCCTCTGTTACCATGGGCACAAGAAGAACCCAAAACATTACTTAAATGCTGGGTGGTGGATAATCCTAAAAAATTTGCCAATTTTAGAACTGAAAGTTTATACCCTGACTGTTCTAGATTACTGAGGAGAGAAGTGGGTCATCTTTCATAGGGCTTAGAGCACCTGTTTTAAAAAAGAAGAAATAATACATATTTTATAATCATGCATTGTTTTCATTAAGTTATATTTTAAGTGATTTAAGAATATGCACTATTGGAATCTCCTTTTTTTCTCCAAGAGTGAATTAATGAAGTTCACATTTCATGGACTTATTCTAATTAAAACAATAAAAAAAGGAATTTGAGGCTGGTACCTTTTACTACAAGAGTATATAAAAAAGCATGCAAGTTCCCAACTGAATTCTGATAATATGTATCACAATGGAATTACTAATGTTCTTTTTCCAAAGATTGATAAATACGTCCATCTCCATATTTATACTATCTATTAGATAACACAAATAATTTTATGACTAATTATTTTATTGTTTTTACTTATTATATATGAGCAGCGCATGAGGGAGGCCAATTACTTGTAAGATAGCTTTCTATGACTACTGCCTGTTAAGGGTATTCCACTCTGAGAAGCAGCACATAAAATCAATCAAATTATTTTTTTTGGACACAGAAAGCCTAGGTAATAAAGGTGGACAAAAAGAAGGTAGGTCACCTGAGCTGAGATAACTTATCACCTCTCAAATGGGATGAGCCAGTCATTCCATGGGATAAGCCCTCAAATGCCATCTCCTCCAAGGGGCCTTCCTGGCCATCCTATACATCACATTATCCTAGTTACTTCCTTGTTACACTTATCAGCTGTGTAACCTAGGGAATGTTACTTTTGTGTGCCTGAATTTCCTAATGTATAAAATGAAGATAATACTAATATTTCACCTCATAGTATTTTGAGAATTAAATGAGATAATACATGTTATATGCTTAGAACCATGCCCAGCACATAGCAAGTATTTATTAACTATTAGCTATTGTCGTCATTGTCAGCTTACTTGTTTATTGGCTATCTCCCTCACTAAACAGCTAGGTTCATGAGGGTAATTACCTTATTTGTCTTGTTCACCACTATGTCTTCTTCATTGCCAAATACACATAGGCACACAGTAGGTGCTCAAAAATAATTACTGAATGAATGCTGTCGTATATTCTCACATATCCTTAAAAAAAACTTCCATCAATGAAGGATATCTGTATATGTACTTGTAACCAAAACAGTCATCATGAAAACTTCCCTAGAAAGGTAAAATCATCATTTAAAAAAGAACAAAAACAAGACACTTGATTATAAAAAAAGAGTCCTCCTGGGCCCACCAACCAAGACCACAGAGTATCATTCTTTTCTATATTAGTATGTGGAGGTCAAGCTCTCTGATGCCACAGTGTTGTAACTATCAATTTAGCCTGTGAAGAAGGGTTCCCAATCGTGATAGGAATTCTCAGATTTCAGCCTGTTTTTCTCTCATCATTATTTTCCAATGTCCTAAAAAAACACATTTCTCATTTTATCTTTCCCACAAGAACCTGGTCACACTCTGCTGTCGTTTCTAAGTTACAGCTACTCTAGCCTCACTTTCTTGTCTGTACTTCTTCAGAGGTCCTGACCCCGTGCCGACACTTGGTCTATTCTTAGAGCGGCACCTCTAAATATTAATTCCTTTTACCTTTCATTGGTTGAAAGATGGCATTCAGAGGTAGAGGTTGCATACAACATGAAAGAAAATCCTGTGGGATTTCGTATCCCTCTTTCAAGAGTGTCCAGAAGAATATGATCTGAAGAGCTCACAGTCTTGCAGACACACGCACACACGCACACGCACACGCACACACACACAGTACAGCTTAGCTACTCATGCTTTACAGCTTATCCAGATTTGCTGGAACAATCATGGATTTGTTGGAAAACACCAAGCACCAAGGAGTGACAGCACAGGTGAGAGGGCAAGCCGATCCATAGAAGAAAATCGGCAGAAAAACCTTCCAAAAACAATTTTGAAGAGTATTTTTATCATTGCTCAAAGGTAAATTATCCACCATTAAACGTATGAAAATCTCAATGTCTGAACTTGAAACTGAGAGATGGAAGTGCACACTTAACACATTTTAAAAAAAGTTATGTTTCCTATTGTTTCGAGACAGCTCCGATTGTATCCCCTCCAAAAGGACAACATAAAACATTTAAATGGCAATGAATGGAGGTCACCAGACAAAGCTATGTGATAAACTGTGTGAAGTACAGCTCATAAGGGAAATTTCAAAGAATCCAGAAAACATAGCTAGAAGAGACCTCATATTATTATCTGGTTAGGCCTCCAGCAACATTAGGCATTATAGCGACTTGGAGACAGTACAGAATAGTGGCCTTTGTAATACTGCAGATGAGGCTTGGTTCCTAATTCTGTCATTTATTAGCTTGTGAACTTAAAGAAGCTATTTTAACTTTTCTGGGCCTCAGTTTCCTCATCTATAAAATAGAGATAATAATATTACCTATTTCAAAGAATTATAGTTGCTGAAACATAGTATGAGTTTAATAAAACATTTTTATTATAATATATAATTATTACGTTATTTTTATTTATTAGCACATTAGACTTTATTATACCCATTTCACAGTTGAGGCAACTGAAGCCCAGAAAATTTCAGAGGGACTTCTCTGGTGGCACAGTGGTTAAGAATCCACCTGCCAATGCAGGGGACATGGGTTCAATCCCTGGTCCGAGAAGATCCCACATGCCACTGAGCAACTAAGCCAGTGTGCCACAACCACCGAGCCAGTGCTCTACAGCCCGCAAGCCACAACTACTGAAGCCCGCGTACTCTAGGGCCCACGTTCCACAACTACTGAGCCTGCGTGCTGCAACTACTGAAGCCTGTGAGCCTGGAGCCCAAGCTCCTCAACAAGAGAAGCCACCGCAATGAGAAGCCTGCGCACCTCAACGAAAAGTAGCCCCCGCTTACTGCAAGTAGAGAAAGTCCATGCGCAGCAACGAAGACCCAACACAGCCCAAAAAAAAAAGGAAAAAAATATCATAAATTTTCCCAAGATTACGGAGTGAGGACTTATAAGGATAGGAGCTCTTTTTCTTCCCAGGGCAGAGCTCTTTTCACTTCATTATGCTTCTATAAATCAATACAAAACTCAGGTCTGCGAAAGAAGGATTTTCAGTAGATAAATTCACAATCAAAGGAAAATCAGGAACTTCTACCATTCAGGTCTCCTTGTCTACCAAATACTACTTCCTATTCAATCATATATGAACACCTTTCAAGTTGAGTTTTGTGTTTTTTTGTTTTTGTTTTTTTTAAGGATTTTGGAGCTTTGATGCTGGCTCACCTCTTAAAATAACTTGCCTCAGGCCAATATGGTGTTTTAGAGTTATAGAAATGTCAGGTAGAATGGCCATTACCAAAAAATCTAGAAACAGTAAATGCTGGAAAGGGTGTGGTGAAAAGGGAACCCTCCTGCACTGCTGGTGGGAATGTAAATTGATACAACCACTACAGAGAACAGCATGGAGGTTCCTTAAAAAACTAAAAATAGAACTACCATATGACATAGCAATCCCACTTCTGGGCATATACCCTGACAAAACCATAATTGAAAAAGAGACATGTACCACAATGTTCATTGCAGCAGTATTTATAATAGCCAGGACATGGAAGCAACCTACGTGTCCATCAACAGATGAATGGATAAAGAAGATGAGGCACATATATACAATGGAATATTAGCCATAAAAAGAAACGAAATTGAATTATCTGTGGTGATGTGGATGGACCTAGAGTCTGTCATACAGAGTGAAGTAAGTCAGAAAGAGAAAAACAAATACCGTATGCTAATGCATATATATGGAATCTAAAAAAAAAAAAGAAATGGTACTGATGCGGCAGGGCAGGAATAAAGACATAGACATAGGGAATGGACTTGAGGACACAGTTGGGGGGTGCTTGAGAGGGGGAAGCTGAGGTGAAGTGAGAGTAACATCGACATATATACACTACCAAATGTTCAATAGCTAGTGGGAAGCAGCAGCATAGCACACGGAGATCAGCCCGGTGCTTTGCGATGAACTAGAGGGGCGGGATAGGGAGGGTGGGAGGGAGGTTCAAGAGGGAGGGGATATGGAGACATATGTATGCATATGGATGATTCACTTTGTTATACAACAGAAACTAACACAGTATTGTGAAGCAGTTATACTCCAATAAAGATCTATTTTTAAAAAATGTCAGGTATGTGCCATTCACATAGATTATGTAATTTTTAGTTTTCTAAGGACAAGAAACTGCTCACTTGGCAACTAGATTTCTATCAGCACTGTGGAAAAAAGTCTTAAGATTTTTTTTTTCCAACAGTGTACTGCTAGATAAAAGCTATAGTCAATAGCATTTGGAAACAGTTATAAGCCTTACTAGAGTTCGGTATTAGTTACATACACCAGTGGGTTCACTTTTGGAGTGCTACATACATGGTATACAGCTTCTTTTTTTTTTTTTTGGCCGTGCTGCGCGTCATATGGGATCTTAGTTCCTGATCAGGGACCTAACCCGTGCCCCCTATAGTGTAAGTGCGGAGTCCTAACCACTGGACCGCCAGGGAATTCCAGTAGACAGCTTCTTAAATGGCAGGATATAGAACTTTATCAAAAAGAATCAAGAAAAAAGAGAGAAAGAACAAGAGACGGTCCTTATTCATAATAAGACCAAGAATAAGAGTGGATAGTATGCAATAACCTAAAATACAGATACAGCTGTAGATTCAACATTTACCTAACACCTATCATATAATAAGCATCATGCCAGGTATTGGGAATACAGGGATGAAGAAGAAATGATGCCTATCCTCAAGGAACCAGCACAGTAGGGAAAGGACTTATAAAGGAGATGGGGGAGGGGGAATAGAGTAAAATGAAAAAAGCCAGGAAGAAGCACTGTCCCCAGAAGAATCATATTTCATTTGGCAAGGAGCCTCAAGGGTGCTCGTACAGATTAAACAGCCTAGAAACTTGACCCCTAGGCTTGTCAGTTCTGTAAAAGCAAGCAAGGCTATTCAATCTCAGTCTTTATTCCCAGTCCACCTCATTTGCTTCAGCCCATACCTCGAGAACAAGTGACATTCCTTGTTCTACTTCACCCTCCTTTAGAAGACTGGGAGAAGAGAAGGGACCAGCTCTGATCCTGGCAAGCCTGTTTTTCCCAGGAACTTGAAATTCCAATCCATAAGAAATCTAGATTTTGTTTGCAAGACTTATAGCTCAGCAAAAGAGCTGGGGGAGTCAAGAATTCCCCTAACAGCAACCCAAGTTAAGGCCATTAGAAGAGATGTCTGATCTTCAAGGAAACTCTGGAGAACAGAAAGGAAAATAAAATTGTTTTCAAGGAGGATGGACTTGAGCTCATGATGCACCATAAGTAGAAGCCTATAAGAGGCTATTCTTCCTTTTTTAGAATGCTTACAATAAACCAGAAAAAAAGGAAAAAGAAGACAAATGATTATATAAATATGTTGGCATTTTGGTAATAAAAATAATTTTTTGTATTTCTTTAGCATATCCTTTCATGAAGACCAAGGTATTTTAAACTGATTATTTCATTCAGCCTAAAAACAGTTCTGTGATACCAAAAAGAAAGAAATAGGTAAGAGAGATTAAGAGGTATAAACTTTCAGTTGCAAACTAAATGACTTACGGGTATGAAATGTAGTGTGGGGAATATGGTCAATAACTATGTAATACCTAAAAAAGAAACAAAAACAAAAAACTATGTAATATCTTTGTATGGTGAACTATCACAACTAGACTTATTGCAGTGATCAGTTTCAAATGCATAGAAGTATCAAATCACTATGTTGTGTAACAGGAGCTAACAGTGTTATAGGTCAATAATTCAAAAACAAACAAACTCATAGCAAAAAAGATCAGATTTCGGGTCATCGGAGGTGGGTGGGGGATAGGAGGAATTGCATAAAGGCAGGCAAAACTTCCAGTTATAAGATAAACCAGTACTAGGGATGTAATAATGTACAAGATGATAAATATAATTAACACTGCTGCATGTTACAAATGAAAATTGTTAAGAGAGTAAATCCTAAGAGTTCTCATCAAAAGAAAAAAGTTTTTTTCTATTTCTTTAATTATCTATCTATATAAGATGATGGATGTTCACTAAACTTATTATGATAATCACTTCATGATGTGTGTAAATCAAATCATTATGCCATGCACCTTAAACTTAGTACTATACGTCAATTATATCTTGAATAAATTATAACTTGAAGAAAACAATTTTTTAATAAATTAAAAAATAATCATTTTGACTTTTACACACTCCAAGCATACTTTATAAAGAAACACTACTCCTCAAAGATATAATCTGTGAAAGATGTCCTGCCTCTAGAAATAATCTTAAATCATTAAGTGATTGACACAGCCTCCTGTAGAAAGAAAACTGCAGAGGAATATCATCCTAAGCATTTCCATGAAAAAAGCCAGCCAAGAAAAACACAGGCTAAAGGAACACTGACTAAAGGAAATCAGAGTGAATATTCTGAATAAGAGGGAAAGTTAAAAATTATAAGAGGAACCTAAAAAAAACAGATCTAATAGATCAAACAAGCAGCAGTTGAACTTTTATAGTTATCACCACTCATAAGACTTATCATTGGACAAAACTAGCTGCACCAAAGGCATGTTCCAAAACCTGTTTGGGCAGCTCTCAGTCAGTCTAAGCATTCACTGCCACTACATAATCAGCATTGCCCTGCTCTACTTTTCATGTATCTTGCCTGCTTCCAAAAGCCTCCTCTGGGCCCACGCTATAGGCAAAGCACTCATGTACTTACTATTCAGTGAAGAACCTGGCAATGCCATATTGGCTAATATCTTCCTTGTTCTCTAGCAGCTGGCATACTGCATCCTCCATGTATGTGAGGACATGGCGCTGGGCTACAAAAAACAAACAAAGACAGAAAGAGAAAGTGAGAGGGATACAAAAAAAAAAGTCCTTCCAATCCCAGTAGGCCATGAAAGTCAATCAAGGTGTTGGTTCTGTTCTAGGAAGTGGACTGGAATAGGCAAACCAAACTTGCTGGCCCTAACTGAGCTACTCTCAATGGGCAGAATGGGAGATGCTGTAGAACATAACCTATTGCCGTGTGATTGGCTGTTAGTATTAATATCAACCCTTCACTCTTCATTTCAGTGATTAGGGTGAGGAGCTTTAGCACCATTTAGCAGGTACACCTGGGAATTCTTTCTTCCTACCTCCTTCCACCTTCTTCCACTTCTGCATGTCCCAGAAATTTATCCCAGGGAGTAATGATTCTATGCCTGAAACATGGATGATCTGACTGCAAGGAAAACTCAATTCTTTAATTTAAAAAAAAGTCACTGAAAAAGTTTAAGGACCATGAAGATTTCAGTAAAGTTGTCATAAGTTATTAACCTTGATAAATAATAAGACCATGAAATCTGTGTGGCCCAATTTATCAGAAATCATGTTTTCTACATTTGTTGTGACGGATAAATGTGTGACTTAATCATGGGCTTGTAATACAGGGTGTGATGAGTATTAGAATTAGACAGACCTGGGTTGGAATCATGGCTCTGTCTGATAGCTTAATCTTGGATAGTTATTTAATCTGCACCTGTTTTCTTCTTTATCAAGTGTGGAAAGAAACATTATTTAATTAAATTAATTAATTTATTTATAAATTGAAGTATAGTTGATTTACAATGTTGTGTTAGATTCTGGTGTACAACAAAGTGACAGTTATATATATATGTTCTTTTTCATATTCTTTTCCATTATAAGTTATTACAAGAGATCGAATATAGTTTTCTGTGCTATACAGTAGAACCCTGTTGTTTATCTATTTTATATATAGTAGTTTGTGTTTGCTAATTCCAAACTCCTAGTTTATCCCTTCCCCCTTCCCCTTTGGTAACTGTAAGTTTGTCATCTATGTCTGTGGGTCTGTTTCTGTTTTGTAAATAAGTTCATTTGTATCATAATTTATTTTACTTATTTTTATTTTTTTATACATTTATTTATTTATTTTTGGCCGCATTGGGTCTTCGCTGCTGCATGCGGGCTTTCTCTAGTTGTCGCGAGCGGGGGCTACTCTTCGTTGCAGTGTGCAGGCTTCTCATTGCAGTGGCTTCTCTTGTTGTGGAGCACGGGTTATAGGCGTGCGGGCTTCAGTAGTTGTGGCACGGGGGCTCAATAGTTGTGGCTTGTGAGCTGTAGAGCGCAGGCTCAGTAGTTGTGGCGCATGGGCTTAGCTGCTCCGTGGCATGTGGGATCTTCCCGGACCAGGGCTCAAACCCATGTCCCCTGCATTGGCAGGCGATTCTTAACCACTGCACCACCAGGGAAGTCCCTGTATCATATTTTAGATTCCACATATAAGTGATGAAAGAAACATAATTTAATTCTTTCTCAAAACATGGTCAATCAACTTCTTGATCTGAATCACTTGAGACACCCTGTTAAAATACAAATTGATCATCTGACAATATCTCAGACTTGATGACCTTAAAATTCTAACTGGAGCCCAGTAATTTTTAACAGGTACCCTTGATGTTTCTGATGTAATTTAAGAATCACTGGTTAAGAACTTTGGCTTTGGAGTTCCAAGACACTTGAGTTCCATTCTCAGCCCCACCAAATGCTAGCTGTGTAACCTTGAGCAAATTATTCTGCAAGCCTATTTCCTGTGGATAATAATACCGTTACTATTCATAAACCACAATATCTGGTTTTCTTGATAATATATTTTATTAAAAGCTATGTCAAAGGGCTATTGGAGGTTTACTTCAGTAATACAGCAGAGCTTCTAATATAGCAGGTGCTCACGAAATGCTTGCTCCCCTTCCCTGAGTTTTGTCTTTAGGTATAACAGTGGTAGCCTGGCAAACTTCATATAGAAACTTCCAATTCAGTACTTCCATTTGCCATCCTATTTTTTACAAAAAAGCAAAACAAAACAACTTTCGTCTGGAACAGTAAGAACAAAAAACCCAAAAGTAATAAATATCTTGCCAAAAAGCAATTCCACAAAGTTGCTACTGAGATGGGCATTTGCCTCTTTCACATTTTCATCCTTCAGGAAAATATGAAAGAATTACCTAAAATTTGTAAAAATAGGTACTTCAAAAAAACATTCCTGAAGTCCTGGTAGTTTAGTGAGATTATAAAGCAAATAAGTTTATCTACCCAAGCTCTACTCAAGTGAGTCTTTGACAGTGGTTACCTAAAGTTTCACCATGTTTACACCAGCCTAAAGTCCAGATGAATGACATGTTTACATTCCATGACTTATTCTATCAATATGAGTGCTTCCCAAAGCTAACAACTATCAGCTACCACAAACATTCTCTAACCCTGACCTCAGAAAAAGATGTGAAAACAAAAACCAGTGCTTCAGCAACAGTTCACCCAACTGGAAAACTATTTCGCTAAGAAATGGCCAAAACTGACAGTGAAGTGAGATAATACATGACAATCTCTTGGGACTTCCCTGGCAGTCCAGTGGTTAGGACTCAGTGCTTCCACTGCTGTTGGCCCTGGGTTCAATCCCTGGTCAGGGAACTAAGATCCTGCAAGCCACGTGGCATGGCCAAAAAAAAAAAAAAAAAAAAAAAAAAAGATATTTCTGGCATTAATTGTTTTATAATTAAGCATATATGAAATCGGGAAGAAAAAATGGCCAAACCAACATTAAAATCAGGTATACTTTCACCTCTGAGTTTCCTTCCCTTATTCCACTCACTTATCCTGGTCTTACAAAAAGATTTCTTCCTTGGGCTATATAGGCGTTTATGACTTAGATCTACCTAAGGCTACTACAAGACTAGGGGTTTGTTTTGTTTTGTTTGGTTTGGTTTGGTTTGGTTTGGTTTGGTTGTTTGTTTTGTTTTTTGATGGTAGAAATGAAAGAGCTCTACTTAGAAGCAAATCCTGCTGCTTCTCCTCCCTAGCTCCAGGGACTAAAAGTCAATGTGAAAGCTCTTTAAGGGAGAAATGTTTTCAGAGCAGTTAAAATCAAAGTACTTTCGTCCTCCTCAAAAAAAGGAGGACTTTTCTGGAAAACAGACTTTGCATGAGGAAAAAAAAAAAAAAAAGCAGCGGGGGAGAGAGGAAGGAAAAAAGAAAACAAATATAAATAAAGGACTATACTTATTTAACATTCAGCTACCAATCAGACATTCAGAGTTCAATATTACACATAATAATGATAATAACAGCTCTACCAATTTTGAGGACCTGTGCAACTTACTGAACAACAATGGGCCAGAGACTGTGCTAATTGTTTTACATGCATGATTTTATTTAGTCTTCACAACAATCCTATGATAGAAATTTTGATCATGTTTCTGTTTTACAAATGGGAGAACTGAGATTTATAGAATTAAAGTAACTTGCTCAAGATCACACAGCTAGTGAGAAGAGAAGCCAAGATTCAAACCAAGGTGTGTCCTACCAAGAACCCATGCTTTTAACACTATATACCACACTGCCTCATCACTGACACTTTCTAATCAGTTTTAGAAATAAATATGATCTTCATTTTACACAGAGCACAAAAGCAGGGGTGTATGTTGATAGTAAAATCATCTGAGAGATGTGGTCCACTTGTGTCCGTGTGAATTCATATGTGTGTATGTGAGTGTGTCTATATCCTGTCCCCACCTGCATAGGTATGCATGCTAATCAGCATTTGTGTGAAGTTAAAACTTGTCCCCAAATTTCAAAGTTTCTTACGAAGAACCACCCCACCACAAAGTATTCACTCCACCCATTCCTAGTTCGGAAAGTAGAAACAGAAAGCCCTAGTGCTCTTTTTTCTTTTTTTTACATCTTTATTGAAGTATAATTGGTTTACAATGGTGTGTTAGTTTCTGCTTTATAACAAAGTGAATCAGTTATACATATACATATGTTCCCATATCTCTTCCCTCTTGTGTCTCCCTCCCTCCCACCCTCCCTATCCCACCCATCTAGGTGGTCACAAAGCTCCAAGCTGGTCTCCCTGTGCTATGCGGCTGCTTCCCACTAGCTATCTATTTTACGTTTGGTAGTGTATATATGTTCTAGGGCTCTTTTCATCTGTGCGTGAAGCGAAGGAGCTAAGAAAAGCCAGCAGAGGTAGGAAGAAGTTCCTCCCCAAGAATTTCACACAAGCCAAGTGCAAAGAGCTCTCTCTAAATTGCTGCTCCCTAGTGGTTTCCTTCCTGTGCAGCTCTTATCATTCCAATGTTCCTTCTGTGGTTAAGGGCACCACCCAGCCATGGAAAATCCTTGTACTTCACCAAACTTCAGCGAGACAGAAGTTCAAAGCTCTTGTCTGGCAATAAAACATGGAGGGTGTCACTTCATGTTATTTTTTAAATGCAAAAGAATAAGCTTTAATTTACGTGAATGATTAAAGAATAAAAACTGCACACCTGCACCCCTGGAGGGCAAAGATATCTGGGCACCTTAGCTGCCCTCTTGGAAAAGGAAAAGCATTTCAGATTGGCTTTTCTTCTTCTGCTTTGCTGTGATTTCCACAAGACCAGGATTAAGTTTTCTGACATGAACCAATATGCTCTATTGTTCTGAAATCCACACTAAGGCCCAAGAGTCCATGTTTTGCTCAGACAGCATCGCTCACAAGGTTCGTATAAAGATCATACAGTGTTTACTTATCTTTTACTTAGATATTTCAGTGCAGTGTACTGAAGCTATAAGTGCTTATCTCAGACTGCACTGCACTGAAATATCTAAGTAAAAGATAAGTAAATAGGGCTTCCCTGGTGGCGCAGTGGTTGAGAGTCCGCCTGCCGATGCAGGGGACACGGGTTCGTGCCCCGGTCCGGGAAAATCCCACATGCCGCGGAGCGGCTGGGCCCGTGAGCCATGGCCGCTGAGCCTGCGCGTCCGGAGCCTGTGCTCCGCAACGGGAGAGGCTGCAACAGTGAGAGAGACCCGCTTACCACAAAAAAAAAAAAAAAAAAAAAGATAAGTAAATACTGTATGATCTTTATATGAACGTTACGAGTGAAAGCAATTGTGGATCAGAAACTTCTTGGTTCTCGGTTGAATCACCTCCTGCTGATCACTTAATCTCTATATACCACAGTCACTCTTGCTATAAAATGGGTATGACATTAAGAATATGTCTAATAGGGCTTCCCTGGTGGCGCAGTGGTTGAGAGTCTGCCCGCCGATACAGGGGACATGGGTTCGTGCCCCGGTCCGGAAAGACCCCACATGCCGCGGAGCGGCTAGGCCCGTGAGCCATGGCCGCTGAGTCTGCGCGTCCGGAGCCTGTGGTCCGCAACGGGAGAGGCCACAACAGTGAGCGGCCCGCGTACCGCAAAAAAAAAAAAAAAAAAGAATATGTCTAATAATAAACTGCTTCTTTAGAATACATTTGATATACACAGAAGGTAACATATTAATGATTACGTTATTATTGCTACATACTAATTTCACAGATTAAAACAACATAGCAATTTATTGCAATGGTTAAGAACATGGGCTCTGGAGTCAGGCTGACCTGGATTTGATTTCTAGCTCTGGTACTTATTAGCTGTGTGACTTGAAGCAAATTACCTAATCTCTCTGTCCTTTCCTGTAAAATTGGGAAATAATACCTACCACCTAAGGTTGTAGTGAGGAGTAAATAAAATAACTTATGTAATAATCTTAGCATAGTGCTTGGCACATAGTAAATATGCAATAAACATTAGCTATTATGTTTATTATTGTTGTTTTATTACAGTTGTTACTACATATCCCTCCCAGACATCGCACCTCACAAGACATTGGGTTTCAACATTAAGGAACACCCGGAGGCCAACCCACTATAGCCCCCTACTCACCTATTTAAAGTTCTGCTCATCTAACCAAGGATGTTTACAGATTATCTTCAAGGATTCTTGGGCTATATAAAACCCTACACATATGATAATATACATAATCTATACCCATTTCAGCTATAGCCTTTAAACTTGTGGGAAGCATTCATTTATTAACTGTTAATTACTCAGGAGGCTCTAATTTATACGGGTAAAGTCCACAACTATTTCTTTTTACTCTCTTCCCCAGCATAAATACCATCAAAGCATTAGCTATTTATTTTGCCATTAAATGACAAGGGGTCCCATTTGAAAATTTTTGCTTGACAGGCTACCTACATCATTGAGACCACTCATTTTATTATATTAGTATTTTATACAGAGTCCCTGTATTAGAATAAACAAGTTTCCCCAGAAGATATTCACATGAATTACAATATGTGATATTAATAGATACAAGAGCAAGAGCAGTGTAAGTGAAAAGCAGAGTACATACATATATTCAACTTTAAATCTGACTTTCTTCTCCCTTACCAGAGTCCTTTTGAGACACATTTTTGTCTTTGAAGCCTCCTGAGATTTAGATGCTGGCTGGCACAAATAAGTGCTGAATTAAATTAAGACTGTTCTCTGAGATTAGAAAAGTAACCCTGTTAACCAACGACCTGTCACGTAAACTGTTTAGAAGCTTTAAGTTTAATATCATATATAAATCACTAACATGATATAGTATTTGATCTTGTTAAGTACATATAGATAGCTTAATGGTTTAAAAAGTTAATAAACCTCTAAAACTAATTATTCACATCCTCCATCTTTACTGGTATGTCCTGATCCAGGGACACAGTATGTTCTGGTAAAATATTTTATCACCCATACAAGACCATCTTTGATCTTAGACCACACTAGACCAATTTCCTTTGACCAAAGGAGATGGGGAAATGAGGAAAACCAGCACATGCAATACTTATACAACCCAATGAGGTAGGAAATAGACTTTTTTGAAGCTCAGAGAGGTTAAGGAACCTGCTCAGTCTTAAAAAATGGCTGAGCTAGAATTCAAACTTAAGATTTAACTCCAAAGCCCATGCCCTTCCACTTCAACCCTAGCTCTCAAAAACGAAACAAAATAAGAAAAAGCTAAGAACCTACAATGTGTCCCATTTTACACTGTATTATCTAGAAAACACTGGCTCTCCATTCTTAATACTAGAAAAGAAACTTCAGTTGGTAAATAGGATAAAGTATTGGCATGATCTTTAAACTTAAAAAAATGTTTACTTATAATTACATATTTAATTATTTTTAAAGATTCAAACAATATAGAAAAAGTAAAAAACCAATCCCAGTTCCCAATCAGTTTGGTACTCATACTTAAAAAAATATATAAACACAGTTTGTGAGCTTGGTTTTGTTTTTAAGTAAATGACATATACTTTTCTGTACCTTACTATTTTCACTCAACCATGTTTGGAAATCTTTTATGAAACAATACGGAACCAACTTATTTGCCAATGGTAAATACTCCTCTATTGATAAATAGGTTGTTCCCACATTTTCACTATAGCAAACTGTGCTGGGTTGAACATTCTTGCACTTGTTTTCCTGTGCATACGTACAAGAGTTTTCCTAAGGCAGATATCTCAAAGTTGAATGGACATGTCACAGGATGCACATATCCTCATGGTTTTTTTTTTTTTTTAGTTTTATTGAGAAACAATTGACATACATTACTGTGTAAGTTTAAAGAATACAGCATAATGGCTTGATTTACATATACTATGAAATGATTATCGCAATAGGTTAAGCTAACATCCATCTTCAAATATAGATACAATAAAAAGAAAAGAAAGAAGAAAAGAAAAAAAGAAAAATTTCTCCTTGGATAAGAGCTCTTGGGATCTACTCTCTTAACAGCTTTCCCATACATCATACAGCAGTGTTAACAACAGTCATCATGCTGTACTTAACATCCCCAGGACTCATTTACCTTATTCCTGGAAATCTGCACCCTGTCCTACCATCACCCCCACCATCCTCCTATTCTCCTTCCCCCAACCCTCTGCCTCTGGCAACCACATGTCTGATCTCTTTTTTCAGAGTTTGGTGGGTTTTTTAGATTCCACATATAAGTGAGATCATAGAGTATCTGTCTATCTCTTTCTGACTTATTTAATTCAGCATAATGCCTTCAAGGGCCATCCATGTTGTTGCAAATGGTAGGATTTCCTTTTTTTTTTTTTTTTTTTGCGGTACGCGGGCCTCTCACTGTTGTGGCCTCTCCCATTGCGGAGCACAGGCTCCGGATGCGCAGGCTCAGCGGCCATGCCTCACGGGCCCAGCCGCTCCGAGGCATGTGGGATCTTCCCGGACCGGGGTACGAACCCATGTCCTCTGCATCGGCAGGCGGACTCTCAACCACTGCGCCACCAAGGAAGCCCAATTTCCTCATTTTTAATAATATTCTGAATAATATTCAGAATATTATTAAAATAATATTCCAGTGTGTGTATTTTTTCCACAACTTCTTTATCCATTCATCCATCAATGGACACTTAGATTGTTTCCCTATCTTGGCTATTGTTAAGTATATTACTATGAACATGGGGATGTAGGTACCTTTTCCATTTTGTGCTTTTGTTTCCTTTGGATATATTCCCAGAAGTGGAATTGCTGGATCACATGGTAGTAGTTCTATTTTTAATTTTTTGAGGATTCTCTGTACTGTTTTCCATAGTTGCTGTACCAACTTACAATCATAACAACAGTACACAAGAATTCCCTTTTTTCCACATCTTCATGTTTACTAGATATACACAGTTGCTTTACAAAGGGTTATTCCAATTTATACTCCTCCCCACCATGAGAAAATCTGTTTTCACTAAAGCTTTGTGACTTTTGCCAATTTAACAGTTATAAAATAGTTTCTCACTGTTGTTTTAATAGTTTAGTCTTCTTAATTACTTAATTAAATAAAGTTAAGCATATTTTCATGGTTACTTGTATTTCTCTTCTGTGAATAATCTGCTAATATCCTTTGCCCATTTTCCTCTCTGGCTGTCTTTTTTCTTTCTTGATTTGGAGGTTTTTCTAATTCTCTATATGTGCAAATATGGGTTTTCTACCTTATGGGTTTTCTTTTCATTTGTTTATGGTACGCTTCATTGCACAGTTTAAAATGTTGATGTAATCAAAAGTATTTATCTGTGCCCTTTGTGCTTTGCGTCTTGTTCAAACAGGCCTTCTGTACTCCAAGTGTATAAACCTATTACCCTATATTTTGTTCTGGTATGATATTTAATTTAAGCTAATTACGTCCCTTGCCAAAATTGTGAGTTCACAATTAACATAGTCAGTATAATACAAAAAGAAATTTAAAACTTGCGGTGGAGAAAAATAAAGTAAAAGTGTTAACCCAAAATCAAGCTTCTCTAAACACTAACTAGCTCTGAATATAAAACAGCTGCATGTCAAGTTTAACTTTGGGCCCCCAGAAAAAAACTGTAAATGAATCACAACTTGCAGATCAATATCTTGAGAAATATCCTTCATATAAATGCAGGAGGCCTCCCTCTTTTAATAGCTCTTGATCATTACAGAGTTTGCTTAATGGTAGCTAAACCTATAAATATAATAAAATGACAGCCAACATTTATTAAGCTCTATGAAAGACAGCATTCTAAGCATTTTATAGGTAATAATTCATGTACTGCTCACAACAATCCTATGAGATGGGTACTTTCATTATATTTCCATTTTACAGGTGAAAAAAGGAAGACTCAGACATGTAATTTACCTAAAGGTTAAAGGGCTGGTAAGCAGCAGAGACAGGATTTGAATCCAGGCCTTTGGTCTGCACTACACTATATTGCAGCCCTTAAAGAGCTACGGAGCATATGTATCAAATGGAATTTTCTAAGAACAAATGTACAAATTAAGGAAAGATCTTTTACATTAACAGTTATAAAACAGACAAAACTAATACATTGCATTTGGACACCCAAACCACCACAGTGCTGCTATACAGCTAGTCAAACTCAAATACTAAAAGATAAGCCAGGAGCAAAGAAAGCATTACACATATGTTAACATCACCTGTGACAACCAGAAAACAAGAGGTGACTAAAGGTCTCTATGTAAAGTAGAAGACAAAAAACTAAAGTCTACTTCCTTCAACCAACGGTGGTATTGTACAAGTTAACAGCTGAGTCCCCTGACATTCAAACAGTTTCTAGTCAACCATTAATCCTCTCCTCTCCCTTCTCCTTCCTAAAACTGGTGGGGGGGGGGGGTTTGGCGGGGGGGGGGGGAGAAGAGGCAGATGTCAATTAAGGCTAAGTACTTAAATCTTATTGCTTCAGTATTTCCAGCCTAAATCTCATAATACAGAATTAGTACGTTTGAGTCTTGCAATTTCAAGTGCCAGAAACTACAGAAATCTTTTTTCTTTTTTTTTTTAAGGAAGCTATTACAGAGATCCAAACTTAAAGCACTCAGAGAGCTGACCATAACAAAATGCACTGCCTAAATGCAGAGAAATCTAAAGTAGCACTTAAGTTTCCCACAGTTATGATCTATGGGATACATGAAGAATCCAAGCATTGTCATGACAAAAGCTTTGCAAAAATAGTTACTCATAGAGCAGTATAGTTATCAAATCAACTCCATAAACATTCACAATACCATTTTCCAGAAAGCACCATGAATTAAAAAAAAAAAACCTATAAACTGACAAACATGGAGAAATCATATTGTCATAATGTGCAACTCATAATGTCATGTCAGGCAGGGAAGTATTAATGTTATAGGGTGAAAATGAATTGTGCTACATAGTCATTAAAGGTTGTAGCCTTTGTGGCAAACCATGCATTTACAGATTATCAGCAATTATGTTTGGTAATATGCAATTTAACTAGGAATATACAGATTAGTGATATTAATGCAGCAAGGTACGAATGCAACAACTTATCAATTACTTGACATTTTACATTCAAACTATTTCATAAAAATTAGTTGGCACTCACAATAACTCATAAAACAGCAACAGGGTCTCATTTAATCTAGTGGCAGAAAGATACAGAAGAGTTCTAATTAAAGGCAGCTGAAAACTCATGGGCTTAGAATTCCCAATCTTCTCTCTTCTGATTGATACTGCTTCTGTATGAAGGTGGAGATTCTTTTTCAAATGAGAGTCTCACATGTCAAATCCTCACTCAGAACTATGTCTACACCCTGCTTATGGGATATGGCTACAATAATGCTCAATAATCCCTTTGAGTTTCTATTTTTGTTATGAAAGTAAAGGATGCTAACATAGATATTTATAGATGCCTAGAGGCCTAGGCCAAAGTGCACAAAAGTCATATGCGGTGAATGACTGGAACAGCATAGGCTAGACAGAGAGGCCCTAGTTTAGTTTACACAGGAAATTCATGCCATCATTTAACATATCATCTAAATTAATGGTGTGGGGACTTCCCTGGTGGTCCAGTGGTTAAGGGTCCACGCTTCCACTGCAGGGGTGGCGGGTTCAATCTCTAGTCAGGGAACTAAGATCCCACATGCCACATGGCACGGCCAAAACTAAATTAATTAATTAATTAAACTTTTTTTAAATGAAAAAGAATAAATGGTGTAAAACACCAAAGTACCCTATAAAAATATGCTTTGGATCTATTTTACCAGAGCCACATAATTTTTGACTTATTACTCAAATGATTAATGGAATGTTGGCATGTTGCAATGTCCAAGCCTACCTCTCCTGCCAGGCTCCACTCAAATGCCACCTGGTCAGGAAGCTTTCCCTGATTATCTCCCAGCCAGAAACAACCTTCCTTTTCCTGAACTTCCTAAATACCTATTCTAAATATTTCCAGTGGCACTTTCTACTTTGATATAGAGTTATTTCTGTTACCCGTGTTACCTCCATTGTTAGACTTCCTGCTCCTTAAAGACAGATAGGTACCATAACTCATTTGTCTTTTATCCCCTATAACACTCAGAATCATTCAGTGTCTTCCACATACCAGTCATTCAAATATTTACTGAATGAGTACATAAAATGTATCACTATTTATAAACTGTGGTGCTATTCTTTATTCAACTCAACCATTTCAGGACTGTGCCTTCCAGGTGGGAAACACTAAGTGCCAAAACACATTCTGTTACAATATTAGGGTTCTTACAGGAAGCCATTTTTGTCCTGTTCTCAACCCTTCTTTCTGTTGCCTTTTTACTGTTGTCTCTCTATTCCAGTGAGAAAGTACTTGTCTCTTCCATTGTTACCAAGAGCCTCATTATGTTCAAGGTAAAGTGAAAAAATGCATTCGATGCAATTACCAGTTCCTCACAAATTTGGGAGCTACTTGTCATTTCAACATTCAACACGTGAATAAAAGAAAGTCCAAATTCTTTTCACTCCTAAGAACTATTTTCTTTTTTTCTTTTAGACAAAATGGAAGCACACAGCACAGGAAGCAGTTCTCAGTAAGCCACCGTTCATAAACAGCTTTGCTCAAAGCGTAACAAAGGTTCTGTTGTGCTCTTGCATGGCAGGGCCAGTAAGCAGCAGGAGCAGATGAACTCTTTAAGAAACAAAGGTTCTGTCTTCATGCAAATGTTTGCATTAATAAAAAATGAAGGAAAAGATATAGAAAATGCAGGCTAGCTGGACATAATGGGTCTCTAAACGGGAGGTTTTTCACATTTTTCAGGCGGAGTCAGCAGGTCTTTTAAAAACTTTGTCATTCTGAACATTTCACAGACATCACAAGAAAGACATGCAAATAACAGAAGCAAATCAAAGGACATCCCGCTGCTCTACTGGCGCCTCCCTCATCCATGCCTGGTTTGTCATTTTCTGTTAACCCTAGTGCCGGCTGCTGTTTCGTTGAGGAATGGAGTCCCTAGACTATGTGGCAGTACATGTCCAGCCAGCTGGCCCCTGCACTGATGACATTACAATGCAAGCCATGTACTACCACTCAGGGACACGTGCTGCCAGGCAACAAGTCTAGTGTCTGACTTTTATACACCCAGCTTGCAAATCTACATTGGAAAGAGCCTCTAGACTAACCACTTAATATAATCTTGAGTGTAAGCATCACTGAGTAGTTCTCTGAAGATGGACTTACTAAGGACCAGCCCTCCCCAGTGAAACCTACAATAAGGACCTTAAAATAAATATAGAAAATTTAAAACCTTGTGAGGGAAAAGGTTTACCAAATACTTACTATGTGCCAAGCACTATACTATGTGCTTACCATGTGTTATCTCATTTAATCTTCATATCCACCATTTAAGGTAGATACTTATTATCCCCATTTTACAACTGAGGAAATTGAGGTTTTTGAAGGTTATTCACTTGCCCAAGGTCACACAGCTTATAATGGCAAGCCAAGACTCAAAGCTGTTTAATGACAAATTTCTCTCCATTCTTTGTATTTTTCTCACCCCTTACTTCTGTGTCTTTTGTGATTGAAATCCAACTTACTCTGAAAATATCACAATGACTATATTCATCCACTGCATGACCACTGAAGTGTATTATTACTCTTTCTCCATTTTAATCACTTGGAGTCTTTATCATTCATATTTTAAGAGTGAGTGGCTTTTTGTTAGGTCATGATAAGAATCTAATTAAAGCTGCAAATGCTTCCTCAAAGAAAAATGGATATAATTTAATATGCGTGTATAATTTTAGAACATTCAAGAACCTCCTAAGGCTCATCTATAGCTCCCCTGAGGGTTCATGGCCTACACGTTAAAAAAAAAAATCCAGCACCCAAATCTCTCTTCCTAGACACACATGGTCAGTTTTCTTTCACAATGATGATCTATCAAATTCCAACCCGAAAATTCCTTGTCTTCCTCAACTTCTACTGAACACAGTATTCCTCTTCACCAGGACATGAAATCACTTATGTCCTTCCACAGATTGTTCCATTGGCCTCTCTTTTTGTACTTAATTTGGAATCAGTAGCCAGTCACTTTGTCACTATTCTCACCACTGCTCCTGAATTATAAAAGCTTAAGGAGTAGAAAGACTTTAAGATCGTATCATTCAACTCCAGTCATTTTAGAAATACAGAAATTGAAGTCATTCTTCATTCTTTTTACCCTTGATTCAGTAATAGAAAGTCTTTGGGCTTGCTCAAATGCATCCCTTAAGTTCTCCATATTTCCATCTATAACCACATTGCCAAAGTTTTTCTTTGTACAAACAAACAAAAGGAGGGGCTTCCCTGGTGACGCAGTGGTTAAGAATCCACCTGCCAATGCAGGGAACACGGGTTCGAACCCTGGTCCAGGAAGATCCCACATGCCGCAGAGCAACTAAGCCCGTGCGCCATAACTAAGTCTGCGCTCTAGAGCCCGTGAGCCACAACTACTGAGCCCTCACACCACAACTACTGAAGCCCATGCGCCTAGAGCCCACGCTCAACGAGAGGCCACTGCAATGAGAAGCCCGTGCACCGCAACGAAGAGTAGCCTCCGCTCGCCGCAACTAGAGAAAGCCCGCGTACAGCAATGAAGACTCAATGCAGCCAAAAGTAAATAAATAAATTAAAAAACAAACAAACAAAATGAATCATGGTAGCAACTGAATTATTTTCAAATATTTTTTTCATACTCCCTGAATGGACCTAACTTTTTTAAAGTAATAGTCAAATGATATTATCCAGCCTTCTTCTATCTTACTGTTAGTCCATTCAGGCCTCTGGTACCAATCATAATTCAGAAACAATTATAAAAAAACTGTTTTTGTCCTATAACGCTGGGCTGAAAGATAATCTAAGTACCGATAATCAGATTACTGAATTATACTGAACTCTTAACTGGAAGACAATCAGATGAGGTAAATTATTACATGCCTTTACGATAAAAGGCAGAAAAAGAGGGTATTCTAGAAAAAGTAAAGAAGGAGGCTATTTCAGGGGGAAAAAATGGCAAAGTTCAACAGTACTGGAAACTTGGAGAACCAAAATATAATCATATCAAATGGATTTAAAAGAGCTGGTTGAATAAAATAAAAGCAGTTGTCTACAGAACATATGAGAGGGGGAAAAGGGTAAAATGTGACAGGGTGAGAACAATTCCTCTCAATGTATGCCTTATTATATGTTTTGAACTATTACCTAGTCTATACATATACATATATAAAACATATATATAATAAACACGTATTAATACTGTGTATGTATACACACATTCTAAAAAGATTGCAGGTTGAGACAATGTTGACTCTTATAACTGATATAGTATTATTAATAAAGCATTTATACAATAGGACTTTGATTTCTTCAAAGATGAGAAAAGGCTAAAGTAAAAGGAACTAAAGACATTTATAGATAAGAGGGTTCAAAATTAAACCAGTATACCCCTTGTATTTCCTAGGGTTTTTCCTTTCTCATTTTTCTTTCCTTTTTTATTTACTTATTATATTTTTCAAAATTTAATGTTTTGACATTAGAAATATTGCTTTATACAAACATTGCCAAGTATAAAAATATATCCCTAGAATTTTCAGTTTTCCCTGCCCAAAGAACTTTGCTATCTCCCTAAGGAGATATACTCATTTTGATTCCTTGACTAATTCCTCCAATCCCCAGTGATCTCCTTTTCCTCCTGAACTCCTATTACTTCTTACATAGCACTTGATTTCATGCTGACTTAAAAGTGTTCCACTTATTTCATCTGTGAGTATCCCCAACTCACTTACAATTGAAGACATCCCTTTGTTCAATAATTATTTAATACCTAAGCATGGTCCTTGTCCTTGAGGAGTTTATTTACCATCTACTGGAGAAGCAGACATACAAATTAACAATGACAGTATAGTATGATAACTGTTATAAAGGAGATATGTAAAAAATGTAAAGAGAAAGAGTGCCTATATCTGTCTGGGAGAAAGAGTGTTTCAAAGGACCTGAAAAAATTTTCCAGGTGAATAAGTGGAGGGAGGAGGGACTTCCCTGGTGGTCCAGTGGTTAAGAATCCGCCTTCCAATGCAGGGGACCTGGGTTCAATCCCTGGTTGGGAACCTAAGATCCCACATGCCACGGGGCAACTAAGCCTATGCACTGCAACTACTGAGCCCCACACGCCACAACCAGAGAGAAGCCCGCACGCCACAACTAAAGAAGCCCCCACGCTGCAATGAAAGATCCTGTGTGCCGCAATGAAGATCCCGAGTGAAGCAACTAAGACCTGATACAGCCAAATAAATTAATTAATTAAAAAAAAAGTGCAGGGGAGATATTTAACACAGACGTATCAGCACATGCAGAAGCATCAAGATGTGTAAAGCATGGTAGATCTGGAAAGCTAAGAATAGTTGAGTATTGCTAAGAGATAAGGCCGGACAGCATCATCACCATAAAGGGTCTTATAAAAGAGCACAGATTTCAGGAAACCACTGAAGGATTTTGAGCAAGAGAGTGACAATCAGATTACTATTTCTGAAAGATCACTCTGGAAGCAGTGTGGAAGAACTGAAGGGAGAAAGATTAGAGGTACAGATAAGAAGTAGGGCAGTTGTTGAAATAGTCCAGGTCAGAGAGAGTTAAGGCCTGAATTAGGGAAGTAGCAATGGGAATGACAGATAAAAGCAAAAGAGGAAAAATCAATGGAAGTTGGTAATTGGTGGGATGAGAGGTAAAGGATGGGGGAGAATTTAGGATTATTTCTGGGTTCCTTTCTTGGGCATTTGGGAATATGATGGTTCCATTCACTAAGACCAAAATACAGGAAGAAAAGTCTGTATTGTACCCCCTATGCGTATTTTGCAGCATCAAGCAAAGTGCTGAACGTACACATAATCAATTCATTCCACTGGTCAACCGGCTGCCTTGAAAAAAGGCCACAGAACCTTTTGCTTAATGAGCTCAACCGGTTACTCTTCTAAAGCTGGCATCAATCACCATGCATTGACATGATTCCTGGGTACAGGATAGCTGAAATGGACTAATTCACCCAGGAAACAAGCAAAATGAAATAGGCAGCACTTACGTGAATGTGAGGTACATGCGAGTGTGTGTGTATGTCTGTGTGTTGGGGATGGGGTGGGGGGGGCAGTTCATAACAGAAAACATCCATATATTTATATAATGCTGTGACAGAGACTGCTAGTTGCTGACTCTAGTAACCTTTTTCTTTAGAAACGTACTCCAATTTTTACCTGGGTACATGGCCACTGGCATAAAGATCACATTTCTCAGCTCCTCTTGCAGCTAGGCTTTAGTCATGTGATTAAGTCATAAAATATAAGCACAATATGGTGCGGGTCTTCTAGAAAGTCCCTAAATGGAACTAATTCAGCTGAAAGATGTCCCTTATTTACCTCAGAAGATAACAGAGAGCTACTTCAGTCCTCATGGATCATGAGGATCATGAGGCAAAAGATGGAATCTATGGGTAGGATGTTGGAGTAAAAAGACCGAAACCTGAGTTCCTGATTACACCTTGGAGCATACCATATCAGCCGTGGACTGCCCATCTTCAGAATTCTTTTCCACAAAAGAGAAATAATCATATAAGTCGCTCAAACCACGTTATTTTAGGTTTTTCTATTGTATTCAGACAAACCTAATATAAACATAAAACATCCATGTATTTGCCCAAAAGTATAAATGAAGGGATCAAACTAACATACCAATCAGGAGGCTCATTGGCCTATCCATTGATTTAGGTTAGTGCATGCTAGGCTAGCATAAAGTGTTTCCAGACATTATCCTAGCATCTGAAGAGATGTACTGTTCTCTTCAATGCTGGACCATTGTTGTAAACACGGTAAGGTCTTACTGACTTTTGTGACTTGAACAGTAACATCTGTAATGCCCCTGAAAGTTTACTAAATACTTTCACATACATTATCTCATTGAACCTTGCAACCAACCTAGGAGTCAGATAAGGCTGGGATTATTCTCTCCATTTTACAAATGATGAAATTGCCCAAGGTCATTCAGTATATAAATGACAGAGCAGAAACTTAAACTTTAATCTCGTAAGTGTAAACATAACCCACTGAATCACAGTGGATAATTCTTAGAGAAATTCTTAGAGATATTCACAAAGTTTAAAATGACCATGATTAATAACAATTAATATGAACATAAATACCTTGATTGAAAAACAGATCACAAGTCAATATCTTAGTATTTCACAGAACTTACATAAAGACATTTTAAAATTAATTTTTCCATTTACTAACCGAGGAAGCATTCTGTTCAATTTTAGAACTGATGACAGCACCATTTCCTTTGATCCTGCATTTTGCACTAGAGAGGAAAATGAAATGAGGGGCGGCACATGAAGTAAGTAAGTAGCAAAGGGGAAGCAGAACTTCTCTCTAATGGCCCCTTCTCTTTGGACAGCCTAGGTCAGATTCCATCTAGTTCCACCTGTTGGTGGTATAAGCCACTTTTACAATTGCTTCCAGAAATCTCTTATCAGGAAGTTTATACTGCTCAAATAATTCAACCCTTCAAGGAAAGGTGAACTGACCTTTAGTCCAGCTCTTAAACAGTGAATTGATCCCAGCCCTGCACTGCCATCCCACAGAGAGGCCCCCAGGCTAACAGCCTGAGCAAGAGGGTCTTGTTACATGAGCCCTGGTTTCTAATCCTTGTCTTATAGATGGCTCCATGGGGCATTATGCAAGGTATTTCACCCCCCTCCAAACTGAATTTTCCTCATTAGATTATGGGGGAGAAGGATACTCTCTAGAACTATTTGGAAGCCTGATTAAGCATTAGTGAACATTTTGCTTTTGTAACAGTTAATATAAATAGATATGGAGAATGAAATTACTGCATTCTCTTCTACTTCTCTGAATTTATACTTTGTCTTCCCAAAACAAAATGACTCAGTGCAGAGACTCATTAATGGGCCTAGTTTAAGGAAAATATTAAACTAAGGAGAAAGATATGAATGGTGCTAGAGAGAGAAGGAAAAGATCAAAGAAACATGACTTTCAATGTCACTTTCTTAAGATTATAAAAGCATAGAGCTGACAGTAACCTTATTAGGCCATCTAGTTTAATACGTTTTTAAAATTAGAAATCAATATTGTTATTGCATTTTAAAACATTATTTAAACACAGAATTCCTTTATCTTAAAATAGCAAGGATTTACATATCTCTATGGTCCCTTCTCATTTTCACCAAAATCCATAGGTTTATATTTGAGTTCTACTTTTTAAAAAAAATTTGTACATGCTTTTTCACACACACACACACACGCACACACACACACACGCACACACTCACACACACATATAGTCTTCTTAGGAATTATTTAATGATATAATAATATAATATCCCACTGTATTAATCTACCTCAGTTTGCTTCTGGATTATTTCCAGTTTTTTATTAAAAATAATGTAGCTATAAACATTTTTACACAATTTATTTTCTCTTTTGAATTACTTCCTTACGATATCTCCCAGAAGTAGGGCTTTAGGATCAAAAGATATACTGATTTTTATGGCTCTTGTTATGCGTTGCCAAACTGCTCTCCAGAGACTATGCCACCTTCAAAAAAAGAAGACCAATTTCCTTGCAGACATCCCAGTATAAAGCTTTCTATTTTAACTAACTCAAAAATACCTTAATTTGCAAAGCTTAAATTATTGTTAATCTGAATATTTAGTTAGGTTATCTTTCCTCTTATATGGACTTTAAAATTTAATTGTAAAAGCAACACGTGAATGTAACAGACCAATACAGAAGGGTATAAAGTAAAAAGTGAGGCTTCCTCATTTGTAAGCACTTCCCTAATTCAATTTCTCAGAGTATTCACTGTCAACAGATTGTTCTACCTCCTTCCAGAACTTTTTCTATGTGTGATCATACATATATGTACAAACGTTAACTTGTTTTTTTACAAAATGTAACCACTTTGTACACATTCTGTAACTTATTTTGTCACTTAATACTTAACGTACATCTTTCCATATTAGTCTAACGCATCCTTTTCAACGGCTGCATGGTAATACCTATTATAAAAATATCATAATTTATTAACCATTCTCTTACTGATGGGCATGCAGATTGACTGTAATTTTTCACTTTAAATTTTTTTAAAGTATTTTAACACTTTAATTCAACTAGAATTCATTGAAGCACATGGTATGAAGTGTGAATCTGAATTTATTTCTTCCATGTTCCTTCCAATTATCTCAACTAATGGATTTTTCACATTATTTTGTTACACTTATTTTGTCACAAATTAAATGGATATGTACTTTGGCATCTATTTCTGGGACCTCAGTTCTATTTTACTTGCGTATCTTTAGGTTAAAAACTAAGTAACATAATTTTTTAAAACTTTCTATGAAAGTATCGTAGTATACAGAAAAATATGAATTTGCACTTATAATCAGCACCCTAGAAAACCTCCTAGAGTCTCCTGCCAGCTGTAAGCCCCCCAAGGGTAAATACATAGACTAATTTTTCCTGTTTTGGAAATATGAAATCATGCAGTATGCAGTCTTTTGTGTCTGGCTTTTTTCATTCAACATCATATTTAGGAGGTTCGTCCATACAGCTGTGAGTTCATTAATTCTCATTGCAGCATAATATTCCATTATTGAATACACCACAATTTATTTATCAATTCCCTGTTGACAGCATGTTTTCAGTTTCTAGTTTGGGCCTAATATGAATGGTGTGACTATGAGCACTCTAGCATAAGTCTTTTAGTAAACTTATGTCTGCATTTCAGTTGGTTCTGTGCCTTGAAGTAAATGACTGCGCCATAGGGTATGAGTATGTTCAACTTTAGTATATACTACCAAAGAGCTTTCCTGGTTTGCAGATGACCACCTTCTTCCTCAGGGTGAAAAGAGCGATTATCTCTCTTGTTTCTCTTCATATGATCCCATGATGAAGCCTCCACCCTCATGACCTAATTACCTCCCAAAGGCCTCACTTCCAAATACCATCACATTGGGGATTAGGGCTTCAACATAGGAGCAGGGCATAAGGACATTTTCAGGTGATGAAAATGTTATATATCGTAACTGAGGTGACAATTACATGGCTATATACATATATCGAAGCTTATTAAATCTTACCCTTATAATTTGTGATTTATGGATGATAAATTACACATCCATAAAAATGACAGAAAAAAGAAAGATGAGTTTTTTCTGAGTTAATGACAAATTTTGTAATTTATGAACTATTTGTTTCTGAAAGCTCAAAAAAAATCACCAACTTGTTTGTGTACTTTTAGTTTTATTATTTAATTCTATTTTATATTTTCTTTGGTTTGCTACTTTGCTCCTTTTCTAAATTCTTTAAGCTTAATTACCTTTCTATTTCTTATTAATTTATAACAATAATTTTTCCTCAAAGTATTGCTTTTTGCCCATAGATTTTAATTGTGCTGGGATCAAAAAATAGTTTATTGTTATTTCTCAAATTTATTATCTAACATAGTTGTAAAGGAAAGTAATTTTTAAACTATCCTTGTGGTTAGGTAACTTTTAAATTATACTTTTATTATCTCTAATTTTATTTTATTATAGCTTGAGGATGCAATATATATAATTTCTACTTTTTATTAACCAAAAACTTCTTTGTATATGATAAATGTTTGTAAAAGATCCATATATTTTTTATTTCCAAATTTTCCCCTTTAGTCTTTTCCTAAATGTTCTAATTTTACCTTATTGTTTGTACATGTTGTTTGTACATACCACATGACTAATGTATACATACCATTTCCTTAGTGATGATAAACACTGAATATTAACTTAAGCAAAAATCATAGTTTTACTGGAAGGCTAGGAGGAAGGAAATTTAGAGGATATAAAAGCACTAAATCCATCATAAGAAGTCATTAGATAACATCTATAACTGAAAAATCAAGGAAAGTAGTTTAAGCATGTTACTTTAAAATATGTAGAAAAATATCAAAAGACATGGTGAAAAAATCTGTAAGTAGTCTTCTCTGAGGAGTAGGATTTAGAGGCAAGAAGTTTGGGTGGTATGGTACTATTGTGTTTTGTTAAAACTTTCATAAATCCATTTGACTGATAAAATTCTGTAGCTAATATAAATATACATTAAATTAAACAATTTTTGTTCTATTTGGATTTTCCCTCTTTACCCATTATTTGTAACATGTTGTTTTCCTAAAAGTTTTTCAATCATTTCATCTAATTATTACTTTGCAATATTTTTGTATTTTTTTCTTTTAGAATTTACATAGTCGACTTTGTTCCTATTTACGTTCTTTGTTGCTTCTTTTTTCAAAGGATTTATTTATACATCCTTACTTCAAATGTCTTAATGCTGCTCAGAATTCTTATACTTGTCCCTAGTCAAGCTATCTTTCTTCTTTCCTACAGCAACTTGTTTCTTCTTTTCCTCAGCAATACAAATTTTCTTTGCTCTCTTTTATGCCTTTTACTTTTGTTTCCCTAACTCTTAAGGAGATAACCTTGAATCTTACTTCAAAGACAAACACAAGGTTAAGTGGTCAGGTAAAGAACATCAACTTTCAGCTCCATTTCTAAGCTTAACTCTGTCCTTCACCATTTTTTTAAATTAATTAATTAATTTATTGTTGGCTGCGTTGGGTCTTCGTTGCTGCGTGCGGGCTTTCTCTAGCTGCGGCAAGCGGGGGCTACTCCTCGTTGTGGTGCACAGGCTTCCCACCCTGCTGGCTTCCCCCGTTGCCGAGCACGGGCTCTAGGCGCGCGGGCTTCAGCAGTTGTGGCACGTGGGCTCGGTAGTTGCGGCACATGGGCTCTAGAGCGCAGGTTCGGCAGTTGTGGCGCACGAGCTTAGTTGCTCCGCGGCATGTGGGATCCTCCCGGACCAGGGCTTGAAACCACGTCCCCTGCATTGGCAGGCGGATTCTTAACCACTGCGCCACCAGGGAAGCCCTCCTTCACCATTTTTACTTTCTGTCTGTTGTTCAAATACAATTATTCTTTGTAGAGTCAGGGTTTCTTTCTTTTTCTTTTTTATTGATATATAATTGACATATATTAATTTCAGGTGTACAATATGACGATTCAATATTTGTATATATTGTGAAATGATCACCACAGTAAGTCTAATTAACATCCATCATCATACACAGTTACAATTTTTTTTCTTGTGATGAGAACTTGTAAGATCTACTCTCTTAGCAACTTTCAAATATACAATACAGGATTATTAACTACAGTCACCATGTTGTACATTACATCCCCAGAATTTATTTACTGTATGACTGGAAGTTTGTACCTTTTCCCCACCTTCACCCATTTCACCCACTCTCCACCCTCCACCTCTCTGGCAATCACCAATCTTTTCTCTGTATCTATGAGTCCAGGTTTTTTAAAGATATTAAATATTACATACATATAAGATCATATGGTATTTGTCTTTCTCTAACTTATTTCACTTAAAATAATGTCCTCAAGGTCCATCCATGTTGTTATAAGTGGCAGGACTTCCTTCTTCTTTATTGCTGAATAATATCCTTGTAAAGTTGTTCTAAAGCCATCTTAGGACCTGATTTCTCACTTGGGAACTCCTGCTAACTGCGAAAAATCTTACCTATAAGCTGCTTTCAAATGTAATAAAATGTTTGTCCACACTAAATATAACAATAAAAGTGACATTATACTATGTTTTATAAATGTATAATTAAACATTTACCTATAGTTCAGGGTCAATAAATATTTTATAGGCATCAAATATTTTCAAAGATCTCAGAACAGTTTATAGATTAGGCACAATGCCTATAGTGCCCAATGGATAAACATAGCCCTGATTCCCACCTCCAAAAACAAGCTTGCTCCTCTGCCCTTGATCCTGGAATTCCCTCCCACCTCTTCTGAAAAAGCGTTCCATCATTTAATTATCTTGTTCTTCTCTTGGATCCTCTCTCTCTCCTCGGCTATGGCTCCCTTTCCTTCAGCCTATAAACATACTCAAGTCTCTCTGCCATCTAAAAACTTAAAAACAACAATAAACTCTCCCTACTCTTGCTATCACCCCCCCTCCTCCTTCCCCAATCCACCGAACTTCTGGAAACAAATCCAGCCTACCTATTGTCTCTAATCCCTCACCCTTCCCATTTACTCTTCAATCCAGGAAAATCTGGCGTCCTGCCACACTACTCCACTGAAACTTCGCACCTAATGCCACTAACAATCTCTTCTGCAGCTCTTATCTTATCTGACCTCTCTGCGACAAGTGCTATTACTGAACACTCCCTCCATCTTGAAACTCACTCCTCCCCCAGTTTCCGTGGCACCACATTTTCCTTGTTCTTCTAAAACTCTCACTCTCAGTATAGGAAGATAAATATCTTTATTTATTGTAAAACTAGCTCTCTGGAAACAAGATTTAAGTTCCTACAATGGGTCCAACTCCCACTCAGAGAAGTTTTATTTGGCAGCAAAGTAAGCCCCAACACCCAGCAGCCAACACAACAGTAGAGAACTAAAACGCTAACATTCCATGTGCTCACTAAAGTGTAGAAAGGGACTCTTCTGATTTGGAAGATGTTGGAAATGTTTACAAAGGACAGAGAAGTGTTCCAAGAGAAATGACAGGAGACATAGAGTTAAGAAAGAAAAAAATAATAAAAAGGGAGCAACCATGGGCTTCCCTGGTGGTGCAGTGGTTAGGAATCCACCTGCCAATGCAGGGGGCACTGGTTCGAGCCCTGGTCCGGGAAGATCCCACATGCCGCGGAGCAACTAGGCCCGTGCACCACAACTACTGAGCCTGTGTCCTAGAGCTGGAGTGCCACACTACTGAAGCCCACGCACCTAGACCCTGTGCCCCGCAACAAGAGAAGCCACCGCAATGAGATGCCCATGCACTGCAATGAAGAGTAGCCCCTGTTCACCGCAACTGGAGAAAGCCTGCACACAGCAATGAAGACCCAATGCAGCCAAAAATAAATAAAATAAATAAATTTATTTTTTTTAAAAAAGGGAGCAACCAAGCTCAGTAGTAGCATAAGGCAGAAGAATGGAGAACACGGACAAGGGATAAAATACTCTGTACTTAACAGAGGTAGAGGTAGGGGAGGAAAAGTCAAACACCTACTGATACATCTGTGCTTCGCTTCTGAATAAGGGCAAGCACCTACTAACAATACACATACCAGGTATGGCAGGTTATTGTTTGCACACCCCAAAATATGTGCTCCTATTCTTCTTACACACAATCGTCTGGTTGGACTTCAATTCTTAAGCTCCTCTGCAGTTAGCAGGGGCCTTATATTAAGTCCTCACCTATGAAATGTGAGCACAAGTGATGTTTGCAACTTCTGCCTTACTTGCTTAAAAGGTGTTTGCCCTGGACTTGCTCCTTCCCCTTTTCCTTTCTATAACGGGAAATGGCTACAATGGAGGCATCCTCAGAAACCATGGGTTTCAAATGGCTTGGCTGCCCTGCTAACCTGAAATCCCATGATGGCTTCCTAGAGCAGATCCTGCCATCCGCATCCTGGACTCAGGTTAAGTTAGAAAGAAATAAAGTTCTCTCTTGTATGAGCCATTGCACTGGAGGGGGCAGTTGTGGTGGTGGATCTTTTTATAACAGCTGCTCAACCATCACCCTGAGATCAGTGGCACAAAAGCACCTAGAGTACAAAACCTCAGTATACCTCAACATTTTACTGACAAAGTAGGAAACATTAGTCTGGAGAGAGGGGAGTTTTGAGCATAGGGGGAAGTTCTTACCATTAATTAATAACTATAAAGTCAGATTTAACTAACATTGATTGAATGGCACCCCAAAGCACTAAATTTGGAACCAGAAGTACTAGTCAAATCTTAGCTCCACCTACTGCTATCTATTACATATAAACGTTGGAAATTTTACTTAAGTTCTCTGAGTCCCCGTTTCCTAGCATCCACCCTCATGAGTAAATGTCATAACACATCTACAGTACAATATAATAAATAATGTCTCAAATAATGACACCACAACATAAAGAAATGTTAAATTATGTTCTATTATACCAGAGAATCTGGGGAATATATCATATATTCTGTAGACATTTCTGTTAAAATATTAAGTTCTAATCCTTCAATCCTTGTGAACTGAATAGGAAAGAGGGCCTTGAGAAATCAGACCTAAAAGCAAAGCAGCTAACAACACAGGCTCTAGGGTCAGATAAACTTCATTCAAGCTTCACCTCCACATTTACTAGCTTGGTGACCTTGGGCAAGTTACATAACCTAAATTTCAGTTTCCTCATGGAAAAGTGAGGATCAGGCTGGTACCTGCCTCACAAATATCTTGTAAGGACTAAATGAGATTGCTGTCCATCTCCAGTCCTCCTGTATATGAGAATGACTCCAGCTGCCATACCAAGAGCATCTATTTGAATATACTTCCCACTTAAGACAGTATTTGGGGGGCTGGACTTACTTAGAAGTTGGAATATTACCTCTGTATTTAAAAAAATGTAAGAGAAATAATCTCTGCTAAGCAGTTAGAATTTAAATGAAATAGTGTTTCCCATTTAGTGTCATCTAATAGAAAATTAAATCTGGGAAGTGAGGTTACCCAAGTGTTACTATACTTGGAAACAACAGATGAAATTTTAAACTTGAAAATTACACGAGGGGGTCTTCTCAGGTTTTGTTGCCTAAAATCTTATGAAAATACCAACAAAAATGGAAGCAGAGATATTAGCGATAATTTTGTCAATTAAAAAATATAATTTCTCTTCTGATGTCCCTTCTCCTCTAAAGATAATAACCAAAGCTGGTTTTATTACTTGGCTGAGTTTAAGAACTTTCCAGTTAGGGAACTCGATGTCAGGTCCTTCAACAATAATTATTTTCTCTTAACTACTAAGAAATATGATAAGAAAAGTTCACAATGTGAGACAAAACAATCACTTCTTTTCCTTATGAGTTTGTTTCTTTAGAAACATGAGATCAAAACCAAATATTTACTGGAAGAACAAAGGTCAAAACAGTCTCTACCTATGTCCAGACATGGCAACAAAAATTAGCAAGATTCAGACTTCCCTGGTGGCGCAGTTGTTAAGAATCTGCCTGCCAATGCAGGGAACACGGGTTCGAGCCCTGGTCCGGGAAGATCCCACATGCCGCGGAGCAACTAAGCCCGTGTGCCACAACTACTGAGCCTGCACTCTAGAGCCCACGAGCCACAATTACTGAGCCCTCGTGCCACAGCTACTGAAGCCCACGCGCCTAGAGCCCATGCTCCTCAACAAGAAGCCACCTCAATGAAAAGCCCACGCCCCACAATGAAGAGGAGCCCCCAATCACCGCAACTAGAGAAAGCTTCCACGTGCAGCAACGAAGACCCAATGCAGCCAAAATTAAATGAATTAATTAAAAAAAATTAGCAAGACTCCAAAGACTATTCATAGGCATAATCTGGAAAAGAAAAAAGGCAGGGCCATTCTTCCTGAAGACCTAACCTATTTTCTTCTACCTGTATATTCACTATCCTCTACCATGCCAATCCTTGAAGACAAGGCAAAAGACTGATGGCACATATAAGACTTTATAAGTTAATCATGTGTTTAAATATCAGGTTTGGTGGTCTAGAGACTATCAAGAAAGACTATCAATTTTAGGTCTCATTAAATAGTTTACTTTAAGATACTTGACATATATTAATTCACCCTCTCAACCCCCTATGAGGTAGCTTTTATCAACTCCATGTGTTGGGGAAATTTGATGAAGGACAATAATAATGCTATTTTCTATTTACAAAATACCTTTCTTATAAAGAGCTCCACATGTTTTATCTTCTCAGTCTTCTAACATTCCTGTGAAGTAGGTGGTAATATTACCTTTTCCTTTCTTATAGGTAAAATGCTAGGACTCAAGGGGCTTAATGACTTACTCACATGGTAGCTTGTATTTTATCCACTAACTAGAACATACTGCTTGGGATTAACACTAGACCATGGACTCAAGTCTGAACTGCACATAATTCAAAAGTGTCAAGCTTCTAGTTTTCTCTACAGCCATCTTTCAACACATCACATTCCAAAAAAGAGTGGGGTCATGCTTGCTGTTTAAGCTCATGTGCTCACTGTTTATAAAGCTTATTATCATTTCTCTAAATTGCACTATTTAAGTTTTGTCTAAATGCCTGAAAGCTAAATTATTTTTTGTTTACTCTCTGTGCACTAGTATTATAAATGATGTCATCAGGAATATACAAAACTGTTAGACAAAGCTGCAGGGCCAATAAAAGCAACTCACTTGGGCAAGAGTGTGCTTCTTCTTCTCCCCCCGCCCCCCGCCCTCCTCCTTTTTTGAAGTAGGCATCACACAAAAAGATGACTCATTAAGCCCAAAAGAGTTGACTATGCCATGTAAGGGCTTCTTATGCAGCCCTCCACAAAGAGACCTGAGTGGCAGCATAAGGCCTCCTCTTCTGTGCATTTTCCTCCAGGCAGAATGTGCATTTGTGTGGCTACATACACAATTATAATCTCCCCTGAAAAGCAATTCCTTCCATATGACAGGCTGAACAGTGGCCTGAGTGCTAGCCTCATGTTGCCTGTGCAGTTAACATGCTGAAATAGCAGACACATTTAATCTCTCCTTTCTGAAAAACTAAGATAGGACAGAAGAAGCGAAGCTGGAAAGAAATCCACACAGAGAGAAAGGAAGGCAGCCCAAGCGCCCAAACTCACTTTCTCATGGGCTGAGCTTCTTTGTGTGTTGCCTACTTACGTGTCAATTTGCAGGACTTTAGGGCATGAGAACCATGGAGCCGAGTGGTTCTGGCAGCCTCTCCATTTGACAAGCAAAGCCAGAGACATGCGGCCTTTTGGTACATTTCACATTCAAAAGTGTTATTGTTTCAAACATGCTTATTTTAAAATATATAATTTTCCCATTTAGTGCACATGTTGTATGTAAGTTGGCCACAGGAGGGGTTCTGCCACATGATCTTTAAAAAGAAAAAAAAATGGCAATGGCTCTAATGTAGCCCCATCCCTGCCAGATACCTCTGTTTACTGTGGGGGGCAGTGCGCTATCCCAGGTGAGAGAAGTCTGAATTTAACAAACACCTGATATGAAGGCTAGGGCACAAACAGATTTCTGTCTTAGATTACAGAAACTGAAGCTTGTGTTTTACCACAATTACCTGTAATCTCAGGGCCAGATAATAGTATTAACAAGACCTTGAGCTACACAATAGGACAGCTGGAAAAAGGCTCTTACTCTCTCCAAAGAACAGTGCTTTTAAAAAGCTAATTCAATGAAGAAAAAGAAAGGGCTCTGAAAGTGCCTTCTCAAACAATATTTACTTTTACTGCGTTCCTGCTAATCAAACAAAACTTAGTCACAAGCTTTTATGAAAAATACATTGGATGATTTCAGCAGTAATTACTTTGTTTAAAGAAAGGTGCTTAAGAGAAAACATAGCTAATGGGATCGGTAATTTGGTAAGTTCAGATGTGTATGGGAAAATCCCTCCTCTCTTTGATAAATCATTAAAATTCTGCTCAGATAAATGTGTTTTGACTTGAAATTCCAATCATAGAATGAGCAATTTCCTAAGGCCCGTAGGGAAGTAGCGCAAGGGCATCCCAACACAGTGGACCCAGGGATTAGTTGACAAGGGTAATTCCAGTCTTAAAGCATATTACTCTGCCCAACTGAAGATGGAATCTCAAGGAGATGCCCCCAAATTGTATAAAATTTCCTTCCTTCATAAAATATCATTTAAAAAAATGAATTAAATCTTACTGTTGTGTAACCGAAACAAAGAAAATGTGTCAACCATGAAATTAAATTTACTCATTTAGCAAACATGGTATTTATGCAAATAACAGTGATCCCCAACTTTGGGACAGCATTCAGATGAAAGATTTTAATCAGTCATCCTTTTTTTTTGTCAATGGAAGAAGGAGAAAAAAGCTTAGTGTCTCTCACACAGTAGGAATTCAATAACTATTTGTTGAACTGGAGTCCCTTCTCTCATTTGAAAAAAAAAATTATTTTGCTACTTAAAGCAGACTATTCATCTAACAATTGCGCACTTAACTTGGGCCAAGCACCGTGCTAGATTTTGGAGATACTGAGAGAATAAGCCTGCCCTTATGGCTTACATTCTAGTAAGAAACAGTAACAAAATATACAGATAGATAAATAAGATAATTGTGATAAGTGCTAAGAAGGCTATAAACACGATAATGAACTAGAGATAAGCTAATGGCTCATTTTGTCTCTTCTCATCTACTATTATTAGTTTTTAAAACTTTAATTACCTACTCAGCTTCCTAAATTTACTCATTTAGCAAATGTGGTATTTATAACAAATAAAAGAGATCCCCAACTTTTGGACGGCATTTGGAGGAAAGATTTTAAGATTACTTGAATATATAAATGATAAGCAAAGTAAACAATTTACAGAACCTTAGAATTTAAACCCTAGAATAACACTGACATCACCTGCAATCAGTTACCTTGGAGAAATGGGGATGGGTAAGGGTCAACAACGTGCCTTAGAACTCACTTGCTCTTTTTTCTCCCCAGCAAAAACATTATTAGGGCTTCCCTGGTGGCACAGTGGTTAAGAATCCGCCTGCCAGTGCAGGGGACACGGGTTCGAGCCCTGGTCTGGGAGGATCCCACATGCTGTAGAGAAACTAAGCCCGTGCGCTACAACTACAGAGATGGGAAATAAGTGTCATTATAGAGCAAGTGAACTGTATATATGCAGGTGTCTTGGCGATTTCCCAATTTTGTTGGCACTTATTAACACTGTCACTTTGTGTTACAGTCATTTATGAATATGTCTCATCTCCCATCTTTGGCATAAGTTTCCTGTAGGGAGGAACACTTCGTATTCATGCTTTGCTTTATATAGAGAAGGTATTCAGGAAGAAAGAAAGAAAGAAAGGAACAATTAGGAAGAAAAGAAAGGAAGCGGAAGGGGGGAAGAAGAAAGGAAGGAGATTGTTTTGTGAACACGTTCATTACTGTTTTTAAGTGACCAGCTTTATATATTTTAAACCTAGTTTCCAAAGATTTAGGAAGTCAGCGTAACATCTGTAATATTTCTTTTTCTTTCTGCAACAACCCAAGCATTCTAAAGTTCTAACAGTATTTCTGTTGACTTATTGTAAATAGCAATGTTTCCTAGCATAGGGTTGTGTTTGGAAGATTCACTCATTATATTCAAACAAAAATAAGTTTGCTTATCAGGATTCATCCAAAAGCAAAAAAAGAAATTGTGCCAGGCAGTAAGACAAGTAAATATCATGTGCTATGATATCAGCAAATGCAAAAAAATAAGATTAGTAACACTTAATAATCTTCAACATAGAAAGAATCATGTCAGAACCTTTGTCAAGGCTTGAAAAAACTGTATCAACCTCATGACTGGAAGGGACTATATCAGTTACTGTTGGATGGTGTCTTAGTCCAGGTACTCTGAGAAGCAGACAACAAGACAGGATCAGACATGCAAGAGATATACTGAAAAGCCCATGAGGGAAAATGGGGAGGGAGCTGGAAGAAGCTGGGAGAGCTGACAGACCACAATGCAGGGTTGACCCTTGTAAAAAAGAGCGAGGGAGTGAGAGTATTAGACTGCAGTGCAGTGGGAGTCCTCAAGCCAAAGTCACCATCAGAGGAGTCACACTTCTCATAAAAGTGGGTCTTCCCCACCCAGTCATCCGCTGGGAGCAGCCTGCGGGAAGTGTGACCTCAATGTGAACAAGGTGTTGGATTGAGAGCTGGGGTTCAGAGTTAATTACCCTCCCCTCCACATAATAGGGGATCTGAGAGGCACAATTTCATGCCTGCCACAGATGTATTACATTTTTGTTAAAATGTAGGAGTAATAATAGCAGCTAATATTTATTGAGCACTACCCAGGTGCTCTAGAAGGAAAGGTATCTTACTCATCTTTGTGTGTCCTCTTTTTACAATGCAGATACAATGTAGCAGCCAGGCATTGCTCTAAAAGCTTACATGTATGAGGTAAGTACATTTTGCATACCAGGAAACTAAGGCACAGAGAGGTTGAGTAACTTCTTCAAGGTCACACAGCTACACAAAGTACATAGATTATTGTCATTAAAACTCTCCTAAATGGTTTATTTTTAGAAGTTATCTTCCTTATTGCCTGCAATTGAGAGATGAGTCCAGTGGCAAGAAGGAACTGGAATTTTACTATTCCCTGATCCATCCTGGTTCCTAGTATGCCCCCTCCTGGCAGAAATGTTAAATTAAGCTCTTGGAGTCACCTGAACTTACTCCAGAATCCATGCAACCATTATAAGCTGGTCTATGCAATAGCTGGAGCCTCATTTTTGGAGTTGCTCAAGGTATTCATTGCATGGAGTTTAACAATGTGGACTCTGGAGTCAGACTGCTAGATTAGAATTCTGCCTCTAGGACTCACTAACTAGTTATTTAATACCTTTGTGCTGTAGTTTCCTCATATGTGAAATGGAGATAAAAATTGAAACTATCTTCGTGTGCATTAATGTTTATAAAGCACATAAAATGTTACCTGGTACATAGTAAGTACTTAATAAGTCTTAGTTATTGCTGTTAGCTGCTCATATTTGGGGGACCCTAAGGTCAGATTATTCATATTCAATTTAACACACGTGTATGTATAAAGTGTCTAGATTGTGAAAGGTAGGTATACAATGATGAGAAAGATACAATTCCTGTGTTCAGGAAACTGATTTGCAACTAATGAACTGTTTAAGAACTCCATTCTTAAAAGGGAAGCAAGGATCACTACCCTTTACAGGCAATAGATATTTTGGTTTGTTTATTTTTATCTTCTTGGTAGAGAGGAAAAAACAGGCATGGAATCCGATAAACCTGGATTTGAATCCCTGCTTTTATGTATCATCACCTATGTGACTTTGTACAAATCAATTAGCCTTTCTAAGCCTCAGTTTCCTTATTGGTAAAATGAGGAGACGATATTAATAACTACTAAATAGGACTAATAATAACACCTAATTGTATGGTGGTTGTGAAGATTAAATGAGTTAAGGCACAGTGCTAAGCATAAATGAAGTGCTCAAAAACTATAGCTTAAAAATAACTGTCCAGTTTATTGTGATTCCTCTAAAACTATAGCCCTCAAAGGAGAAAGACCATCTCGGATTTCCTGGAGTTATCTATTATGCCAATCCACTACCAGTCTCAGTGAGAATAAGCAGTATCCATAGAAACAGAAGAGGCAAATTGAAGCATGAGTGAAAGCAAGCACCTCACCAATTTAGGTGGGGTAAAATAATAAACCTCACACCCTCATGCTTACACTCAGGTCAGCACGTAGGTAGTGTGTTTTGCAAACCTGGGACCAGAACAGGCTGCCCTTCAGCTCTAGAGAACTCTCCACACCCAACCAGATACACAGACACACCTCAGCCTCTGGCAGAAGCTTCCAATAAGTAGCTTTCATAAAGTGGAAACCTTTCAAGGGCTCTATATTTATTTCATCTCCTTACCAGACTCTCCTCTCTCTCTATTCACGCCTGGGCATTAACATAGTTCCTATCACTCCATTCTGATGAGTGCAGGCATGAACATCATGGAGTCAGTTCTGTAATGATGATCTTAAGATCCTAAGCCATTCCAGGCCATGATTACAGGTTCCTAATCCACAAAGTCAGCAGGGAATGGATCAGTTTACCCAACAGGATGAAAGACTGTTTTCTTCACTAGTAGTCAAAAAGGTAAATATAAGCCCTGGCTAGCAGGCAGAAGGGAAAATCTATGGATATTCACTGAATAGGTATCCCTGTCGTTTATACCATAATACTAAAAAGAGGTCTCCAGAAACACTTACCAAGGGATATTGAGCTTTCACTTTTCTGATGCACTGAAAACCTAGAGCTTTTCTATCTATGCAATTTTCGTTTTTCTATGTGTATTTTCTTCTCTAGGCCTACACATGTGACTTTATAACTTATTTAATAAAAAAAGAAGAAGAAGGAGAAGGAGGAGGAGAAGGAGAGGAGGAGGAAGAAAAGCCAAGCCAAAAATAACCCCTGGGGCTTCCCTGGTGGCGCAGTGGTTGAGAGTCCGCTTGCCGATGCAAGGGACACGGGTTCGTGCCCCGGTCCGGGAAGATCCCACATGCCATGGAGCGGCTGGGCCCGTGAGCCATGGCCGCTGAGCCTGCGTGTCCGGAGCCTGTGCTCCGCAACGGGAGAGGCCACAACAGTGAGAGGCCCGCGTACCGCAAAAAAATATAAATAAATAAATAATAAAAAAGTTAAAAAAAAAAAAAAAACCTCTGTAGGTATTTAAATTTTCAAATCAGAAAATATTTTATTAAATTAATCTATAAGGAGTGATTTTCAGTGGTCATTATATTGAGGGTGACTGCTTCAAAACAGCAACAGCATGCCTCTAAAAGAGACCAAACTGTAATGGGCAGGGTTGTTCTCAACTAAAGACAAATGCATTTCAGCAGAGTTGTATGGTCTGAGGAACCATGAGGAAGCCAATGAGTAGTATGACCCTGCTTAGGGCAGTATGAACGTCCAGATGGTGAATGGGACAGGAAGTTAAGGCACTTAAATATGCAACAGAACCTGAAGGAGGTTCAATAATCCAGGGTTCAATAATTAGATAAGTGGTTAGAAACTGAAGCTTTTACAACCAACCTGAAATCTTGATTCTGTTTATAGATTTATTATTAACATTGCCACTGAATTAGTGGCTGTAAAAAGCCACTTTTGGAGGGACCACCAACTTCTACTCACCAAAGCACCGGTATATTAAATATGTCAAGCCTTTGAGGCATATAATTTAAATATGTTAAGACTTTGACACAAACATCCAAGGAAGTGAACAATAGACTAGGCTTTTCAAATATTTCATAGATTAGTACTGAGTAAATAAGATAAAATACATAAAATCCTTAGCAAAAGTCTAGGCATTGTTAGACATTGATATTCTTATTCATTGGATGCAAAATTATCTGTGATATAACAATGCTCTCTCTCTCTCTCTCTCTCTCTCTCTCTCTATATATATATATATATATATATACCCCTTTCAAAAACTACACAGCCCTTAAACCTGGTGAAAAGATGCTCAACTTCAGAAAAGAAATGCACATTAAATCTACCTGGGACTATTTGTCACTTAACAGGTTGAAAAAATCTGATGGTTTGAGTTTGATATACTTTGTTGGAAAGACTATGGGGAAACAGGCATACTCTTACATTGCTAGTGCAGTGTAAAATGGTACAACCCCTGTGAAAGACGATTTGGCAATATCTATCAATATTTAAAATGCATAGGTCCCTGACCCACCAATTTCACTTTGTGGAATTTATCCTTGCAGATATACTAGCAATGGCACAAAATTACAGGTTATTCAGTGGGGTATTTTCAGTAATAGCAAAAGGCTAAAAACAACATGTGTACCAACAGAGAATTGGTCAAATAAATTATTTAAAATACTATGTAGCTAAACATTTTTTTAAAAGAATGAGAAAGCTCTCACTGACACAGAAATCACTCCGAGATATATTGAATAAAAAAAGTGTATTCTCCCTTATATACCTAATAAACTAAACTCTGGAAGGATACACAGGAAACCAGCAATAGTGGTTACTAGTGGGAGGCTGAGGATGGTTGGAAACTGGCAGATGGGGGGAAAGGGGTTGGAAGAGACTTTTCATTATAAACTTCTTTATGTTTTTTAATCTAGTTTCCATATTACTAATTCAAAAATTTAAACTAGAATTGTTTTTCATTAAAAAATGTGTATAGGGCTTCCCTGGTGGCACAGTGGTTGAGAGTCCGCCTGCCAATGCAGGGGACAAGGGTTTGTGCCCCGGTCCGGGAAGATCCCACATGCCGCGGAGCGGCTGGGCCCAAGAGCCATGGCCGCTGAGCCTGCGCGTCCGTAACCTGTGCCCCGCAACAGGAGAGGCCACAAGAGTGAGAGGCCCGTGTACAGCAAAAAAAAAAAAAAAATGTGTATAGTACATCCATACAATTGAATATTATTCAATGATAAAAAGAAATGAACTATCAAGCCAGGAAAAGACATGGAGGGACCTTAAACGCATGTTGCTCAGTGAAAAAAGCCAGTCTGAAAAGGTTACGTACTCTATGACTCCAACTATATGACATTCTGGAAATGTAAAACTTTAGAGACAGTAAAAAGATGAATGGTTGCCTGTGGTTGGGGGACCGAGGGAAGGATGAATAGACAGAGCACAGAGGATTTTCAGGGCAGTGACACTATTCTGCATAATACTATAATGGTTGATACATGACATCATGCATTTGTCAAAACTCATAAAACTGTACAACACAAAGAGTGAACCCTAATGTAAACTGTGGATTTTGGTTAATAATAATGTATCAGTATTGGTTCATCAATTGTAATGAATGTACTATATTAATGTCACATGTTAATAATGGGAAGCTCTGAGTGAGAGAGAGAGGGAGTATATGGGAACACTCTATAATATCTGCTCAATTTTCTGTAAACTTAAAATTGCTCTACAAAATAAAGTCTATTAATTTTTTAAAACGTGTGCATACATGTATGTATATACATGTATATACATACATACACACAACATACATATATCCTTTTTTCATCCAGTAAATGCCTTACACACTGAAGGTGTTACAGTGTGTGTAAAGTATTACAGCCACAGCCTTAATGGCCAAGAGCTCAAGCTCAGGAGTGGGCAAATTAGGTTCTGATCCTAGCCCTACCATTTTATAGCTGTGTGGCCTTATTTGTGCAAGTCACCTCTTCGGCCTCAGTTTCGCTGTCTGCAAAATGGAAGAAAAACACAGTCTCCTCCTGGGGCTGTTATGAAGATTCAATAAAGAATGCACGTAAAATGCTTAGCATAGTGTCTGATGTAAAAGAAATGCTCAAAAATGTTAGTTGCCGCTATAACGGTTAAATGATTGTTCACAGAATGACTGATTTGGCACTTCAAGGTTCCAAGGTTACTCCACTGGCAGCATATCAGTAATACCCCCAAAGGCCCCTCAATTCTCAACTCCAACCTAGCCCACCTAGGACACAATCCACACTGTCTGAGCTCCAGCGGGTATACTTCAGCATTCTTTACTCCCAGATGGTGTTTTCCTCCTCGCTGGGCCTTACAAGTTCAGGCCCTGGACCGCCCCCACCCCGCCCCTCCCTAGCCCACCCTACCCGTTCCCACTCAGACCTCGCCCCGGCCTCCTCCCCAAACCCTGGCCTAATTCGTCTGCACTTCTTTCCTTCCCCGAAGCTGAAGGAAGCGCCTACCCAGATATTCGTAGTCCGGTAGGGCTAGGCGTTCCGGACTCAGCATCCTTTGACCAGGGTAGCTTCAGAGCTCCAGCTCTCCCGCTTCCGGAAGCCAGGTCGAGGGCTCTCTCTGTTGCCATGGCACCCACGCTGCGGCAGGAGAGGCTAGAGGCGGAGAGGGTGTCACGCAAACAGTCTCCGTATCGCAACGTCAAGCTGGCCACACTAGTTCCGGGAGCTGCCTCTTCGCGGCGGTCGTAGTTTCTTTGGCCTCCCTTTCTTGAGGCGTTGGTTTTAGAGGAATTTGAGGTGGAGAGTTCCTTTGAAACCATCATATTTCCCGGTGTCGAAAAATTATTGCCAGCCCTCTATATACCCGCAATTTCTGAATTTCATAACTACTCCTTTATACAACTGTTATCCTAAGTCACAATAATAGCTCCCACCCCTAAATTCCCATAAACATTTACTATTCCATTACCTATTTTTATCTCCTTATTATTTATCATCTTAAATTACTACAAAGTGCTTTCACGTGCGTATATCTTGGCTGCTTCTTGAGGTCAGGGATGTGTCTTTTCTGCCTGTGACAAGTCTGGGCATCCAGAAAGTGCTCATTAAATTCTCTATGACTTCATTGACATTTCCTTTCAAATTCCTCTTTATCTTTATAGCCCCTCCTTCTACTTCTATCCCTTACTATTTGGTACCCTTCCCAAGTGTCTTTTCTTTTCTTTTCTTTTTTTCTTACAAAGACACTTCACTTCTTGGGGGGATGGGATGCACAAACAAGGACACCTATTGGATTTTTTCCCTTATATCCCTAATTGCTCACTTTTCCTTTAAGAGGGGAGAGTGTTCATTGGTTTTCAAGTTCCCAGATATCTGGATATTTCTCTTTTTGCACCTCTCCACGCCCAACAACGGCTTAGTGGTGTGTACCACTCGTCACAGTTCAAACATAGTAGAAAAGGTCACTCTCTCCTCACTTTTTTAGTTAGCTCTCCCCCCACATGAGGTGAGGTTTTGTGGAAAGAAAGAAAACAAAAATCATTCTATCAAAGGAATGATTGGGAAACCAGTGGACCACCTACACTGGGAGAAAAAGGAAAGAGGAGGTTCTTCTCTTTGTGTTCTGAGTGGTCTATTCTTAGCCTTCTCCAGTAGAAGCTTCAAACCTCCTAATTCTCTGTTTCCCTTAAAATTGTATATGTGTCTCATTTCTAGGCTCCGGTGAGTCACTCTGAGTTTGGATGTGGTAAGGATAAAGGGACAGAGCCGAACTCAGAGCAGCATTTATTATCTTGAGGTAATAAGTTAACTAATTTGGTATTTGATGTGAAGTCCTGCATATCATAAAAAAAATGTTTGCCTTCTACCTCCACCCTTGCCTCCCACCCCCTCCCCTACCCCATGCACCTTGAGAGTTATGGGAGTTTCATAACTTTCACACCTGTGGCTTTTTACTATATTATTAATAAAGTAATAGGATGATAATTATTAAGGATTACAATTTCATTTTATTTCCAAGCAACCTGAAGCTATTCTCAGATCATTTCATTTGTCCTCATAAAACTTTCTAATGCACTTCTCCCTTTTCTAAGTAGGGAAACCGAGGAACATGTCAGGAAAATGACTTGTCTAGCATCATCCAGCCAGTCAGTGGGAGAGCTGGAACTGGATCTCAGCGATCTCAACCTCCAGGCTAGTGGTCTGACCGCTAAACCACACAGCCTCTTTTTTTAGGGTTTGTTGGCTTGGGTTTTATTTATTTATTTTTCTTTTTGCTCTGCCCTGCCAGCAACTGGAAGCTCCCAGACAAAAGAAGAGAATTTTGAGTCCAGGCTGAACATTTGACATCCCCTTATTTGTGGGGCATTATCCTGGGACTCGGAGGGTGCTGCTGTTGGGGTCTGTGTGGTGGAGCTGGGAACCAGCCCCAAGAATATAGCTTTGTTTGGGGATTAACCCATTTGTGGTTATAATAATGATAAGTTTCAGCACCAGTGGCGCCCGACTGTTAATGACTCAAAGAAAGCTAAATAAGAACAAGATGTCATCTCTGGAGCAATTTGTAGGTTTTTCCTACAGCTCCATCCCTTCCATAAAAATCCTAAGGGCCCTTATATTTAAAGTCAGTCTTCCACTCAATGTCCTAAACAGTCTATTGAGGAGGAAGACTTAGAAAAGGGCAGGTGGTCGTTAAGCTAAGGCTTCAAGAAAATTTGGGGTTGCACAGAAATAGCAGGTAGCCTTTTTAATGGTGGTGGAATTACTGCTTACAATTTTCTTCTTTATACTTTTCCATATTGTTAAATTTTTTCTATAATAGGCATGCGCTATAACCTGAAGACAAACAAACAATAAATGAGTGGCTTAAAAATCTTTAAAAAATTTTTTAGCAGAAGTGATGACATTCCATATAGTGTTTGTTTTTCCCAAGAAGGAGCCATTACTTTTAGATTTCTCTTCTGCCAGTACATTACACAAATAAGTTTTGGCAACGGGTCAGTAGTGAAGGAAGTTTTTCAGTGAAACATACACAACATCAGGTCTTAAGAAAAGGGGAAATACACAAGAATTGTTAAAGTCAAGTGTATTTCTGTGACCCTGTTGAATGTAAGAAAAGGAAAACATGTCAGCCTTCAATTTAGATGTGCTTTTCAGGTTCTTAAATTATCATTACGTACGTCTGAAATTTTTATCTAAACAATAATCATCCAGATTGACCAGTAAATCAGAAATCAACTCCACAATCCTGAAAATAAGCAAGTATTATGAAATTAGTCAAAACAGAGAGAGTGCTTGAGAGGCGACAGTACTACTGCATAAGGAATGGAAACATCAAACTCAAAACAACAGGAAAAATATCCACAAAAGAGGATATGCTGAGACACCAATTTATCAGATTATAATTCCTAATTTTAAAGAGAAAATTAATAGACATCTCTGGCTCTGCTGAGGACCTATGAAGAGACTGATAGGGAAGAAAATCCTCCCTGTTACTGAAAACCACAGAAGAGCAAATATAAATGTACCAAATAGTTTTAAACGTCAAGGAAACAATAGAAAGAAAAAATGCAGTATGACTTATTCTTACAAAGCAGGTTCAAGAAACTAGGACAAGCTTTTATCAACTCATCAAGCAGAAAGATGCTAAAGGCGAAGTAGCTACTAAGAAATGCAGGTCATGAAATTCATGCTGAGCTACTAGGCTCTTCTTCAAAGACTTATCTTCCATAAAAGCAAAGCAGAAACTATGTGTGATGCCACTGTATGAGATTTACATGTTTAGTTTAAAATGCTATTTACAGACCAATCATTTTGGACTGCCACAGGTCAACAGACCAGGGCTTTGGGAGAATTTGCAAGGAAAAATAAATGTTCCCATTTCTTGGGCAGTTAAAGAAAACTAATGCATTTTGAGAGAGTGGTTAAGAGGACATGGCTTAAATTGAACTGGAGCTCAAAGACAATTACAGACTTTTACCTTCTTGTTATTTTATATTTTCAGTGCTGCAAAAAGAGTTGGGAATTACACTTTCATGTAGTGTAAAACGGAGGAGGATTTTCTGATCCTTCTTGGTAGCCCACAAAAATTAGCTGTGCCTTCCTCTGTCCTGGAGCATGCACAGCGATAACTATTTGTGTCATTTTCACTAAGGAAATAGTAGGACAACACGACTCATTTAACATATTAGGTAAAATGGAAAAATTCCTTGAAACCCAAACTAACAAGTTTCACTCAAGAATAAACAGATGGGGGGCTTCCCTGGTGACGCAGTGGTTAAGAAGCCGGCTGCCAATGCAGGGGACACGGGTTCAAGCCCTGGCCTGGGACGATCCCACATGCCACGGAGCAACTAAGTCCGTGTGCCACAACTACTGAGCCTGTGCTTTAGAGCTCCGCAACAAGAGAAGCCACCGCAATGAGAAGCCCACGCACCGTAACAAAGAGTAGCCCCCGCTCGCCGCAACTAGAGAAAGCCTGCACTTAGCAACAAAGATCGACCTGAAAAGCTGTATATTTATAAAGAAATGGAATTTTTAGTTAAAAATCTTCCCACAAAAAGAACTCCAATCTTCAAAAATGTGATTTTGTACTTTTATAAACATTTAAATTTATAAACTAAAATAGAAAACATTATCTAATTTTCCTTTGGAATTCTTCATTGATCCATGGGTTATATAGAAGTGTATTATTCAAAATTTCCATATATTGGGGGATTTTCCAAAGGTGTTTCTGGTTTTTTGTTTGTTTGTTTTTGTGCAGCTTGTGGGATCTTAGTTCCCTGACCAGGGATTGAACCAGGGTCCTTGGCAGTGAAAATGTGGAGTCATAACCACTGGACCACCAGGGAAGTCCCTGATTTCTAGTTTAATTCCACTGTGGTCAGATATACCTGGAGAAAACTTATATGACTTGAATCTTTTTTGCCTTTATTGAGAATTGTTTTATGATCTGGAATATGGACTACCTTAGTAAATATGCCTTAGTAAATGTTCTGGGTGCTCTTTGAAAAGAATGTATACCCTACTGTTGGGTGGAGTGTTCTATAAATGTTAATGTACACAGGTTATGCATGTGGATAAGGACTGGAAATGAAATTGAACCAATATTTTTAAAAGTAGACTTAAAAAATATTTATGTCATTAAAAAAAAAAACCCAATTTGAATTATCCTACTAGATTCTGAGTTCCTGGAGGTCAGAGACAGTCTTCATTCATCTTTAAGTTTCTAGAATCATACACAGTCCCTGACAGAATACGTGCCTGTTAAATAGACGTTTTTCCCCACTTTAGATTAAAAGTTTAGAAAATGAAAGCCATCCAATCCACAGGACTTATGGTTGCCTCACAGGAACCAGTTCATGAAACAAATTTATTAAATAAAAAGGCCAGCAAATGGCAAGGCATCATTGAGAAGGAGATTAAAAATCAATCAGAAAGCATTGGCATCACCTCCTTACACCTAAATACTATGTGTGACAGATCACCATATTAAGAAATACCCAGAAAAAAAAGCAACTAACTCAACAAAAGGCATAGAGACGATGCTGCAAGTAGACAAGCTAAGGTAACTAGCTCAGGAAGATGAGAGGGAATCTACTTGGAATCATTAAATAAACTTAGGATATGAACTGGATGAACTGGAAGTTCCCAAGCTTTAGACTCTTAGGACAAAAAGCCGCAGTTTATGTGTCTATTTTTTCTCCCCCAAGCCATCCTCTACATTGTTACAAGAGTTTACTGTTCTAAATGTTAAATTTGACCATGTTACTGCCTTACTTTAAAAACATTGTTAACTCACCATTACTGGGATGAATCAAAATTCCTTAACATGCAGACATATATATTCCTTCACAGTTGGGTCCCAACCTACTTTTCCAGCCACTGTGCCATTTATTCTTCCCTACACACTTAATTCTCTAGCTATGCCTTTCTACTCACTATTCCCAAACATACTGAGCTCTTTCACACCCTCTTGCTTTGGGATAAGCTCTTCTCTCTGCCTAGAATGTACCTCTCCCACATTTTCTGCCTAGTAAACTCTTACACATCCTCTAAGACTTTGGCAAAATGGTACCACTTCCAGGAACCCTTATCCAATCTCCTATATAAAACAGGGTAAAGGCTGAGTGAGAACAAGGCAAATGCAAGATGGTAAGCTCTGAGGCTATGATATTGAACTGGGAGCGGCCATGGAAGGGTCTGGGGAAACAGCATTCTAAACAGAGGAGACAGCTTGTGCAAAAGTTGTAAGAAATGATAGCATGTTACAGAGCTGAAAGAAAACCAGTGTGGCTAGAGTAGAATGAGTAAGGGGAAAAGTGGTCAAAGAATTAGGCAAAGGCCAGCTCATGAAGGACCTCAAAGGACATGTAAGAAGTACAGCTATTATTCTAAGTGCAGTAGGAATCCATTGGAAGGTTTTAAGCCTGGTAATAACATGACCTGATTTGTTTTTTAGGAAGTCACTGTGACTGCTGTGTAGAAAGTGAATTATAAAGGGGCATGTGTGAAACAGACCATTTACATAGATGCTTGAGTCATGTTTGTTACTAAATGAGTATTTATTCATTGATCCATTTGTTTATCCACCGTTCTAAATTCATCTTTACTACTGAAATAAGCAAGACATACTGACATGTTTGCTGCAAAAGCTCTATTTATACGTGCCAGGTGTGTGACTATCAAGCTTCCAGGAGATTAAAAAAATATATCTAGGAAGTCCCACTTTTCAGGGTGTGTCCCAAGTTATGCCAGGGAACTGAATCAGCCATGGTACCCAGATCCTGGCTCAAATACTACTGCTGAGCTGGAACGTGAAAAGTGTTGGTACTTGAGGTGGTGGTATGGAGGGTTTGCAATTAAAGAAGCACAAAAATGCAAATCAGACTATTTCCTTATACTTTCTTTGTTTTTTCTTTTTTCCTGGTCTCCAGTAGTAGCCCCCTGAACCTAGATAAAAGCATACCATTGCTAAAAGTTAATTATATTTTTCTATAAATCTTTCCTGGCTCAGGGCCTTTGTACATACTGTTCCTTCTGCCTAGAAGACCCACCTCATCCACACTTAGCCTGATGAATCTTACTCAGCATGCTAGTGTTAGTGCCTCTGACAGGCCTTCCCTGAACCCCCAAATCTAAATCAAGTCTATCCTTTCATAGAACCCTGTACTTTTCCTTGAACACCCCTATCATTTGTAGCTTTAAATTCATTTGTGAGATCATTCTTTTAATGCCTCTGTATACTTGTAGCCTCCCCAGCCATCAGAGTGTAAGTTCCAGGGACCCAATATATCTGTTTACTACTGCCTCTACAGTGTCTGGCACATAATATACCCATAATAAATACTTACTCCCACTAAGTGAGTTAATACTGGAAATAGGCATCCCTAGGCAGATAGGTATAGGACTATTTTAGCTCCTTTCCTTTAGCTGTGCTTTCTCTTGTTTCTCTTGTTTTCCATTCTATAGCTTTAAGAACTCCTTCCTCCATTCACACAAGAAAGTGATCCTAGAGATGGAGCGATTCTTTTTTTAAGACTCATGTTCTTAACTTTTTAATCAGGGTCTCTCAACCTCAGCACTATTAACATTTTGGGCTGAATAATTATTTGTTGTGGGGAGGGATGTCTTGCTTATTGTAGGATGTTTAGCAGCATCCATGGCCTCTACTCATTATTTGCCAGTAATACCTACTCCCCAAAATGTCTCTAGGCATTGCCCCATGTTAGCAAAAATCACTCCTGATTAAGAACCACTGTTTTAAAGTGTGGAAATGTCAAACCTTTTACTCTTTTAGAAGAATTATGTTTAGAATTCAGGTTGTTGAATGATGCCTCGGTTGTAAGAGGATTCTACCAACCCAACTGGATCAAAATAGTGCCCATTTCTATCTTGTTTCTGTAGCACCCCCAGGGTATCCTTTGAAAAGGCCATTAGTGATGGTCTAATTCAGGGCAATATTCTGATCTTAGAAATTCAGTCCCCTGGTCTGTCCTTCAAGGATGAGGAAAGGGGTGGTGTTTCTGAGGAAACGAATGTCTCTGAGACACTTCTGGAATTGGCAATCGCCTACAACTTTCCTAGGGGCATGTCCCAGGGGACAATAAAAGGGAGACAAACAGCCCATTCTGGCATGCTTTTCAGGATCTCTCACTCTAAACAAGACAGTCTGAGAGGCCTGGTAAAAATAAATATGGCTTAGCACTCCTGGCACAAGAGCAGTTTCTGACAGCCAAGACTTAACTCACCCTAGGGGGTGACCCAGCCAGGGACTATGCATGAAGTTCATTTCTCCCTATTGATATTCCCAGTGACTCACAGCAGCCTGGGATTGCTCTGTGCACCAGAACTGTGCTGAACCATGGAGGAGGAGGACTCGGGATGCACACAGAAAATTCAGTCTCTTGAGCCTGAGTCAGACAGGGACAGCCAGCTTCCCTGTTCCTCCTCAATCCCAGAAAAACAACACAAATCATGCCTTCTGGAAAGGAACCTGTCTTTTGAATACAGAGCGGAAACTGTTTATAAATTCTTAATCCCCTGACATTGAAAGTATGGTGACTGCCTGTTCTGGATTTTTTGGGGCAAATGTATTCATTATACCACACGTCCTTAGTTTTCATTGTGGGAAAAAAAAATGCTCTCCAGAATCCTAAGGTCTTCCTCAACAGGTCAAAAAGCAAGTCGTCGTAAGCAACGTATATTGAAACCTTGAGACCGACGAAGGCTGCATCAAAACGTTGTGGGGAGGAGGGATTGAGAATCAGCCTCTACTTTTTCACCCTTTTCTCCTTGGATTTTAGGCTAAGATGACATAGGCCTTAAAGGTTGACTTTTTCCTAGCAGTAAGATCAAGTAAGCCTGACCTGACTCGACTGCCGCCTTCAGTCGGCAAAAAGAACTACATACACAGAAAATGCCTCATGGTATTTGTTACCATGGTGACGTTAGTTCAACATTTCATCTGCATAAAAATTTTAGGCAAAACAGAATAGAGAAATACTGGCTAAGAAGCAGTTAACAACGCATTTTTTCCTTGCTATTGCAAAGTTAACGTTAGCTTTGGTCAAAGATGGTAATTTGAAGTGAAAGCCTTTGAAAAATTGCAGACGAGCGAGGATGAAATGGCAACCAATCCATTGGAGAAATCTCCCAATATCCTCTTTGCACTGTAACAAATTACTCTCCCCTCAGCTAACATGGCGCATTTGGGGCTTCCTCATTCTATTTACTAGTGAGAAGAAAGTGGTTTAACAAAATTGAAGATGATCCAAAGCCAGAAACTGTTGGCATACCAGCTTGGAGGGAAAAGCGATATACAGGACTCTAAGGAAGTTGGGGACTTGGACAAAAGTAGCAGGACAAAATTCAACCTAGAAAATGGCAGGTGGTAACAAAATTAATCCATATTATTAATATGCACTGGGGAGAGGCGTAGGCCACAAAGCTAAGACAAGAGAGGAATTTATAACTTTATGTACTAACCCAAAGGTTAAATATTGCTAGAAGGCCCTAGAGACTGAAGCTGGGAGGAGGCTGAGGTCTCTGAGAGAATACAACTGCAAGCGAGGGCTTACTTCCTTACCCCCTTCCTTTCTTGCCAGGATCTTAAAGTCAAAGAAGGTGAAGAGGCTAACTACGCTGATTTACAAAGACAGCCAGGAGGAACTACGTCTGGGCCAATTCTGGACGTCCGAGCGGGGGCGACAGGACCCAGACAACCACCTCAGGAAACGAGTAAACGAAAAGGGGAGGTCGTAGAATTATTTAGCTCTAGAACAACGCTGCCTAGGCGGGGGTGGGGGGAGGGGTGGAGAAAATCTCAGGAAAGGAATTTTGACAGTGAGAACGCTAGTTAAGACACAGCACTCCAGGCCCCCTGATGCCCCTTGTTTGATGTCCATAAAGACCGAGAGGATTATGCATTAGCAAGCCTTGTGTATTCTGAGACATCAATAAAGTCTGGACTTGGGGCCGGTAGGGGGGCCGGGGTCACGTCCAGGCGACTTGGGTCAGCCTGGGTGCACTTCTCTGGCACAGAACTAGAGTGAGCGGGATCCAAGAGTTGCTGCTAGGATAAAACCTTTTCTAAGTTAAGGACTTTAAAGCAGTAGTACTAGGGGAGAGTGAAGGGGGGCTCTCTTGAGGGCTAGGAACGTGGGGGCGGCTTGAAGAGGAGCTGGGCCAGCGCTGCAGGCGCCGGCGGCTGGGGTCTGGGGACCGGGGGGCGGGGGCCGAGGGCGGAAAGGGGCCGGGCCGGCGCTGGGGGCGGGACCAGGCGTGGTGGCCGTGGCGGGGGCTGCGGCGCTGGGGGCGGGGCAGGGCGGGGCGGGGCGGGGCGGCCCGGCCCGGGACACCCCCTCCGGATCCACTGGTGGGGCGGCTTCGGCTTCTGCAGCACTGGAGGCGGCAGCGGCCGGAGGGAGACTTGCGGGGCGCGCCCGCCACCGTGGACCGGGACGCTTCCCCTAGGGGACCCTCCGTCGACACCCTCCGCCGCGCCGTCCCGCAGGAGCCGGCGGGACCCCCGGCCGGCAGGGAGCGCCGGCGGCGGCGGCGGCACCATGAGGCGACCGTGGGGCGCGCTGCTGCTTGGTGCCCTGCTCTGCGCACACGGTAAGCGGCGCCGCCGCGCCTACGCCGACCGGCCCAGCGGGAAAGTTTTTCCCTGGGTCCGGCCGCGGCAGGAGTCACCTCCCGAGGGCGGGACGGCGCAGGCTGGGGCCTGGGACCCCTCGCCCTCACTCCAAGCAGGAGCCCAGAGGTTGTGTTCCGGGGAGGGGACCGGGAGCTCCCACAACTCCTCCAGTCCGAGACGGGACAGCGGTGGAGGAGCACTCCGGGCTCGGGTCTGGGCCAGGCTGGGGGGAAGGTCCGAGGCGCTCGCTCGCCTTCCCTCGCTGCTCTTTGAAGAGCTGGGGTGCTTCCCTTTTCAGGTTTAGACAGGGTCTCTGTGTCTTTGGTGCGAATGAATGTGGGCGAAGAAAGGGAGGCGGGGAGGGATGGTCGCTAAACCATAAATTGTAAATAGCCCTCTTTTCAGGGGCTGGGGGTCTCGGGCGGATTGCGGAGAGGCTCCAGAGGAATCTGAATACTTGAGCTCTGGGGATTCCTCCACTCGAGGAACAGTTCCTTGGACCCCGGACCATGCTCCCGCCGAGGGTCCTTGGGCACTGCCTGCTCGCAGCATCTTCACTTAGTGGTGTTTTGGGTTCCCTCTCCTGGTTGTGACCAATCAGCTTCCTGCCCTGGATCCTTCCCGGAGGGGGGGAGGGGGAAACAGGGTTGGAAAAGGGGCAGAGGAGGGACATAGGGAAGAAACTGCTGGAAGGCTCCCGCAGATCCGCCCTGGCCGGGATAGCTGGGCGGGTATCGCCGAACCTCAGAAGGCAGCCTCGCGGCCCGCGCGGTGACCCTCGGGGAAGCTGGAGGGATGGCAGCAGGACTGCTGCTTCATCTGCTCCTTATTAATAACTTGTTTGGTACCGGTACGCAACTGGTGTGTGTGATTAGGGCTCCAGTGGAATCTGTTTCTCCGCAGCCGGCTAGGACCGTGGGTGCACTCCGTGATTTAGCAGCTGCCTCTAGTTTGTGCCCAAAGATCAAAGAACTTTGATCTTTGAATCCCAACGCTATTCACCCACCGCTGTTCAGCCGGGGGAGACACGAATCTTCCCATTCTCCCCGCTGCTGGGATGAGGCGGTGGGGTTCAGAATAATGGGGTCTGTAGACCACGGCCTTGAGCCAGTTCTTTAACGTAAAGGGAGCTCGTGTGGAAATAATGCAAATTTCGGAACTTGCCTGGCGGGGCGTGGAGATGCCTGAGCACTTGTTTTAAAGGTGTTTACCTCCCAAATCCAAAACAGAGTTCTCTTGTCTGTTATTTAAATTCCCCGTGGGTTTTAAATGACTTTTTCCATGCCCACTCTAACCCGACCGAGCTCTTAACTCTTCCTCTCGGAGTAGTAGCCTGGGCGACCCACGTTCCTCTTTGCACCGTGCTCTCCCCCTCCCGAGCTCTCTCCTAGAAGGTTATTTGCAGCCTCTCTGGCGTGTCGGGACAGCGGCCCTACTGGGGTAGGAATGTAGCTGCTCTTCCCACCGCATGGGCCCCTTAAAGGGACAGCTATGCTTTTTGGGGGCTTTTCCCCTTCGGGCTGCAAGGGAAGAGGATGGAACTTTCCTCTCGGCCCCCTGGAGGAAGTTTTGAAAAAGATCAAGGGAAATGGCACGGCACTGAAAAAAAAAAAGGGCCAAAACGGATACCAACAAAGCCAGAGAGGAGATTGTCGCCTTCTGCCCTAGGGAAAGGGGAGCTGGAAGGTTCCGGGCTGAGACTGGCCAAGAGGATTTTATCGCTCCAGAGCTGTCAAAATTGCCTAACACTACATCTGCATTGAGAACGGGGGTAGAAGATTATGTATATTTTATGCTTCACAGAAGAAGGTTGGGAGGGTTCTGGGTAACTATTTGGGTTCTTTTTAAGGACAAAATATTTAATGGAAACTTCTAAGCATGGCAGGCTTTCTGTGCATGTGAATAAGGACACTCCATGGCACCAAGATCTAAACTTCGCCTGGCCTGATACTGAGCCATCCTCAGAGGCTTGGAGGGGACAGATTCATGGTTCATCAACCAGTGAGACTGAGCAGTCGCTCAACCAAAAATATCACCACAAGGATCCCGCACTATGTTCCAGGGGCTCAGGGAGAAGACAGTGTGTCATAGTAGATCAGTTAGGCAGATCTGACCTCCGCTAGGAATGAATTCAAGACAATAAGATATAAGGTGCTTATTTGGATGCTGCTAGTACTTGGGGCTTTTCCTAGAGCCTGTGGGATTGGCCTGAGCCTATATAATACTCCAACCTTAAAGATTTTGGAAGGGAACTTGATTGCTGGTAATAGCCCTGGGTATCTGCCTATTGAGGGTTGACGTGAGGCCTCAGACAATCCACCACCAGTTGAAGAGTGGAAACCCTGTTTGTCTTGGAGATCTCTTCCAGGTAAGCTTTGGTAGATAGAGGGTTATATCTGAGGATGAGTGCAAATGAGTGGAGCTGAGACTGGTTTCTTTTCCATCTGGTGTTTTCATGGTGCTTGGTTGACCTTGTCCCTGATCTTACTGGACTTGTGAAAGATGCTTGGCTTGTCACTGACTTTGGATTTCCTCTTCTGTCCCCTGTTGCATATCAGATAACATCTTTGGGACTGGCACATGGTATTAAGAATGACAGGTGCAAGGGAACTGAGTATGACCATGTCTGATACAGAGCACGTTGGGCATGTCCATTTTCTGGGCCAACAGAGAACACAGGAAATCACAGAGGACAGGATATTTTACACGTCTTTCTCATTCTTTCTATGGATTGACTGCTAATCTTGATCCCTAAGAAGAAGGAAAATGGGAGAGACTGGCTATGTTGCTTCTCCTTTGAAGAGAAGATTCATCCTAGGGGCTTCCAAAATAGGAACAGAATTTTGGAGACTACTTTAAAAAGTAGTCTTGTCTTTTTTTGTGATTGGACACATCTCATAATTTCGAGACAGTTCCATGCCCATGGCTGACTAGGTCTGTTAGCCTGTTCCAGCCACAGTCTCTACATTCCTTGACGCAGTTTAGCCATGAGTTTTGTCACAGTTGCCTGGACATGGGGCATCTGGCCCCAGACTGTGTCTGGATTACCATCTCAGCTTCAGCATTGGAAGACCTTTTCCCCTTCTCAGCCTGGTGGGATTCAATATCCCAGGAAAGCCTTCCTGCCAACTGGTTGGCTGGCAGAGCCAGGCTTTGGCCCTATAAATAGCTCTGATGAATGCCTGTACTTGCCTCTCTCCTTCCAGCTTCGAGCTGACAGGGTCCCCAGCACACTCAGGAGCATTCCCTAAACTGGGCTCTGCACCCATTCATTTGTTCATTCATTCCCCAGACACACATTTGTCAAGTGCTAATCTAATCACTGCATACATAGCTCTGTGATCAAGAAGCAGAGGCAGGCCTGGGTTTGAATCTTGGCTTCGCCACATCTTTGTGACCCTGTACAAAACACTTTATCACCCTGAACTTCGGGGTTCATATCTGTAAGTGGGGGGCGGGGGTGGAGTAGTAATAAATTATCATGTGAGGATATTGTAAAAATTAAATGAAATAATAGTATGTTCAAACCATTCGGCACAGAATCTGACAACTACTCTGTTACCACAGGTCTGGGTAAATGTTAGTTGCTTGTTAGCATGCTTGCAGAAGTGGATTAGAGACGGTTCTTGCCTTTGGACTACGGGAACCAGACAACCGTAGTTATACTACAGTGTCATGTGCTAAAATGGAGGCTCAGCCCTTCATTTCAGCTGGTTTTTTGCTTTCTTTTTTTAAAGATCTTGCCCTTTCTTTTCCCCCTTGAAAACCTAATGAAACCTAAGCATATTTCCCTCCTGTCCACACTTCAAAAAAGAGATTAAGCGATACCATGAGTCTAGGGGACCCACTCTGCCTTAGTTCTCCTGGGAGAGGGCCTGGGATGTGGGGCTTTCCTCTGAGAGCTTCCCTGTTAAAAGCCCTGTGGTCAGGGATGCAGCCAGGCATCTCACCCTAAGGTTGCTGTGACCCGGGGTGAGAGGTGCTGGCTGAGGTCTCTTGTAGCTGGAACAGTTTAGAATTCCAAGCTCTCCCTCCCACTGGCCTGGGAAAGGAGTCAGGCCCCAGAGCTCATAAGATAGTAATTGCCCCAATTTGGGGGCCGGGCGTTGGGGAGCTGCCTTCCTTCATGACTACTGTCTTCAATCAGGAATCCTGTCAGCGTGCAAGGATAATTGATTCAGGTCTCAAGCCCAAGACTCGCTCCTCCCTCCCCCCACCCAGCCCCCAGCTCCTCCACCCCCAAGTTTGACCCCTGTTGTCTCTTTGTTTCTTTCATTTAAGTTGGTGCCAGAGATGTGATGGTTTTGGGGGCTGCGGCAAGTTGACCATAACCAAGAGCAGCCGTTCAAAAGAGCTGATTCTCTAGCTTCCCTGGCTGTCGTTTGACTCCATTTTCTGTTCTGCATTTTTGATTTAGCAAGAAGCAAACATCCTTGGTGCCCTTGGGCACCTCTTACTGAGCAAACTTTATTCTTTCACGGCACGTAGGCATTCCCATCCTTGCTCACAGCTGAGTGGATTGCCTGCAAGCTTCCCTAATGCTCTGCTCCCCTGCCCATTCAGGTTAGAGTGAGAAGGGGAAGGGCGCTGCCTGAGCCCCAGCCGGGAAAAGCCTTGCCGGAGACTCGGGACTCGCTGCAAGCCCGGACATGGCCTACAGGAGCTCCCCCCTCACCTCTGTGCTGAGCCAGGGAGGATCGGAGTTGCGAGCAAAGCCGGAAACAAAAGACTGGGAGCAAACCTCCCATCTGGCTGAGAGGCAGCACAAAGGTGCTGCTGCATAATTTATCACCGGAGGTTTTCTGGGGCCGGGAAGCTCCTGGCTCCAGGCAGCACCTTTTTGGAGGAGAGGGTCCCTCCCCCTGTCCCATCTGGGTGTAGGGCCAGGCAGGTACGGATTAGGGTATTGGGAGAAACACCTGATTAGCACGTGAAGTAAAGAAGCTTTGAGGTTGGAAGCACCTCCAGTGATCTCTCCTCGCTCTGCAGCTCCGCTTCCTGCCTGGCCTGCAGGGCAGGGGTGGGGGGGAAATGCTCCAAATGTTCCCTTCGTTGGCCCCAGCCTTGGGAACCCGACTGTCACCGTGGCATGGATGAGGACAAGAGATAGTTTCACTGTTAGGGACTACAGCCTTCTGGAAACCAAATACAGATGCCAGGTTCTAATATCCATAAGCCTAGTAAATAAGAAAGGGGATTTCCCTCCTTTTTCCACTCCCCTGCCACACTCACTGTCAGTTGAAATGAGAAATTTCAACCACAGGTTCAGAGAAGCAGTAAAAGTGAATGACTTTAAAATATACCTCCCCCAAATGAGAATTTCTGCTCCTCTGGGAGTGATCTCTGGTGACCATTTTTGCCCAACAAGCTGGGGACGTGTGGTCTAGAAATTACAAATGTATTTCTGGGGCATTTCACATTTGTGAGTCTTTTGCTGTACTGCTGGCACTCCAGGTGTTAGCGTGTTTTATCACATTTACTCCTCACCATATCCTTATAAGGTAGATTCTGTTAGATTCCTGTCTTACAGATGGGAAACTAAGGCTTAGGCCATTTGCTATCACACAGCTAGTGAGTAACTGACCTAGGATTTGAACCCAGAGCCTAAGCTGTTAACTCTCTAATCCATACTGCCTCTTAGCATAGAATCTTCTGTATCTAAGCTATACCAGAATGTCTTGGTCGGGACTGTCTGTATTTTATCTTAGATTGCCCTCTCCTCTGTGTTTTCGGTCTTCATCGTCTCAGGGAATCCCAATTCTCATAATTCTTTATGAGAATTACCTTTCAGGTGCTTCTTGATGGAGTGAGGCTTAAAAAAGCTCCCAGAAGGGGAGATATGGTTTGTTGCTCCCTGAAGCCACATGTTACTCTGTGGACCTTGGGTTTTGAGATGTAAGGGGAGAGGAAAGCAGTACTTTGAGCAGCCCCTCAGAGAGCACAGCCACATTCAATCCCTGTTGGATTTGTGAAATCTGTTGACTAAGCTTCTAGGCAGGGTAAGAAGCCTGTATGGCGAGGTAGCTACATTACTGGGTTGAGAGAGAGGACACAGATGAAGATGATGGGGTTAATAACAACAACAACAACAACAATAATAGCTGCGTATGTATTATGTATAATAGCTACTTTATATGTATTATTTCATTTAAACCTCCCAGCAACCTTATGAAATAGGTACTATTATTACCCCCGATTCATAAAAAAGGAAACTAATCCATTTCTAAATTGCTCTGTAATTTAGGTTCTAAATGCTCTTTTCTATGTTTGCCTCCTAAGAATTGGTTGATGATAAATTAGGTAAGGATAAAGGATACCATGTACTTCAAGCTCCTCCAGAGAAGGGCAGTAAAGCAGGACTCTTGCCACAAGACTCTCTCCCACCTCTTCCTGTGGTCACTCATGCCACCAGCTTAACCCATGGGAACAGCACTGCAGCTTGGCGCACAGTTGGATTTTTCGACATCTCAAGCCCTGAAATATTAGGACTTAATCATGGGGTGGATGGATAAGACAGTCTGGATGAGTCAAATTCTATAATAGCAATAGTAGGTGCTACCATTTATCAAGAGCTTAGTATATGCCAGGCATTATGCTAAGGGCTTTTTATGAATTAAGTAATTCAATTCTCATAATATCCATGGGAGGTAGGGGCTCTTATTATCTCAATTTTCCAGATGAAAAACTAAGGTATAAAGAGATTATACCTGGTCCAATGGCCAGGAATTAGCTTAGTTTTGTTTCCATGTTCTTAACACTATGCTCTTCTGTCTCATAACTTTGGAAGCTGACCATTAAGGACTTCTTTTCTGTGTTTAAAAGTGGCAAGAGAAGGCTGACCTTGTTGGGACCAATAATCATGTGATTTATGGTATCACTTTAGAGAGGGCCCACTAGGAGAAGACTTTATCAGATAGATTTTCAAACCAGGTAAGGCTGGCCTCTAGGGATCTAGGGACAGAAATAAGGAGAGTCACGGCATGTCAGTATCACAACTTGATAATACAGCCAGTGAAAGGAACTCTTGTTGGAGAAAGGAGTGAACTTAAGCTGGATAGAACTAGGAAGCCACCTTAAAAAGAAGATTCCTGTTTTCTTGAGTATAGGGTAGGTAGGAAATAACCACTTTTATTTCTCATATTCTGGGCTTCTCTTTTCCTATGACTCCCAACTGTCACAAGATTCTAATGGAATGTGTCATTCATTCGTTTCACAAACTTATATTGATCATCACTACATACCAATCCCTGAACTGTGCACTGAAAACAAATACAAAGCTCTATATCATACAATTCCAACCATCAAGAGGCTTCTGGTCTAGTAAGTGAACAATGGTCCCACAGTGAGCTAAATGCTACCGTAAGAGGAGACACCAAGGGCCTCTGGGGCACGCAGCAGGGGCTTTCAATTCAGCTGGGGCTTTGTGGGTCCAGGTGGGGCAGCATCAAGAAAAGGTTCATGTTCTGGCCTCCTTCTACTGCCAGCCATTTACCTTGTTTGGTGTTGGTTCCAATGTTTTCTGTGCAGGCTCTGTCCTCTCAAACAGTGGCTGTATAGCTACCCGAGTCTCTCCAGACTGCAGGTATCTCTTGGGTGAGACTAGATCCATTTCCATATGGCTTTTGGCTGTCACCCCTTTCAGTTGTGTCAGTCTTGTCTGGCTGCATGGGCTTCCCTTTCAGTGAGAGACGCTTACTGAGTAAGCTGCCCAAGGAGCTGAAATCAGTGGATTGGTCCCTTGATTGGCCTGGATGTAGTTCAAAGTCATTCCAAATAACTTATCCTCATTAAATAAGGTTTATATCTTCACCGTTGCTGCCAGTTGTTAGGAGAAGAGAAGAGAGCTTTGGTATGTTATGAAATAAAACATCCTTCACTTATATGAGTGATGATTCCTCCCTTTCCCATTGTAATCCCTTCCACGTTGGGGTAGCTGTCATATCCCAACACTCACAGAACACCCCTTAAGCCTTCTCATTTCTGGTTCAACTTGAAAAAGCTGCTCTGTAGCTGTGTATAGTCATTGTACACCTTGGGCCTCCAAGTGACAGGTGTGGTCCACCTTAAGCTGAGCTTTCTGTGGGGCGATCGGGAGCAGTGCCTCTCTTTTTTTTTTTTTTTGCCTGTGCCTCGTGACTTGTGGGATTTTGGTTCCCTGACCAGGGATCGAATCTGGGCCCTCAGCAGTGAGAGCACAGAGTCCTAACCGTTGGATAGCCAGGGGAATTCCCAGCAGTGCCTCTCTAACTTGAGTGTGCATCAGTGGGAAGCTTTATTGAAAGTCCAGATTCTGAGATCATATTAAGAGAAGAATGTTGGTCTAAGGGTCCGAATGGGGCTGCCATCCTGGCTCTCCTACTCACCCCATGACCTGGGCCAAAGTAGATGATCTTACCAATTAAATGGGTAGTCCTGTAATGATTAAATGAGAACGCAAGTGTGTATGCAGACGTAGCTTGCAAACTGTCAAGAAAAACTGCAAAACATAATCATTTGTTGTCTGAAGCCCTGCCCTTTTCTGGACCAACACAGTACCAAGGCACTCTTTCGAAGGGCTAGGGTTCCATACTCTCCTTGCTTTACTACTTTACCTTAGCGCAAAGGAAATTGGTCTTTAGCCTCAGCAGTAGCCAGAAGGAGAGGTCACTGCTTGAGATCCATAAACTCACCGCACATTTGCCAATCCAGAATGCAGAAAGAAGGACCCCAAAATCCCAGTGTTATAAATCCCCTTTTTTGATCTCAGGGTATTGGAAATTCTCATAATAGCAATACCGCTTATTAGGAGGCAGTATTCATGAAGAGATTAAGAGCAGAGGATCTGGAATTGACCTGCCTGTGTGTGAATGCTGGCTCCAACCCTTAGTATCTGTGTGACCTGTCAACAGACTTCCCCTCCCTGTGTCTCAGTGTCCTCACCTGTAAGGTGGTGATAATAATAACAGTGCCACTTCCCAGGGTTGTTGAGAGCATTCAGTGATGTGGCATAAGAAAAGCACTTAGAAAAGTATTTGGAGGGCACATGGTAAGTACTCAGTAAATGATGGCTGTATTTTTATGAAGCTTTTGCTGTGTGCCAGCCCTGCGCTAAGCAGTCTACATGGATTATTTAATCTTTACAAAACCCTTTGTGGTAGAACTGTTGTTATTCCCATTTTATGGATGAGGAAACTGAGACTCAGAGGCATTAAATAACTTGTTCAAAGCTGTAGAGTTAGTGTAGAACCAGGACTTGAACTCCAGCCTCTCTGACTCAAGAATCTGTGTTCTCTCACGTATTACACTGTGTCTGGTAGTGTAAGCAGATGGGCGTTTCCCTGCTTTCCTTCCGAAGAAAGCAGTGAGAAAGTGATCAGATGGCTGAGATTTTGGTTAACCTCCCAGGAAGGCCCTATGAGCACATTACCATGTATCCTAAAAGCTGAATAACTTGATGATCAGGGATAGTGAACACTTTGGGAGGAGGTCTTTTCCATGTTGAATTGCATTAGGTTGAAGGTTCCATGCCCTTTGAGGCCACGGTAGCTTGCAGTGTGGCTGGCAAATAGCTTTCAAGGCCAGAAGCACAGCTGAGTGTTCTAACTGAACACTTCTTAAAATGAAGACCGCGTTTTGCCACCCGCAGTCATTTGTATCCTTTCTTCACTCACCGTTCTTTTAGTTAAGAAGGGTTAAAAGCTGTCCTTTATGATCACAGCCAGGACTTGAGTGAAAAGGCAGAATTCCACCTCCCAGGATCCCAGAGGGGCAGCAGTTGTCCAGAAGAGCTGGGGTTTGGAGTATAATGTGTCTGTTTACTGTATGAACACCCAAGCCAAGAGTTTGCCTGTCGCCGGCTGCCTGACCTTCAGATGTTGCTCTGACATGCAGGAAGTCATGACTCTTCAGCAACTAACTTGATGCCCACTGGATGGAATGCTTTGTTCGTGAAGTCTGCAGGGGAAACTCAGGACTTCTGCTATCACTCAGCTAAAAGGGGGCTGGGGGGAGGCTAAACAAAACCCTGAAGGCTCCGCTTTTACCTTGTGGATTCCTTTTGACTTGCATGCAGCCTGAAATGCTGCTGTCCTTGATCTCCTGATCCTCGTACTGAGGTTCTTAAAGTCAAGGCCTTTCAGAAAAAGCTAGCCCCCAAATCCTCATGCCTGCACACCCCCAGCATGCATTTCTGGAGCATCCTTGGTGTTCCCAGGCAGGAGGTTAGCCTCTTTCACGTTTATCTTCATGTCCAACCCTTGCGGCTTTTTTTACACACAAGGAAACAGGCTAAGGGGCTATGGGATTCGTACAAGGGGGCACAGCTGGTCAGTGGGACCCAGCTCTGTGCGCTCCAGGTCCAGTGCTTCCTCCTCCTCTCCCCCCAGTGCCCCCTCTTCCTCTCCATTCTTGTCACCCCCTTACCCTGATCTCCTCCTTGGTGTGGCCCCGCTCCCTGCTGTGCGTGGCTAGCAGCATTTCTCAACCTCCGTTGACATTCCAGGCTGGATAACTTCTTTGTTGTGGGCGCCTGCCCTGTACATGGTAGGATGTTTAGCAGCATCTGTGGCCTTTATCCTCTAGATGCTGCCGGTACCACCAATCACAACCAAAACGTCATCATGCATTGCCAAATGCCCCCAATCTTCAACTGAGGCCAGTCTTCAATGAAGGAGAAAAATCATCCCTCATTGGGATGACTTTTAGCTTTATTCTTAGCCTTATTCTTCCTCTTCACCATTCTTCCCCGAGAAAGAGGTCAGCGTGTTGGTGGTGAGCCCCATGGCATGGAGTCCTCTGGAATACTTAGTCATTGCTCTTTCATCCCAGCCAGAGTTCCCTAAAGCAGTGCCTATCGCTGTGATGAGCTGGTCAAACTTACAAAGGTTCCTCAGGCTCTGGTGTCCAGGGTCTGAGTGAAAAAAGCCCTCATCCCTTCTCAGTGCTCTCAGAACAGGCCCAAGAGGATGGGACTGGGTCTTCAGTGCTTCCCTGGGAAGAATCCTCTGTCCTGTACTTGCAGAGAGATCTGGAGAGACAGGAGTGCTGGGCTTGGAGTGGGGCCTTCCTATGAAGTATAGAGATGCTGCCCCTTTCAGATGGATTCCCGTGGCTTCTGCAGGAAATCCTGCATCTTTTCTAGGGCAGCTGATTCCCTTAGCATGTGGAGGGGGAGGGCAAGGCCTCAGTTGAAGATCGGGTGAAAGCTGTGGTCCTTCACTCCAGAAACGTACACTTTGCCTGTTGTTTCAGGGGTTCACAGATACCAAAGGTTGGCCGTCCCTCCCATCCATTTGCAGGTTAGGGGCCCTTGCTTTATGCTTACACTTATCCTTGGGGTTGAAGTGGAGAGGGAGGGGTCTTTGGCTCCCCTTTTGCTTTTGGTGGGAATAACAGTCCACCCTTTCATTCTGGGCCCTAAACCCTAAGCTGGCTTGAGTAATATAATACAAGGTGAGGATGTAGTCAAGGAGATGAGCTGAGAGAGAAGCTGGGCCCTGTAAACAGGAAAGGAAGCGGGATGGCAATTCGGGAGCTGACTCCTTCCCTGTTCCAGCCCAGCCTGAGGGCAAGGCCCAGCTGAGGGGAGGAAAGGGAGGAGAAAGCAAGCGGAGGAGATGAGCAAGGGAGAGGTGACCCCCTTCTTTCCCAGCTGCAGCAGCCCAGCGGGTTAGATGAATGCTGGGAGGGGGGAGGGTGACCCTGGCAGAACCCTTTGTTCCAGCTGAGGCTGGAGCGGGGGCACCGAGCCATTCACACGCCATCCCAGGGCATCCTGCTGGGCACGCTGGGGAGGGGGCACAGCAGCCGGTCATGGGACTTGGCCAGGCAGATAGCTGGATGCTCAATAGGGAAGCCTAGCTGCGTGCTGCGGAGGCTGCGGGAGGGGCTGCTTCTGCCATCCTTCCTTCAGGCTGTGGCCGGTCCCGCAGACCAGAAGGCCCTGACTGGTCCCAGTCGCTCTGCCCTGAGGCAGCCTGGTTTCCTGGTCCCGCTTCTCCTGGTCACCCTCCTTAAAGCGAGTTCTAACTCAGGGACTCACAGCAGCGCCTGTTGCTCCCTGCTCCCTCGTGTGATTTCTTATCCCTAAAGGGGCTCCAGCATTGTAATTCCACTCTTATTTCTTGTTCTCCCTGGCCAATGTCCTGGTCCTGGATAGAGGCAAAAGCACCCATAACTCCACCTACTTTTGGAGGGAAGGATATGGAAACCTTTCTACGTCGCCCGTGCTGTCCCTGGCTCCCCTTCCTCAAGACCACCAGCCCTCTAGGTGGCATCATTTGTCCCTGGGCCTTTGGGGGTGTGTGCAAAAAAACCCTGTCATAGAAGGGATACTGGACTGTTTGTGAGCCCAAAGTCAGAGGGTATCTTCTTGACCATTTGTGCCTTGGAGGAGGGGGAAGGCACGATTATATGGTCCACACCTCCCTGCAGCATCACTGTGGCCTCCTAGGTGACGGTGCTCCTAGACATGGCTCCTCTACCTTGCCCCCCTGGAATGCTCTTTGGTTGCGTGGGAGCTGAGCCCTCACTGGTTCCTCTTCCCTCTTCCCAGGCCTAGCCAGCAGCCCTGAGTGTGCTTGTGGTCGGAGCCACTTCACGTGTGCAGTGAGTGCCCTCGGCGAGTGTACCTGCATCCCCGCCCAGTGGCAATGTGATGGAGACAACGACTGCGGGGACCACAGCGATGAGGATGGATGTAGTAAGAACCTCCCCATGGGACGCTGGGAAGTGGTAGAAGGTGTGAGGGAGCAAGGACAGGTGTGATGGCCTGTTCTGTGCATCAGCTGTGTCGGACTCAGAGTTGGACTCTCTCGAGGGTGACGGATATTAACAGATGGGTGGTTTCTTCACAATATATATGGCTTCAGCCCTCCCATATTTCCATGCATGTATGGCCAATAAAACAAACTTTGAAACGAGTACAGGAGAAAACATTTGAAATTACAGGTGGTCTCTTTAATTAAATAGATCTCTCTGTATTTATGTGAATATGTGTATCTATTGCATATTTGTGCATTTTAAAATGTGCATACTATACGTGGATGCCGAGTATTTCTTTGTTTCTTATGTTGGTATTCTTTGTAATCACACCTTTTCAAATAACATAAACTTTGTAAGAAATCACATATTCTCATGAAATCTCCCCTTTCCCCTAGTGTCGTAACATGCACAACAGGCTAGGGTATCCTGTCTTGGATATGTAGTATTATTACTCCTGAGCCAGTTACTTGTCTGGATTCAGGGTTGCAGTCTCCACCCTGCAGCACCTATATCTGAGGGAGGCTAATTAGTCTCAGAAGAGTGAAGCTGCAACCTGGACCTTATTAACCCTAACCAGTTTAGCTAATTGTGATGATGGTAAGTGGCTCGCTTTCATGTAGCACTTTGGAGGTCTCAAAAGACCTCACTGAGTCGATTATAATTATCCCCATTGTACAGTCAAAGAACCTGTAGCTCAGAGAGGGTAACTGGTTTGTGTGATAAGTGATGAGTTCTCGAACTTGAAGTTGAGCCCAGGTGTGTCAATCATCATTTGATAAGAGGAAATGGGGAAAAATACTTTTGTTTGTCTTTTCATGTTTTCCTTAACTGCTTTCCTAGTGGTTTTGAGCTCCTTGGGCTCTTCTGCCTTCTGAATCCCTGACCACCACTCCCTGAGAAAGCTCTGGCTTCTTAACTGCTGTTTCTGCTTGGTTCTCCATCAGCTGGGGGCAGGCGTAGGAGTCTGTGAGGAAGGACTGTAATTCAGACAGGGAGTTACCAAAGGATTTCTGGCCCGGTTGAGCCTGCCTGAGTAAGTGCACCAGACTGACACTCGTTTCCCTTCTTTTGCGGGGACTCAGTGCTACCCACCTGCTCCCCTCTTGACTTTCACTGTGACAATGGCAAGTGCATCCGCCGCTCCTGGGTGTGTGACGGGGACAACGACTGTGAGGACGACTCCGATGAGCAGGACTGTCGTGAGTGCTGGCGGGGCTGGGCAGGTTCCATCAAGCTCTGCTGGGAAACAATTTTCAATCAGAGAATGATGCCACAGGGGCTTCCCTGGCAGTCCAGAGGTAGATACTTGGCCTTCCAATGCAGGGGGTACAGGTTCAATCCATGGTCGGGGAGCTAAGATCCCACATGCCTCGCGGCCAAAAAAACCAAAACATAAAACAGAAGCAGTATTGCAACAAATTCAATAAAGACTTGAAAATGATGCCCCAGCCCGTGGTCTTTGGCTCTTGTCCTTCCACCTCTTCTCTTGGTCAGATAAGCCCCCGGAGACAGCCACCTCCTAGGCTCCCTTGGGAAGCATCAGAACTGCTTGGCTGCTCTGCTCTGCAAGGCTCTCTGCTGGGCTCCCAGGCGCTGGCCCCACTGCCTGTAGCAGCCTGACCGCTCTGTGCCCACAGCCCCGCGGGAGTGTGAGGAAGACGAGTTCCCCTGCCAGAATGGCTACTGCATCCGGAGCCTGTGGCACTGCGATGGTGACAACGACTGTGGTGACAACAGCGATGAGCAGTGTGGTGAGCAGTGCTCCAGGGAGGCAGGCGAGGTGGCTGGTGAATGGCATGGCCATGGGGAGAAAGGGCAGCAGGGGCTCTAGCACTGCCCGAACCTTGAACTGCCCAGGTGCCTGGAGCAGCTGGAGGAGAGCAGGAGGGGCAGAGCAGCCAGACCCCCCCGGAGCCACAGAATAGGAGCCTGAGGCCCAGTCTCTCCAGGGCTTCGGCTTTCCCCTTGGGAGTCTGCACCGAATCTGTGGTGTCTTGCAGGGCCTGGGTCAGACTCCCAGGGGCAGTGAGGATGGGAGTCAGGGAGGATTGCAGGAGGGTTGCCGGTGGGGCTCCTGCAGGATTGTTGTCCCATTGCGTCCCCCCAGACATGCGCAAGTGCTCCGACAAGGAATTCCGCTGCAGCGATGGAAGCTGTATCGCTGAGCACTGGTACTGCGATGGTGACACTGACTGCAAAGATGGCTCTGACGAGGAGAGCTGTCGTGAGTGGCCCCAGAACTCAGGCTCTTGGGCTGGGATGGGGCAGAGAGCTCCATGCCATGGGCTGAGGGCCAGGCTGAGGAGTGCATGAACAGTGGGCAAGGAGTGTGGGTTCTTAAGAAGTGGCTCCTCCTAGGTTGAGCCAGGGAGGGAACAGGTTCCCCAGGTGGGAAGGGAGGTCTCCCTTTGGTCCACCAGAATATGGGAGTCTATAAGGACCATCCCAAATGAAACCTGGTTTCTTTGTCTGAGCATCTTGCTCCTTTGAGGAGTCAGGGCCCCTCTCCTCTGTCCAGGACTGAGTGTATTCCCCTCCCCGCCCCTGCCCTCCTTCCAGCCTCGGCAGTGCCAGTGCCCCCCTGCAACCTGGAGGAGTTTCAGTGTGCCTACGGCCGCTGCATCCTCGATATCTACCACTGCGATGGTGATGATGACTGCGGAGACTGGTCGGACGAGTCTGACTGCTGTGAGCGCTCTGGCCAGCTGGGTGGGGGAGGGGAGGCCAGGCTGGGAGGAACTCCTGGTGTGGCAAGGCACAGGTGCCACCTGGGTCAGGAGCTCAGGGGACAAGCTTTTGGTTTCCCTGGTCCCTACTGAGCAAAGATAGAAGAGCCTGGGTGCTGGGGCTGGGGCTTTCTGGTCTGCCATGGGACACTGGGTGCAGGGACTAGCTAGAGACAGAAGCCTATCGTGTTTCCGCAGCTTCCCACCAGCCCTGCCGCTCTGGGGAGTTCATGTGTGACAGTGGCCTGTGCATAAACGCGGGCTGGCGCTGTGATGGCGACGCGGACTGTGATGACCAATCTGATGAGCGCAACTGCAGTGAGTGGGGGCGGTGCCGACGGCCTGGGCTGGAAGTAGAGAGAGGCCACCACCGGCAAAGCTTGAAGACAGTTAGGACAGGACCACCATGTACAGTCGTGTAGGTTGGGCATGGCCCAGAGGTGCCAGGTGCAAAGGATGCCAGTCCCACAGTAGGCATATCTTCCTTGATTCTGTAGATTTATATAGTCATCATGGCAGTTTCCAGCAGATGGCAGTAAAGTGTCTTGAGGAAAAGGCACCTTTTTCCAATTCCCACAGAGATGCCATATAGACCAGCTGTGACACTGCTGTCAAGAAGAGTGGCGTGGGTGCTGGCATAAAGCGCATTTTGGGGTGTCAGCGTGGTGCTTTGGGCTGATGTGGGGCCCGGCTTTCATTAGACCTTTGCTTTGCCCAGCCACCTCGATATGTACGGCGGAACAGTTCCGCTGTCGGTCAGGCCGCTGCGTCCGTCTGTCCTGGCGTTGTGATGGGGAGGACGACTGTGCGGATAACAGCGATGAAGAGAACTGTGAGAACACAGGTAGAGTCTCCCAGGGGTACCCCAGGCCCGTTAATCCATAGGTGGGTTGGAGGATAGGGGTGGGAAGAGGGTGTTACTGCTGCCTTTCCATTTGGGCCAAGGTGATGCTTTAGTCAGATCTTGCCCATGACCTGGATTTTTCCTGCTCTTCTCAATTACCAGTGTCAAATCCAGGTGCATCTGTTGACCTGCAGTCTCATGGCCTGGAACACAGTATCAGGGCTGGGAGTTTCAATGGCCTCTCACATCTTAACTCACACATGGCTGGTGCCTAGTGCTCTGGCCTCGTGAGCAAGGACTGCTCTCTGGCTGACAGCCCCCATGCCCCCTCCCCTAGCCACACTGGTGCTGGACACATGGATGTGCTCTCTCATTCTGTCCCACACCCCTCACCATCCCACTGCGGTGTCCTGGGGAGAAAACACATGCAGACATTCAGCCAGCCCTGTCTGAGCTGTTTCCTGCCTTGGACCCCGACCCTCCCACCTTGAGTCTCATCTGTCTCCAGCTCACCCTAGAAAATGACAGGCTCCCATCCTTTTGCTGACCCAAGCCCTGCCCTGATGTGACCTGGGTCTCCCTCCCTCCTTCCCCATTTTCCTCCCTCCCTCTCCAGGAAGCCCCCACTGTGCCTCGGACCAGTTCCTGTGTTGGAATGGGCGCTGTATCGGGCAGAGGAAGCTGTGCAATGGGGTCAATGACTGTGGGGACAGCAGCGACGAAAGCCCACAGCAGAGCTGCCGTGAGTGTCCCCCCGGGCGCGCCCACCCGTGGTTTGTGGCTGAGCCCCGCCCATGTGCTTCAAAGAGAAGCCTCCCCAGTGACTCCTGCAGCCTCAGGAGCTGTTCTTCGTGGTCCAGGTGGAATGCCAAGTTGGCTGTCTGGGGGAGGATTCTGGGCTCAACTCCCATCTCTGGCCTGCCTGGCACAGGGCCCCGGACGGGTGAGGAGAACTGCAATGTTAACAATGGTGGCTGCACCCAGAAGTGCCAGATGGTGCGGGGGGCAGTGCAGTGTACCTGCCACACAGGCTACCGGCTCATCGAGGATGGACGCACGTGCCAGGGTGAGCTGGGGCCTGGGTGGGAGCAGGGCCAGGCAGCTGTGTTTCCGATGGGTCAGGCGTTTGATGGGCGTAACCTCATATCATGATCACAATAGCCTTGGGAGGTAGGGATTGTTATCCCTCCCATTTCAAAGGTGGGGGAACGGAAGCTCAGAGAGGTGAGTTAGCAGAGTTGGGATTCCAGCCCAGCTCGGAGTGAACTCAAAGCCCTTGACCGCTTGTTATATAGTCTTCCCACTAGGCCTGGAAAGTAGATGGGTATGTGGGCAGGGAAGCAGCTCATCAGCTGGGCAGTTGGGGTGGGAGGATGGCAGAACAGAGATCTCCTGACCACGTTCCGTCCTCACAGATGTGAACGAATGTGCCGAGGAGGGGTACTGTAGCCAGGGCTGCACCAACAGCGAGGGGGCTTTCCAGTGCTGGTGCGAAGCAGGCTACGAACTCCGGCCTGACCGGCGCAGCTGCAAGGCTCTGGGTAAGGGGTGTTGGCATTTGGCTGGGTGGGCAGAGGACTGAGCCTGGCAGCCAGGTGCTCCGGTGCTTGGAGATTTGCCGAGAGTTAGCTGTTTCCATTGCAGTAAAATGGAGCTATGAATTGCATCCTGAGCCCCAAGCAAAACCCTGCTGGGGTGGGATGTGCACTTTGCAGGCTCCCACCCTTCTAGCACTGATGCTAACAGCTTGGGACGTGCCCTAGAGGGCTAGGGGCCCCCTGGAGCTGGGGGTGCATGCTGATGTTGCCAGGGGCAGCTCTGGAGCCTGGCGGGGGCCCCATTTCTATGCCACGTCCCAGGGCCGGAGCCTGTGCTACTGTTCGCCAACCGCATCGACATCCGGCAGGTGCTGCCGCACCGCTCTGAGTACACACTGCTGCTCAACAACCTGGAGAACGCCATCGCCCTCGACTTCCACCACCGGCGTGAGCTTGTCTTCTGGTCCGATGTCACCCTGGACCGGATCCTCCGCGCCAACCTCAATGGCAGCAATGTGGAAGAGGTTGTGTCTACAGGGCTCGAGAGCCCAGGTAGGGAACGAGGCCCCATGGGGAGGGGCAGGGCCACACCACATGCAGAGCCATCGAGGAAAGAACAGGCGAGTGGCTACAAACCTTAGGCAGCGGAACATCTTCTTCTCGCAGTGAAATCTTGGATGGAACTCTAATATGGAAAACATTCATTAGTCTACCTTCATTTTATAGGTTCAGGTTTATAACATCTGCTGGTTGTAAAGCAAACATGAGCTCAATCAGCAAGAGTAATGAGACCGTTTTGATGAATGTAACCACCTGAAATCAGAGATGTGTGGATGACCGTTAACAGTTCTCTATCAGCCTTGCATCCAATTAAATTCTGACTTTTGATTGCTTAGTATTAGGAATATTCTGATCAACCCAGATAAATATATCCAAATGTTTGCAGATTAGAAAAACAATAGCTCACTTTGCAATCTCAGGCCATTCTACAAGCAAGGGAAGTGGGTTAGAATTTGGTATTGAGCACATTTGACTCAAATGCTTATGGGACTTCTGATGTTCCTCTGTGAACCCCTGAGCCACAATTTGTAAACCCCTGGGCCAGTGCAGTCGGGGACCCTGGGTGTGGGTCAGGGAGCCAGGATTCGTGAAGTGGAATGTGATTGGCTGCGAGGAGGAAATGCATGACCTTGGACAGTTACTTGACTTCTTTGTGCCTCAATATCCTCACCTTCATGGGCATTATAGTACCTAGCTCACACAGCTGTTGTGATGATTAAATGAGTTAGTGTGTGTAACATGGTTAGAAGAGTACCTGGCCCAAGAAGCAGCTTTGTGTAAGAGCTGCCCTTGCTTCTACGGCACAGAGGAGCCTGGGCTGAACCCCTGACATTTTCCCATGGCTTCTTTCCACTAGGGGGCCTGGCTGTGGATTGGGTCCATGACAAACTCTACTGGACCGACTCAGGGACATCAAGGATTGAGGTGGCTAACCTGGACGGGGCCCACCGGAAGGTGCTTCTATGGCAGAACCTTGAGAAGCCCAGGGCCATTGCCTTGCACCCCATGGAGGGGTGAGTGAGCTGTGGCTCAAGCTCCCAGGTTCCTCATGCAATCTCCAGGGACAGTTCCCCGCCCCCCGCCACCTGGGCCAGACTTTATTGGAAGGGGGTGGGGTGGGCGGGCATCCTCACAGGGTGATGTTAATAGCCTTGGCTGTGCACTCAGACACACCTGGATTTACAGCTCTTCAGTAATTGGCTGTATGGCCTTGGGCTAATTAATCTCTCTATGCCTCCATTTTACTCATTTCTAAACTGGTGATCGAAAATATACCTACCTCACAGCTGTGTGAAGATTAAAGATTGAATGAGATGATGCATTTTAAATGGCATAACACATTATATAAGTGGCAGATGTTTAGTATTTTTGTTATTAGTTCATAGGGTTGAGCTAATTAATAAAAATTAATAGGGGGCTTCCCCGGTGGCACAGTGGTTGAGAATCTGCCTGCCAATGCAGGGAACACAGGTTCCATCCCTGGTCAGGGAACTAGATCCCACGTGCGTGCCGCAACTAAGAGTTTGCCTGCCACAACTAAGGAGCCCACCGGCTGCAACTAAAAAAAAAGCGCAAGTGCTGCAACTAAAGGAGCTGGCGAGCTGCAACTAAGACCCGGCACAACCAAAAAATAAATAAATCAGAATAAAATAACTTAAAAAAAAAAAACCTGGCAAAGTTGAATGGCAAGAAGCTGGCATTACTTTAAAAATAAAATAAAAATTAATAATTTTATTATTAGAAGAAAGGTCTCCTGAAATGCAAGTTCTTAGCCTCTGGATTTTAAAACTTAAATGCAGGGACTTCCCTAGTGGTCCAGTGGTAAATAATCCGCCTTCCAATGCAGGGGACGTAGGTTCGATCCCTGGTCAGGGAACCAAGATCCCATGTGCTGCGGGGCAGCCAAGCCCGCGCGCCACAGCTACTGAGCTTGCGTGCCTCAACTAGAGAGCCCACGTGCCACAAACTACAGAGCCGACGCGCTCTGGAGCCCATGCGCCCTGGAGCCTGTGCGCCACCACTAGAGAAGAGAAAACCTGCACACCACAACTAGGGAGAAGCCCGTGCGCCCGAACGAGCGCCACAATGAAGGCTCCCGTGTGCCGCAACGAAGACCCCACGCAGCCAAATGAATAAATATTAAAAAGAAAAATTTAAGTGCAGTCAATCAAGGGGGGTGTCCTCTAAGATCCTACAGTTGCAGGTCAGCTGTTTTAGAAACACAGTGTGTGTGTGCGCACGTGCGTGCGCATGTGTGAAATTACAAAAGGCGGTGGTAGACATTATGACGAAGAAGAAAGTGCTTGTCCTAAGTCGTATCACCCTAGTATATTGTCAGTTCCACAAGGTCAGGATTTTTGTCTGTTTTGTTCACTGCTGCACTCCCAATACCCAAGATAGATATGCCCTGCTCGTAGCAGGTATTCCAAAATTTTTTTTGTTAAATGAATACATGCCCTGTCTAGAGACATTTAAATTCAAATATTGAAAAAATGCTCTGCAGACCAAACAATGTGTCTCCTAACAGTTGGAGTCACCTGGTTTAAACCAATAAAAGCCCCCTGCCTGATTACTATCCTGGGTACTTACCCACCCTCTACTGCCTTCCTCGCAATGTGCTTTTTTCTATTCCCAGTACCATTTACTGGACAGACTGGGGCAACACCCCCCGCATCGAGGTCTCCAGCATGGATGGCTCTGGACGCCGCATCATCGCCGATACCCATCTCTTCTGGCCCAACGGCCTCACCATTGACTATGCCGGGCGTCGTATGTACTGGGTGGACGCTAAGCACCACGTCATCGAGAGGGCCGATCTGGACGGGAGTCACCGCAAGGCTGTCATTAGCCAGGGTGAGGCCCTCCCTTCACTCTCCTTTATCTCTCATCCTACTTCCACTGTCCCGGCCCCCAGGAGCCGTGGCAGAGGGTGAGATTTGTACAGTTGCTGGGCCTGGGCCCAGGGGCCAGGCGGGCCATGTCTAGACTGAGGTCATCCTGGGCTTTCCCCCAGGCCTCCCGCATCCCTTTGCCATCACCGTGTTTGAAGATAGCCTGTACTGGACAGACTGGCACACCAAGAGCATCAATAGTGCTAACAAGTTTACTGGCAAGAACCAGGAGATCATTCGCAACAAACTGCACTTCCCCATGGACATCCACACCTTGCACCCCCAGCGCCAGCCTGCAGGTAAAAAACCGCCCACCTGGTGGGCCTCCAGTGCTTCTGAGAACCTTCCTTGCACCTGTCACAGTTGCCGTTGTTTCTCGCGGGGGAAATTTGAGATTAGCACTGATGTGGGCGAATCCCTCCCTCTGCTGGAAATTTAGGGTAGTACAACGTTGAGACTCATGAAGGACTTTCAATTTCACTGTCCCCATCTAATTCATGCAGACATTTCCTGTGTGTCAGGGATTCACTCTGCTTACAGGTGGGGCAGATATAAAAACTAATAAGGCATAGTTCCTCCCTTGAGGGAACTCATACCCTTGCTAAACCACTACTCACTAGTCTTGGGACCGCTTCTCCCAACCTTTGGTCTTACCCGACCTTCTTGCTCTGGGCTTTTTGAGCAGGGAAAAACCGCTGTGGGGACAACAACGGAGGCTGCACCCACCTGTGTCTTCCCAGTGGACAGAACTACACCTGTGCCTGCCCCACTGGCTTCCGCAAGATCAGCAGCCACGCCTGTGCCCAGAGTAAGTGGGTCTAGGGCACCTGCCTCAATGGACATGCCTTGTGAGGGTGGGTGGAAGGAACAAGGGATAGGAGTTCAGGGATTGCCAGTTGTGGGGAGGAGCCGGGCTCCTCAGGTAGCCCCTGGAGAGGAAGAATGTAAGAGGCTGAGGGCTCCCATGTCAAAGCTGAGGGCTGGGCTTCCCTGGTGGCGCAGTGGTTGAGAGTCCGCCTGCTGATGCAGGGGACACGCGTTCGTGTCCCAGTCCGGGAAGATCCCACATGCCGCGGAGCGGCTGGGCCCGTGAGCCATGGCCGCTGAGCCTGCGTGTCCGGAGCCTGTGCTCTGCAGTGGGAGAGGCCACAACAGTAAGAGGCCCACGTACCACAAAAAAAAAAAAAAAGCTGAGGGCTGAGGGCCCAGCAGTAGTCCCTGAAGGCTCAGTGACACCACCCAGTCAAGTATGAACTCTTGCAGCCAGGCTTGTGTATCATTTCACCCAGGACGCTTTGTCTGTAGGCAGCAAGAGGGTTCCAGGCCCTTCTACAAAGCAGGGGAATGGCTTCCTAGCTCTTTACCTTTAGCCTCACCCTGTTACAGACTTTCTCTCAGCCCCTAAACCATAGAGTAAGATCAGGACTTCTGATGGTGCTCTGCATACATGAGCCCTGGATAAATAAGTGCCTAGTGAGTGAAAGATAATGGGATTCCCAGGGGGCTCCCTGAACTGCTACTCTGGCTTCCTTTGAGCTCCTGAAGGTGTATTGCCTTGAGAGGGTGGCCTTGTCTAGCTCGGTGGTGCAGGTGCTTTTTCCTAAGAATAGTCCAGAGAAGCGTGATCCAGATGTATAGCACAACCAGCAAGGGGCTGGGGTAATTCCTCACACATCACAGCTCTTCTCATTTACTGCTGTATGCCCACTGATCCTCTTATCTCTGGTTAAAATCAAATTTCTCTTGGGATCTAGGTCTTTTCCAGAGAGTGAAATTAGGAAAACTATTCAGAGGAACAGGGGCAGTGGTCATTCAACACTTTGATTGAGAACCTCATTTCCTTGCCTTCTTTTGTGCCCAGCTATTCCCAGGTTGTCTTAATGAGATGCAAGGAACTTCCCCTTAAAGGTTTCCCAGAGCTTAAAAGAAGATAGCTGATAAAGTTAGGTAGGAAGTGCCTTTCCAAGCAGAATAGTATATGGGGAAATATTCAGACAGACCAGAATAGGGGCAGGGGATGGAAAAGAGCCAGCTGGGAAGCTCTATAGAGGTGTGGCCAGAGCTCCATCTCTGGAGTCAGACCTGAGTTCAAGTCCCTGCTTCGGTGCTTTGTAGCTGTAGGATCCTGGACCAGTTACTTGGCCCCTGTTAGCCTCAGGATTGCTTATCCAGAGAATGGGAATAAAAATGGCATGAACCACAAAGTGTTGTTATGAGGGTAAAGGAGACTAGGCAAGAAAAGCACCAAGCTTGGTGCCTGGCAAGGAGTAAGTGCTCTGCAAATAGTCATTATTGGCTGAAGTCATGAAGAGCAAGAAGAAGGGATCTAGATGACGGAGTGGAGCAGAAGTCCTGAAGCGGACACGGAGGCAGAGAGGCAGGGTGGGGTTGACAGTGACCTAGCCAGTACACCAGAGGAGCCTGAGCAAAGTAACAGGAGAGGCAAGCTGAGATGAAGCTGACAGACGCTTAAACAGGATGCACCTCTGGGCCCTGGTCGAGTCTACTTCCATTGGATCTTAAAGTCTGATTGTGCCAGCACGGGCTGCCCGATGCTCAAAGGGGGCCTGAGGTGTGAAGAGTAGGGGACAAAGGGCACCAGACCCCAGGAAGTGTGATTGAACCAGATGTCACACAGGTGAGCGTCTGTGTCTGTCATTGTTATTGGATTTAGAGCATTAAAAGAAGACCCCTTTCGGCCTTTGATCAGGTCTTGACAAGTTCCTGCTTTTTGCCCGAAGGATGGACATCCGTCGGATCAGCTTCGACACAGAGGACCTGTCCGATGATGTCATCCCACTGGCTGACGTGCGCAGTGCTGTGGCCCTTGACTGGGACTCCCGGGATGACCACGTGTACTGGACGGATGTCAGCACTGACACCATCAGCAGGGCCAAGTGGGATGGAACAGGACAGGAGGTAGGGCCCAGCGTGGGCCCAGGCCCTTGGGGAGGGCAGAGATTGAGGGATGGAATTCACCTTCTCCTGGGTAAGGGCTTCCCCTACCTTTGCCAGCCTGTGAATTGGTGGAGTTTGGGCCCCCGAGCTGGGGTGTAAGTCCAGTTGGTGACAGAGCTTTGCTTCCTGCCTAGGTGGTAGTGGATACCAGTTTGGAGAGCCCGGCAGGCCTGGCCATTGATTGGGTCACCAACAAGCTGTACTGGACAGATGCAGGTATGTAGAGGGCAACTATGGCCTGGCTCTCTGGGATCCTCTTATTTAAACCCCTGGCCTCGGGTACAAAGGGCCCAGTGCCCCTCCTAGACCATTTCTGTCTTGACCTGAAGTCCTTGGTAGGTCAGGAGTGGTTGGGCTGCTGCAGAGCTGAAGTTAGCCGCTCACATCTGAGGGTTGGGCCTTTGCTATTCAAGTGGCGGCTACTTCTGCTGTGCAGCTGATGCTTGAGAATGCTTTGCGTCATTTCAGATAAGGAACCTACGCCCTGTGGTTTTCCTTCCATCGCTGTCTTGGTAAAAGAGGCATTTTCTATTAGGCAGTTAAATGTGGGAGGTAAGGGGAATGCCTTAAACCAGAGCTATCAAAGTGTGGTTCCCAGCAGAATCAGCATCAGCATTACCTGGGAACTTGGTAGAAATGCAGATTCTTGGGCCCCACGTCAGACCTGCTGAATTGGAATCTTCGGGGGTTAGGTTCAGGAATCTCTACTTTCACAAGCTCTTCTGGTTTTTGTGCACACTAAAGTTTGAGAAGCATTGCCTAAAATTATAGGACAGAGTGGGTTGCTTGGGTTGAGGAAGCCTTACTCTTCCACGAAATGGAACTGATCACTTCCTTGAATTTCTTCTTGAAATTCAATTCACTAAATATCCATTGCGCATTTATCACAAAGTATTGCTTGAGCATCTACGGCATGCCATGCTCTGTGCTGGGCATGGGAGGTAAGAGGGTGAATGACCAAGACTAGTTAATGTCTTTGCCCCTTACTTCTTGGTAGGGACAGACCGGATTGAAGTGGCCAACACGGATGGCAGCATGAGAACAGTACTCATCTGGGAAAACCTTGATCGTCCCCGGGACATCGTAGTGGAGCCCATGGGCGGGTGAGCACCAGCCCCTTTGGAACAAGTTCCCCCCACCCCCAGATCTGAGTACTAGGGGGGAGTCTGGAGGTTAGAGAGAGTGGCTAGATCTCACGGGCGCACCAAGGAAGCAAGAGCAGCTCTAGAAACCACAGAGCATCGTGACAACTCTGTCTCCTTCACGGACAAGGAAACCTTTTACATTTAAATTTTTTTTTCTTTTTCTGTTTTTTTGTTTGGTTGGTTGGTTGGCTTTTTGGTCTGCTTACCAAAGTAATCCATTGTGTTTTTTAAAAAAAAAAAAAGTTTGTAGAAAGTGAAGATTCCCTATAATCTCACTCTCCAAAAATAACTGAGGTTAACAGTTTAGGGTATTTTTTCCAGATTTTCTTCTATGTGTACGCATACATGTAGCGGTGGAGGTGATGGTTTTGGTTTGACAACAATGGCATACTCTTCTGTAACTTGGGTTTTCACTTGGCTATATATCTTAGCTATCTTTCCATTTGATTATATAGATCTATTTTTTTTTTCTTGGTGGTTATATAGAATTCTGTTAAGTTGATATACCATAATTATTTAACCCATCCAGTCAAGGAAACATTTATTAAGATCCTCGGGTACTTTTTGATAGGGATGTGAGATACAAGACCAGAACCCAGAAGGGGGCTGGGAACTGAGGCAAGAGGCTGGGGTAGCTATAGCAAGCAGAAACCCTCAAACCCTAGGAACCCTGAATCCCCACTGGGTATTAACTGGAAGGCTTGTAAGACCTCCCTTGCCTGTGCCCAGGTACATGTATTGGACGGACTGGGGTGCAAGCCCCAAGATTGAACGAGCTGGCATGGATGCCTCAGGTCGTCAGGTCATCATCTCTTCTAATCTGACGTGGCCTAATGGATTAGCCATTGACTATGGGTCCCAGCGGCTATACTGGGCTGATGCCGGCATGAAGACGATTGAATTTGCCGGACTGGATGGCAGCAAAAGGAAGGTAAGGGTGGTGCTAAGGCATCCTCCCACGGCCCTGACAGCCTCCAGGGTGGCGCTTCCTGGCTGGCAGCTAACAGGACCCAGGGAAGCCTAGGGGTGATCCAGCATGGTGCATTTGCTATTTCTCTGAAACTGCGGCTGTGCTCCAGAGCCCGGGGTCCCTGCTCCTTGATGAAGAAAGGAAACTAGGGATCATGTGGCTTGTGGGCTGAGGGTATAAGTGCTTTCCCGATAACCATCAACACTAATGCTAATTAATCACCAGTTGCATATTGGGCCCATGACCTCTCTCTCTCTTTGTTTTGTTTATTTTGATATAATTTCAAACCTGCAGACAAGTTGTAATAATAGTCAAAAGAGGGCTTCCCTGGTGGCGCAATGGTTGAGAGTCCACCTGCCGATGCAGGGGACACGGGTTCGTGCCCCGGTCCGGAAAGATCCCATATGCCGCGGAGCAGCTAGGCCCGTGAGCCATGGCCACTGAGCCTACGTGTCCGGAGCCTGTGCTCCTCAATGGGAGAGGCCACAACAGTGAGAGGCCCGCGTACCACAAAAAAAAAAAAAAAAGAATAGTAAAAACCAATAACTAATATTTTGCCACATTGTTTCTATTTGATAGCAACTTTGAAGATAATTTTTTATTAATTTTTATTGGAGTATAGTTAGTTGCTTTACAATGTTGTGTTAGTTTCAGCTGTACAGCAAAGTGAACCTACTGTATAGCACAGGGAACTCTACTCAGTGCTTTGCCACATTGTTATATCATTCTTATTCTCTCTCTGTCCACACACACACACCACACAATTCTTCTGAACCATCTGAGATTAAATTGGAGACATCCTGCCGTTGAACCCATAATAGTACAGTGCATATTTCCTAAGAATAAGAACATTGTCTTGCATAATCCCAATATAATGATCAATACCAGGAAATTTATCATTGATACAATATTACTATCTAATCACAGTCTATATTCAATTTCACCACCAATTGCCCCGATAATGTCCTTATAGCTTTTTTTTTTTTCATTTTTCTTTTTTAGTCCAGGATCCAATCCCAGATCACAGTTGTTTTTAGTAATCATGTCTCTTTAATCTGGAACATTTCCTCAGCCTGTCTTTGTCTTTCCTGATCTTCATATCTTTAAAGAGTAAATGCCAGTTATTTTGTAGAATGTCCCTCAGTTTGTCTGATGTTTCCTTATTATTAAGTTCAGATTATGCATTTGGGGCAGAAATACTACGGTAAGTAAAGTTGTGTCCTGAGTTTTCAATGTGTCTTATCAGTAGCCACCGATGTCAGCTTGTCCCATCATTGTGATACCAACTTTGGTGGTACAGTTAAGGTGGTGTCCACTGTAAAGTTGCTATTTCTCCTTTTGTAATTAATAAGTAATTTGTGCAGAGACACTTTGAGATTATGTAAATAATACATGATCTTTTACAATCATCATGCAACCCTTGGAGCCAGGCACTGTCACGATCATATCAGATTGGCTGACCAAGGCTCAGATTTTATAACCAGCTCTAGCTCAAGGTTACACAGCAGGTGGTACTGGCAGAGCTGCATCCTGCCTCCTCACCTGAGCCCTTGACCACTGCTCTGTACTGTCAGGACTTGCTGGGGCATGACACAAGTGCTGGGTCCCTGGCAGGTACTGATTGGAAGCCAGCTGCCCCACCCATTTGGGCTGACCCTCTACGGAGAGCGCATCTATTGGACTGACTGGCAGACCAAGAGTATTCAGAGTGCCGACCGGCTGACGGGACTGGACCGGGAGACCCTGCAGGAGAACTTGGAAAACCTCATGGACATCCACGTCTTCCACCGGCGGCGACCCCCAGGTAAGCAGCCCTTGGCCCACACTTGCTTCTCCTCTGCTTCCCTCTGCAATGGTCCTTCCCATTGACCCATTCCTCTCCACCCAGTGTCCACACCATGCGCTATGGAGAATGGCGGCTGCAGCCACCTGTGTCTTCGGTCCCCAAATCCAAGTGCCTTCAGCTGTACCTGCCCCACAGGCATCAACCTGATGCCTGATGGCAAGACCTGTTCACCAGGTAGGTCTAAGCATCACAGACCTAGATAGAGCCTCTCTGGGAGGAGCAGTGGCTCTCTTTCTTCCCTGCAAGTGGACTCTGGTGTGGTCTGAGAAACCTAAGCTTCTAGAGGCTTAGGGGTGAGATGAAGCTTTTAGAAAAAAGAAGAGGTCCAGAGGAGCAGGTAGACAGGATTAGAAGCAGGATCCAACTAGGTCTCATGGTGTCTTCATGCATATTAGAAAAAGATGCTCCTTTCTCAGACACTTTACTTTTATCTGTTGGGAAATTGTCATAATATACTGGTTCGGTTAGAACAAGTCAGTTTTGTTCCTTCTGCCCAAAATCGGTATAGTAAATACTAGAACATATGATATCTACAATTTGATGGTACCTCCTTTGGAAATGGCACTTTTGTGAGTACACACAACCAGCACAACCTTCGTATAACCTTAATTGAAAGGTCTCAGAAGCAGGACCTGGCTGCCCAGATGTTGGATGTTGAGGTTTCTCCCTAGGGGCTGCTGCATGGTAGGCTGCATTTGAACCCTAACTTCCTGGGGAATTAGAGCAAGAAAGAAGCTCTGAATTGTGCTTCTCAGGTTGTGGGTAAAGCCCTCCTTCACCTAACATGAAGTTTCTTAAACTTCATGGTAAAAGGTCTTTCAAAGAGATTCATTTTCATGATATTAATAAAGTGATGACTATGTATCAGACCCAATGCTAAGGGTTTTCTGTACGTGATCTCTTTTATTCCTACAGCCACCCTGTTATTGTCCCCATTTTACAGATGATGAAAGTGAGCCTTAAACAATTTAAATAATGTGCCCAGGATCACAGAACTAGAAACTAATGGAGACAGGGCATGAACTTCAGTTTGCCTTACTCCAAATGTTCTTAATGGCTGTGCTAGGATGACTGTCCTCTTTCCTTCTCTCCCCACCTGGGCAGGCATGAACAGTTTCCTCATCTTCGCCAGGAGGATAGACATACGCATGGTCTCCTTGGACATCCCTTATTTTGCCGATGTGGTGGTACCAATCAACATTACCATGAAGAACACCATTGCCATTGGAGTGGATCCCCAGGAAGGTCTGTGTGGCCCTCCCTTCTCTCCTGGCCCACTGTCCCTGCCTTACAGCAACTGCTGCCCTTGCTTTCCCACCATCTTTGCCTCCTGGTAAGAGCCTGGGGGCTCCCCGTTCCCTCTGGCATGACCCCTGCCCCATCTCTATAGCACTTTCTCTTTGGTTATGAGGGCATGGGGTTTGGGAGCCTTCCACTTCATCTCTGCCAAGAGCTATCCTGCTATGATATTTCTATATTTCCCTTGATATCCTCTGCTCAGGGGTATAGGGCTCTCTGACATGCCCTGGTGTCTCAGGGCATGTTAGCTGTGTGTGTTCCTTTGTGGGGCGGGGTGAAAGTCCAGGCTGAGCCAAGGCTTCCCTTTCCAGGAAAAGTGTACTGGTCAGACAGCACGCTGCACAGGATCAGCCGTGCCAATCTGGATGGCTCACAGCATGAGGACATCATCACCACAGGTGGGTCTTGCTCCCAGCCCAGGGACCACCTGTCTGGCTACAGAGCTGGGGGAGATATCCCATCTGTTTTAAGGCAGGAGCCAGTGTGCTGTCTTGACTTCCTGCAGGGCTGCAGACCACAGATGGGCTCGCAGTGGATGCCGTTGGCCGGAAAGTGTACTGGACAGACACGGGAACCAACCGGATTGAAGTGGGCAACCTGGACGGGTCCATGCGGAAGGTGTTGGTGTGGCAAAACCTTGACAGCCCCCGTGCCATTGTACTGTACCACGAGATGGGGTGAGAGCAGCTCTGTGGCTCCAGGCTGCGGGATGGGCTGGCTCAGCTGGGGCGAAGGATGGGGTGAAGGGGGGCAGTGGAGAGCAAGCATGCTTCAAAGGAGCACTGAGACTGACCTCTCTGGGGCACTTCCACTTCCTTGTGACTTCTTTCAGGGTGGCAGTATAGTGTAGAGGTTAAAAGCATGAACCTCGGAATCAGAAATCCAGGATTCAAATTTCTTCACCATTTATTAGCTGCGTCTGTCACTTTGGGTCCAATATTTAACCTCCCTGGTCCTCAGCTTCCTTGCCTTTAAAATGGAGCCGACAATGAAAATGCATGCCTGTGGACCTTGTGAGGATTAAGTGGGATAATGCATGGAAAGTACTTTTTTTTTAACTGTAAAAAACATAACATTAAATTTACCATCTTAACCATTTTTAAGTGTACAGTTCAGTAGTGTTAAGTATATTCACATTATTGTGAAACAGATCTCCAGAACTTTTTCATCTTGCAAATCTGAAATTCTGTATTCATTAAGCAACAACTCCCTTTTGTGCATGTAAATACTTTTCACAGTGTTTGGCATATTGTTAAGTACTCACAGTAGACAGGAACTGTGGAAATAACCAGCTAGTATTGTTTCTTGCCCAGGTTCATGTACTGGACAGACTGGGGGGAGAATGCCAAGTTAGAGCGGTCTGGAATGGATGGCTCAGACCGTACCGTGCTCATCAGCAACAACCTAGGGTGGCCCAATGGACTGACTGTGGACAAGGCCAGCTCCCAGCTGCTCTGGGCTGATGCCCACACGGAGGTGAGGGTCCTGCTCCTGCTGCTTTGCAGAAGCCTGGGGATATGGGAGAGGCCTATTTGGAAGCTCCGCTGAGGGCTCCCAGTCTTCTGATAGCCACCCCGCACCCTCTCCTTCCTCTACAGCGAATTGAGGCTGCTGATCTGAATGGTGCCAGTCGGCACACCCTGGTGTCACCTGTGCAGCACCCATACGGCCTCACCCTGCTCGACTCCTATATCTACTGGACTGACTGGCAGACCCGTAGCATCCACCGTGCCGACAAGGGTACTGGCAGCAATGTCATCCTGGTGAGGTCCAACCTGCCAGGCCTCATGGACATCCAGGCTGTGGACAGGGCACAGCCACTGGGTGAGAAGATCCCTAGGGCTGTACGCCAGAGCCTCTGACTTCCTGGGGGTATCTCAACATCAGAGATATATCCAGAGCACAGAGATGCCTTTACAACCCGAGAGACAGGGACCTGCCTAAGCCCCCTTGCAGGATCAGGCTGTGTTCCCTCTGGGTATGGCTGGTACTGCAACAGCAGGGTGCTGTCACCTTCAAAGGACTCCTGGAGACACCCCTGCTCCTTCTGCCTCTTCCCTGCCAGGCACCGAATCCTGTTATGTAGAATAGCAGACAATCAGGCACAAAAAACTAGGACCTTTATAAGATTCAGACCATATTCCAGGCTGGGTGTCAAAACTCGTGCTTCTCTTTCTCAGGTTTTAACAAGTGCAGCTCGAGAAATGGTGGCTGCTCTCACCTCTGCCTGCCTCGGCCCTCTGGCTTTTCCTGTGCCTGCCCCACTGGCATCCAGCTGAAGGGAGATGGGAAGACCTGTGACCCCTCTCCTGAGACCTACCTGCTCTTCTCCAGCCGCGGCTCCATCCGGCGTATC